>NW_020824810.1:2997500-3667500 GCF_003285875.2 Drosophila novamexicana | reverse complement strand
GCCTCCTGGCGAGCGCATAAATAATGGCAATGGCCACGGGCAGCCTGGAAGCCAGGCAGCCAGGCAGTCGGCTATATTGTGTAGGGCTCGCGTGGCGTATACTTAATTTTATTATGAGGTGTCAAGTGGGCCGTCGACTTTGCAGCATTGCGCTGCCTCTTGGCCTTTTGTTTGTGTTATTTATGTTGTTGCCATTTGGCGGCAGGTGAGCGACGCCCCCCACCTACGTCCCACAATTGGGCGTGCCCTCGGCCGGGGGGCGTATCCGTTAACCACCTGCGGTTGCAAAATGTAAACTTCCTTTGGGCATTCGCTTTTTACCCAGTGCACATTCTTGTTTTGCCAGCCGATTTTTAAGGCTAGCTGTCAAATGACAAAAAAAAAAAATAACGTGAATATGCAAATGCCGCAGGAAGCGTAACTGCGACACAGAGACAGTTGCTCGGCCTGTGTCCTGGCTGAGTTCTGGCTGAGTCCTGCTCCTGTCTGTGTGTGCTGCATAAAATTAACAAGTTTTGTCGCCCCCAAATGCAGAAACAAGACAAGAGAATGCTCAGGTTGGCTGTGCCCAGCTAGCAGATGCCCTGCACCTGGCCACCACTTAAAGCTTCTTCTTCTTCCAGGCACACATCATGTGTCTGAAAATTAATTATTCTTGATCTGTTTTTAGCACATGGGAAACTACCGGCCAAGTTTGGCATATCTAGCTCTTATAATCCTCGAGTTATGCTTAAGAAACTATGTCTAAAGATCGATAATTTGAAAATGAGAGAAGAAATCGAGAGGAGATATCGATAGCTCGAGAATATATGTTTCGTATTTCAAGTTTGCCGCTCGTTCTCCTTATGATATATTTATATACCTTCATGGGGGCCCTCCTTCTGCCTGTGACAAGCATGGCCGCAAAACCAATATACCCCTTTTCACCGATTTTCCAAGTGTTCGGTGTATAAAAAACACAAAATGTTTCATTAGAGCCATGGCCATGAGCATGTTATTTACCAACAGCTGGCATTGCCAGCCATAGCCCCTGCCCCTGGCCCAACCACGACCGCACCCGCACCACGCCCCGCCCCCACGCGCTGCCTGGCTTTGTTGTGGCGCCGCGTCAAAGGTGGCGCTGTTTTATAATTGAATTCATATGCCTCAATGGAAGCGGCAAGCGGCAGCCACAACATTTAGCTGGGGGTGGCCAAAAAAGGACTCGCCATGTGTGTGTGTGCCATTTGGTAGCATTTCATTTAAATGGATTTTCAATTGCGGTTTGAACATTTTGCATAAATTGCTGTAATGAGTTTATTTCGAGGCAGCAAGTGGCATCATTTGGCTCAGTCCTTAACTCGCCTCGTCTCGCCCGTCCTCGTCTCGTCGCGCCTGACTCGTTTGCAATTGTCAACTGGCTGTCAGGGCTGACAGTTGTATTGACAGTTTGCTTTTGCTGTTAATATTAATTGTGGCATTTCGTTTTTAGTCCGTGACAACATTTGATGGCATTACAAATGGCATGCTACTGTGGCAATGTTATTTGTAGACAAAAGCCTCACAGAGCGACGCTTGGGCAGAACTCACCCCCTAGACTGCCCCTCCTTCTTTCACCATAAGCCTTAACTCATCGTTTGTAAACTTATTCAGATTTTAGAATAGAATAATGTGAGTAATAGTGAAAGTTTTCATGAGTATAGACAAAATGACATTCAAATTACTCGCCTTGAAGATTCACAGGGGGACGTGTATCTGTATATCCAATTGGAAAGTATGCCGCTCACCCAGCCCAACGGCGATTAGTTACTCTCAATGAGCTGGATCTTTCATGAGAAACCAACCACAATACTACAAATTATTAGATCAATAAATCCAAGTCGGGCTTCTAAAGTTTCTGGACAACAATGATAAATGTATGTTCACTTGTTCAGTAAATTATATTCACAATTTGTAGTATCTTATTATAATGAGATAACTGCTTGGGCGAGGGGGGAACATTAGATGGAATTTGGCTTTATTTGAGAGTATTACCAATTTTCATATTAGTGAAAAATGTCCAAGCTTAAAAAGTAAATTAAATAATAATCATGTTGAACTGATTAAAATTTAATTGACCGTTTTTAGAATTAACTTGATCGTTTTCGGAACAGATAACAGATATCCAAATAGAAAACTTACAGCCTTTACCTGTCGTTAATTCGCAAACAAAAAATGGCCAGATCTACGCAGCTCGTCAATCTAATCAAGAATATAAATGTATTCTTTGTGGGTTCGAAGATGACTCTAAGAGTACTAATTATTAGTTTTGCGATTCAGTTTAAAACAGAGCTCTGCTTGGGCAAATGCAGCCGACTAATGAACATAATTAACAGATCTTTGTGATATAATTAACTAAAATATTTAGTGAAGTGCATCAATATAATTCGTTGGTTTGAATATTAGTTAAATTGTTCAAGCGAAAAATTAAACCAAATCATCAAAGTCAGAATATAATACAAACTGTTCGATTATGAAGCATTCCATTGTCTTTCATTGTCATGGGCGTAAGGTTGTTCAGTTTCGGCTTGCTGCTAATATTGCTGTCCTATAATGTGAGTTGATATTTTGGAGCCAAGCTGATCGTTTCAACATAATCCTTCTCCCAGGAAGCAGCTATGTTTAAATTCACGAATGTGGTTTGTGAATCATGGAATAGATCGTGGGTGAGCGTCGACGAGTGCCGACTGAGGGCTGTAAGTCGCAATAAAACCACATTGACCATGATGGCCAGTCTTCTACATCCAGTAAATGAGGTACTGATCAATGCACAGGTGTTCAAGAGAGCGAACGGATATAGGCCATGGCTCTATAAGGGCCAATTCGATGCCTGTCGATTTATGAGAAAGGCTTATATTCCGCTCGTTATTTTCATTTTTAGCCTAATCAAGGATTACACCAACCTGAATCACCCCTGTCCGTATGTGGTAAGTATCTTATTTAATTCGCTGGCTTAATATTCAATTAACACCAGATTGCACACAGGGACAGGTATACATGAAGGATATGTTTGTGCAAATGGATAATATACCGCATACTATGCCAACCGGCGACTATATGCTGAAAATGGAATGGATACTCCATAAGAAGCCAACAGGCATATCAAAAGTATATGGAACATTTACTGAGGATATAATGGAACAATAAATTTTGAAAAGTAATTAAACAAAAATAATTTATGTGTGTGTGTGTGTGTGTGGAATAAAGCTTTTAAAATAATAAGGGAGCATTAAGTTAAGTCCATTAGTCTGTTAAATTATACTTAAAAAGTTTTCCAACTGATTTAAAAGTGTTATAGTTTAAGAGTTCTGGCCATTTAAAGATTTTTTACACATTTTGCCCACAATTATAGGAATTTTCCCATAATACAGAAAAATATGAGAACAATTTACTATGATCACGAATTTCAGCAAAAATTGCGATTAGCAAATCGAATTGGCAGAGATTCGGCAATATTTATATGCAATATTTTGGAATGTTAGTCCGTCTAATGGAAGAAAGTTAAGCTGTGAGTCGAATGAATATTATATACATATAGTTTATTCCTACAAGCCTGATTATCATCAACAGCTGAGAGTATCTAGTTAGTTAGTTTATTAGTCAGAAAATTATGCATTAATGGTTTTTAAACTAGTTTCTAAGTTTTTCAAATACCCCGAGAACATAAGAGAGTAGTCGGGAATGGAAACAGGCCATCGAAATGGAATTGATATCAATCGATATTTTTGTTGGAATATTAGTGCGTTTATTCAAGCGAACGGAAAAATATAACTAATAATATTACCGAGCACATAATAAGCGAAAAATCAATTGCAATTCTTCGCCATGGGCAACAGGTTGATAGTAATTGGAATGGTTATTCCATTGCTGGCCTTAAAACTGAGCTTGAATGTGAGCGATATTTAATTCAATTTTAAAATGAAAGCTAACGCATTTGATATTGTTTGACACACGCAGGAAGCGGTTATATTTAAATTTACGAATGTGGTTTGTGAAAATCACAATAAGACATGGATTACTGTGCACTGGTGTCGACTGCGGGCAATCAGTCGCAATAAGACGACCTTTAACTTAAATGTAACTCTGAATTATCCTGTGGATCATCCCGTTAACATTAGAGGTCAACTACTGCAGAAGGCGAATGGCTACAAGCCTTGGCTCTTTTCCGCGAATATCGATGCTTGCCGCTTCATGAAACGGGCCTATAATCCCCTTGCCATATTGGTATTTAAGCTCTTCAAAGAATTCTCGAATTTCAATCACAGCTGTCCCTATGTGGTAAGTATTCAATTGTGTTCTCTTCGCCCGCTTTTAATTCATGTTTTTTGCTTAATAGGGTCCGGTGATTATACATGATTTTTACCTTCGTGCGGACAAAATACCGAATGCCATGCCCACAGGGGATTACCTATTGGTGTTGGCCTTTTCCTTCAGTAAGAAGCCACAGATAACAACAAAGGTATATTTTGTATTCGTAGAGGATCTCTTATGAGTTCAAATCTATTATTGAAGTACAACAAAGATGTCAAAATGTTTTTTGAATAAAGCAAACTTAAGATACAAATTCATTTCTGGCATTTAACTAGATCGAATTGAATCGAATTATTTAGAGCTTTGTTTTACATATTTTTTGGAAATTTTCGCCAAACGCAACTCGACTATCTTTGAAAACCAGACCAAATCGCAATTACTGGAAATTTATCAATTAAATATTCGGCTTATAGAGCAATTTAAAAATATAGTATCTTTACGCTTGTGGTTAATTACAATTGTAATTATGAAACGCATGGATTTCAATAATAATTGGAAATAAAAAAAAAAGAGGCTCATATTTTGGGTTTTGTTGCCAAATCGACGTCATGCGCAGCGTTCTCCTCTTATTTGGCCTGTTTCTAACTCTAATGAGGCTCGGTTTTACTGTAAGTAGAGAGGAGCTTAATATTGTTTATTCGAAATATTAACTGGTTTAGTTTTCTAGCATGCCGCAGATTTCAAGTTCACAAATGTGATCTGCAAATCGTACAACGAATCCTGGTTTCTGATACACAATTGCCGCCTGAAGGCAGTCAATCGCCACAAGACTTCGTATAACTTTAATGGCACAATTCTATATCCGGGCAATCATATTATAATTAACGTTCAATTGCTTAAGAAAGAAAATGGTTACAAGCCCTGGCTATATAAAATTACCTTTGATCTGTGCCGGTTCCTGAAAAAGGCTTACAATCCAGTTGCCATATTGGTTTTCAAATTGTTTAAGGATTATTCCAACTTTAATCATCCCTGTCCGTTTGTGGTAAGTCACCAATTAATAATATAAATGAAATAACCTCTAAGGTTCTTCGTTTTTTAGGGTAGACAACTTATTAATGATCTGCATTTAAACTATGACGCTTTACCCTTGCCCATGCCAACTGGTGAATTTTTAATTGAAATCGATTGTTTCTTTGATCACAAAATTCTGCTTTCAACAAAATTATACTTTCAAATCCGCGAAGATTTTACAAGAAGTTGAAGCATTATTATTAATAGATCAATTTGGTTTTACTATAATTATAATTATATAATAAATAAACGATTTGTTGAGCTGCTTCTCTCATTTTCCTATAGGATGCCAGACTTGATGAACTTTATATCAACTATGAAGTAGTTGATATTAGAGTTGTGTCGTTTGGTGTCGGGTCATTAAAATGAACTAACTTATTCAGTGATTAGTAAACTAAATCGGTCATTTAGTTCGCTCGTTCAGCTATTCAGTCGGTCTTACCCGTTCAGTCGGTCATGAACGTTGTATGCAACTCAGCAGTTCAGCCGTTCCTGAACGATACATTCTTTTGAGATGTTCAGTTCTTAATAAACATAAAAGATATCGGGATTTTAATTTCACTTTTGATTTGACTGCATAATTCATGACCGACTGAATAGCTGAGCAGAATTCATCGTTCATGAACGACTGAATAGCTGAACGAGTGAACTAAATGACCGATTTAGTTCACGGCCAGAAAATGAACGAGTTAACTTATTCAGCAAATTGAACTAGAAATCCGTACTCTAGTTGATATTGTTGTGTGAAAATCTTCGATTACTTTGGAACTATCCGCATATGAATATTTAAAAGTGTAAATATACTTGCCTATGTCTAGTTCGTATATAAAATGTTTTGTGACTAAGTAAATTCGTCCTGTTTCCTCGTTTAGTTATTATTCAATGCATACTTCGTATTGTTTCAAATACATTGAATACTTACAGCTAAAAAGCCAAAGAAATGTGAATAAAGTAAAAGGTAAAGCCTATCCGACTACTGTATTCTCTATAGAGTTAAGCCTTATATACGGTAATCAAACAAAAACACAAATTTAATCACGTTAGTTAAACTCTTTGGAAATTACCGAGTTTGTTCGAGCGGATAAAATGCAATAATAAACCCATTTGATTTGTGCTTGGCTACAAAATTTGAAACACAATCAAATCAAACTACATCGCAATGGGCATCAGACTGATCGCTCTTGGTCTATTGTTAATATTCCTGTCTCTAAATCTCTGCTATAATGTAAGTGACATATGAACAAGTATACTATACATACTAATGTAGTTCTCTTTAAAAGGAGGCTGCTGACTTTAAATTCACGAATTTGGTGTGTGGACATATAAACGAATCGTGGATTACCGTAAATCAGTGCCGACTGCGAGCTCTCAGTCGGAATATGACAACCTTGAATATAAATTTATCTCTACTTTATTCAACTGGAAGAAATATTCAGGTCAAGGCTCAGCTTTTCCAGAAAGCAAGTGGCTACAAGCCCTGGCTCTATAAGGTAACCATCGATGCCTGTCGATTTCTGAAGAAGCCCTACCATCCTCTCGCAATACTTGTCTATAAGATTTTCAGAGACTATTCAAACTTGAACCACACTTGTCCCTTTGAGGTGAGTATCAAAACAATTCACTTAGTTTTAATAGAAAGCTTACATTTCAGCTTCACAGGGCCTCTTAATTGTAGATGGCTTATATCTAAGGATGGAGAACTTACCGCATGCTATACCAACGGGTTATTATCTTCTGAAATTGGATTGGTTTATAAATAGGAAATTACAAATAACAACCGATGTTTATTTTGCATTCGAGGAGGACTTATAAAGGTAAAGAAATCACCTTAGCCCGGGAGGGTACTCAGCAGAAGGAGACCTTATAAAAAGTGGCTTACAATATTATATCATATTTTAATATATCTCAAATACCATTTAATGTAAGTTTCAATTGTTATAAGTACATTAAATATGTACCTTTTTGGTATGAACAATAAACTTACAAGTTAAAGAAATTTGTTAAATAACATAGAATAGATTTAAGACATGGAAGTGCTATGCCCATAGCTGGGCGCGGTCAGCGAGTGCCCGAAGGTATCCTGAAAACGAGAAAGAGGTTGTTCAGGGGAGAAAACGTGGTACAAGCTCTTCTTAATTATGCATATTACACGAAAAGAGGAATATTGCTTTAATAAAAACAATATTAGTTATTCGCTTATCTCAATTATTAGCCGTCGATAATAAAGCGTTTTGGGAATTACTGAATGTGCTCGAGCGGATAAAATGTAATAAAAAACCCATTTGATTTGTGCATGACAATCAAATTTGTCGCTCAAAACAAACTACATCGCAATGGCCATCAGACTGATCGTGCTTGGTCTATTGTTAATATGTATGGCTCTTAATCTAATATATAGAAGCCTAATGTAATTCTCTTCAAAGAGAGGCTGTTAGCTTCAAATTCACGAATTTGGTCAAAGGTCAGCTCTTCCAGAAAGCAAATGGCTACAAGCTCTGGCATTATAAGGCAACCATCGATATCTGCCGTTTTTCGAGGAAACCATATCATCCTAAAGCAATAATTATCTTTAAGATGGTAAAATCATCTTTTATTATATTATAGATACTCGACATTACATGTTTGTTGAGAGAAAATCACCATCAAAGTGGACAGAAATTAAATGAAATAACAAGAAACAAAAGGAAAATAAAATAAGAAAATATTATAGAGCCAAACTAAGCTCCTGCTCATAGCTGGACGTGGTCAGCGAGTGCCCGAAGGTATCCAGACTGCAACGCTTTTATAAGGGAAGAGCTCTTGTTATTAATGCATAATACGAGTAAAGAAGCAAATGGCTTTAATGAATGCAATATTAGCAATACGCATATCTCAATTAAAAGCCGACGATTATATTGCTTTTTGGGAATTACTCGAGCGGGAAATTTGTAACATCGAAATCCATTTAATTTCTTAATGGAAGGTTTTTTTTTAAACAAAATCAAATCGAGATCCATCGCAATGGGCATCAGGCTGATCGTTTTTGGTCTACTGCTAACACTCCTGGCTCTAAATCTAAGCTATAATGTAAGTGAGAGAGCCTTTTAAAGGATGCAAAACTAATCTGAGTCTCTTCAAAAGGAGGCTGTTGACTTTAAATTCACGAATTTGGTTTGTGGACATATCAACGAATCGTGGATTACCGTAAACCAGTGCCGACTGCGAGCTCTCAGTCGGAATATGACAACATTAAATGTTAATTTAACTCTTCTACAGCCGATTGTTGGGAATGTTGATGTTAAGGGACAGCTCTTTAAGAGAGCAAATGGCTACAAGCCCTGGCTCTATAAGGCAACCATCGACGGCTGTCGATTTCTGAAGAAGGCCTATCATCCTCTCGCAATACTCGTCTATAAAATTTTCAAAAGCTATACAAACCTCAACCACACGTGTCCCTACGAGGTGAGTAAAAGACTTATATAGCTATCCTGCTGAGCCTATATTTAAGATTCGTAGGGCTTGGTACTTATCAAGGACTTGTATCTCAAGTTCGAGAACTTACCGCATGCTATACCCACGGGTGAATATCTACTGAGATTGGATTGGTGCATAAATAAGAATATACAAATAAGATCGGATGTTTATTTTGCATTCGTAGAGGACTTGTAAATGTGTGTGGGTGTAAATAAAATATTGAAGTAATGCAAATATATTTTGCATTTATATTTGAATAATTTAAAACTTATGCTTGAGTACGTATATGGTTATTGTTAATGAATAACATTGAGCAATGCTGTCAATTTGAATAAATAAACATAATTGACTTTGATACTGGCCTAACTGGAGACATCAGAGCCTGGTAGCTCAATGGCTTGGGGCCCATTGAATGCCTGAATGTGTTCTAACAAATTATTGATAAAATCTTTTAGCAATGTGCCTTGCCCCTTAACTGCCTTCCCATCTGCCTTAAACGTACTAAGTAGACCATTGGCATTGTCTTTGGGCCATTGGCAAATCTCACATAAGCAAAGCATTCATTTTCCAATTATTTATTGATAACTGTGTGTGCGAGTGTGTTTGAGAGCTGGGCAACATCCTTATCCTATGCAATGCCCACCCAAAAATAACTAACCTTCGCCTGCGCACTGGCAATCACCTGCAATAAATCTCTGGTCCTGGCCAGGACACAGCTGCGGCGGGACTATGGTTGAGCCGGAGGCTGAAGCTGGAGCTGGAGCTGGTTCTGTGGTTGCCCACTCGCATCGAGCTCGTCTGGACTGGCTTGGCTTACAAGGCGGCAGCAGCAGCAATGTCTGGCAGTTGTTGTCTGCAAAATATTTGCATTTTCACTTTTGATTTATTATTGTCATTGCCATGTGTAAATTGCCAAAGCAAAGGTGCCAACAAGCAGCAGCCACAGCAGCTAAACAGGTGTGTGTGTCTGTGTGTGTGTGTCTGCGTGTGTTACGTTGACAAGGACACATTATGTTGGCCAAATGAATGGTAATTGCGGCACTGAAACAAGTAATTGAAGTGCAACTCAAATAGATACATTGCTGTGGTTGGCCCATCCCCCAAACTAAACCTTCAGCCCGGCAATCATTTGCGGCTGCTTCTGTTGTTGTTGTCCGAGCGTTGATTTAGCTGGCCACACTTCGAGTTGTGCACTTAAAGTTTAAGTTGAGTTTTTGGCTGACGCTCATTTGAGTTGCTAATTACAACTCCAAATTGGCCTGGCAGGAGGCCAACTTTAGCTACCACTCCCAATGCCTCTCCAACTCCTATTCAAGCTGCCATTGCTGATTACTTCCGCCTCTATGCAATTTCCGCTTGGCGCTGCCTAAGCAGCTTGCCAGCAAAATGTCAAACAGCGACAACTTTATATGGCCGCAAGACGAGGCAATAATGACAACAGCAACAGGACCGAAAGGACAGGGCACAACATAAGCAGATAATTACACGGCAGCCCGAGCTGCAGAGCTGCTGATGTCCATGCAGCCCCTCGGCAGCCCCTCGGCGCATTCAAAGTGTGGCAGCCACAAAGTAGAAAATGACAAAATAAAGAACCACAAGCGGAAAATTAAAAGAGCAAGACCAGCACAACAATACACACACATTTGGGACACAATGCCAGCAGACAGACAGCGAGTGCTCTTAAAGTCTCAGCCTAGTTAAAGACAACGCAGCAACCCATTGGAGTCTCTATGCCCGGGGGCAGCTGGAACTTTATCAAGATGCTTATCGGCTGCAAATGCAAAATTCCTGTTTAACAAAATTCCAACTTCGACATTTCGTACATTTTTGACTGTCTGCGCGCGCTCTGTAAGCGAAACCCAGAAACAGACAACAGCCCAAACTCCGCAATAGCCGGCAGCCACATTTAAATGTGCTGGCAACTTTTGGCTGCGGCTCCACCTGAAACCACCCGGGCCAGCACCACCCGGACACGTGGCTGCTGCTGCTGCTGCTGCCGCCGTCTGGCACTGATTTTATGCTTTATAACCTTCGATATGCGAATGGCAAACAATGTTTAGCGCTTTGCCGGGCCGACAAGTGTGGCTCTGCCACCTGAGGGCTTCAGCTCCAGCACTGGGCGTATACGCAATATTTACGACTCTATGCGCCTTTTTTTTCCATCGCCTTTCTCCCTTTTTCGAAGCGCTGTGAGGGTTGCAAGTGCTCGGCATTTTTGGCATTTCCATACATCAAATATTTATGCCATATTTTAGCTATTGCGACAATGAGTTAAATCTGATGGAATTCAAACTTTCTCCCTCTCTGTTTGCTCAGCCACAGCGGCTGCGATAATAAAGTTTAAAGCTGATAAACGATTTCGCAATCAAATTATGCGCATAACCAGATGAAGAAGGGGCGGAAACGAACGTGTGTGTGTGTGTGCAAGAGTTGTGTGTGTGAGTGCGTAAAAGTAGTAAAATTTAGATGAGATTCTGCAGTAAACGCGGGATGGAATGGAATGCTAGGCTTTTATCAAGGTTTTTGATTAAGTTGGAGGAAATCGAGTTTTGGAAAGGGCAAAAAAAAAACGTGAACATCAGTAAATTTTCTTGAGTAAAAAGCGTAGATTTGAATATATTTATATATATTTTTTTTTCTTCTTCAAAATTTATTTAACTATGTTTGTTAGATGTCAATTTTGTAATAAAATTAAATTACAATTTAGGAACTTACGACAAATCAAAATTTAGGAAGCTTGGCTTACAAACTGTAACCAAAGGCACAGAGTTGCTTCGAAACGTGAACCGAACCAGCGACTATTAATTTTGAGTACGCAAAAAATACGGAAGAGACAAAATTCAGTGTACATATCGCATTTGAGTAGCCAAAAACGCATTTGCAAACTTAAAAGCAGCTCATTTGCGTATTTATCAAGAGTTTCAATAGATACTCGAAAAGTACTCAAAGCCCGTTCTTGCCACTTTGTCTTGGGCACGTGCATGTCGGCGTATAACTGAGTTTAGCTGGCCACAATTTGTAGCCTGGTCATTACCAGAAAAGGACTTAATCCACTTGGATTTAAGCCCTGTTTTGGCATTGACAAATTTATGCATTTATCTAAAGCCAAGGACAAATTGAATTTGTGCAGCAAGTGCAAGACAGCGACAGTTAGCTCAAAAAGTTGTTGTTATACTCTGTGTCCTGGCAATCCTTTACACATGATATTGTTATTTTTGTCGTAATTAAAAACCCATGAAAGCGACGACCAAACAACTGGCCACAATCGCATGAGCAGACAGATACACACACACACACACACACGCACAGACAGAGAGACAGACAGACAGACACATACGAGTGTGTGGTAAAATAAACATGAGCGTATTGATGGGAGCAGCTCGGACGGCAAAAACTTTCATATCAATTTTAAGCCAAAGTAATGAAAAAGGAAAACGGAAAATGGAAAAAGGGAAATACTAAAAGAAACGAAAAAGCAAACGAAACGTATAGACAAAGCATATTTACACAAGCGCAAGTACACGCAGGACCAAGCAGGACAACGCTGACGTTGACGATGATGACGCCGATGATGTCGATGATGATGATGATGACGATGAAGATGATATTGTTGATGATGATATTGTTGCTGCCAGCGCACAAAGCAACGCTTATGACAAGCAGCTGCCAAAAAAAAGAAAAAAAAAATAATAAAATGGAGGCCCACATCTAAGGATACTGTTTACACACAGGACTTCCTTAGTGTGGGCGCGTCTGCTGGAACGAACGAAATTAAAAACCAATAAGAAGCTGCACACGAAATTAAAAATTATGTTTTCCTTTTACATTTTACTGCTGCACAATAACAACAACAACAAAAATGTAGCAACGCATTAAAAACAAAATATACAAAAATTGAAAAACATAAAGCGCAAAGTTTTCGCTTTAAAACATTTGGAAAATATGCTAAAAAAGAAACTTTACGCCTTTGCTTTTGTGTGCTGCCTGTGGCGGGCATATTGATGGGCTAGTGAAACATGTGACATTTAGAAATTGACTAAGTAGCTATTTAGTATAAACGGGTATGCCTGAATAGGTTGACAAGCTGTTTAGCCTTTAGCCATGGGCTAAGTCTCTATCGGAGCTAGGTTCTCTCCTTTATAACTATATGCCAGGTAATTAGGGTATCTGGTCTTCGACTACTGAACTGGTTCTTTTGAAGCTGTAAACTTTTACAATTAGGCAAAGGAATAAAAGTTGCGCGCGCCCAAAATGCTGCTATGCATTTCGATAATTGAATATTTGAGCTAAGCTGCAGACAGTAAAAAACGTAGCATACATTTCATCGCTATGTACTCCATGGCCCTATAGCAATGCACATTGCTAGTTTATTACGCTCTCGCAGTCCGTTTGGAGCGTATTAATTTTCACCAATTAAACGGCCAGTCGAGGCGAGACATTCATTTAATTTACTACCTGTTCTACACCACCCCCCACGCCCCATCCATCCTTTTGTCCGACGCACCGCTTGGCATACCACTGCATAGCTTTGGCCATGAATAATTTAAGCAAATCGCTGGCTGCTTTTTCCGTCTGTACGTGTCGACTGTGCGGGATTAGACGGCATTTGCATATTTTAATTATTTAGATTGTTGTGTTGAGCTACTTACGCGCCGCCCGGTGCCCCACTATGCCTGTGCGTCTAACGGATGTAAAAACGGAAGTGTCGACGACGCCAGCCAGACACCAAAAACATCCCAAAACAGTCGAAACTTAATTAAAAGCCGCCGTTTTCCTTAACAGCTGCAACTGCAAATCGGCAGCAGATAGATTGGAAGTTCAGGACACAGGAATCTGAGCTATATAAAGAAGTGTAATTCTTAGAAAATCGAAATAACTAATTGTAGTTGTCAGCTAAGAACTTTTTTCTTTGAATGCTTTAAGGTCAAGATGCTTAAGACTTAAGTGGGACGAAAGATCATCTTAACTACATTTCCATCAAGAATTCTTTCGTTGCTTATTTTAAGATCTGAGAATGGACCATGGCATCGCGCATTTTGAGTTACTTTTATTTCCGGGTATTTTAATATTAACAGCTTATTAAATATCACTACAGATTCCTTTCTAATTTCTCGAAGTCAAGAGATTTGTCCAGCTTAGAATCTTATAGAAACCGCAACTGCACCATTCTGATTCCAGTTCCGTTTTGAAGACCCAAAGAATATCTCTAGCTGAGGTTCTTTCCTAAACTAATGCGGTTCGCCATGGTAGTGACCATTTTAGCCAAAAACATGCCAAGGTTAAATTCAAGTTAAGCCAATATCCAGCACCAAAAAAAAAACCAAAAACATACATAAGTATTTGTGGCTGGCTTTGGCCAATAAACACATTACGATGCCAGTTGCAAGTTGCCAGTTGCCAGAGCCAATCATAAATTCATAATGAAATATGAGCAGCGCTGCGAGTGGCCAAAGATACATTGGCCAAGCCGGAAGCCAGCCAACAACAACAACTGCTAGTAGACAACAATGTGTAGTAATAAATACGCACTGGAACTGGGGAAGAAGCTGTGTGGGGTTTATGGCTGCAGTTCTGGTATTTTGGGCAAGCGTGGTAAAGTGTAGCCATAAACCAGGCGCTGCGACCGGCTGCGGCATTACTTTTATGATTATTTGTGTCGTTTCCTGTTATACACGTTCAAAAGGATAAAAAGGGTATATTGGTTTTGAGCAATGTCCGCGCTCTCAATGTGCTGTGCTCTATTTTTTGTCCAGACGGGCTTCATGAGATCTGGAATATATAAATTCCTGTACACCCACGCGAGAGTAATTATAATTATAATGTCGGAGTCACATCCAGTAAGGTGCCTATCTCTCGCACAATTTTAAAACTAGAGTCCTGCAAATGTTATTGTAGACCACCAAAGACTACCTGTTCATGCCAACACCTCATCTAGGCGCGAAGATCTACAGATTTCATAGCTTTAAAGCTAGAGAGATCGAATACTGAATGAATACTATTGCGGAGATATCTTTGAAATCCTTATAAAAAATCGAAAAAACTGCTATCTTTCCATAAATTGAACGGGTATTGCAAAGTCGCTTAAGCCCAACATAGTTACTTGTTGTTACTTCTGTTGACTTTCAGCCAAAGTGACTTTAACAGCACATACGGAGACGCTAGTCTAGTCTAGTTCATGTCCGGGTCAGTGGTCACGGGTAAGCGGGCAGCAGCGGGCAGCTTTAATTAGATTTGCACATTAGACGACGACAACGAGCAGCAGCAGCGGCAGCAGGAGCGGGAGCAGGGGCGGGGGCAGGCTAATGACACTCACATCGCTTATGCGTTGCACGCAGCGCGTAGGAATGAACTGTTTATGGTCATCTTTGTTAGTTAGCAAAGCGCTAGAGCGCCGTCAATAAGGCTTTATTTAATTTGAGCCTCGCTATCTTTGGGCCAAGTCAAGGCAGAGCTGCCAAAACCAAACCAACCACCCAACCACAGCCTGTGCCTGGCCAGACGCGTACACACGTGCGCAGCACATGATTATTTTTATTAGTTATGATGATGTATCCTTTTATAAGTGTGTGTGTGCGAGTGTGTGTGTGTGCTGTATGGGTCCGGCCTGGCAAATATTAATAATTGTTGCCTGCTCTTTTTTTTTCTATTTGCGGCCTCGTCGACGTCTGCGAAACACGCTAAAAATTAATTAAACGTTCGGCAACGAAGCGGGCGTGGCTACATGGGCTCTCACACTGGGTGCGGGGCTGGGGCGTGGCGGGGGAGGTGTAAATAATTTTTGCTTGGCCATTTCGTGGTTATTTATGCGCTTGATGTTTTGGGCTGTTTTTACAGCAAAACCCCCCTGCTACGCGCCGAACTGGCCCGCCTGCGCCTTCCCTCATAAAGGCAAACGGGCTGCACTTGATTCATGTGCTTTGTTGTTGTTGTAACAGGCTGTCGTAGTTATTGTTATTGTTGTTGTGCAAACAGCACGCACTCCATATTGGCAATTTATATTTGTATTAATTAATGGGCCAGTAAACAATTGCTGCAGGCAACGCCATTAGCACGCAACAAGGGTTAGGGGACCGTAGGATAAATATAGGAGAATATGGAATATAGGATGCAGAGGATTGGCCTTTCATATATATATATATATATTTTTTTTTTTTGGGTGAGTTAATAACATTTCTGCTATGCAATTGTGCAATATGTACTTTAGTTATTTCATCAATTTGCAGCAGACATCATAAATTTTGGTATTTTGCAAATATTTGCATATGAATTATGATTAACTGCAGGGAACCGAGCGGAAATAAGTAGATTATGATATAATGCAATGCCACTTAAATTTCGGAACTTAAAGCTAGATCACAAAACAAATCGTCAAATTTACTTGAAGCAAATTTTATTACAGCTTGGTATTGAGTTCGGTTTCCATTCCGCAACTATCTCAACTGGCTTGCGATCAACCAGGACTAGCTACATTTGCATCCCATTTCATTAAAGGGACGGAGCAACATTTGCTTAAATATAAAAATCAATAAAATGCCAATACATGGACCTCCACGACTTAGCCCTCCCTTTTTGAACGCAATCGGGCTTCATTTGGCCAAGATATGGCCATTTAAAGTTTTTGAAAAAATATCTTCACAGGTCCGCGCGGAGATATGTCGTTTCAAAACGACATAACCCCGCCGTTGATCATGGCGAAATTATGTCGTTTTGAAACGTCATATCTCCAGGTTCGTGTGGTTGTGGACAAAGAAGTTAAGCAAAGCATTGCATACTTTCGAGCGGTTCATATAAAAGCGCTTAAGCCGATTAGAGTAGCTGTTCTACTGCATACTTTTGGGCCGCCCATAGAATAACCATTCACAATAAACACATTGCAGCAAAATTTGATTGAATATTAAAATGGAAATAACTCGGCTAAATACAGTCCGATTTAGGAATGATATACCTCTTTCTACTCGTACGGATCCCGACAATCGATTGCCACCCAAAAATCCACATTCTAAGAGATCACCCAAAATGACCAAAAATACAGTGTAACGTTTTTTTCGAAAAATGACTTTTTTCTGAAACCGAAAAAGGTGGATGGCATTCGATTCTATGGACCTCCATGAGTAACCCCTCCCTTTTTGAGATCAATCGGGCTTCATTTGGCCAAGATATGGCCATTTAAAGTTTTCCAAAAAATATCTTCACACGTCCGTTGGAGATATGACGTTTCAAAACGACATAATTTCGCCATGATCAACGGCGGGGTTCCTCCGCGCGGAGATATGTCGAATGTTTCGCTTCGAAACAACATAACCCCGCCGTTGATCATGGCGAAATTATGTCGTTTTGAAACGACATATCTCCAGGCGGACGTATGAAGTTTTTAGAGCGGCGGAGATTATGTCGTTTTGAAACGACATATCTCCAGGTTCGTGTGGTTGTGGACAAAGAAGTTAAGCAAAGCATTGCATACTTTCGAGCGGTTCATATAAAAGCGCTTAAGCCGATTAGAGTAGCTGTTCTACTGCATACTTTTGGGCCGCCCATAGAATAACCATTCACAATAAACACATTGCAGCAAAATTTGATTGAATATTAAAATGGAAATAACTCGGCTAAATACAGTCCGATTTAGGAATGATATACCTCTTTCTACTCGTACGGATCCCGACAATCGATTGCCACCCAAAAATCCACATTCTAAGAGATCACCCAAAATGACCAAAAATACAGTGTAACGTTTTTTTCGAAAAATGACTTTTTTCTGAAACCGAAAAAGGTGGATGGCATTCGATTCTATGGACCTCCATGAGTAACCCCTCCCTTTTTGAGATCAATCGGGCTTCATTTGGCCAAGATATGGCCATTTAAAGTTTTCCAAAAAATATCTTCACACGTCCGTTGGAGATATGACGTTTCAAAACGACATAATTTCGCCATGATCAACGGCGGGGTTCCTCCGCGCGGAGATATGTCGAATGTTTCGCTTCGAAACAACATAACCCCGCCGTTGATCATGGCGAAATTATGTCGTTTTGAAACGACATATCTCCAGGTTCGTGTGGTTGTGGACAAAGAAGTTAAGCAAAGCATTGCATACTTTCGAGCGGTTCATATAAAAGCGCTTAAGCCGATTAGAGTAGCTGTTCTACTGCATACTTTTGGGCCGCCCATAGAATAACCATTCACAATAAACACATTGCAGCAAAATTTGATTGAATATTAAAATGGAAATAACTCGGCTAAATACAGTCCGATTTAGGAATGATATACCTCTTTCTACTCGTACGGATCCCGACAATCGATTGCCACCCAAAAATCCACATTCTAAGAGATCACGCAAAATGACCAAAAATACAGTGTAACGTTTTTTTCGAAAAATGACTTTTTTCTGAAACCGAAAAAGGTGGATGGCATTCGATTCTATGGACCTCCATGAGTAACCCCTCCCTTTTTGAGATCAATCGGGCTTCATTTGGCCAAGATATGGCCATTTAAAGTTTTCCAAAAAATATCTTCACACGTCCGTTGGAGATATGACGTTTCAAAACGACATAATTTCGCCATGATCAACGGCGGGGTTCCTTCGCGCGGAGATATGTCGAATGTTTCGCTTCGAAACAACATAACCCCGCCGTTGATCATGGCGAAATTATGTCGTTTTGAAACGACATATCTCCAGGCGGACGTATGAAGTTTTTAGAGCGGCGGAGATTATGTCGTTTTGGAACGTCATATCTCTAAGAGATGACCCAAAATCAGAAAAATTGCAGAACGACATAATCTCACCATGATCAACGGCGGAGTTATGTTGTTTCGAAGCGACATAGCTCCGCCGCTTAAAAATGCATATGTCCGCGCGGAGACAATCGGTGCCCAAAAGCGCAGCCAAAAATGCCAGTAGCCAAATGTCCTGCAGCCAGCACCAACAATAAATGTCACCAGTTCGAGTTGGCTGCGGATGTGGTATGTGTGTGTGTGTGTGTGTGTGTGTGTGTGTGTGTGCGTGTGTGTGTCTGTATGTGACATTCCTTATGGGATACACAAGTAGCTCTGGCTGGGTGCGTGTGCGTGTGTGGAGAATTGTTTGTTTGTGTGTCCAGCTCATAATAACTGCAGTTGCACGTTTACAATTTGTACGTGGTGTGATTGTGTGTGTATGTATGTGAGTGTGTGTATGTAAGAGTGTGTGTGGTTTTGGTTTGGTTATTCGGGCTTGATAAAAATGAGCGTCGGAAATGCGAATATAAATTTTGCCATATCTGATGTACAACTGTGTCTGAGTGTGTGTGTGTGGCAGGATAAACGTAATGGCTGGCACTGCAGCCAGGATGCCGGGCAGACAGCAGACAGTGACCAGCGGGCAGCGGGCAGCGGGCGGCAGACCAATCATCAGAAGTATGCAGCGGGCAGAGGAAACGGAAATGACATGCAATAAAACACAAAGGCGCACGCATCGGGGACAAAGCAGCGTGTGGTTGGGTGGTGCAGCTGTCAACCGTTGTGGATTATAACGCAAAATGGCAGCTAACAACAGAAATCTATCTGGGCAAATGCAATGCCAAGGAAACTTTTACAAAATTACAATTGCAAAACTTCTGCACTTGGCTAGGGGGCAGCGGAGCAGTGATAGCGGGCGAGCTGAGCGCGTACCCGCAGCTGCTGGCCCAGACAACGCACCGCCACCCCCTCGCACTTGACCAGACATTTGAGGGCGCCTTTTGTGTGCGTTAACGCCAAGTCATTTGGCTTATCAATGCCAGACGCAGACAATTTTGCGCTTATCGCTCGAAAGTATCGCGCTCCGCCTCATGCAGGTGCCACAAACAGCTATCGATGCTCATTTGACCACGCCCTCCACCCCACTGACACGCTGGACGGGGCGTTGCGGCTGTGTGTGGCATGTATTATTAAGCGCCCATTAGCCGGGCTCCATCTTCTGGCGACAAACGGGCAACTAGTTATGCCAAGGACTCAGGGCCCATTGACATGTATGCAAACATTGCTCTAATGATGGTCACCAGAAGTGGCCACTAACCGGCGGCAGCAGCAGCAAACACTGCCCCCTGTGTCTGCACCACTTGACAAGAAGTGCCTTGCTTTATTGGCTAATTACGCCCTGCAGCAAAGCGTTGCAGTTGCATGCCTGCATGTGATTGCTTGTTGCACGTTGCACGTTGTTGTCCCAGGCCCAGCTCCAGCCCCAGCTGCCCTGCCATAATTTGCGGGCAAGTTATTAGCAGAGGCACAAAAATGCCATCGTTTTATTTTCGATTTTAATTTCCATGTAGCTGCCGATGCCGCTGCCTCTGGTAGTTTGTTGCTCGACATGCGCCTAATTTATATTCATTATCTGATGCATAATTAAAGATAACCTGCCTGTATCAAGCGAGAGGCAGCTCCGCCAGTTGCCACAACTTTTGCTGCCGTATCTCGTGTTTATCCTTGAGCTTAAATGTTATTCGAGCGCTTGCTGTTTCGCTGTCTCAATATTTGACTAGCGCATTTGACAGCAGCTCTGACAGCCACCCCCGTTTTAGCCCACTTCTTAATCTGGTTTAAGCTTACCTCAGTCTGCAGCGCTGCCACCCTCCTCAGGATTGATCCAGTTGTTGGCTCAAATAATTGGCATCAAGGTGCCTGCGAAAGCTTGGGTAAAAGATTGTGTAAATATTTGTCGAGTAAATCATAAAAAAAAATCAATTTCAAAGGGAATTCTTAAAGAAAAAGGAGGGAATGTTTAACAAATAAACGAACCGCTGTGAATTGATAGGAAATGGGGTTAAATGTTACAGATCTTTGATAACAATTTCTGTGTAATTCTAAATAAAATATAACTAAGTATTTAGCTTACATTAATTTTCATTTTTAGACAAAATATTGTCTAGGGCTTCGTGCTTGCAGTCTCTCATATTCTCAATAGTTTTTGCTTTGAACTCTTTATTCATAGGGTCTTGTACAAATTAGTTCTTAGTCTAGAATTATTGTAAGTTTCTTTAGCCAAATCTTATCGCAACGGCTTTTTCCTACTGAACTAAAAGTCAGTTAATTAAAAGTTGATCGTGTGTAAATAGTTGCTGCATAAAACTTAATTTCAATAAATACAAATCTGTAAATATATGTAGTATATATATATATATATATATATATATATATATATGTATATGTTGTTGTAGGTATAAGTTAATTATATAGTTCTCTTGCCTTAAGAGTATTCATCGCATATAAAAATAGGTATGCATATATATATATATATATATAGGACTTATCTTAGTTTGATTCGCTTAATTAGGGATGTGCTATATATTTTTGGAACAGTATTGAGGAGAGTCCTTCCTCTCGTATTGTATCTCATTTGTAGTTTCCAATGCTTAACTAGGCGCGTCTTAAATCTCAAGTTGAACTTTATTGCTTTGTAAAAGTGCGGGATATGAGTTCTGCTCTCGGCTATGCTTCACTCTCTGTATCGGTAAGAGTATGTATGTGTGTGTATGTGTATATATTGAAAATTGATGACCACCTGGTGGCTGCTTCGTTAGTAAAGGGCGCTTGAGGCGCCTCATTTATTATCAGGCAGGCGCGCAATCAGCGCTAATTAAAATGGCCGCCGGCTTGGATCACGAGATGATACAATTTTTGTCCTTGTCAGCGCCGCTCGGGTCTGTGGGCTTGCGCTTGCGATCGTAGGCCAGGGCGTCGTTGGGCACATAGCTGACGCGTACGCCGCCATAGTGGCGCCTCTGCGGCAGCTGATACATCATCATGTAATCCTCGGAGCTGGATGAGCTGGACGAACAGGTGGAGCACACATCCGATTCCTCGGATTCATCGCGCTCCCGCTCCCGTTCGCGTTCCCGTTCACGCTGCTGGCGCGGGGACTTGTGCGGTGACTCGTGCTCGGCCAATGCGCTGGCCTGCAACACCGAGGGCGGGCCCTGGTAGGAGGAGGACAGCGGCTGGGCCGGTGCATAGGTATCGGCACGCGTGGTCGAGTGCGAGCGATGCCCGCTACCGCTGCGATGGTGGCTCGAGGACTTGCGACGACGACGGCGCCGCGAAGAGTGCCCATGTCCATGTCGATTGACATCCCGCTCCCTGTCCCCGGCCCTGTCCCTATCCCTATCTCTGTCCCTCTCTCTGTCCCGCTCTCGGTCCCTTTCGCCAGCGCCGCTGGTGCCGGCGCCATTGCCGGAGTAGCTGCGCGAGCGGGGCAGCGTGTCGGGTATGCCCTCGAAGCGCACGCCCTTCTTCTTGGTCGGCTCACCGCTCATGGGAGAGGAGGAGCTGGCGCCGCTCAATATGGAAACGGGATGCGTGGGCGGCTGCGTCGCCGATTGCGTCGACAGCGGCGTTTGCAGCGACCGATCGCCGGCGGAGTGCGTAGGCGAGCCCATCAGCTCTGACGGCAGCGCCGTTGAGGCCACACTCAGATTGGGCGTGGGCAGCTCGGGCAGCTCACCAACCGGCGGCGGTGCTGGCGGCGGATGCAATATGTCCGCATACTCGTGCTGCGACGCATGGAACTGCTGTGCGGAAGCGTGCAGCGGCGGCGCCGGCGGCAGCTGCTGTGCAAAGTGCGCCAGGTGCTGAGCACCGACCACGCCCAGCTCCGGCATGCTGGAGGTGATGGAGTTGTCCATTTTGGAGACCTGTTGCAGCTGCCGTTGCAGCTGATAGCTGTGCGTGCCGCCCAGCGGCGGCTTGGCCGGCCACGCTGCATCCAAATTGGTGGCCATCTCGTTGAAGTTGTAGACACCGTCGCGCTGCAGCTCCATGGGCTTGGGCATTAGATGCGGCTGGAAGTCGCCGGGCGAGTTCAACGGCGACATATTCTGCGAGCTGGAGAAATCGGTAAAATCCCCGCCTCCCCCGCCGCCACCGGCGACCGCATTGTGCCCAACCTGCTCCAGATCCTTGACAACGCCCGCGTCCGAGTCTGAGGTGGCATAGCTCTGCTTGGCATGCGCCACTAACAGGCCGCCCGGCAGCTCATTGCCGGCCACGCCTGCGGCCAGCTGCTGGCTCTGCAGTTGGTACATGGCCTGATTGAAGCTGGCCTGATGCTGTTGCTGCTGCTGCGGCGACATGGGCGGCGAGCTGGAGGCGTGGCTGCTGGGTATGCGCGTCTGTTGCGGCCGCACACGCTGCGCCGGCGGCGTGGGCGTGGTATACATGCCCGTGCCGGAGCTATCCGACGGCGTCGGTGGCTCGCCCTTGCTGCAGGCTATCGAGCAATAGATGGCGCCACGGCGCGGCAAAAAGGCGCGACCCAGCAGCGAGCAGCGGCAGGTGTTGCACGAGAAGCACTCATCGGTGGCATGCCAATGCTGGCCATCATGACTCATCTGGCCCTGATCCACGCCAATCGCTTCGCCACAGTAGTCACAATATTCGGCAAACATCGCATCGAAGCAAAGCAGACAGTACGGTTTGCCCTCCCGCATTATGTACCGCTGGCCGCCCAGCTGCTTGTCGCACTCGTGGCAGGCGAAGTGATTCATGTGCCAGGCACGTCCCTCGGCCTCGGTGCACTCATCCGCCAGGATAATCTGTGTAGTGCGTGGAATGTGGTTTTATAGCGAAATGCGTCTGGGGTCAAAGAGGGCGTCAATGTGGGTCGGGAGACTCACCTCATCGCAGGCGGAGCAGCGCGGCTTCAGCGTCTCCGCGTGATGGCGGCCACAATACATGCGCCCATCCCGATGGAAATAGATGAGATCCACGAGCAGCTCACGGCAAATGCAGCACGTAAAGCAGCCCGGATGCCAGCTGGCATTGGGGCCGAGGCGCGTGGCAAAGACCGCAATGTCGCCAGTGGAAATCAGCTCGTCGCACTGCAAGAGTTTTCAATTGGAGTTGATGGGGTGGGGGGATTAGAACTGGGTTAGGTACTTACGCCATCGCATGGACGTGCGCTCATCAGCTGTCTCACATTGCCGCGTCCGAGTGCATCACGTTTGCGCTGTGTGGAAAACAAACGCAGCTCCTTGCGCTCCTCATCCGTCAGTGAGTGACAGTAACGAACCTGAAATGACAGAAGAACCGTTTGTTGAGACGACAGACAGACAGACAAAAGACATAGGTACAGAGGGACAGATAGGCAGGGAGACAGCCAAATCATATGTTCAAGTTGCTGCTGGTGGGCAGGCTGAAGTGATCTTTCCAAGAAGTCAACTTGGGGCGCAGATTGTTTGTCTGCAACAACAGTCATGGCCAGAGACAGCCACAGCCATAGCCGCAGCTCAAGTGGCCAGTGGGCAGGGCAGACGACCGCAGACTGCGAACGGTAGCCAAGGCTGCCCATCAACTGGGTTAGCTTCTAGTTCGGCTGCAGAAGCAGCTCCTTCTCCTACTCCTCCAGCATCCTCCAGCTCATCCTGCTGCTGGCTGCGGTCAGCGTCTCGTTTGTGTTGTATGCAAATTTTTTGGCTGCCTCTTTTTTGTTGCCCCAGCGCACAATTTGATTTGACTTTCGGCTTGGAATTTGGGCATTTTCCACACACACACACACTCCTCACACACACAGGTACACACGCACGCCCATTGCAAAAGACTGGTCAGCTTGGATACTCGTTAACATGGCAACCCCCAGTTAGTGGCAGTGGTTAAAAGTGGTAAATGCTAAAATGCTAAAATGGTAACTGATATCCTCAAACTTAAAGCTGTGGGAATCCGCTCAACTAGGATTCTATACTCTAACAGAGGATATTCTAATTTCGATGTTGATGATAATAAATATTGATGATAATAATGATAATGATGATAATGATAATGATAATTATAATGATAATGATAATGATAATGATAATGATAATGATAATGATAATGATAATGATAATGATAATGATAATGATAATGATAATGATAATAATAATAATAATAATAATAATAATAATAATAATAATAATAATAATAATAATAATAATAATAACAACGATGGCGATGCTCATATTAAAAACAATAATAAAACCAATAATAAAATAATAATACTTTATACTTTATAATAATAAGCTGTCAGGTATTTCCCTTAATTATGATTAAAGTCACACTTAACTTTTCTACATATGTAAGGGTATTAACGCAACGAATAAACCAAGTTGGATTTTCCTGTGTTTTTTTTTTCTTGCATTTGGTTTTTGTTACTTTTGTTGTCGTTTTGTGGTTTTTGCCAGGGGTGCCAGTTCAGTTAGTTGCACTTGTTTCCTTGATTAATTAAAAGGCACAGGAACAACAAAAGCAACAACAATTGGTCTGAGAATGTGTGGGAAAATCGCTGGCATTGACTTTGATATGCCGTTGCCGTAATTCGAGTTGTCGTTGCGAGGACACGAGGCCATTCAATCACGATAAAGAACAAAAAAACGCGCACACATTTGAATAAATACCACGAAATTGACAGGGCCAGTGTCACCCCAGGGACACACCGTGGAATGGAGTGGATTACAGCGGGATATAGGAGACATTGGACTACACTCACCTCGTTATCATGCGGCGGCAGTTGATGCAGCAATTGTCGCACACGATACTGCTCTCCGGGACTGTTGACGTATGGCACTTTGTCGTCGGGTATTTGCGAGAAATACAAGCGAACCTGGCGAAAAAAAAGAAAGAGAAATCCAATTGAGAATTGAGTTTTGGCTGCAATGGAATGCGCAGGGGTCACACACTCAAAACTAAGCTAAAAGTAAATGCTTGCATAAAAGGGGTTCAGGCTCAGCCCCAACGGATCATCAAACACAACAACAACTTCATGATCATCATCATCAGGTTGGGGGCCTGTCAAATGTTGCGCCTGACTGCGACACAGCAGGTTGCTGCCCAAAGATTTTTCTTTCCTTTTGATTTTATTACGTTGATTTGGCCATTTTGGCCAGGTTGAAAGGTGCGCAACGTGCTGCCACGGTCAACTTCTAAGCCGCCTCAGCTGCTCAGTTTATTGGCCACGTTTTCTATTTTTTGTTGTTGTTTTTTTTTTGTTTTTCAAGTGCGCCGATTGCCGTGAAATTCAAGCATGCGATCTGCCAGCAAGTGACCACAGTCTGAGGCAGCGCGACGCCACTCAGCCAACTGCCTGCCAAACAACTAACCAACCAAGCGACTGCCTGACGGACAGACGGGCAGACGGACGGAGGGACGGACGGAGGGACAGAGGGACGGACGACTGACTGACACATGGCTTATGCTGCGTCAACGTAAATGGCTGTAAATAAATTTTCAATTCTGTTTGTAGCGTTTGCCAAAAATACTATATGGCATTGGCAATGGCAATGGCAGCCAGCTGGGCGAGCGTGAATGAATGGGAAATACCCTGTAATGATGTAAGTAGCCGCTATTACTGCCTAGCTTACACCTTGACAAGGCTTGTGTGTGGCCTTAATCTGTTTGAAAAGTAAGTTTTATCTCTGGAATATTTCAAATAAGCTCGCAGCCAAATTTGGTAAATGACAACCTAATAAATTGCTAAATTCCTAAAGTAATTCCTTTACTATATTGATATGACGTTAACTAGGTAATTCGGATTCCAAAATAGACTGCGTATGTAATAAAAGAACCTACATCTCGCCATGAGCTATCTGCTTAAATAACAGACTCTGAGTTCTCTGAGGCTGCAGCTGGCTCTGAGCAGTTAGCTTAGAATTCAAATAAGTTCCGCTAGAACTACCTAAATTTGAATATACCCACTATCAAAGATTGCCTGTTTATAGGGCATTTAAGCGTCTGCCTGCGTGACATGTGATAGGCGCTGTCAGTTTGAGCGGGATTAACGCGACCCTATGCATACTGAATGGAGTCTGAGGCAGCATGTCAAAAAGTTGCCAACGTCTCCTGTGGGCCTGGTCCACGTCCAGCCCAGGCCCAGAGCCAGCAATAGTCGTTATAGTCACAGCTAAAACATGTCCCTAAAAAATGGTTAGTAGCGCGCTTTTGGGCGCGGCAGCCGCTGGAAAAGATTGCGCAAGATTTATTTGCCATTGGCGCATATTTTACGCAAATAATTTATGTAGCGTTAACGGCAGCCAAAAAATACGTTCAAAATGCTGGCAATACTTTTCATTTCTTCTAGTTTTGTGTTTCTTTTTGTGAATTGAATTGGCCATAAAAATGGCTTTGAGAAATGGCCAACAAGCGAGTGGGCCGCAGCTGGACTTTGGGGTTTCATTAGCGCAATCTAATTTCCAATATGCAGACAGCCCGCGAGCTGACAGTCCAGAACGTGGCCCACACGTTAGGCAGCCCAAAAGCTGTCCATGGCCAGATTCCAGACTCGATCGCAGCCCAAAGATGCGAGCTGCGTGCATAGTTTCCGTTCGCTATCGGCTCGGAGGTAAGCAATGAAGCCTGACTGATTTATGGCCTGCTGATGACCAGCTCTGCTGGTCTCATGGCGTTGGGCTTAAGTGACAAAATCACGCACAATAAGTCAAGTCAAGTCAAGTCAAGTCAAGTCGAGTGGACTGGAGTCGAGTCGCGTCGCGCCGAGCTTATCTGTGCACACAAATCACAGATCAAGCAACTCCCAAAGGGCCTGAGAACTCACCTGATCCGGTCGCAGGCCAGGCGGCACCCATGTGTACTCTTCGAGCGCACAGCCGCTGTCATCGTCCGAGTGCGACTGTCGCTGCATGTCCATGTGCGGCCCGGCCAGAAAGGGCGCATGCGCTGCCGCTGCGGCCGCTGCTGCCGCCGCCGACGAGGACGAGGAGGAGCAGTGGCCCGCTGGATGGTGCAGCAGCGATGGCGGCGACGGTGTCGACAGCGCCGGCGACAGTTGATGATGTGGATGTGGATGCTGCTGCAGCTGGTGTCCATGTTGCGCATTGGTATACTTCACATTGCCGGAGCAGCCCGAGCCGGCGGGCGAATACTGTGCGGCAACAGCTGCTCCCACGGCTGGCGGCAGCTGCATGGGCAGCTGCTGATGATGCGGCGGCAAGTATTGCTGGTGCCGCTGCAACGGCAGCGGCGATGTGGGCAACATGCCCGCATTCTGTGCCGCATACAAAGCGCTCGCCGAGGAGCTGCTGGGCAGACCGAGATTGCTCAGCGCTGGCTGGATTGCTGGCAACGTGCCATGTCCCTGGCTGGGCGAGAAGTGGCGCGGCAACGTGGGTATCTTCTGCAGATAGGAGATCTGCGTTAGCGGCGTGCGACTTATGGGCCTAGAAAGAGACAGGGCGAGACAGAGAGAGAGAGAGGTTGCATTTAGATTGGCTTTTAGTTATTGGCATTTTTGTGGCGTGGCTAATTTTAAACTCAATTAAAATATTTTCACAAATTACATGGCGGGTTAAAGGTTCTACGGGCTGCTGCTGGGAAATTGTGGTAAATGATTTAAGTCCCACAGTACATGGCCAAATCATTATTATGAAACCGCATACAAAATGTTTTTTTTTGCGCTTATTTCATTGTAATACGCGGGATTTATGCGGTTTTGCACTTCCCATATATATCTATATGCACATGTAAATATATATATATACATTTTTTCAATTTGAACAAGCTGTCAATTTAAGTTTGTTTTTTAAAAGGATTGTTTTTTTTTTGAGCTGCACATCAAAATGAAAATACAAATGCGCTTCACAGCGCTTACACAAACAAATCGACAGCTCATAATGCTCTTGTTGTTCGTTTCTCTGATATATATATGTATATATCTATATATAAGTGCATATATTTGTATTCGCATGTTTGCTGTTGTCTGCTTTCCGGGCCCTTGGGCTGTCGCTTTTTGTCAATTTGTTGTACGGCTGACATTGTTATCCTAGCTGCGCCCCAAAATGCGCTGCAAGCAAATAATGCGAGCTTTTCGACTGCGTGCATGTGTGTGGGTGCTTTGTACTAGTATTAGTGAGCTTTTAAAAGCTGCAACGATCGCAGCAGTAAAGTCAAGCGTTTTGGTCGCTTTTGCTGTGCGTCTGTGTAAAAGCTTTGAATTGGTTTAGAGTTAAGGCACTAACTGTTCTAATTATTAATGATGTTTGCGTTTCCTTTTATAAGTATTAAAGTTTCAAATGCTGCGAAGTATGTTTGAAAAATTTCCAAAGTAGTCGAACTCGATCCTAAAAATAAATCTTTTGTTTAAACTGAAAGATGCTAAAATGAAAGATCGTTAACTCCACATGACTTAGGGTCTATTATTTCTATGATAAACTTTTAGAAAACTGTTACCTAACGTTTGCTTTGTTTAAGCTGACAGCTATTATAACAAAAAGACTCAAAGAGATTGTTTCCACAACATGATCTAGGGTCTTTTATTTTCTGAGCACGATAAACATTCAGAAAATTTGTAAAAAGACTTTTTATCTGGCAAAGCTCTATCCAAAAACTTGGCAACTGCACTAGAATAAGTGGAATGTGTCTAGGAAATATATTTTACCACAAATCCCAAATGACCTACGATTGCAATTGTAGGGGATTTGATGCTCGCCTTATATCAACCGCGGCACGCACCATTTCATGCCATATCAAAGGATAACTGTGCATTGTCTGCGCATATGTAACTGTAGCTGTGACTTTGTGGGCAAGCGTTGGGCGGATGGGCGTAACCGGCTACGATTTCGCTTGGATATATTCAGAAATGTGATTGTGTGTGTGTGTGGGTGTGGGTGTGTGTGTGTGTTTTTGTGTGCCCATGCGGGCGTTTTATCAAAACAATGTGTCCGCCCTTTTGTTGTTTTTTGCGGGCCATGATGATTTAACCAGGCGAATTCATTCTTTTTGTTTCCGGATCCGCATCCACATCCGCGTCCGCTTTAGCGATTGCAATTCCATTTCTAGTTCGCTGACTGCGCCGCAGTTGCTGATGTGTCAATATTTTGTGGAAGGTGGCGCGGCGGGGCCAATTCGAGCGGTCGTTGCGGTTTGCCCCGCAAATTAATTGCGCAGATTTTTTGGCTTTGCCAGCCAGCTAAAACCAGCTAAAATGTAGTTTCAGCCATTGTTTTATGGAGCGTCGACATTTGCATTTTAAAGCGCAAAACGCTGTAGCTGGCCGCTGGCCGAGGGCTGCGGGACGGGCAAAGAATGCGTCGCTGGCGTGGGATAGCCTAAAGGGGAACCAGTGCACGTGCAGTCACATTCACAATCGCAGTCGCAGTCACAGTTGCAGTCGCAGTCGCAGTCACAGCTGGAGACAGATGCCAACGGCGGACAGCCAAAAGTGTTGGCTGCTGTCAAATCAGCCGCATTCAAACTCAAATTACAAGCCAAACAAATGGATGAGGGGAGAGTGGGAGTGGGAGTGGAGCAGGAGCTGGCACACTGGGCCTGGGACTGGGACTCTAGACCGCGCAGACACTGTTCAACTGGGGACCGGCTTGGTCTGGAAATGAACAAATGAAAAGCGAAGCAAATGCAAAAACTGTGCCTAAACAACAAATTTGTTGCAGCCAGGAAAATGAGAGGAGGCTCCAGCTGCAGCTGGAGTGCGAGCAGGAGTCCAAGCTGGAGCTGGAGCTGCACAGTTGAGGTCTGTCTGTAGTCGGAATTTATTGTGCGACCAAATGGTTGGCTGTGCTGTTTGGCGACCTGCATTTCTTTTCATTTGCGCGCCGCATTTTTGCAATTTGCAAATTTATTGTTGACTGCGGCGAATTGCGTAAAATTGGCCAGCAATTGTGGCCAAGTTTCAATTTGGAGCCAGCCTTTATGAAGCCATTAAAGCAGCGGGCTGAAAATGGAAAGTGCCCGCGAGCTAGGCCAGGCTAGGCAGAAGCTAGCACAAATGCACAACTCAAATACGCACAAATTTGCTGCAACAATGTTGCTGGCAGCATGTTGCCAAACTGGCTGCTGCTATAAAACGCAACATCTTTTATATTGCGCCATGAAAGACCCTTGAGGCATGTGTGTGTACAATAAATGCGGGCATATTCTGGCCTGCGGGCAGCTGTTGCCAATATTTGTATTTGCATGGCCAATGCATAAAGTTGAAGAAGAAGAAGTAGCAGCAGCAGCAGCAACAGTTGAAAGGGTTCAGCTTGAGGCTGCGGCTCACTTTGGCAGTCGTTGAACCAAAAACAAAAAGCCAAAACTGGTTTTTCCCACTTGGTTTTCATTTGCCTCCACTTCGTGCTAGGCTCATGCTTTCGCGCCCTAAAACTAGTTCAAAGCGTTGCCATTGATAAACCGCAACTGCTCCCCACCCCTCCCCTCCCCCTCCGCTGTTGTCGCTGCTGCTGCCTCTTGCAGCTGCACGACCGTGTCAAGTGGTGGCAACATCAGCTTAAGCACTCGCCATCTCCATTATATATGTTCGTATATAGTTTTGCAGGCCCCAGATCGTCTGTACTATATTTAGCTGGGCCGCTTATCTGGCGGCTGGCATCTAAATGAATGATCATTATATACGCCACAGCGAATGCGTTGACAAATTGCAAAGACGCGCCGATGGACGTCTCAATGGCTGCCGCAAGATGTCAGCCATGGCCCAACAGCAACTGGAACAACAACAGAGGCAACAATTGGTTCACAGTTTATGCGGTTAGCTGGGCACACAAATTTGGGTTAATGCTGTGGAGGCGAAAGTTTCCACATGCTAGTTTTCCATAGCTCAGTTTCAACTCCAATCTCCTCTCCCCCTATTCCGACCGACAGGTGGTCCCTTAAATGACGTTTCTGGAATTTGACCAGTGAGACTTGTTTAGTAAGTTTTACGATGGGCAACAACAACAATTATTGTCCAGGTTCCTTTGTGACTCCTGCGAACAGCAGCGTCTGTTGCGTTTTATTGTGTTACAGCTGCAGGCATAGTTAGGGCTAACAGACCAAGCGGTAGTCGACTGCGAAATACCCTGTGACAGGCTCAACGATTAACCATAAACCATTTAAATATAAAATATGTCAAGACAAGAGGCAACACTTCAATAAATGTCAACTCTATTAGCTGTATTCCATATGCTGCTATATGAAATTACCCGGCGTCGGTCGGCTAAAGTATATTGTGTTGAAAATGCAAGTGTTCGGCAGCTGCTTGTGTAACTCGCGCCATCTTTAGACATATAAAAAGCTGCCCACATCTATGCATTCGCGCAAATTGCAACTGAATTTAAACCGACGAAATTTCGCTTGTTAGTTCGACGCTTAGACACCGTAGTCATGCATTGTTGTTAATGTTTTTCATATATACTTTCGTCAGTTTCCGTCCTCGCAAAACTCGAATAGTAGAACTCAACTTCCATATATTATAGAAATTGATATGTTTATAAAAAGAGCTTTAATGAAAATAGAATGGGCATAAAGAGAGCTTTTAACTTGATCAAATATCATGTTATTTCGCTTTTCCCTTAATCTTTATATTTATTTAGGCACTCGCATGCCCAACTGTATCCAGAATCTAGGATATGTACATGGGACAACTACAACTACAAGTGTCTGCCCGGTCAGAGCTTTATTAAAAGCCATGCAGCTAGCTCACAACTAGTGCGATTGTCATAAACGATTTTTGAATTGTCAATAAAAATTGCCGTAAACTTTATGGCTAACATGGAGGAACACACGTAAACACGTACACACACACACACACACACACACACACACAGCCTTACGTCTAAGCTCCGTGGGCTTGCTCCATCTCCATCTCCGTCTCCATCTCCTCCTGCCAATCCCGCCCAGCTGGCGCATTGTGTCTGGCTGCCCAACTACAGCCTCCCAGCGACAGTCGCTGTCTGCCGCTGTCAACATGACATTTGGCGTGTTGACATTTTTATTGACTTTGGCAGCGACTCGTACTCTTGCTCGTACTCGTACTACTCATGGCTGGTAAAAATTCCACTTTGTTGTTGTACTCTTTATTTTTTTATATTCTTGTTTTTTTTTTTTTTTTTGTTGCATCTAAAAGTTGATTAAGAATGTCTGCGCGCAGCCAGAGAGCCCATGCTGAGGCCCATTCTCTGGCTGCGTGTGGCCAGGCATTGCATTTATTGCGCATACGCCAAGTGCCACTAATTGCGCACACAAACACACGTACACACACACACACACACTCGCACAGAGGCAGAGAAATCAATTAAACGACTAACTGTACATGAAAGGCAGCTGTTAATTTGTATGTTCAATTTAGAAAGTCGCGCATAAGCAAAATAATTGCATAATTTTTGCAGATCACAACGTGAATTTTCACACCATAGCCGCAAGAGAAGTGCCCGAGGAGGAGTAGGAGGAGGAGGAGCAGCAGCAGAAAGGGGGGGCGCAGCCAGCTCCCAGGCAAGCAGAGAACAAATTGTTTGCTTATCTTTTGGTAACAAAGCTGATGACCAATTAATGTTGTTGTTGTTGTCGTCAACATTTGCAGGCGGCAAAAATGTTGCTGCAACATTTTGCTGCGGCTTTTAGCTTTTCGCTTTGGCTTTTTGCTCTGCTAACGGCAACGAAAATTGTTTTGTGAGCGTGCAAATTTTCACAGCTGCTGCAACAGCAACAACTATGCCAGCAATTTGTGCCCCTCTCCCTCTATGTGTGTGTGTGTGTGTGATGTTGCGCGGCAAACATCGAAGCAAAGATGCCACAACACTTCAACTGCAACAGCAACAGCAGCAACTGAGGCGATCTTCGAGTGTTAGCTGGAAACAAAAGCAGGTTTCAGAACTCTGTCGGAAAATGCAGGGAAACGTTGTTTGGCTGCCTGCACTTAGCTCGACATGCAGCTCAGCCCGCTGCGCTGCTGCTGAAAATTGCATCATCAATGCAAATTTGGCGCGCTAAATGCTTGTCGCGAGAGGGAGAGAGAGAGAGAGAGCAAAAGAGACTGAGGCATCGCTTGTGACTTAACGGCCAATAATGTTGACTATGGTAATTGATTCGACGCGTTAGTCTTTTTTTCTCTGTTGCGGCCAACAAGCTGCTGCTGCTGGCCAGCTTCTAATTAATTTTTAACTCGCTGTAAATTCATCAAAAAATTGAAACGCATTTGTTTCGGGTCGCCTACTGATTGAATCTAGCGAAGAACGAGAGGGCGACACTGTCGTCCACTCTATTGGCTAGCCTGTGTGTGGCTTGGACCACAACCACGACCAAGACCAAGACCAAGACCACGACCAAGTCCAAGTCCAAGTCCGCACAGGCCCACGGCTAGCCAGGCAGCCAGGCAGCATCCATCCATCGAGCAAACGGTCGTTGTCTTTGGTCTATGAACTTGTTTTTTCTCATCTGCCGCTCGTTGTTTTTAATTGAAGCCGTGTCTTTGCTTTTTATGCTTTTTGTTCATCTTGTCTTCCTCTTTTCATTTTTTTCTTCTTCTCGTCTTCGTCTGGGGCTATTATAAATTATGCGGCTGCTTCGATTTTCATTTTGATACATTCATGTTTCCTCAGTGCGTGGTGATTATGCTCAATTTTGTTTTTGACCATAATTACTGGACGGCCAGCCATTCGGGCATTTGGGCCAACCATTCCGTGTATCCGTTAGCTTTTAGCATTTCGTTGCGGCTCATCTTTTTTTTTTGGTTTTTCGTGTTTGGACTTTTTTGCCGTTTGCTAAACAAATTGGCATTGATTGATATTTATTTCACCTTTGGCACTCGAAAAAGCCAAATTCAATTGAAAAATACATCAGTCGAGACATAAGCACATCATCTTGCCAGTTTCTGGGGATAAATGTTTTACTTATTATCGCTTTGCAGACCTTGGCCTGGGGCATTCTTTGAGTTCTGTTTGAGTGTTTTGATTGAATGTGTATTCAATGCTTGTGCAAATATGTATTTTAATTGGACTTTTAACATTTATTTATTATCATGAAGAGATGAGAGGCTGGTAGTAAAGTTTGGGAAACTTGTGTTGGTTGGAAATGAGTCTTGGGTCTTGCCTCTTGACAGAATGGACGTAGGGGCAGATCAGACTCTGTTCTATGTGAATCTGAACAGTTGTTCTGGTTGCTTCACTCCATCAAACTGTTCCGTAATCTCAATGGCTTTCATACATTATTAGCGCCACATTAAGATATGTTATTCAACTATGGAAATCTAATTCATATTCCTAACACCCCAGAAACACATTCGAGGCACATAAATCACTTGATTAAAGCCTTGGCACCTGCCTTATGCGGGCAATAAAATTTAAACGCAATTATAAATGACATTTGCAGACGCTAAACACGTCCGCCCCAACGTGGTGGGGGTAGAGTTATTGGGGTGCGGGGGTTTGTTGCAACAGTCAATGAGGATGATTTATGTGCGAGGCTTCTTAACAAAACTGTTCACAAATTAACCGTAATATGATTTACAGAAAGCCGCTTTGCTGCCGCTTTTTTTCCCAGAGTGCAAGTTGCGCCTGGCCATGATTTATGGCCAACTGCAATCGGAATCTAATTTCTTGGCCATTAACAAAACCAAAGCAGAGCAGCAGCAGCAGCAGCAGAAGGAGAAGCTGCTGCCTACGCAGCCGGCGCAGCATGTTGGCCGCTGCTTCTTTTGAAATCGAACTCCAACTGCGCCGCAGCTTGTCTGGATTTGGGTTCTGGCTGAGATCTTGTTGTGGTTGTTGTGTTCTTGTTGTTGCAACGACAAGTCGACAACTGGCTCAAAATTAAGCGCAGAACTTTTGGCAAATGTTGACAAAGTCAAACGGTAACTGCACGTAAGAGAGCACCGATCTTGGCTGACTGTAACTGTTCTCTCTGGTATGTTGACAACTGCAGTGCCGGGCCAAACATGGCAAATAATTAGCTGCTAATTGCTTTTTATGAGTGCATGACAGTCGATAACATATGCAATTGATGTCCAGTGATAAACGGAAACGGCTAAGCGCAGGATTGTCGGCGCCGATGATAAGCAGTTTAAGGCTGCTGACAGAGGGGGATAGGGAGAGGGAGTGAGAGGGGGAGGAAGAGAGGGAAAAAGGAAGGACAGGTACCTTAATGGCATGGCTGCAATAGTTAGACGGCGTAAAAAAGGCAGATTTGTCATCAGCTTTAATTTATTTACATTTTTCTAGCTCTCAAGGAGCCTTTGTTTTGATTACACTGAGAAAAATTAGCAAGCAATTAGTGCATCAATATCATATTGATAGTTGTATTCAGAACGAGAATTTCCAGCTTTACTAAAATTCAAAATGTTGAGAAGAAAAATAAAACTGTTTCTTCCATTTTTTCCATTACCGAATGTTTGTGCCTGGAGCCCCAGGTCTAACTGCTTCTCTGGATTTGGGCACCGTCTACATCTCACTTCGTATATCGAATCTGATATGAATATGAAAATGATTCTATTTGGTTCATGCTTTTTTATCTGATTCCGATTCTAAACTATTTTTATTGCTTCGTTTGGGAAGCCTGACATTTGTCATTTATTTCTTGAAATTGAATTGCTTCTTGAATTTGTTGTTGAAATTCATAGCTGGCAGCTGCTTCTGTTGCTCTGCCATCTGATTAAAAAATCGCCGCTTCCAGTTCTCAATACGAAACATCGAAACAGACATCAATAGTTGTTTTTTTTTTTTGCGGTGTACTCGGCGTATTCGACTGCTCGAGAGGCTGTTCTCGATAAGGTCTACATAATATCAAATGCACACAAACAATGATAATGCGCAACGTGTCGTCGTGTTGCCAGCCCCAAAAACGCTTATCATGATTAGAAATGAACGCCGCCTTGCCACTTGCCACTTGCCACTTGCCAGTTGCCACATTGGTAGGAAAAACCAGAAAAGCCTGGCCACCAACTTGGGCTGGCTGGCTGGCAAGTTCAACAGCTAACGAGGCAGGAATGCAAAGAGTGTTAATGCAACAACCAGCTCTCCGCCCTGCCACCGCTCTGCCGCTCCAACCCTCACACTGTGCAGCAGGTAAGTGCCTCGTCGAGTGGCATGCAGGCAATTTAAATGCAAAGGCTGCGAAGGCTGCGCCTCGCCAAAGTGAAGCTGTCAATGAAAATTACGCGCGGTTTTTTCTGCTGCTACCCGGCTGCTGCTGCTACCCGGCTATCAGTAATAAATTTATAGGCTGCATGTTGTGCGTGTGTATGCGCTAAATGTTTAATTAATTAGCGAGAAATGCATTAAGTGATTTGTTGCCGCTTAATATGCGGCTGCCAACTGCGTGCCCCTCGGCTCCAAACAATGCCCCAAAATCTAACAATGAAGTGTCTGAGCGCGGCGCATGTCATTCAGCTGTCAACTTAGCCAACAAAAAACAGGCACAGATCTGCATAATGCCAAAATACGCACCAAATGAGAGTGTGCGAATGTGTGTGTGTGAGTGTGTGCGAGCTGTGTGTATCAATATGTATCCATATCCAATTGGCTAACGTGGGCGCAGACATGTTGTGGCTAAACAAAATGTATCATGAGTTGGCAGAATGGCAGGAATTCTGTGAGCTTCAGTTAGTGATGGACACGTGACACGAGATAGCACAACCTGGCACGATACATTCGTGTGAAGATCAGAGATTAAAGATCATGAACCTTAGGAGAGAGCATATCAGATATATAGATATATATTTACCCTATATATACTTTATATATTTCACATTTCAAAGGAATGATGTTGCGTTTTACGTTTTCTGCCGACACGCGCCCATCCCCAAATCTAAAAAACGATTTCAATTTCTTTTGGGCCAAGCTGGTATCTGGCAATCGGACATGCCCCAAGTGATTTGCGTTTGGACACTTTGACAGCTGCTTAAGCGCTTAAGAAATGCCTCAGCGCGTGTAAGGGCAACTGGGCTGGCTTATGGCCATTATCGCGGCTCAAAATCACGCTTTAACAGAATACACAATTAATATGCGACGCAATTGTTGGCAATAAGCAAAACTGTATGCGGGCCAAAAATCCTACCCTGCCAGCCCTCGACGCGCAGTAATTAGCATGGCGAGCATGCGCGAAAGAAGGAGACAGCGAGGGAAAAGAGTTAAACCTTAATGTTAAGAAGAGAAAAACATTACTTTAATGGCCTGCCTTATTTTTATATTTTTTATTTATTTTTTTTTCACAGGGACAAAATCATATTTTATCGTTTTGCATAAATAAATCACAGAGGCGGCGGCTCACTTGTTGTTCGTCTCTCGCACTTGACTGGCGCCGTCTGCCGCAGTCTGGCTCAGGCTCCACCTCTGCAAATGGCACTTGGCAACTGGGCAAGTTGGCCAATTGTCTGCCTGGCAGAGGCCGTGCCAGTTGCATGCACTCACAAGATTTGTTGCGTTTTGTTTTTGTAATTAAGTTGCATCCACACAGTGCTGCAACAACAGCAGCATCAGCCAAGTCACACAAATGCCTCGGTAACGCCCCAAAGTCATTTGTCAGGCGCTTTTGGCTCAAATGGCAAATGTGCCAGTGGAACTTGGCAGAGTTGTTGTCGCTGCTGCCCAAGTGCCCTTAATGGCTTTCTTAATTAAAAACAAAATCAATATAAATGTCGTTCTCGCATATTGAGGCGTTTGCATTGACAAATGCGACACGGTTTCCAACAATTGTTTATTTAAAGGGAATTGGAAAGATATTCGCAATCGATTTTTGCCTTTTGTATGACAAAATCAGCTGTAATAAATATCTGTTGAATTCTATATCTAATTCCGAGCCTTTCGCTGATTAAGTAAGTCATTAAAACAACTAATTAAAGAGGTTGCTGGTTCTAATCTTTTGCAGGCCTTGCTAGCAACGATGTTAGCAAGTTAAGTTCAATACTCTTTTTTTATATACTAAAAATTCTATGCTTTCATGTCTGCCTTGTCCGTCATTAATGTCTGTCTTTATGAACTTAACATGTTTGATGGCATTCTATGCATTTAAGAGGATATTTGCTAATCGAGTAATCTTATTTATACTTCTCGTACTTAACTTTCTCATTAGGCAAATGTGTAAGCACTGCACATTGGCTTCCAGCTAATAATGTTTTGAGAGAGACATTAGGCTTGTCATTAGAACAGAAAAAAAAGAGGCAGCAGCTAGCTGCAATTGTCGTAAAAAGTCAGGCTTGAGTAGTCTCTAGAGCCCTGCTTTAGCAGCTGCTGCGGCTAGTTTATGTAGCGAGAGCAACTGTAGTCAGGTAAAGCTCAGGATTTATGCAACTGTCGATGGTAGTTAAGATTGAATTGAATGCTCAGACACGAGCTGAGCACACAGCTTCATTGCGCAGCGACTGCTGTAATTTCAGGTAAAACCTGCAGCCATTAAGTACGAAGACGACGTTGGCGATGGCCGTGGCGATGGCGACTTACGAAGTTGCACAGATGCTGGAGTCCAGCTTAAATGATTGCCGGGCAATTTTTTAATAACTTCATTAAGCGTCGTGAAGAGTTGCAATTAAAATGTGCCGTATATCAGTGGGTGCATTAGGAGCTGTTGGCAAACGATTTGCCAAATCCAAGTCAAGAACTAGTGAGAGAGTCAGTTAGTGAGAGGCACAGACTGGCTGCGGGGCTAATTTGCCTGACTCGCGTGTGGCAAATGGCGGCTACTGAATTCCGAATATGAAATTCCTTTGCTGCTGGTTTCTTTGATTTTGTTCAGTTTTTGTTTTGTTTTTAGCTGCTGGCAGTTGGCTGTCAGGCAGCATCAAAACGGCGTCTGTTATTATTATTAATTATGCTTTCGAGGTGCGTTCTAGGTGCTCTGGGCTGGGGGCCTTTCCTGTTGTCAGCCCATTTGAAATGCATTGATTTGAGCGCTGCTGCCTTCTGTGTCGCCTTCTGTGTGCAGCATAATTCAAAAACAACAGCAGCTAATTGAGTTGTGTTTTTGCCTCTGTTCCTTTTTTTTTTGTTTTTTGCAACATTCCATTTGGCTAGGCTTAGCTCTGGGCAAGTTCGTTGCCTAAGTCTTTTGTTTTGCGAGTGCATAGTAAATCATAAAAATGAGCGCTGAGTCTCTGCACAATATATGCAATATTTTAGCGCTCGATTGCAGCCAAAAAGGCAATGTCATGACACTGCAGAACAATTGCAGCGCATTCGGGCCCCCACTCTAATGGCTGAATGTGTGCGCTTCCTTCAGCTCAAAGGCAAGCCTTTGAGACCAGACGGACAGACAGCCAGACAGACAAGAAGCCAGCCAGCGCCCATATTTCATAAGCTGCGTGCTGCACAAACACAATAACTTAGGGCCACAATATTTGCATGGCATTATGCACAATCATGACATGAGCCGCAGCAGCAACAACAACAACAACAGCAGCAGCAGCGAGCAACTGCTGCTCATGTTTATGTAAAGCGAGCCGCGCCAGACAAAGGCACTGGTAAATCACACTTTGGCAGTCGCTGTCGCTGTTGCTGTTGCTGTTGCTGCCGGCATATGCGGCGTATGCGTAACCCGAGCATGAGATGCCGTTGCCGTTGTCGTTGTCGCTGTCGCTGTCGCTCAGTTGTTGCTGCCGCTGAGTGAGTGATGCGCATGCACAGCAACAGCAGCGCTCAATAAACAAGCGAAACCGGCCGGCCGGCCAGTCAGCCAAGCAAACAGCGCCCAAGAGCTAACAGCTAACAGTCAAGCGTTTCGCATCGGTTTCAATTTCAGCAGCAACAGCAACAACACACAGAACAAGTTGTTGTTGCTGTTGCTGTTGTGCGTTGCTGTTGCGTGCAGTTTTGCGGTTTTGCTGCAGAGAGGGAACACGCAATGTGTGTTCATTGACTTCTGGTGCTGCCAACTTGCGCAACAAGTTGTTGCTGTCGCTGCTGCTGCCGGGTAATCAATCATTATTTGCGCAGGGCACCACCAGCAGCCACCAGCAACCACCGCCAACAGCAGCAGCAGCAACCACTTGAAAATGTATGCATTTAAATTGTCAGCGATATTGCAACTGACAAATGATCAGCAGGAGTGCAAGGGGGGGGGAAAAGGTTACTCACTCATTTGACTCCTGCTGTGTGGATGCGCCTGCTGCTCCTGCTCCGGCAGCTCCTGCTGCCGTGTCCATTTCAGCCATGCCGACAACCACTTCCGGCGGCTGTGCGTTGCTGCAGTTGGAGCTGTTGAGCTCATTGAAAGTGAAACTGATATCGTGCGGATCCTTAAACGGCTTCATGCTGCGCGGCAGGCTGCGCTGGCGCAGGCTCAAGTTCAGAAACTTTAGATCGCTGGCGGTAAGCGGCTGCAGTGCAGCAGAGGGTGCGGGTGCGGCTGTGGATCCAATTGTGGTGCGTGCGGGCGGCGGCGGTGCAGCACGCTGTTGTTTCTGCTTGGGCGGCAACGCTGGCTTGGGCTCCTCCTCGAGCAGCTCCTCCTCGGACTGCTCGATTATCTCCAGCACCTGAGCGGTGCAAGTGGTTCCAGTGTTTTCCAGCTCGGCTTGCGCCTCCAGGTGCATGCCATAGTACTTGGCTATGTGCTCGGTGGCATCCGCCGTGCTGTAGTGCTTGCCGCGAATCAAGTCGCCCAAATGATCCGCATCGATGCCAAACAAAAAGGGATCGTCCAGCACAGTTACCTTGGCATTGCGCTTGGTGGGCTCCTCTGGCGGCGACTGTTGAGGCAGCTGCTGCTGTTGCTGCTGCTGCTGCTGATCCTTGTGCCTGGCCTCGCCCTTGACATGAGCACGCAGCGAGCGCAGCAGCTTTTTGCTGCGACGTGGCGTTGTTCCCGACGTTTCGCATTTGGCGGGAAACAACGGACGGCTGCTGCTTGTTGCTGCTGCTGCCGCATTATTGCTGGTTGCTGTGCACTTTCTGCCGGTGGTTGGATGCTGCTGCTGGTTGCTATCGCCCAGATCGATGCCATCGTCCGCATCTTCGCTGGCATCTAATTGCACTGCGATAAAATCGCAATCGCCAGTGCCAAAGCCAACCGTATCGTAGTCATCGCCCGTTCCCGTCAATTGGCAGTTATTGTTGTTGTTACTGCTGCTGCTGGCATTGTCATTTTCATGATTAGCCTCGTTGGCGCTGCCGCCACTGGCCGCCAGCCGCTGGGCAGCCGCCTTGCTATAGAGCTGTCGATAATATTTCTGCTGGTCGCCATACAAGAAGCAGACGCGCCACCATTGTTTGCATGCCAGCAAATTGGCGGTACGTGGCACCACCGCCGGCTCCAGGCTGCCCGTTGTTGCCGCTGCTGTTGCTGTTGCTGTTGCTGCAGTTGTTGCTGCTGCTGCTGCTGACAGGCTGCTCATGTTGCTGTTGCTGCTTATTATTATTGTTCTGGGCTTGTAATTATTTTTAGTGGTTCAGTGGCTCTTTTTATGCTCGCTGCTTGTTAGCATTGACATTTTTTTTCGGGTTTCGTTTAATAAATTTTCATGTTGTGTTTTTGTTGCACTGGAATTTATGTATTAACATTTTTCGTTTTATTTTATTAGTTTTTTTTATGGCTTTCTTTTTCGTTATTTAAATTTATTGTCTACATTGTCAGGCGCTACACTAATTGGTTGGGGAGGCTGGCCGCACAATTTATTGATTGAGTTTGGCCACTTTCACAGCTGAAAAGGAAAATGAATGCAACGTTGATCGATCGGCCGGCGGCTGCATCTAGTATTCAAGACTTTCCCATTCAAAAGGCTCATTTCGTATGCAGCGCAGAACAAAGAACTTGCCACAGCAGCAGCAGTAACAACAACAAAGATTCTAACACTTGAAAGTGCCTGCGATAGCATCTCGGCTGCAGAAGAACAACAACACGAAGCTGTTGCCACAGTTGCAACAGACTCACGGAAGCATTGGATCGATTGAAGCTGTTGCCGCAGTTGAAGCTAATCAAATTTGCGGACATTGCCGCCGTTTACACATCGAATAATGATGGCGGCTGTTGCTGCTTCTGCTGCTGCTCAGCAAATAGCGAAGCGTACACATTTACCACTAGACGGGGCCGCGGGCTGGGGGCCGATTAGTCACGCCTCTAATAAAGATAGCTGCTGCTGCTGCTGAAGAACTCCAAGCTAAGTGCAGCCAAGGCAGTCAGTCTGCCGTGCGCTGATGCCCTTGTCAGATAATAATAACTTCATCTTCATCATCATCAGCATCAGCGGCAACTGCAACTGCAACTGTAGCCCATAAGTTGCACTGGCGGCCACTTTGAGTGGTGGCCAAAGCCTTGGCAGCAATTGCAGCTTAGCAACTGTCAGCCATGTGCGTGTGTGTGTGTGTGTGTGCGTGCATTAAGCCGCTTTACACTCTGTGCTCTTAGCCTCACTCTTTCACTCCCCATTTCTGTCTCTCTCGCACTCGGTGAGCCATGAGCGTAGCAGGCGTTGTCCAAGCGCCTAATGGATCCAGCTTATATTATTGGCATTATCTGGAAGTTATGAATGCAGCAGCCACAGCAGCAGCCGCAAGCTGCTGCTGCTTCAAAGTGTGTGTAAGCTGCATGTGAATGTGATATAAAATAGGTTTGACACACAGCTGTCCATCAATATTGTGGCTAAACACAATAGAAATGTGTTTGCTGCCTGACAAGTGCATCAGAAAATTCTCGAAATTCCATAACTTAGTCAAAAGTGAATCGATTTTTATTATTTTATAGTTATTCAAAGCTGCCTGCACTGTGACCTACGGAGTTGATTATTCCTTCACTCTGTCTTTGAGCTATGCGAATTGTCCCTGGTCTAAGGGCCTTCTGGTATACTGGTATATATACCCTCAGGGTATATATTCTAGATTTATTTGGCATCTAAATTTAAGCCATTAACTAATTATTATATAGTTTAAGTAAACAAATTTCATGTACTCCTGCCTAATTAATTTATGGCACACTTTAGATTCTCCCAATTATTTAAACAATTGTATAAAATTATATTTCAAATTTAATTCTTAAGCCAAAACTAACTAGGCCTAAATTGCATTGCATTTTGAAGTATTCGAGTTTTCGGACTAGTTTGTTTAATTAATTATTTAATTAATTGTTTTCGAATTTTGCCAAAGTACAGCTAAATGCTCTTTCTAAGCCTTTCGCAACTCCAATTTCAATTTGAACTAGTCAACTGCATGTGACTTAATTGCACTGAAATGCACTCAGAACTAACACACAAAAACATACACACATACTATATGTATCTGTGCCTGCCTGGCATACGTGCACATAATTGAATTATAAAGAACAACTAGTGGAGCAAATGCAATCATAACTGGACGCCGCCTACATAAACAAACTAGAAACTGGCATTTGGCTTCCGGTAAAAGAACAGAAATGAAGATGATTTCCAGCCAAACAACTGCCGCTTGCCACAACAATGTTTCGCTGCAACCAAACAGCCAAAGAAAACCGCAGCACGCGATGTGAATGTGGGCAGTGCAGAAGTGATCCGCAGTTAGAAGCCCCAGTCCCAGTCAAAGTCTCAACTGGAGCTGGAGCTGCGGGTGTGATTAGCTTTGGCAAGCGACCGGTGCAGCAAACCCGTTCAAGGCAAAGAAATGCCGCACTTGGCCATCTTTCACATGTGCCACTAAAGCTTAGAGTCAGCTCCAACTCTCAACTTGGTTCAATTGCATGTGATTAAAACGCGATCACACAATAATCATAAAATGCAACTGCTTTGAGGGAGCTCGGCAACGAAACCGAAACACTGATACGCTTTAAACAGTTATTAGTTGTGTGAATGGAAACTCTAAAAAAAAGGAATTCCTAAGAAATATTTCTGGAATTTAAATCTCAATTTAAGCGAGATAGCGGGAGAGAGATCAAAGATCTGGGTTAATTGAAATAGGCGTGAATATTTTAATTTATTTGCAGGTCTTTCATTACAGCTACCTTCAACAGATCCTTGTAAAACTCTTCGCAGACTCGGCATTATCTCCTCTAAATTAATTAATATCCCAAGCCCACTTTTACTGCTGGCCCGTAAAGATTTCCCCTGGAAATAGCAGCATTGAAATAATTTCCGCTATAGACAATATCTATTTAAGAGCAGGCCCCATTTGGGAAAATGTGAAACAGCGCCTGCAGCTAAAACAATAATTAAATAAAATAATAGAAAATATAGGTTATCCGGTATGAAAGTTGAATCTAATGTGTTACCAATTTAATGATACAGTTGGTATAACCTAACCTGGTCTAAACAACTAAATGGAGTCGAGTGTTGCAACAACAACAACAACAGCAACAACAACAACATGAGACAAACAAAAACCCAAGAGACTTAAGTATTTGCCGCACAAAGACTTCCGGCGAGGCCAAAGCCAACATGATGGGAAGCTGTGTGCGATCGCGAGACTTAAGAGAGCTCACTAGAGAGAGAGCAGGAGAGTGAGAGGCGGGGGTATTCTCTGTTGACTGCAATTACCGTTAGTATTTATTGATACACAAGCACGGACATGTGTAAGCGACGCGATCGGTGTCGCGATAGTCAGCGCATAATTTATCAATAAAATACGATAGTTTATTGAATATCGACTTGACCCAATGGCCGAGACAAGAGCAACAACAACAATAACAACAGCAAGCAGCTAATTGATTGGAATCGCAGCAGATGCTGCAGGCAACACTGCGATATGTAGTCAAAACGGGCATTTGCATTCTAACTGGCAGTTGCCTTTTTGACAGTCAGTCAGCCCTGTCTCGTCTGACACTAGCCTGGCTAAATTGGCAGCAACTGTTGCTGCCGTTGTTGCTGTTGTTGCTGTTGCTGCTGCTGTTATTGCTGGCGGCGCTGCCATCAATCAGCTAGCTGCAATTGCCTTGTCTAGTTTTATGCTGCCTTTTATTATGACTACTTTTATTATTATTTTTATTTTTCTACGATTTTATTGCAGTGCTACATTTGTCAAGTTGCCAACTTTTCAATGCTGCCGGCACTTTTTTGCCCCCCCCCCCCCCTCCCCCCCTCTCTCTCTCTTTCAGGGAAAATTGCGTGGAAAATGCAGACAGACAGACTGGCAGGCGGGCAATTAATTTGATTGTTATTTATGCATATTTGCTGCAATTGCAGCTGTTAATTTGCAGCAATGCGGGTTAAAAAGTCAATTGCTTTGTCTTGGTTTACTTTTGTGTGCAACGCTTATGCCACTGGCCAGGTCAGTTAGCCATTACGAACTGAGCCGGAAATTGTTGGCCAAAATTGAGAGTTCACTCAACTGGGCAACAGTAAGCCGGAAATCTGTGCTTCACTTTATCTAGGACATCTTGGAGTACCTGCAGCATTTGGCCCACGCCTGTGCACGACTTTGAACTAATAAACGCCCTTTTGTTGTTGCCGTTGTCTAGGACGCCCACATGCCATGGCTAGATGGCTACACGGCCACAAAGATACACAGAAGCCGCTCTACAGAAACCAAAAGAATCCGAAAAGCTAACCGCAAACTGAAATTCTTGGTAAGCAGCATGTGAAAGCCGACTCAAGTATATTTGGTTTTTCTGTTTTTTTTTTTGAAATTGTGTTATCAAAAATCTCAGACAATGCCCACAAGCCTTCGAGTTAAGTCATCGCATAGAAAGCCGCTGCAGACAACTCATTTAGCTGCGACCTCTGCGGATGAGAACTGTAAATTGTAAATGCTAAAGATCATAATTTTCAACGTGTGGATCAAAGTCAGCGGCAGCTAGATGACACATATTCGATATTAGCATACGAATGAGGAGCGTACAAAGCGAGCTATGTAGCTTTAATAACAGGCGCTACAATATACGATTTACCAGTTATAACTGTAAGCTTAGCAACAAGTTGATGCTCTTCTTCTTGTTGTTGTTGTTGCACGTCAAGTGCCACAGCAGCAGCAGCGGCGGGGACGGCGGCAGCGGATGATGATGACCGCGCCCGCTAATGGATTAACTTGTTTGTATATTTTATGTGGCAGCCTCAACTATAATTTAGATACACTCTCTCGTCTAAGGCTGTGGAAATTCTAATAACACAGTTTAGCCGCAGATTTGAGTCCAAGTGAAAAATAAAACCAAAATGCTTTTAAGCAGCACAGAAAACTAGTTTTAGCCTAAAAGTCTTAGCCCATTCTAGGCGCTCTAATGAGCCATTGTCTAGCTGCTGCTGTCTCATATTTCATTGAGCCCGATAAATATCTAACGCCTTGGCTAATGGCTGCTGGGCTCCGGGTCGATCATTAAGCTGTTGCCGGAGTGCAAAATGTGCCTGTTTTCTTGGTTTTTTGTTGTTGTTTTTTTTGTGTTGGCAAATTGATTGGCTTTTAAATGAATTTGCTGTCATACGATGGAAATTTAATTGCATTGAACTGCGAGCAGGTAATGCAAATGCCAAAAATAAAATAAAAATACGAAGAAATAGAAAAACCTAAATGAAAGTCACACCTACTGTGGGCGTGGGCGTTCAGCTGGTTGTTGGCTGCGCTTTAATTAAAAGCCAGTCGTGTCTTATCTGCAGAGAGACGGGCTGTACGTGTTGTATGTCAAATGCAATCAAAATACAGCGTTTGCTCCATTTACAGATTGGCATCGAAATCGGCACAAGCCGATCGCCCAGAGCGATGATGTCTGTGAACCAGTTGTTATCTATTGCAAAGATGATTTGCACGCTAACGCGAGCGGACAGCTTGACAGTTACAATTGCGCAGCATATCGATAATGACTTTCTTGTGGCTGACGACGATGATGATGATGATGATGATGATGCTGGATGCATGCATGCGCGGTCAGGCTAGGCAATTGAGGCAACGGCAACTATTTCAAGCTGACTGCACTATCATTTATCACAGCGTTTGCGCCCATTCTCAGCAACTGGCTCAAACAGAGCGGCGATCATTAGCGGCCATAAGCAGAAACTTCCTCATTTAAATAGTCGTAATGCCTAATTAATTTACGAGCAGCTTTTGGCCACTCTTTATGATTTATGGGACAAGCCATGCGCAGTCTTATGCGAGATTTGCTAACACGACAACAAAAGATACAACAATATTTGGCTAATTGCGTGCTGGCCAAAACAAAAAAAAAAAAATATAAACAAAAAAAAGACGCGCTCAATTAGCGTCGAAAAAGGCACAAAAACATTTCTGATATGTAAATGATTAATGCGCCACAATCATTTCAGTTGCCAAAAACGAAAAAAAATGTGCCGTAGATGTTTCTATAAAAATTGCTCTGGCTGAAGGAATGCGCCCAAACGAAAGACTTAGGCAACGAACTTGACTGATGCTGATGCTACTACGAGACGCGCTGCTGTTAAACGGTTGTTGACCCACGCCAAACACTACACACTACATGACACACACTCAACACACACACACACACACACACACACACACACACACACACACACACACACACACACACACACACACACACACACACACCCAGTTCATGTGCTTTGTTATGCTAAATCTATAAATAACTGTAAAATGTTTCGATTGTTGAGTGTGTTTTGTGAGGCGTTAGTAATAAATCTGTGCACATTAAAGCCACGAACATTGTTTACGCTCTGACAATTGCGTGAAACTAACAAATTAACACAGTCAGCAATTGGGGGGAGAAAGTCTTAGCCGTAATTGCCTGTTAAGCATTTGTGGCCATAAACAACAGTTTTTGTTTTTGATTTTGGCCGGCGGCTGCAGCAGCCGCTGCTGCATAATTAACGCCAAAGCGAAAAGAATTTTGTGGCCAAAAAGGCGCAACAACAAATTTAGTTGGTGGCAGCCGTTGCTGCGTAATCATAAAATATGGCCGCAAATTGCAGGCCAGCTGCCGCGGCCGCTGCCTTGGCACTTTCCTCTGGCGTCGTCTAGCTAAATGGACACAATTAACCTGTATCTTGGTTAGTTGAGCCTGTCCCGCCCCCCAAATCCCCCAACCGCTCCGCTGATGCTACCAGTTCCGCTTGTCAATCAAATAGACACCAGTTGCGGCTGCTGCTGCTGCTGCTGGTGTTGCGTCTAGTTTTAATTAAAAAAGCTTTTTTTGCAGCGCAGAAAATGGTAGCATCCACAGTTGCCAGTTTTAATTAAGGCGTTACGGCCTGCCCGCCAGAAGCTGCGTCTGCATAGCCAATGAGTCTATTGGCAGCGGCTGCATTTAACACTCTCGCTTCAGTTTATGCGTTGTGGCAGCAAGCGTTTTGGCATTTAACCCAATAAAGCGCCTGCCACACACACACACACACACACACACACACACATACATACACATTAATTGGCATGTCAGGCAATTAGAAATCACAGATAATTTAACAACCAGAGCGCCCACACACGAGTCGAGTTACAGTCGGATCGAAAAGTTACATTGCGCTGCTTGTCAATAAGGTGTACCAGGTCTTAACATGTTTTTTCGCAGCAGCCCACACACAGTGTGTGTACACACTCACACACACACACACACACACACATGTCAATGGCTGCTGGGCTAACAAGCCATTGTTGACACATTGCAGCCATGTTAAAGCCATGTCATTGCAGTTGGCTTGTGGGTGTATTTTGGACGCACGTAATTGGATCAGAAGCTGCATAGAGAAAGCCGCCGCCAATAATCAAATTATTTGCAACTATTCAGCTGACTTATAAGGCTGTACAAGTGTGTGTGTGTGCGAGTGTGTGTGGCTATACGTAGTTTTTATGGCGCTGTCCAGCTTGTTGGCTTATTTGGTTATGACTTCATTTGCAGCGCTGAGCGTGGTGAAAGTGCGCGAGATGCATCAAAAATAAATCAAATAAAGTGCGCTGACGTTGCGCTTAATGTGGCATGGCCTTCATGAATGGCCATTAAGTTGATGCTGTCTCAAGTTCGTTGCCTAACTTATTCGTTTGCGCACATCAAATTTCATAATGATCGCTCGATTCTCGGCTAGCTGATAAAGACAAAACAAAAAAAAAAAAAACGCACACAAAAAGTCGTTAAGCCAGCCGCAGCGACGCCTGTGCTTGGCATTTCAAATAAGTTTCGAATTTCATTTCAGTTTTTTTTTAATATTTTTTTTTTTTTTTTTTTTGTAATTTCTTATGTGAACCTTTTTTATATATTATTTTTTCTCTCGTGTTGTGTATCGCACTGTTGACAATGTAGACACCGAACGACGCACCTTTTGACACTTTGCCGCGCTGCTGAGCGGCTTATCCATGCCGTCAGCGAGCTCGAGAACTGGATCGGCTTTTTGTTAATCTTTGCAAACGCAACTTTTTGCTTATCCTTGGCACCGCACTGGCCCGCCTTATGGGCGGGATTATTGTGATTGTGGGTTCGGTTAGACGTAATTCCTGCGCGTGGGTTATATATCCGCAACGCAGTTATGCTGCTATACTGTTAAACTTTGGCACTCGGCAACGGTAAACGACAGATCTGGCGCACGACAAACTTGAAGCGGGATCGACCCCGGGGACCCGATTCACAATGACAACAACGATGCGCGCTGGCAACAGGTGCAAACCGTTCGCGTTCGCTGTCGCTCTCAAACTGCGCACTCGCACATGCGACGAATGTTAAGAAAAAGGCATGAGCTCTCAGTGCTGTTAAATTAATTGTTGCATGCCTTTAGGCTGCACTTTACGTAATGCTCAATTCTTATAGTTATTTTGTGCCCAAATCTTAATTCTGTTTAATTAGTTTGCAATAAGTGTGCAATGAATTATTTTCTGCATTTTATTTGTTTGTGACAAGCTTTATGTTAAGGGAAAGCAACTGCACTGTTAACGCAATAACTGTTATGGCTGTATGCGAAATGTGATCACGAACGCTAGATGGCGCTACAACTTCAAAAGCGCGCCTAAGAGATGCAATAACTTTTTAAAATAAGCAAGTTGGCTTTAATAAAAATAAATATTTTAATCAAATTTTCTTTATATTAAGAGACCCATCATTTACTTTATAATGAATGGGTATAAATATTTTTGGGTCGCATTTTAGATGAATAATTTCTGAAAAGTCTCTCAAGAACAGAGAGATTAACAGCTGTCTATTGTTGCCAAAGCCAAAGCAATATTAAACTAAAATAATTAAATCACACAATTATCGCACAACTGATGCTGATATTCTTAAAATTGTGCAAAATATGCGAAATTAATAAAAATCCGAATGTGTCTATACATAAGTGTGTGTTCATTAGAGTAGGCAAGATGTTCAAGGTCACTTGCATTTCCCAAGACCGCATATTGAGCATAATAATGCCAGTTACTTTGTCAATATGTGTGTGCCACAAGAGGCCGACGCTGGCCGGTCATTAAGTCGGGTACGACATTAACGCTTGATGGTTTGTTGCGGTCTGTGGGTTAATTAGGGATCAAACAATGCGAACGAGAGCGGAAATGTTTGCTCTTTTTTCCGAGCATTGACTTGTGATTTATGAGCGAGACTTCAAAGAGCGCTGCAGCGTGTGAAGCTGGCGCCTGGGGGAGCCCCAAAAGAAACTTACCCAGTACATGTATCAATAGAATACGGTATCTATGTTTGGCTTACCTGCAATAGAAAAAATCAAATTAAATGCGTATTAAATGTGGCATATAACTAATATAGGTTAGCTTAGCGTATGCGATGGGGTTGCTATCACAAAATCAATTTGGCTAATTGCAAACATAATGGCCTCGTTAGTCGACACATTTCAACAGACACCAACGACGCGCAGCAACTGGAACCAAATGCCAAATGAACAGCGGCAAATGTGCAGACAACTTTTTGACACGCAATCGGCGTGATGGGAGCGTTTATTAGCCAAATAAAATAACCCCCAAAGTGTCATCAAATCAATGCAAAGTAGCAGAAATCGAACAGCGGGACCGCCCACAAACTGAGCAAGATGGGAAACTTTTCTGTGGGCAACATTTGCAACAGCCATTAAAGTGCTTTGCCCGTAGCCAGGCACCACAGTGCTCAGGGGCCGTCTAAGCGAAAATGGGCAATTCTGTTGCCCATAAAACGTCGTAATAATGGCAAAAGTTAGCGCCCAGGCGGAATAGTAGGACACAGGTGTGTCCTTTGGCATGAAATAGTTTTCCACTGCCAAGTCAGGCTAATAGATTTCTTGTGTCTGGCAATCAATAGACGTCTATTCCACGGGGAGTGTAGCCCAACGCGTAAATAAGTTCGATTTTGAAAACAAAAGATATTAATTCAATATAGGAAAATGAGGTTTAGTTGTTGTCCAGAAATCCCAAGCCAGTTTTTCAATTGGAAGTGAAAATTCTTCAGATTGTATAAGGGAAATAAACGACTTTATTAGAACAACTAGCAATTTATGCGCATGACATCCAAAAGTATGCCGACTTTCGGATCGGCACACATGCAACACGTATCTCATAAGAAACTGTTGCATATCTCCTTTTGTTACAGTGAACACTCGAGCGTATGCTACAATTTTGTTGGGAACAACTTCCGCCCAGCAGTTCTGCTTAGCAGAAGTCAGAAAAGGTGCCACAAGAAATTATCCAAAATGCCACAAAGCTGGCGACTAAATATACTCGGTGCTCTCGATAACGGATACCACATTCTCGGCTATGTCGCAGAGCTGAGTGTAAGTGTGAATATAGAGCGAGTCCCTAAAGTACTTTTTGCCACGCATTGTTTTTAGCACATACACCTCAGGCTGCAGATATTTTAGCTGAAGACGCCAGGGCTTGGTCTCTTCCTCATCGGAGGAGCCATGCTCCTCTGATTTCGACTCCCTGGCGAGCTGTGCATAGAAGAGGGCCAGCTCCGATTTGAAGCAGCTTTGCTCTAGGGAAAGCATCAGGTCCTCCCACTCCTCGATGCCATTGCCAATGCATCCGCGAACGTATATTAAGCGCGACCTTTCCCGCTCGCTATTGTGCTCGAAGTGCGTTAGGGCCGCATCGGTGCTGCAGAAGAGCGGCTCCTGCATGCCGAGAAAGATCTGAAAATAAACCTCACGCTTCTTCACCTCGGGCATGCGCATTATGAGCTCCTTGATGGTCTCCAAGCGCAAATCCCAGGGCGGCTCACGTGGTAGCTTCAAGACGTTGTGTAAAACGCGCAGCGCCTCAAGATCATCAAAGCGTTCACAATGGTAGCCCACATTCAGGGAATTGAACACCTCGCGGTCATCAAAAGCCCGCTCATAGGGACAGACGCGCTCATCTGGCGTTATCAGTGGCACCAGCTCCGCTTGGTGGGTAACCATACTTTTGAGTGCCTCATCATTGGCCTTGTCGATGACCTTCCGCAGCTGCCTGTTGATTTTCTGCAGGTACTCCGGCGGCGGCACGCACTTACCGTACATCTGCAAGATGACCGAATTGCGACGGCTGCAAAAGATGTTCGGAAAGATTTTCAGCTCCCAGCGCTGTTTGCGTGAAAATACCATGTGTGGATTGAAGAGGACATTGACGACGTGCACTTCGCCTGGCAGAATCTTTACTCTGCTGTGATTAAAAAAGAAGCAGGCGGTACATGAGTTAAACACCTTAGACGTACGCTTGTGTACATCCAATGCCTGCCATTCGCAAACGAGGACTCGACGACCAATGTTCTCAAGGCGCATCACTTGCTTCAGTTGGCGTTCGAAGGGTGTGCATTCAAAATATACCGTCACTTCCATATTGTACGAGGGTCGATCATTCATTATAAATGTCCGCTCGTTGATCTTTAGGCCAATGTTAATGGGTGCCGACTCGAAAATCAACAGTGAAGATGGTATTTCCTCGTTTTCCTCTACTTTCTGGTCATTCAGGCTAGAGTAGTCGGTTATGCTGCTTATGGAAAAGAGTGACTGTTTGCGCACTAGATCTATATCCGAGTCGTGATCCCATTTGATTTCTGCCAGAGGATTATTGCCAACTACTTCTAGGTTGTCTAAGTCCGGAAAGTATTCCAACACACGCTTAATATCCTGAGCCTTTTGTTCGATGCTCTCTTCCAGCACCTCAGAGTTTAGCCATTTGCTGCGATCCTTGATCTTACGCGAATTCATATCGTGCTTGGAGCCAAGTATTTCCCTTTTCGTAGCATTGGTTAGTCCACTTATTTCCACATTAGCCTCAATCGCCAGCTCCGCCTTGGGCACCGTCTCCCGCACCTCCGGAATACAGACGCACTGCTCCTCATTATAGTGTCCGGGCAGCACGCCGTATTGTTTCTCATTCAGAGTAATGGGATTCAGACGAGTAGCATAGTCCATCAGACGCTGGATGGTGCCCTTGTCGCGCTGTTCCACGGTGATGGGCATATTGAAGAGCATCTCCTCGGGCCGGCGACCGGTCTTACGTGATATTTTAGCCTGCATTCGGGCACGACCACGCAAAGTGTCCTGCCAATGTTTGAGGCGTTTATCCATTTCCTCCGAATCTCTGAATTCCTCACCGATCGAGCATCGCGAACTTGAGATGTTGGCCATGCCCTTTCGGCGATCAAAGATCCCATTGACAATCTCATCGACCATTACCTGGCCATCGTTTGGGGTCACTTGCTTTAGCTCACCGATTTGCTCCAATACTTCCATTGTGTCGAGCGACTTCAGCGAAAATGTGTTGGCTTTGCTGATATAGTTTTCCGCCTGCACCGACGTTAACAAAGACTCAAAGCGATTTATATTTAACATTGTGTTCTATTAATGTGTGTTCATGTGTTTATGTAAATATTTTCTGATTTGTTTTTATTTATTATTTTTATTCAGTAATTCAGTATTTGGGTCGAATTTTAATTTATGTCTAGACCTGCTCAGTGCTCTCGATGACAGAGACAATATTTTCGGCAACGTCGCACAGCTGATAATAGGTGTATATATAAATTGATTGTCGAAATGATTTCGAGTGTAGGAGCTGGCTCTGTCCACGGGCACCAACTGGTTGCTTTCGGCGCTCGGCCAGCTTGAGCATTTGTGCGGACAGTGCCCAAATCTTCTGCTCCCATAACTCAATGCTATTGGATATGATGCCACGCACATAGATGTATCTGGTGCGTTGGCGTTCCTTTAGCTTGGTTGGGGCGTCGCTCAGGCTGAGCGGCGTCGTGCGGCCGCGCAGCTCAGACAGCTGTAGTTGCAGCTGCTCGAAAAGATTGACGCGCAGCCGCTCATCCTCCTTGGAACAGACCAATTCAATTAGCATGCTTACACTGTAATCCCATTCCAAGTTGCATTGATCTGGTCGAACCAGGTAGAAGAACCTTTTCAAGCCCTCAATTTCGCTGTCACGTTCGCAGTGGAAGCCTACGTTGCGCCGATTAAAAGCCTCGCTCTCCTCCAGCTCCCTGACGAACGGGTGTAGAGTCCGTGGCGCCTTCAGTGATGGTACTGAACGCAACAGTTGCGCTGAAGTCGATCCGCGGCAATCTCGTATCGTTGGTTGCATATACTCTTCGATCAGCTGTAGGTACTCCTGTGGGGGTGTGCATCTGCCATGCATGTTCAGAGTCAGGGCGCAGGGACAACGAAAGAAAATGAGCGGATAGGTATTGAGGAACCAGCGCTGCTTCACAATGCCCACCTTGCTGGGACGGAAGAGCACCGAGACCTCACGGACATCGCCTGGCCGCAGCAGAAAGGGTTCCGTATCGAAGACAAACACCTCGTTGGGCGAGTTGAAAAGTGTATTGTTGTATGCAAAGAACTCGGCGCGAATCCAGCTAAAGTTGATTGCCTCTTGGCCATTGTTCTCGATGCGCATAATAGTGCGCAGGCTGCGCTCGTAGGGATTGCAAACGAACCTGCGCTCCAGTATGGGCGAATACTCCGGCCGATATCGGCGGTAGGTGGTGCCATTGATGAGCACCGCCAGCTTCGAGGTACAAGTCGTTAATGGTTTTAACTTTAAAGATGCGTTGCTTTCTATCGATCTTTCTAAGGCACGCTCCGACAACACAGCTGGAGTTACCATGGATATGGTGTGAACAGATAGACGCTCGCAGGGCTTCCTTAGCCAAAGATGCTTGCCGATTACCTCGAGCTTATCAATTTCTGGACAATACTCCATCACCTTTTTAATGTCTGCTTCCTTTTCCAGCAAGCGGTTAACAAGCAGCTGCGAATCGCACCACCTGCTCCTTGTGCACGCGCCGCCATCCAGCGCAAAGCTAACCTTTTTCGGTAGTCCCACAATCTCAACGTAGTCTTGCGGCTTGGCAAAGGTAACCTCCATAGGATCCACAACCAGCCCAGCTATTGTTGTGCAGCGTTCCTTGCGCGAGACGTGGTCCAAAATGCGCTTGATGCTATGCTCCTCCCGATTGCTCACGTTAAAGAGCAACTGCTGTGGCTCTCTACCCGTGGCCAGGCACAGTTTTAGCTGCTCGGCACGACGCTGACGTATCATGTCCTTCCAGTACTTTAAGCGCCTGTCCACAAAACCTGGCGTTGAGCGTAGAGTGGACTGCAGCTCTGGCTGGGATTCAGATTCCTCGTAATGACATGTCTGCAGCTGAAATATGTCATCTACGATATTATTGATCAAATGACTGCCATCATTTACATCCGCAGTCGATGATTCGTGGTTGTTGAGTAGATTTGTCATGAAACCAGACTGTTCATTCAATGCCACCTCGAAATGCTTTACTAAGGCTAAAAATTTGCAGTATCGTGTTACATATGTGTCAGCTGTAGAACATTAAAATGACAAGTAATCAAGTGGAGAAGAAAGACATTCGACGTTCTTGAAGTATATACAAAAAAAAAAAAAAGAAGAGCAGAGAGATTGGAATCTAATCAAGAAACATAAATTCGATTGATTTCTTAAGAATCTTTGCTAACCAATTAGTTTTTGTAGCTGCTAAAAACAAGAAATTTCAAATAGTCTTGACAATTGCTTTTGACCAGAACTTCAAGTGGGCACCACATCGGTGCTCTCAATGATCGAAACAATATTCTCTGCCATGTTGCACAGATGCGAGTAGGTTTGAATGTATAGGGCATCGCGAAAGTATTTGGAGCGATGCAACTTCTTAATGACGGCAGCGGAGGTCTTGCTATCGAAATAGTTTTCAATCTCGTTGATGTCGATGTTGGCAAAATCGATTTTGGTTGGCGCCAAATTCAAATCCTCGCCCTCCTCTTCGGCCTCTTCCATTAGATGGATATAGTAGCGACGCAGCTCGGGTTTGTAGTAAGATTCCTCGATAATAGAGACCAAATCCTCCCACTCCTCGATGCCATTGCAAATGGCGCCACGTACATAAATAAATCTGGTGCGTTGCTTCTGCTCATTCAAGCGATCTGCGCACTCCAGGCTGACGGAAGTTCCTTGTAAAGATTCCAGTATGACCATCAGGTTGCCAAACATTTCCTCACGTTCCGGCAAGCTCTCGATGCGCATGATGAGCATCTTAATGGTGTCCAGACGCAGATCCCAGTGTGGCTCGCGTGGTTTCTTTAGATTTTTGTGCATGCTCTTAAGCACCTCCAGATCATCGAAGCGCATGCAATTGTAGCCAGGGTTCAGGGAGTTGAACACCTCGCGCTCATCCAGAGCACGCTCATAAGGACAACAGGCGGGCGGTGGCTCAATCAGCGGCACCAGCTCCGCCAGGTGGCCCGTCAGCTGTTTCATCATCAGGTCATTCGCTTTACCCATGGTCATGCAGTGTAATTCCTTTAGCCTGGCCATGTACTCCCTGGGTGGCTTGCATCGTCCATGGAAACGCAGCAGCATCGACTCCTGGCTGCCACAAAAGATACGCGGCTCCACCTGCAGACGCCACAGCTCGACGGCCATGCTCACCTTGCGCGGCTGATACATAACAATCAGGTTATAGCTTTCGCCGTAGGTGAGGCGAAAGTTGTCCGTGTCGAAGAGGAACTCATTGTCCTGGGCGAGCAGCAATGAGCCGCGATTGTAGTAGTAGACGCCCTGTGACCATTTGAAGGACAGGGCCTGCTTGCCAATGTTCTTCAGCTTGAGCACATGCTTGATGCGCCTTTGGTACGGATCACAGTTGAATTTGGTGAGTAACTCGAAGCATTCGGTAAAGGGCTTGTCACACACAACATACTCCTTGCCATTGACCATGAGTCCAATCTCTGGCGGCTCAGGCTCCTGTTCGGGCTCCGTCAGCAGTGCATCCGTCCAGGATTCGTTTGGCTGCTCTTCTGAGCCCATATTTTCCGTACTGGTCGTTATTGTGACGATTTGCTCCTCATCGAGCAGCTCAGTTCTTGCCTTGGGCTGCAGCTTGGCTATGTTTGTGCCCTTCACCTGCAGCTGTTCTATGTCGGGGAAAAACTCGAGTACTTTGCATATTCGACGGAACTGCTCATCGATGCGCTTATCCAGCACACCTGACTTCATCCAGCTGTGCCGCAGCTTCCGACTGTCAGCGCCGAGCAGCTCCTCCTGTGTCACCGCGGGCAGTCCAATGATTTCCACATTCGTGGCACCCTTTTGCTCTGCTTGCGGCCAGGTCTCATCAATGGGTTTGATGAGCTCACAGGTGCAGGGATCCTGCAGTTCTTTGAGAGCACTTATTGGCTTGGTCACCAGTTTTATCGGTCGCAGGCGGTCCGCATAGTCCATTAGCCGCCGCACTGTCTCCTTGTTGCGATGGTCGAGCGTTGAGCGGCGATTGAAGAGCACCTGCTCCGGACTCTTTCCGGTCTGCAGTTCGACACGTTTCTGCATTTGACGACGGGTCTGCAACATATCACGCCAGTACTTCAGCCGCTTGTCGACATGCAGCTCAAGGTCTGGGCGGGACAGGTCCAGTTTGCTTGGGTCACAGGACGAGGATGTTTCGGGAAATTGGCCATGACGCTCCGCGAAGATCTCGGCCAGTATGTCCTCCAAAATGCGTTCGCTATAATGGGACATGCTGGCGCCAGCCCGCAGCTGCCCCATTGCCAGACCCTGAAGGGATTGCCTTGAGGATGGCGCATTGCTGGTCAAGTTGACCAATGTCAACGGTGTATACAAGGTGTCGAAAATGTTCGGGTCATCCTTTTCGGTTTGGCCGATCGGTTCGGGCACCATGATTGATTACAATTGATATATGAATATATAGTAGAAATACGAATACTTTCCTAATGCATTGAAAAACTCGAATGTAGTTTTTATATTAAAACGATTTTGATTTGGAATTGCTGTTTGGCAAGTCAGGGGGGGGGCACTACAAATCTCTAAAAAATAAATGTACAAATATTCGAATTCGAATTGAAGGACAAACGGAAACTAGATGTTCACTAAATCCTGGACTAGCAGATGATTCACAGATTCCCAGTGCTCTCGATGGCAGACACAATATTCTCGGCGGCATCACAGACCAGCGTATAGGTTTGTATATAAAGCGCATCCTTAAAAAACTTGCTACTCATGACCTTCCTGGAGACCAGCCATTCCACATAGCTTGAATCAATGGGCAGCTTATCATTTTTCGCTTCCATATCATTGACATAGCGCTGGAGTTCGCACTTGAAAAACTGCTGGCCTAAGGTCTCGCTCAAGGCCTCCCACTCTTCAATGGTGCTGCACACAATGCCTCGCACATAGAGAAAACAGGAGCGTTCGCGGTGCAGATTGAAATGATAATCGCCGAACGAGTCATTCGAATTGCAGCGCATGGGTCCCAGCAATTCGGTGAGAATATTCTGCAACGTTTCGCGCTGCTGCGCCTTGTGCTGGTAGATGCACTGGCGCATCGTGTCCAGGCGATAATCCCAGGCTGGCTGACGCGGCTTCTTTACCAGCGAATATAGCTCCTTGAGCGTCTCCAGATCCGCATAACGTTCGCACATGAAGCCCGCATTCAGTGCCGAAAATAGCTCACGCTCGTCCAGGGGGCGCTCATAGGGGCACTTTAATGTGGGGCAATCCACAATGGGCGCCAGTTCGGCATGCAATTTAGCCAGTCGCTCGGTGACCTGACGATTGCGCTTGTCCACGACCAGACGCTGATCCCGATCGAGTCGCTGGCGATGGGAAACGGGCAACGTGCAGATGCCATGGAAGCGTACATATAGACGACGCGCGCCACAGAACGGGGAGCGCAGCATGTTCATGCACCAGCGCTGCTTTTTGATGCCCACCCTGAGGGGCTGGTACATGACATCGATGCGTCGCTTCTCGCCGGGCAGCAGCACAAAGGGCTGGTTGTCGAACAGGAATTCCGAGTTCACGACCATGTGCTGCTGCAACTCCATATTCTGCAAGCTGCTCGGCTGCCAGCGCACTTGGACGAACTTGGTGCCAATGTTCTCCAGCTGGACGATGGTCTTGCAAATCCGATGCATCGGTTCGCACTGGAAGTACAAAAGCAGCTCATCGCTGAGCACGCCAGTGATGTCGCCAAAGCCTAAGGTTACACCATTGATTCGGATTACATTATTAACGGTCCAGCCGGTGTTGTTGTCGCCCTTGTTGGCCACCGGCGCTGGCGGCGGCGGAGATGCCTGCTCTTTGACAGGTTCAGTCACGGGCATTGCTGCCTGGCTTGTCTCGGTCGACACTTGGCACATCATATCCTCGCCCATCCGCTTGCTGCCTATGGTTGGCCCCTCGGGCTTGGGCAGCGATGAGACCTGCAGCTGTTTTATCTCGGGGCAGTATGTTAGCACACGCTTAATGTTTCCCGCCTGTGCCTCCAGCCGCTCGCCCAACACCTCCGAGCGCTGCCATTTACTCTCGCCCGGCGTTAGTGTGCCGGCCAGCTCCAGCTGTGTTACCTCTGGCAAGCCCACAAATTCCAGTGTTCGTAGTTTGGGCTCCGTGACGAGCATTTCGGGTAATTCACGGCACAGCTCCGGTTGCTGGCGCATCTTTAACGCACCCCTGACTCGGGTGGGGGACACACCTTCGCTGCGCGCGGCCGAGTCCATGAGACGTAGGAGCATCCGCTTGGTCTGCTCATCGATGGTGGCATGGCGGTTGAATAGCACATCCTCGGACCGCTTCCCAGTGTGCCGTTCAATTCGGTCCTGCAACACTTTGCGCTCGCGCAACACCTTGTTCCAGCATTTGAGTCGCGGATCCATATCATCGTTATCATTTTTACAGATTTTCTTACGATAGCTGTGGCAATCACTGCTGGAAATTTTGGTGTGATATGTTTCATCTTTCTCAATTACATTGAAGACATCATTAACCAATTCTTCGGTTAAATATTTTGGCATCTCATTTTTGCTGCGACAAGTGGCGTCGAAGGTCAAATAGTTCCTATTGGTTCCGTCTGAAATGATTTCTAAATTCTTGCTCATCTTGTTGCTGTTTTTCAATTCGAGTTTTGAATATGAATCGACTGATTGTTATCGCAGAGTTGTGCGTAGTATTTGACTACACTATATACTGGCTTTACTGGGTAAACGTAGCTTATTTAAATATTCAACAGACTAATTGCCAAACCATAGCAATCGATTCGTAAAAGCATTCTTTGTTGAAGAGTTTCGTTTGATTTTAGTAATACACGATAATCGCAGAATCCACAAATCCAGCCATTCAGGTGGAGGGAGGCGTCCTCGATTGTACGCAAGTACAATTTTCTTGCTTACAAAACTAATCGAGTTTTCACATATTTGCCAATTGATGAGAAAAGCATTTACAGAACTGGGAAGTCTTTTGAGCAATACCCTCTTGACATTGGGTTACAATAGCTGTCATAGTTGGACCTTATAGTTTATGCTGTTTACGTGTGTTTTGATGCTATGTTACAAAGTTGACAGTGCCCAAGTTTTGGCTATAGGCAAATTGGAATTTATGCAGGGGAATTTGTGCTAATTTGCTAACAATCCACAGAAAGCAAATTAAATTCACGAGCGCGTGCGCTCGTCGTGTGACAAGTCATCGTAATTTTCAACAACATACCCACAGGCAGCACTCCTTCTGCCATACCCCACAAATCCTCTATTTCCATTCAGACTCAACGACATTGACGTGCCGCCTTCACACAATTCAAAATTGCCAAAGTCTCTTTTTGTTGTTGTGTCTGGTCACAAAGTGAAAGGAGTTGTCGTGGTGGAAAACAAATGAAACTTACCTGCAACGAAAGAAGGGCGAAAATAAAAGCTGATTTATAGACAATGCATGATTCGTTTGATATAATAGTATTCAGATATATGTATATATATTATGATATTTATGATAGTCGCAGTGCTCATTAATAATTTTTAAGGACCCACGCAATTGGGTGCAAACTTAATGCTGCAATCAAAACTCCAGACTTTTGTTGCCATTGTGCGGCGCAGTCTTTGTGGCTTTAGCTGCAACAATACAGAAAAAGGCAACAATAGAAACGACAACTTATAGAGCTTACAAAAAACAAAGCCATATCAATTACCCAGGCAACCAGGCAATAACAACAACATTAACAAAAGAAGAGAATAAGGCAGAATAAAGTAATTTAGTCCTGGCAAAGCCAACTAACCGCAGCAGAGGAAGCATGCCCCGCTGCAGCTGCTCCGGCGCAGAACTGGCCGCAATTTTCCCTTGGCCGGAAATGCTGGCATTGTGCATGAGCTTGGGGAGCTCGGGAGCAAATGTTCTTGGAGCATGTGGCTCATCTACGTGCCTTGGCGAAATGCAATCAACATATTGTAATTCTGAAATGCATATTGAGAACGTGCAACAGATACTTGCAACAGCAGCCGCAGCAGCAGCAGCACTCGCACAATGCGCATGCAATGCGAAACTTTGGGCTGCACTTAACGGGCCGCCAGACAAAAACAAAACGCTCCAAGCATGTGGCAGAGGGGCAGATTGGCGGACGGGGTGGCAAGGGGTGCCACATCGACATCGGCATCGACAACTGCGCGGCTGCACTTGATGCCGCAGCAGTGGCAAAAATCTGGCAGTGTTTGCATTTTGATTTCCATTTCGCATGCACTCAAGTAATGCATTTATTATTTACCAGCCATGCAAGAGGTGGGGAAGGGGGTGGAGGCAGCTCAGGCAACTCAATTCAATTCCGCAAATTCATGTTGCAGTTGTCAACGGCGCAGACGAAGACACTTGTGGACGAGCTGTTAACCCCGGCCTCTCCGCTCCAACAATCTGCCGCTCGAATGTTGCACATGTTGCATACCACTTGGTGCTGTTGACAGCCGGCAGCAATACTCAGACGGCAACTGTTGGCGCTTCTTGAGTGAAGACAGACGGCCAGGACAGGCAGCCAGGCAAATATACTTATCTATCTCTACTTAGGGCATATGCGATTTACTATTGGATTTGTTTAAGAGTTCAAACTCAAGCTGTTTTAAAGCAATAGTTTACTTAAGCAGTGTTTGCAAAATGTTGCATAAGTGTTGCCATTGCGCAATACTGTATATTCTGGCGAAATCTGCTTTATGCAGTGTTGCAAAATATTCGCTGTAGTAAATTTATGTGTTGGTAAAGTCGAAAAAAACAGTTTCTATTACTTGTCAAATAAGTCGAAATATAGAAACTGTATCGGAAGAAACTCCATTATAAATTAACTCTCTACTCCCTCTAATATCTTCTCATACTCTCCCCCAACCAAATTTGTATGCTTCTTGGCTCTTCAGTTTACTCTCACTGCAAGCCTAACAAAATGTTAGGGCATTTCTGGCTGCGACTTTGGACCAAAACCAGTTCTTCCATCTTGTTATTCCATAACAAATACCGATTTATACATATGTACATAAATTTTTATACCCTTGCTGTATGTTGCGGCCGTTAGCTTTTTTATGCTAAAGCTGCATTAGATGACGTCCATAATAATCAAATTTTTATTGAATGAATTGCGAGCTGTAAACTTGCAGCAGCATTTATTCAGAATTAGCTGGACGCGAGGCCAAATCCATTGAGCAGCCAATTGCCAGTGGCCAGCGGCCAGTAACCAGTTGCCAATTGGCAATTGTGGCCACAAAAAGTGCGTTACAAATAACTGCACTTTTATTGAGCGGTACCGTTAGACGTTAGACGCCTAATGCCCGCCAGGGCGATCGAGTTTAAAATCGAGTTCGATTCGGATTCGGGTTCGGTTCGAGTTAACTCGATTTAATTGCTGTGCAATTTGTGCAGTCACTAGTGGAATGTGCTGTCAAATTGTGGCACTTAATTAAAACATATTGAATGCCCAGTTAAATAAGCCAAGGCACTTGGCGTTGATCGACTAGGAGATGCCCTATAGGGTCGGGTTAAGATAAGCTTAGTATGCATCGATCCATAGAAAAAAGTAAAGTTTAATATAAAAATGCTAGCACGCCGAAGATTAAATACCCTTGAGACATGTGACTAGGTAAGCATCCTATAGTTAAGGCATACCTATAGGTAAGCTTCCCTTAGAGCTGAGCGAACCTCATACTTGGTAAGGGTATCATAAAAAAACACACATATTTTCTATACAAAAACTAATTGCTATCTCTCCGATTTTCCCGCTTCATATGTCTCAGTCCCGCTCACTATTTTGATTATTTATATGTTCTTTTTAAAGATTTATCCATATCGTACATTTTCGCTTTAATTTGAGATCGAGCAGATAAAATAAAGAAACTGACGACTTGGCAATTCGAGTAATTATATATCGATTGTTCATTCCGATAAATAAAATATATTTGTAGAATATAAAGTCTAACTTATGTGAGTCCCATCGCCTGCCACATGAACAGGCCGGTTAAGACTACCTTTCTCCATTTACATTCGGTGCAGGGTATAAAAACTGCGCTTATAATTTTACACGACCAAATTGCCAGCAGGCTGCCGCATTTGTGGCAAGTTTCGAATTTTGTAGTTGCAAACGTTGTTGTTGCTTCGCGTATTTGAAAGTTTCAAATAATTTTGTTTATTTACCTCACTTCAGCCGATTTGATGATCGCCTTGGGCGGCGCATCCCAATAGTTGGGCGCGGGTGGCACCCATTGGCGCAGCACTTGATAGTTGCCTTCGAGCAGCTCCATGCCCTCGATGACCTCCACATCGGAGTCGCCATCGTTATTGGCAGCAGCAGCAGCAATGTTGTTGCTATTGTTATTGTTGTTGCTGTTATCGGCATGTAAATTATCAATGGAATCGCTCATTGTCAACTCCAGAGCTGCGGTTTTTGGCGCTGCATTTACTGGTGGCAGCGGCGCTCAGATGTGGCAAGGTAAACAAAGATGCGCACAGCCATTTGCGCTGAGTCACAGAAACACACACACATACACACACACACACACATACACATACTGGCACAGACACAAAGAACTATTGCTAGAAGAGGAAGCAGCAGCAAAACAATAACAAGACGCAACTCGACATCTGCTTGAACTTTGCCGGGATTTTTCCTTAGAATAAAACAATATATTTTGTATAGTTTTTTCTAAGAATTTACGTTGGGCTTAAGCACAGTTGTTGTTTTTTTTTTTTGTTAACAATTTTATTAATTTTGTTATTTTTATTTGTATTATCAGCGTTGTGACAGCGCTCTGTTTGGGCTGGCAGCGGCGCGCGGCGCTCACGTTGCACTCACGAATTGTTTCTTTCTAATCGGCGAAAATGTTCGTTGCGTTTGTTTTGGCACGAAAAATTGACAAGCACGGCGAAAACACATCGCACAAAAGCAGAACGCAACAACAAATACACACACAGGCACACTCGCACACACAAACACACACACACTCTCACGTGCAGAGCGGGGTTAATATCTGGCATTTGCGTTTGCATCCCTTGTGGCACAGAGCTCGACTCGAGTCGCCCCTTTGTTGTGCTGCGTCCTTGGTCCTTGGTCCTTGGTCCCGGCACGTTTCGCTGTTTCAGTTTCAGTTTCAGTTTTGTGTCTCGGTTTTCGTTCGCCTTCGCTTTGCCAGCTTTTTCTTTCATTCTTTTTTTTTAGTGTGTAAAATAAGGGTTTGTAATTTAATGTTTTTACGTCTGATTTCGTTTTCGTGTGTATTTCGAGGGGTTTGGGTGGTTGGGTGGTTTGGGAGTGCACGGCAGGGAGGTGTTGTGCTCAATGCACGCATATTGTTGAAATTATGTAGCCAAAGACCTGGTCAGAAGGGGCGGCTGTTGGCGGGCAACGCTCTGGCTGAATGTCTGTGAGTGTTCACCTTTTAAGCTCTTGAACGTAGCTCGAAAGTGTTTTGCACAGTGGTACATGACAAACAAAACAAATTCAGCATCAATTTAATGTAAGCTGTGCACAGGACTGAACTCACGATGAAATAAATGGAAATAGCTACAACTTTATTTGATTAAAGCTAAAGATTTCTTTACAAAAGTCATTTGGATTTATAGATTATGAATATAGTCATTCTTTTGCATAAATTATGTTAGGTGTGAAGCACGACTAAAATTAATTTTTAGAAAGATCTTTAAACATGAGCTGGTCGTATCATTTTCCACCTATTTTCAACAGTTGCATATAGAACATTCGAAGAAATTTGCCTAAAATGCCGATTTAATAAAATCTGTAGTAATATTTTGCCTACCTTGTGTTAAGCTATTCGCTTTCGCCGGATAATTTTGCGGAGATACAAATGGTGTGTGAACCACTGTGCTTGGCCGTTCACACAAGTCTAAAGGCACGATCCCCGTGAACTCAATCACTCACACTTGCGCTCATGCACAAGGAGCGCAACCTTTTACGGCCACTCACTCACACTCTCTCTCTCTCGCACACACACACACGCACACGCACACATTGCCAAGTCGAACCCCCAAAAACACAACGCAATCACAAACAGCAAAAGGAAGGAAGGAAGTGAACGCTCGAACGTATGCTCATATTTTGCAACAAATATTTCAAGTGAGAGAACGGGAAAGGGAGAGAGAGAGAGAGTGAGAGCAATACAGGCGCTCTCTTCTAGCCGCACGTGTGTTCGCTTTGGTTTCTCTGCGCTGCGCTGCGCTGCTCTCTTTATTGCCCAGGTTTTCTTTTTTAATTCACTCACTCGATTTGAATTTTTGGTTCTGTAGAATTCACCCCTAAGCGTCTTCACGGTAATTTGAACACGTGTCTGTCGAGCAGCTGAGCGCACAACTGTGCCACCTTGGGTGGTAGCTGCCGGACAACAGCCCAAACCCACCAGCCCATCAGCCCACAAGCCCATCGGGGTGGTTGTGCGGCGCCAGACGCGGCAGCGATCGTAAAATTTAACGATTTCATATGCTTCTACATTTGCACCGGAAGCTTCTCGGTTTTGAGCTTTTGTCAGCAATTAGCGGGCAAGTTTCTTTTGCAGCGTGGCTCAACTGTACGTCGAGTCCACCCTCGGGCGCCGCAAAGTATGCAATGCACTCGTAAAAACAATCAGCTTGGCAACACTTACGAGCGCCCAGGGAATAGGAAACACTGCCAACGAAAGTGAAAGCTCGGCTCGGGCAACGGGCAACGGGTGACGGTATTTAATGTGCAAATAGCTCATACTACCCGCTGGCTACCCACCATGGGGGGAGTCCGCCATTCCACGTGTTATTGTTGCTGTCGCTGACAACAAATTGCGTCGTTTGCCAAATCAACCCTGCAGACGGAAAACATTCCATGCCCCGGCTGGCTATAACAACAACAAACAACAAACAACAACAAATATGCACAGCGACAAGAAACATAGGCAAAGGGTGTGGGTGGGGGGCAGCGGCACATTCAACGACACTTCAATAGCCGCACACAATATCCGTTAGAGCCTTCAGCTTATGGGGTATCCACTGGATACATTACACTTTGTAGATTTTAATTAATATGCAGCTAGCAACATGTCAGCGACTGCTAGCAACATGTTGCCAGCAACACATTAGCGAAGCAACAAATGACATTCGACATTCATAATTAAATTTATTCATTGCATTATGAATATAGTTAGCAGCTCAAATGGCTGAAAAGCAGCTAGCCAAGGGTCTGTTCACATCCCAGGAGATGCACACACAAACACACACACACACAGGCACACACACCTCGGCACACTCCTCAGTTATGGCATAAAAATAATTATATAAACTTGATGCCCATTGCCGTCTGTCTGGCAATTCTTTGATTGTTAACCAAGCGACCGACTGTCATCCATTTGCAACCCCTGATAATGTTGACGCCCACACACACACACACACACACACACACACATCTCCCACACTCGATCCACCCATTAACCGCACAGTTTTCAAAACAGCCAAAACCAGAGAGCGGTATAAACTGTTACGCCTGCCCGCCGGCATCGTGGGCCCTTGTCTCGCTTTGGGTCGGTTTTAACATGATTTGTTGGATTTGCCAAGATTTCCTAATTCCATTCGTTAGCCCTTGCCTAGCAGGGTTGGCGACTCAGCTGTTCGGGCTTTTTCGAGCCGTCGCGATGGTGGCTGTTTTCCAATTTTTTGGCTATTGCGGCATTGCAATTTCAAGTGTTGTCAAGTGGGAGGAGGGGGAAGGGGCGCTGGGCTTAGTCAAGTTAATGCATTGGAACATATGTAATATTATTTACTATTCTAGGAACAAATTAACAAGCTATCTAGCTTACTTTTTGACTAGCTAAGACAATGCTACCATAGACGGGTGTTCGAAACCTGAACTTTGTTGTCTACCAAGAACTGCCTTGTTTTAGATAAGAAACATATAATGTAGAAAATGTCGGAGAGTATTTGATTTCTCATGAATATGTCTAGGATTTGCAATAGTTAACCAGAGAAAGATTCAAGATCCTTTTATAAAAGTAAGGTATTTTTCAGATATTATTACAGGTTACTTTAAAGACACGTCATAATGGAGATATTTTGAAAAGAGGATGTCAAGTATTGTAATAATTTAAGAGGTGATTCCACTTAGTAATAAGTAAATTAGGGTCAGGGAAATGCGCAAAAGTAAGCCCATATTCAGTTTAGTCTCAGGTTATGCTAGTCACATGCAATTGATAGCTTTAGGTTGGTAGTATAAAGACATTAGATGTCTGGGCACTTCCGATCCCAATTGCCAGTTAAATAGAAGCTCTGGCATTTCCGATCTCAATTACAATTTGTTTAAAGTTCATTTACCTTGAGTACCATTTACGCATTTGCCGTTGCTTCTATTTAATTGCGCGGCATTATCAACAATTTAGCGATGTTATCTGGAGACGGAGAGCATTGCGGCAATGCGTTAAATGGGCTGAGTTGGAGCTGGGTCTATTAGCCGTATTGCTTGGCCCAGGTGTAGTTGCTATCTTGACATGCCAGTTGGCATTTTCATTAGCAATCCGTCCGCCTCATCATATTGCTTAGCACTTCATTATGGGCGGCTATTAGCGGGTCGCATGACTTTGATATGCCCATTGTTGTGTCGCCCGACTTGATGTGGGAACCAGTTGCTTTGCGAATAGACCACAACGGCAAAGGCCACACAGAAGTAGCTTCCATAATAATAAAAAAAAGAGAAAAACTCAACGAGTACTGGCAGAGTGTACTTTTTGCATACTCTGGAAAGGGGTATATTAACTAGGGGACACAAGTCTGCATCTTGCAGTAGTTAAAGATTCATTTCTCATTGCTTACAATTCCTAACAAGTTGAAATGCGAACAGAAAGTTGTGCCTAAAGCTCAGAGCCTAGCTGACCCCTTTAGAGAGTGACTAAACCCCACAAAGAAGACGAAACAGAGTATTGCACAGTCGGTGGCATTTGGCGTGAAAGTTCTTATTTATGCCTTTTAAGCTTTTCGTCCATTTAATGGCGTACTGTGGGTCGTTACACTCGCATCTGAAACTGTTGTGTGCCAAAAAAAAAAGAAAGAGAAATAGATGCCATATGCAAATGCTCATACTCCTAATAGTTGTTGTTGTTGTTGTTGCTGTTGCTGCTGTTGTTTGGCAACTTCCTTTCCGGCTGTGTTGTTTATTTAAAGACTTTCTACGCGTCGTTAGACAGCACAGCCACATGTTGATGTTACCAAATCCCACAGCCACATCAAAGGCAACTCGCTAGTTGCCCCCAACCCCCGCATATGCATCCTACCTAAAACAATCTGCTGTAATTCCTGCACCCTACCCCCAGGCCCAACCCCTTTCCGTGTTTATTACGCCTTTTAGTATGACTTTTAATTCGAAAATGTGCGACGACTCGCTGGTGAATTCCAGTTAAATGTTTGTGTTGAGCCCGCGGCGCAAATGAAGTCAAAGTCAAAGAAATTCTTGGCCACCAAAATAGCTTAGGACTTGGCCAAGAAATACGCTGGTGGGCCAGCAGCAAGTCAAACAAATGTTACACATTTAAAGCCTATTTGTATTTATGTTTGTTTATTATTAAAATCAGCCTGTTTGCACTCACTTTCGTGCGTGGGTCTGCAGCTCATAAATATGCAAGTCATTAATAGAAATATGATGTACCCGAGGCCGGAGCCAGAGCCAAAGCCAAAGCCAAAGCCGAATTCACAGCCACATCAAAATCCACGTCAAAGTCAAAGCAACAACCCCCAATGGCTGTTGTCAGTTCATAAGTGTGTGCAGCGGGGGCGTGGCATTCGGGCTGCTGAATTGACAGCCTAAGCGTTCCACAGGGATTGGGGTTACTAACTGGTGTAACTGGCACTCTGCTGCCGCCCACTGCTCTACCTCCCCCTCAGCCAAGGCTGCAGTTTGCCACATAAATTGAGTAAAAATTACGCTTCATTTGATTTAACACAATCGAATTGTTGTTGCTGTTGTTGCTGTTGTTCTGTCAAGGCATTTGCCATGTTGACTTCTAACATGGTTACCGGTCGCTGGTTCTGGTCTCTGCCTTTCAGCGACAATTGGATTAGGACATCATGACCATGATGAGCAGCAGTAACGGTTAAACGATAATGGGGTTGGCATCCAATTGAGCATATTTTGGGGAATTTCTTGTTAGCCAAAGGCTAGAAATGATGCCGGAAGTGAGTTGCAGGCCAAAAAGGCAACCCTAAATGATTTCCACATACTTCCAAATGCAATTCAATTATTTTATAATGAAACAAAATATTGTCAAGCAATTTAAAATTCATATTTATATATTAAATGTGAAGCCTGTTAAATATGTACATTAATCTAAAGGATGCCAGACTTTAGCTCTTGCCTTACAAAACTGGAATATTCTCTGCTAGGGTATACAAATATTAAGACAAGAGGAGAACGCACACATTGCACAATTTCTGAATCATTTGCTATTCTCGATTTTTAACAATTAAAGCAATTAAAGCACTCATAATATTATTTTTGGTCAACTAATAAAATTGGTTTTAATATGCGCGAATAGCGTGCGATCATTTGGGCCAAATATCTGCGTGCATTTCGCCAGGTCTCAAATGCAATAATAAACACATTGTGTGCTGCGCACTCCCCCTCTCATTCCCACTCCCACTTCCACACCCACTTCTGCTTCTTCATCATTATCATCATCTGGGCTGTATTTTTTATGGGCTTCTTTTTGCTGCAGTTAGCCGCAGCTTGCGCGCAGTTTGGCAGCCAAGCAGAAGGCTAATATTTCCGCTATTGGCGGCGATTTCTTTCACTTTGCCGCGGGCCACTGCAACTTGCACATGTTGCGCCTCACTTTGCTTTATTTTCAACCGGGTTTTGTTATATACCCTTTTCAAGGGTCGCTCCAATTCGCAATAAAGTAGCAGCATGTAGCATAAAGCTAGTTCATTTAGTTCATCTGTCGGTTTTAAAGCTTAAGTCAGGAATATGTGCGTATCGGTCGAGTACCAAGATAGCCACATCTTATCAACCTCAAAGAAGAAATCTAACAATTTGATTGTGCAAGGAAAACTCTTTAGTTTTTCGAGATAACTTAAGCAAGCGCCTCAATTACGACTTTCTCTATTCTCCCTAGGCATCTGCGATATATCTACAAGAGTATTTCATCTTCGGCGTGCTGTTTTCTTCCGATCTAGTTTACTTTATTCGCTTTTTTTTTTATTGACAAGCAGCGCCTGTTACATGGCACAGCTCTAGAGCGCTGGAGCAGCTCCTGGACTGTAAACTGTCGGCTGCCAGCGGCAGTTGCAACATCCGCAGCATCCGCACATGTGGCCTGGCCATGGTTTCTGGGGTTGGACTTGTTGTAGATCTTGGCTAGCTATTGCTGCACAGAGTATATCTGGCGTTTTTCCTGTTTTGTGGCAGCATTGTTATTGTTTATTGATGCACTACTTTGCGCTATTTTCGTGTGGCCAGGCACCAGGCAGCAAGCAGCAGTCAGCAGGCGTGGAGCAGAGCAGATGGCGCACGCTAGTGGGCGTTCGAGATGAGAACCAGAAACAGCTAAGAAATGCCAGCAGCAGCGGCAACAGCCGTGCAGCTTGTGTTGCAGCTAAAAATACATAAATTGTTTCAAACTACGCTACACAGAGATCTACACGGATCTGGCAGATGTGGCAGGGGCAGACGTAATGAGCCTTGTGTGCAGAAGGAGAGACGGGGGGGGGGGCATGCAAATTTGTTGGCCAAGTGGAATTCAATTAGTTGCCACAGTTGGCAGCTAAACTTTTTGGGCTTAACTGTAAATGCAACTGCAACTGCAACTGCCGCAGCAACTGTTGCTGCCACTTGACAACTTTCGCCCATAAAGCGCGCTGTTTCATTAGCTAGCCAAAGCCTGACTCTGCCCCCCCTGCCTCTCTCTTAAATTTGACAATGCCCCATCACATAAACACAACGGCATAATTAGGATGCACCCAGCTTGCAACTTGCAACCTGAGCTGCGGCTGCGGCTGCGGCTGTGGCAGCTCCGGTAGCTGTCCAACTGTCGCAGTTTTATTGAATTGTCAAGACTGGCGGAATATATGGCCGAGAGTTCTACTTGCTGCCTGCCAATTACAGGCAGACTTTGTTGTTGTTGCGCCTGTTGTTTGGCAATTGCATTTACTTTTGCAGCAGCTCCGTCTTTTTTATGCACTGAACCCATTGAAAATGCGCTTAAAAAGGGTAAATTGGTTTTGTGCAAGTGTTTGCAACAGGCTGAAGTAGGCCTACATACACACTCTCGATCAAGACGACGACGAACTGAGTTGATCTAGCCAGGCCTGTCTCTGCTTAGGGTACCTGCTAGTCGGACATTGTCGACAGGCTTTTTTGTTGTATGTGGCAACAATTACGTATGGGAGAGCCTGCTTGGCTCGACTCGACTTTGACTCCTTTCCTTTTGGCTTTTATGTCGCATGTAATTAGTCACGATCTTGGCAGACATACTGCAGGCCACAGCTGATGCTTGTCGTCTCGATGAGCTAACGCTTGGGTGCCGCGATTCTGGACCTGGCCAACTGCCGGCTGCCGCCTGCTGCTGTGTGTTTTGTCTCAGCCTTTGTTGTTTGCCGTTAAGGCCAGTCGAAGGTACATGGCAGAAAGAAACCAACTCAAATGCTGCTGTTGCTGCCAGCAATTGCGGAAGTGTGAATTGCAGTTGCAGCGCGTCGCTTACTCTGCAATTTATCGTCTGCTGCTGCTGCTGCTGAAGCTTGCAGTGTTTAGGCCGCAGCAATAATTAGGCCAATTAGCTTTGCAAACTGCCCATAAATAACTCGAATTTTAGCTTAAAGCGTAGCCAGTTGCTGCCACAGCTGCCATCGATTGTTGCAACCGCCATTTAACATATTCATTAGAAGTTTAACGCCGACTCGATTAATACACTCCCCAACACACACACGCACACACACACACACACAGCACCAAAACTAATTTATAGCCACATGCAGCGCTCAATAATAGTGTATTAATCAAAACACAGTTAATTTTAAATTGGTTAAAACGCTTTGGCACAATGAGAACCGGTTTGAGGCTTTTTGTGTACACTCTCATTACCTGCTCGGCACCACACGGTTGAGAGTTGAGAAATGAAACAACATTTCAGAGTTTCAAAGTTTTTGTAAGCACTTGAAAAACTTGGAATTGCTGCGTAATGCTGACAACAACAACAACAACAGCAACAGCAACAACGAACACATAAACATATAAATCTAAATGTGTATTAACAACATGAGAACAGCAACAATAAGAGTTTTTCAAAAAAAAAGAAACAAGTTAATTTGACGCGTAGATGCCTGACTAGCAGTTACCCTGTAGAAGAAAAAGAATCCAAGCTAAAATAATAATATGGAGCAAAGTATTTTGTATGACTTCCATATTGATAAGGTATATATGTGTGTACAAAATATATAATCTGAACGAATCTAAGAAATATGACAGATATCGATTTAAAGAAGATTAACGAAGTATTCGAATAGCTGATCAAAGCTTTAAATCTACTTCTAGTAAATATAGATTGACGATCTTCACAGACAGCTGTAGCTCTTACTAGTGCGACACCTTTCTCTGCGATTCTCAGATGTCTGCCTCTCTCTCTGCCCATATCAGCACAAATGATTATACCCTACAAAAATGTTAACTGGCTCTAGGGTATAAACATTTTGCTGATGACTGGTTGTTCGGATGTGCTTGCCGCGTACTTGAGACTCTCAACTCTCCAGTATCGTGCACTTGAATCTGTTACGCAAATGTGCGTAATGCGCATGAATATGGATGGATACATGGTAGCCAAGTATGAACACGCCGCTTAAATGTGTGTTGCCCACATGCAAAAGGCCAACAACAACAAAAACAACAACAACCAAAGCTTGAGCAACGGTAAAGCGTTCCGCTTGGCAGGCCTTCAGCTTGTGGCTTTTGGCTAGGCGCGTGGGCCTTGGCTAGGAACTTGAGCTACTGCCTACAAAAGAAAAAGGTCTCTACCGGGCTCTGGCGAGCTTTTGGGACCCCTTGAAGTGGCCGCAACAAATGTTACGAAAATGCTGGCCCATAAACTTAGGCAATTTGTTAAAGTAATGCTTTAGACCAAGTTAGTAACGTGTGCAAACACGACTTGGCACACAACTCTCAGTCTCACCCCAGATCGTATACAAAGCATAAAAACTCATTATGATTATTGTATGCATGACATGGTCTATTAGTTCTGTAGAATTGCAGATTTTTATGTACAAGCATTTTGTTGATGGCGTAAGTTCGAAAAAGTTAAAAATAAAACAATAAGCGAACTTTTGACTGGACATTAATTGAGGTTCGACTTCAATTGATTTGAACCGAGGGTTTAACTTGCACAACATGTCCGCCGCTTTTTATTGGCTGCCACTCTCAAATCACAGGGTATCGGTTGACACAAAGCTGTGCTCGGTTGATTGTGCGCGTGCGCAGTCAATCAGGCGCCTTGAGCTGCGCCTGCACAATTAATCCTTTAAGCAAGTGCCGGCTGCGGAGTACATAAACTCAATTTAGCGCACACACACAACACGCTGTCACACAATTCGCAATCAGCGGCCAAGTTGCCAAGTCTCAGATACTCAGATACAGATACTCGGATACTCGGATACTTGGATACAAGTTGCCAAATGGCCGGGCCGGGCCTAGGCCAACTATATAAGCAGCGCGACATTGCGCGACGTGTTGGGTAATTTGGAGAATTTATGACGAGCATTATGGCAACACTGGTTCCACTAGAGCAGCAGCGTCTAGCTGCAATTGTATCTCAAGCTCAACGCTCTAGCTCCAGCTCTCGCTTCGTCTCCTTATGCTGCTGTATCTGTATCTATGCCCATTCCGACCGCCCAAACCAGTTTCATTATTGTACACACTTTTTTCTATACTTATGCAACGCGCTTGACTTTCTGATTACTCACGCTCAACTGGCCACAAAGTACAAGAATCCGCTGCTGATCGTGAATTTTGCGGCTAGCTACCAACTCCCATAATGGTCAGCGGGGCGATTCCCAATGCGCTTCGTTGACGTCGGCGCATTTTGAAGATTTGATAAATTAGAAATGCCAATTATACAAATAGTCAGAAGTTGCTGCTAAATTGTCAAAACTGTTGCCGGTCACAGAAGCAGCAGCAGCAGCAGCAGCAGCAGCAACAACAGTTGCTGGTTTCTTTTTAGACGCGGAGCGCGTGACACGACATTGGCAATGCGATAGCACGAAAAACACGAGTTAGCATGATTAAACGTAAAAAAGATGACCTTGCTGAAGGAAAGACTTTAAAGTTGACAACACACAGAAATTGTGAAGTGACGGGTTAGAGTAAATCGGTAAAATTTTCCTCTAACGATCTGAAATATTCTGTAAGGCCTTCAAAACAGCCACCATAGAATTGAAAGTCCAAAAAATGTTGTATTTGTATACAGATAATTATAATTTTGTCATGAAAATATAAGGAGTCGCCTCCGATCCCATAATCTATATCTTCATAATCAGTGTCAATAGCCGAGTGCCTGTTTCTAGTCAAACAAGTCTCTCGGTCTTTAAGTCATCGTCATGAAACTTTTAATGGTTCCGTGCTTCTGTCATATCAGAATTGACCAAATCGAATCGCTATATTACATTGGTGGAAATTTAATTACAATTTTAAAACAATTTTTCTTGCTCAAGACAGCAAGATATCTAAAACAGACGAACAAGGTAACATTTCTTAAGCAAAGATGCCGAATCTAGATAGAAGATAGCGAAGATATTGATATTCAACTCCAGTTGAAGTTCGTGCTTCGTGCTATCGAGCACGCGAGCATCTCTAGCTGACTGAGCGGCCAGTTTGACAGGCCGCCAAAGGTGCGGCAGCGAGTCAGGCCTCAATCTCAGCGGCCTTAATACAGTTATGGCCAAATCCCTGCAGCTTTTAAATTGGTTTTGCTCTCCGCCAGTTGCCAGTTAGTAAAACTCGCTAGCTGCCAGTTTGCCAGCTGCCTTTGCTGTTTGTCTAAATGTCAAATGCAATTGCAGTCCGCTCGGATGCACATTGGCGAGCCGCCTTTTTGGGCCGTTGCCCCAGCCAATGGCTTTGCCTTGCTCTTGGGCGTTGCGGTCGCTGGAGCTACAGCTCCAGCTTTAATTGCGCAAAATCTTCGAAACTGTGGCAAAATGTTAAAGTGCAACAACGCCTTGTTGTTGATCGTTTTATTTTTGGGTGTGCCGCACCAAGCTGCAACTGCAAATGTGTGCGATTTGGGGCTGCGGCATGTTCGCATTGCGTATACGCCGCGGTGTCTGTGCAAAGTTTCTCAGGGCCTAATTCAATTAAGTTGTCGCGGAAATTGGCCAGCACTACGTGTCGCCCATATTGCTGGAACTTTGCAATTTAAATAAATCATCAACGCTTGCCGTGAAGAGAGTCGGCGCATAAAATTCTAGTTACAGTTCCTAGTTCCATTTGCCGTGCTGTCGATGCATTCTGAGTACGTGCCGCATGCCTCAGACTTGTGTGTGGCAAGACCTTCGTGTCTCTGGCTCTGGTTGGTGTCTGCCAATTTAGTTTTTGGCTCTTGGCCTGAGCCTGTGCCCATGCTGCACTTTCCAATGTTCGTGCGGCTGCTCCAGTTTTTTTCACTCGCAGGGAATGGATGTTGTTTTTGTTTGTTAGCTGTGCCTAGGCCAGGGTATTACCGTGCGATAATACCGCAATTCATCATTATTATATTGTGTCTGCAACATTGTTGTTGTTGTTGTTGTTGTTGTTGCTCTCGATTTTTTTTTACGTTGCTGTTGCTCTTGGCCCATGTTTGCACGTCAGTTGGCGGCGCTCTAATGAACGGGTTCCGCATTTTGATATATTGACACGAAAACAAAAAGCATAAAATAATACAAAGTACATCTAGTTCTGCTGGCTAATCGTGTCTAAAATTCCATGTACATAAAATGTACATGTATATGTACATATGTATGTACACGCATTGCATGCCGCTGGGCGTGGCCAGCCAACGCCTCAATTAGGCGTTAACTGATTGCAATTCTAACGGCCATTCCACATGATTGCCGCAAATCTGTTGGGCTCATTAGGCGGCGGGTTAACAAACTTGGCTGCCAGCTTGTTTATTTAAATCTAAGCATTAGCATTTGGCATCGAGCATCGCACATCGGGCCACAGTCGGAGCCACACAAAATTATAGCAATTGGCCAAGCTGCAGGCTGGACACGGGCCCGCACTCTACTGGACTTGAAAACCAAATGCTAAAGAGGCTGGGCACCGCAATCACTAGGCTTGCGCCTAAGCCTGGGCTTACATTTCGGAATGCTGGCGATAAGGAAACGCTCACCCAACGAATTTACAACCTCAAATTTAGATCAATAAAAAGAAAAAACAACACGCAGCCCAAAGAGACCACCAAAAATGTGAGCAACAAAATGTTGAGACCGAAACTTTGATATACTCTTGCAAATAACTTTGAGAGAAGACTTAGTTATAGCTTACAAATAACTAAGCAATTGGATAATTAACAAAAAATGTTCACACAAATATTTTTTGCAAATTTTCGCTGTTCATCAATAGTCAACTTTATATAAAGAGATTCATTTTTAAGATAGTTTATTTTTATAAAACCCTAAATTAATAAAAAGCTTTCTTCATTTTGCATATTTATCTATCTGTTCGACAGTTTTCCAAAATTTCTTATATAAAGTCAATAATGCCGAGGTGTAATCGTGCAACAGGCATCTGTTAACATTCCCATACCCTACTTACTTTGTATTTGGACAGTACTTAACCATACTTTCTAGGCGCACTTTAGTGCACTCGTGAGTGTCATAACAAACTGCATATACCCTTTCTCAATGGCAGGCACACACAGAATGCCACTCTTTTGGCTGGCGGCGCAGTTGGGCAGAGACCAACCCAAAAAGCGCACAGAACAATGGCCAAAAGCGTAGCTGACCTCAGTGCGAGCATTTGGCCAAATGTCTGTGTTGTGTGGGTGTGCATGCAAGTGTGTGTAAGTGTGTGCGATTGTGTGCTAAGCTTAACCCATTATGGCGCCTAACGTACTTGCAGCGCGGCAGAGAGTGAGAGAGAGGAAGAGAGCGAGGGAGAGACGAGATGGAGGCCAGGACTGGAACCAGTTCGAATGAGTTCCAATGTGGCTTCTCCATCGGATGCTCATCAAAATGATTGCATCACGAAGAACAAATTTAAACGGCGATTACCGTCACAGCCGCCCCCTACCCTTCCACCCGCCACCCCCCCTGGCTGGGCTGCTGTCAGTGTGAGGCTGTCCACTTTTGGGGCCCGAGCAATTTCTATAAATGCAGCTAAACGCATAAGTACAACAACAACAACAACTATGACTATGACTATGACTATGAGTCTAAGTATGAGTCGGACTGGGAATTGCTGGAGCTGTACGGCTTGGTCCCGGATTTATGGGCTTTCACAAAATGCCGCTGTGATTAAGTTGCATGAAAATTATAGTTTCCCTAGAACTTTTATGTCGCTTTAATTGATGCAACTCCGGATGCGGTCCAGCCGAGACGAGAGCCGAGTTGTTGCCAAGAGGGCCACATACTTGGGGCAGTTATGATCTTCTATGAGGCAAGTTGACAGATGAGCTCGCAGCATGCAGCATGCAGCATGCAGCGTGCAGCGTGCAGCATACGAGTTGCGGCCAGTTGGAACAACTTTCAACAAGCTCGTTAAGACGCAAGACAAAAACATTGTTCGCTCTGCCAGTTATGTACTTATACATATTCAATTATATTTATGGACAGTTCTATATATATGTATGCGCATGTGTGTATATATATGCAGCTGTGGCACGCAAGCCCTATGCCGCAGGAACAAACTTTTCCTGTGAAATATGAACTGCACACGCTTGCAGCACGCCCAACTAGCTAATATACGCATGAAAAAATAATAACACGTTCTTTTTTCATTACTTTGGCAGGCTAATTGGCAGCAGTTTAAGAAAATGTCGCTGCAAATGCAAAAAAAAAAAAAAACCATGCTGGTAGCACATGCAAGCAACTGACTTTAACAGCACATTTTGGAAGTCATGAACTGCATTTGGGAGGGGCGACAACTCTGGCAGTCGGCTGGTTGCCATTGTTGCAACTTGTCCGCCCGCGCGGCCAGCTTTGGCCAGGCGCTGTTGAGGGACAAGTGTAAATATTGTGATTGCAAATACGCTTTCTGATTTATAGCCGTAATTATATGCACATATATGCACACATGCACACATACGTATTCATATGCAAAATTTAATCGTGCGGCAAACGTGTAATTCAATGCGATTTTGTTGTAAGCAACGCCAACAACAACAACTGCAGCGCAGCCGCCGACTTTGACAGAGCTGCAGCTGCAGATGCAGGGCGAAGTGGAGCGTGCAGTGCGGGTATAGAAAGGAGCGGGGGCACGGGGGCTGACGCTGCACAAATGACAAAGTTGGCCGTCGCGCAAGCGCAAAGCTTTTCGCGCCTTTTATTGTCGACCAGTTGTTGCTCGAGTGGCTCCCACTGTGCCCACTGCCCGGCCAGTCAGTCCTTCAGTCTGTCCGTCTGTTCGTCTGTCCGGCTGTCAGTTTAATGCTCGACTGACTTAACACGCAAATTAATTAAGTGCGACTGCAGCGGCAGCGGCAACTGCAACTGCGACTGCGCCGCCAGCTGTGGCTTTGAGTGTGTGTTGCCAACAAATTGCTTTGTGGTTGATCAGCAGCAGCACCAACAACAACAACAACAACATGTTGCATACAAATTGTGGCAACATGCATGCATGTACTCGTGCCACAGCGTGACCTTGGCCCTGACCCTGCCCATTAAGTTGTTATCAATGCAGCTACCGAATCGCAATCGCATTCGCTTTCACATGCTCAACATTGCCTCAAATATATATATGTATGTGCGCCAATTTGTGCAGGGCATCTGACAGTCGTGCATTATTTGTCTGACCCAGCCGATAAATGTCCATTTGAATTTAGTGCACACTATAATACATTTAATGGCCGACAACTGACTGAAGGAACAGTTAATTGAATTCGAATTGTATGGGTATTTAATATTATTTATACGCCTCGTGCCCATAAAATAAAAAAGGCTAAATATTTATAGAGTTGTGCAATGATTTGTATAATTCGAGCCTTATCGATCTGTGACATATGCTAACTATGCATGCATTCATAAATAAATTGATACTCAAAGATTGTTAGAGCCTAATGGAACGACCATATGTGGTATGTTGATTGAGGCATACCAAAGGCAGGCATTATAAATGGTTAACAGCTTGCCTATTATTTTGACCATGACTGTAATGGGTTCATTTAACATGTCACTCGCTCGTTTTGCTGCATTTAAAGACAGCTTTTAAAAACATTCAACTGTCTTAAAAAAATATGACAGAGATGAAAAAAAATGAAGATAATACAAAATTGATGCATGTTGCATTACTAAAATTTTTTTCTCCAGCTATGCAAGTGCCCTTCAGCCATCAGGTAAACTATTATTGTCTCAATGTTTTTTTTTCAATATTTTTTCCTACTATACTTCTTCTACTTCCACCAGGTGCTTGGGTAATTAACACAACCCGTTCCGACGCTCTAGAATTTTACAAATTTATTGATTGCATTTTATGGTATCAGCTCTGTTCAGTTCTGTTGTGTTCTGTGTACACGTACTCCAGTTCCCGACTCGTAACTCTTGCCCCAATTTCGGGACGGATTGCGGCATGTGCCTGACAGAGTAGGCGGTCCGTGCTGTGGAGGGGCGTGGCACTGCACACTTAGGCCGAGAAGACGTCATTGGCTCTAATTGGAGTAAATTATGTTTACACATTTAGCCGTGCAATTAGGTCAGAGTTGCCTGTGTGTGTGTGTGTGTGTGTGTGTCTGATATGATATGAAATGCATACATAACTCGCTTTTACATAATTAAGCACAACATTCGATTCGATTCGAGTCGAGTCGCGACGAGACGAGGGTCGTGTGAGGTCTCGTTGCCTGGTTTTATCTACCATTTAGATTTTGGAATATTTAATTTGTTCTTGCGCTACAATTTATGTAGAACTCTTATGAATGGTTAAGGAAATGCATTTAGTAACCAGAGAGAATAAATGTCGACTAATATATCTAATTGCTGCACAAAACTGTCAACAGGCGGCGATGGAATTTAACGTCATTTGTGAATAGCAGGAAATCGAGGAGCTGAGCTTGGATTCAGTTTCTAAAAATAAGAATCACTCAGCTGGTTTTTTCTTATTCTTCGACATTCTCCGGGTGACTCAGCTAGTTCGGTTAGTTAGTTGGCCGTGGAGGACCGCACGTGCATCAAATGCAAATCGTGGCATTCATAACGACCACGCCCCGTTGGCAATTGAAAAACCTGTAGCCTGAGTATTGAGAATACCGAGTGCGCGTTAGCAGGGTAGCGTATGTATTCCTTAAGGTAATTACATTTATAAATACGCGGGGATTTTCCAATTGAGAGAGCGCACCCAGGCCAGAGAGACAGCCAGAAGATTTGCTCAACTGGTTTTTTTGCTCGTCTTTTCTGCTTGTAACTTTTGCTCGCTGCTCGTCTTGACGCACCCACTGTGCCTGAGCGAGGAGCGCGGAGCGAAGAGTGTGTGGGGGGGGGGGGGGGGGGGGGGGGCATTGTTCTAGACCGGTTATCTTGCGGCAGCTCATCGGTGCTCGGTGCTCGGCTGTCGGTAGTCGGTTCTTACATTCGCGAAACTTTTTGCAAAGATCAGTTTTGTATTAAAGCTACGCCGGAGCTGAGCTACCCACCAGACGGCCGGAGCCAAACGAACGCAGCGCGACGCAAAAGAAAAAATTACACAAAAATAACAGGAAAATATTATAATTACAAAAAAAAATTAAAATAAAAATAAAGAGTAGCAGTTAAACAAGTTTCCAACCGTCGCAAGTAATTGGCAGCCATGTCGTGCAAATATTGTAAGCTTAGAACAATTGTGGCAACTGCCCGAGCAGAGTCTTAACCCGCTCTGAATCTTCACAGCGTCAGCCATGCTGCTTCTAGTGAGCAGCTACCTCAGCCTCAGCCTGAGTCTGTGCCTCTGCATCGGACCCGCCGCCTCCAGCAGCATTTTTGCGGGAGTTATCATAAACTCTAGGTTGCCCTTTTCTATACAGAGTCGTTCCTACGTGGCGCCACCTCAGCATGATCTGCAGCGTCCGCAGGGTGAAGTAATGCCTACGGCTCAGGAAACCTGGAGCGATCAGCGCATTGCCGCCGCAGCGCACACGGGTCAACAGACCTGGAATGGTCAGCGGAATGTCGCGGAAGTGCCTACTGCTCAACCCCAGCAGCAGCAGCAGCATCATCATCAGCCCATACCCCCCTCCGCGTCCGCGTCCGCTCCAGCTGCAAGTCCTGAAGTAATAGTGAATGGCTTCAATCAAGCCGCCGCTCGTCCGGCCAGCTCGGCGGGCCCCACGCGCCCGCCGGCTCAGTACAACTACCGGGAACGCTTTAGCTCTGTGCTCTTTCAGCCGATCTCGCGCAGCAACGGGCAGCAGAATGTGGTCTATTCACCGGCCACGATGCACGCCATGCTAGGCCTGCTCTACGGCGTCTCCAGCAACGAAACTGCCGCCGAGCTGCAACGCGTAGGTCAGTTTGGGAACAAACAACTGGACGTGGCCATCGAATTTGAGCAGGTGCGACGGACGGAGAGCCAGCTGCCGAATGCCCAGCTGATTGTCGCCAATAAGCTGTACTATAATCGCGAAATCGACGAGCTGAATCCTCAGTACCTGGACTTCGCCAGCCAGTACTATGGCTCCGAGACCGAAGCGGTCAACATGCGCAAATCGCGTGATACGTCGGCCAAGATAAATGCTTGGGCCTTGGATGCCACACGCGGTATCATACGCGACCTGGTCCAGCCCAGCGACATTGATGAGCAGACGCAGGCGCTGCTGGTGACAGCCATTTACTTCAAGGCACGCTGGGCTAACGAGTTCTCCGAAATGGACACTACGGCGGAGAAGTTCCGCATGGCTAACAATGCAGCCATCACCGTGCCCATGATGTACAATGACGATCTGTTCGACATTGCCGAGCTGCCGGAGCTGGATGCCACCGCGCTGGAGCTGCCCTATGCCGGCACACCCATCTCCATGCTGATCATATTGCCCAACCAGGTGAACGGTCTGGCCCAGCTGGAACGGCAGCTGGAGCGACATGATCTCAATCAGATTGCGGCACGCCTGCGCCGCGACATGGTCACCGTGCGGCTGCCCAAATTCCGCATAGAGTTTGAACTGGATATGACGGGTCCGCTGCAGCAGCTGGGCGTGCGTCGCATGTTCACGCCCAAGTCCCAGGTAGATGCGATGCTGTTGCAGCCGGTGCGTGTGTCCAAGATACTGCAAAAGGCCTTCATCGATGTGAACGAGGCGGGCTCCGAGGCGGCAGCAGCTTCCTGTAAGTGTGGCCAAAATCCTGCCAAACGCAGCTAATCCCCTCTCTCTCTCTCTCTCTCTCTCGCTTTATCTCAAATAGATGCCAAGTTCGTGCCCTTGTCGCTGCCTGTCAAGTCGCGCGAATTTGTTGCGGATCATCCATTCGTATTTGCCATACGCACACCAGATTCGGTGCTCTTTATTGGACACGTAGTGCAGCCGCCCCAGGTGTCCGGGAGGCAGTGAATCCCCAGCCAATCCCCACCTGCTCATAAGCCGTTACGCGCAGCCCGTCCCTAGCTTTAAGTTAAGTGTACGCATTTGCTACTTGTACAACATACTCGTAATTCTCACTTTTATAATATTAAAAGATTTTCAACATATTCTCGTTTGTTCGTGTTTTGTTCTGTGATAACCTTTGGGCAGCGCCGATTGCTCAGTTTTCTGTTTTTTTTTTCTTTCTTTCTGTACGTTTTCCCGCAATGCACACGCGAAAGCTGGCAAACCCGTTTCAGGGAGAGAGAGACCCCTCGGCAGTTAACATTGTAAATGCCCCGCCCTAATGGGAGCTCTATCGAACGCCAATGCCAAGAGCTGGCACATAAACAAACACAAATCGAAACTTTGTCAATTGAACGAGGTTCACAACGGACTCTGGAAAGTCCAGCTTTATATAGAACTGCTGCTCTATGAGTAATGCAAAAATCCCGTTTAAAAATAAAAACACAAAACATAAACAAAAACAAAAAAACCAACAATTAAACTAATGAAGCGTTTATCAAGAAAATGGCATCGTATTTTATTTGCTACTTAACGCCAAATGCAACAAGAAGCTGAGCGAGGGGAGGGCGAAGAGACTGGGGCTATGCGAACTTGAACCATTTATCGCATAAATGTATTTGTTTATTCGCAAAACAATTGATAAGAATATCAGTATCTCGTGCCAAGAAAAATGAGAGTGAGCTTCAGATTGTCACAGACTAAATAGAAATACGCTTATGACAATAAATCTCTAGGCAGTTCTTGGCATACAATACATATGAGATCTGTAAGATATCCGTAAATCAGACTTAGATATATGGCTTACGGACTTACAGATATCTGCGAATCGGAGAGAGGAGAAAAGTTATTGGTTATTTCCGTATTTGGTGAATATATCTTGAAGTAGCTTCTCGACAGGGAAACAATTAACTTGTTTACTTTAGTTTTAGATGCATATATGTTGTCTATTTCTTAAGGTAACCGATAGACCTGCTTTATAGAGTATTACTACGAAATATTCTTCTCTTGGAATAGATTATATTTATTTATTGTTCTAATGTCTCTGAGCTTGAATCTTGGCACGGCTGCCAATTAGGTCAATCGCTAGAGAATCAACCAGACTATCGTTTCATTCAGCTGTCATGGTCCCCTCCCCCCTCTCATACTACTACTACTACTCATATCAGCGAAGAATTTGAATTAAAAGCATCTTCGAGTGGTTTTTGTGTGTATCTCTAAAACCGGCTCAATGTCATTGTGTGTAGATTTTCCAGCTCGCTTGTGTTTGCTTTTAATTGAGTGTGAGCTTTGGCGGCAACAACAGCCGCTGCTTGAACTTAGTCGAAAAGCTTGGGAATACCCAAATAGCCGGGAGCATGATCTACGACAACTGGAGACAACTTCTAGTCGCAGTCGCCGTGCTGCTGCTCAGTAGCCGTGCGGGCGGCAATACGGCAGCAACAGCATTGAGCAGCTCCAGCGAACGCTTCGGGCTGCGCCTGGCCAGCACCGTGGGTCTGGCGCAGCCGCACAACAACGTCGCCGTCTCTCCGTTGCTGCTGCAGGCGGCTTTAACCCTGCTCTATGCTGGGATCACGCCCGACTCGGCGGCGGCGGCGCAGCAGCTGCGCGTGGCGCTTGAGCTGCAGCAATTGGGCAGCGCGGAGCAGGCACAGCGCCAGTTCGAGCAGCTCCTGGGCGAGCTGAAGCAGCAGGCAGCAGGAGGTGGCTGCCAGCTGCAACTGCTGAGCAAGTTCTACACGCAGCAGCGCTACACGTTCAGCTTTCGGGACGAGTTTGAGGCGCGTGCCGCGGCGCTGGGCATAGACGTGCAGCGTCTGGACTTTGGCAACTGGGCGAGTGCGGCGCAGGAGATTAACTATGAGTTTCTCAGGCGCAGCAATTACAGCGTGGGCGAGCTGGTCGGCGTTGGTTTGCTGGAGTCGAGCAGCGGCTCGGACACGCCCTTTTTGCATGTTTCGGCGCTGACATTGCGCGCGCCCTGGGCGCAGGCTTTCGATCCGCAGCAGACGCAGCGCATCAACTTCTTCAGCGCGGGCCAGACGCCCAAGCTGGTCGATGCCATGTTCCTGCAGCATCGCTTCCGATACGCAGAGCTGCCCGCACTGGATGCCAGAGTGGTTGAGCTGCCCTTTGCCACAGCCGGCTTGAGTCTGCTCATCATTTATCCCAATCATTTTCAGGGATTGGCCACATTGGAGCGCCAGCTGCAGCGCTTGGATCTGCAGCAGCTGCGCCGTCAGCTCACCGAGCGCAAGTTGTCTCTGACGCTGCCCAAGTTCAGTTTATTGGCGCACACCGAGCTGCGCTCCATGCTGGAGCAGGTGAAGATATTCCGAACTAAGGAAACAAACGGAACATTCTAATTTCTCTCTCTCTCTCTCTCTCTGTTTGCAGCTGGGCCTAGCCAAGCTATTTACGTCCGAGGCGCAACTTCACAAAGTTTTCAGCTCGATTTTGTCCAGCTCGGCGCCACATCTGACAGCCGTGCCGCACACGGTGCTGCTCGAGCTGCAGGAGGCGGGCGGCGAGGCCGAGCAAACTTTTGGTAAGTCGCCCAAGTTTACGGATTGGTGGCTCGCTTTAAACAGCTGCACTCTTGTGTTTGTCTCCTTGCAGTGGCTGCCTTCACCGATCTGTTTCGCAGCACCTTGTCGCTGATGATCAATCATCCGTTCTTCTATGCCATCGGCAATGACAAGACGCTGCTGCTCGCCGGCCATGTGGTCGACATCTAGAGCCGGGGAGGAGTCCAATGCCTGCATCGGTCAAAGGTTGTCGGCTTATCAGCGACTCGCCAAGGTGATAAACGATCGGTAAACAAAACTACAAAAGCGAAATAAAAAAAAAATAACACTCAGCTGCTCAGCTAAGTGGAGAATCCAAGACGTAGTCGCAGCTCCAAAGAATCTGACAGCTCGCCGCAAATTCAGTTCACATTCGGACGCTCAACGCGCGACGACGCGAATTATCAATCAAGCAAAAAGTTTCTCTGTATATATAATATATGTATATATAAATTTAGACAATCATGTCGTTCAAAGCAGTGCAGCGCCTATTACGTAAGCCTCAATTATTGCCTATATAAGCTATATACGATCTTTATAAACTTGTATTCGAGCATAAATAAACAACAAGCCCGTCTCAATGGCCTACGAAAACCGAAGTGACAATATTTATGGCTCGTTTGATTGATAAAAATTACAATAAACCAGAAAAAGAACTGCCAGCAGCTAAATGACGACGAAGTTCTGTTACCCTACTTGAGTTATTCTGAGTAGTTTGAGACGCAACTCAATCTTAAACTGATTATTCGAATGTTTAGCTAATATATATATATATACAGCAGCCCGATCTTACCGATCTGACCGATCTGTCCGAACTTTCCGATCTTCCCCCCGCAAAAAGAAGATTCGGGTACAAATTTTAGCAGCATATCTCAACTGCGAGATCAGTACGCTTAGTCAGTTCTGCTTAGGAATCAGTTGAGATTAGATGCGGTTCATCCCATTCAAAAGATAAGGAATCAGATGAGATAAGATACGTTTCTTCCCAGTCAAAAAGTATAAAGCCATAAAGTTTATGGACTCGCAATTGTATCTTTTGTGTTTTTTTTTTACTGTGTTACACACTTCGTGACACATTTATAGTACCTTAAAGCTAGGGCACACAGAATTAATGGGCTGTTTATAGTCTGTCACAACAGCATCAAGGTTCTCAATAGACAAACACAACACGAGCACACAATTAAATTGGATTTTTATTCCAAAATATTGGTTCAATATGCAGATATGTGACAGCTGCTGTTGATGATGCAAACTTCTGTCTGTCCGACTGACTGGGGAAGTGTGCCGATCTTTGGGGTTAAGAGTTCTGCAACTAATTCATTTACTATACAGAGTATCTAATATGTTTAAACAAATACATATATCTGACCTACCTGTTTTTTGGTTAAAATGCACTCACTTATGCACAAAATATGTCTATCTTAAAGAAATTTCTAATATGGATGCTCTTTATAGCTACAATTTGAAAGATATTTGACTGGAGTTTATTTCCCCCAAATTTTGTGCATTTTCCACAAATTTGCCTTTGTTGCAATTCGTTTTTCAGTCTTTCTGGCAATCGTTGGCTGTTGCCATGGAAAAACCTTATCGGGCGTGGATGCCGCTCGCGATCGCAATCTGCTGGCCGCCGATCTCTACAATGCGGTGGGCTCGGAGCGGCTCAATGAGAACATTGTGATTGGCACCGCGGCCATACAGAGCTCCATGGCGCTGGCCTTTTACGGGGCCAAGGGCCAGACGGCCATTGAGCTGAAGGAGGGCATGCGGCTGGGCATTGGCGATGCCGATCAGGTGTCGCAGCGGCATGGCAGCTTCCAGCAGGCGCTGACGCGTGACAACAATCTGCGACTGGCCAACAATATCTACATCAACGAGAATCTGGAGTTTAAGGGCGGCTTTCGGGATGTGGCGCAGCGTCAGTTCGACTCGAACATTGACAAGCTGGACTTCCATCCGCCCTACAACAAGCGCACGACGGATAGCATCAATCGGGCGATTGCGACCAAGACGAACAATCAGATTACGGACATACTCAAGCCGGAGCTGCTCAACGATCGCACGGAGGGCGTCATTGTGAACGGTGTCACGTATGCGGCGCCCTGGCAGAAGGCCTTTAAGCCGGACAAGACTCAGCAGCGCTCGTTCCGCACCGGCAACGGGCAGACCGTTCAGGTGGAGACCATGTGGACGCTGCAGAACTTCAACTATGCCGAGGTGAGCAGCCTGGACGCCAAGGTCCTGGAGCTGCCCTATCAGAATGCCGACTATTCCATGATTGTGCTGCTGCCCAATCGCAAGGACGGACTGCGTGCACTGCAGCAGAGCCTGGTGGGCAAGAACCTGCTCAGCGAGATTGGCGACTTGAGTCAGCACAAGGTCGAGGTGGTGCTGCCCAAGTTCAGTGTGACCTTTGGCGTCAGTCTGGAGCAGCCCTTCAAGCAGGTAAGAGATTGGAAAGAAGAAAACTGAACTAGATATTTGGAAACCTTAGACCTTCATCTATCATATACATTTTCTAATGTCCAGCTGGGCATTACGACCATGTTCTCGCGCAACGGCGACTTTGGCAACATGTACCGCATGTTCGTGAGCCACTTCATCAACAGCGTGGAGCACAAGGCACATGTCGAGGTGTCTGAGGCAGGCGTGGAGCAGCCTCTAGAGTCGGGTGGTAAGCTACAAAAACTGTTCAGGTACTGGCACAATATAAATATTCCTTGCGCTACTCTTCTTTCAGTTCTGAAGAGCTTCTTCTCGCGCACCAAGAAATTCGAGGCGGATCATCCGTTCGCCTTTGCCATTAAATACAAAGATTCGATTGTCTTTATCGGCCACATCGCCAACTATGCCTATGTGTGAAGAGGCCTGCCTGCCCCCAACCACAACCTTCAGCTAATTTGAGGTGCAAATTAAATATGCGATTTGTTTGTTTTTGTTTAATGAATACAAATTTGATCAACACTCAAATTAAAACAAATAAACTTTGATGGCGCAAGCTAACACAAACATTAATTGTACAATTTATAACTATCCGAAAACAGAGACAAGTTTGTAGCTTGCAAGTTTAAAATTAGCTATAAATACCCTGTACGCATTGATAATGAGTACAAATGAGAGAAAGGTATGAGTAGAAGTTAAGTGCATGTGTCTTTGCATATGTTATCTCAAACCAAACGCAGAACAAGCGAAGTGCATATTTTGCAGTTTTAAAAGGGTACTCTTCTATGCGATTCTCATGGATTCAAGTAGCCTTGCATTTCTTTAACAAGTACAAATGGGAAGAAGGTATGTGCTTCTGTGAATGTAAGGTTTGCATATGTTATCTCAAACCAAACGCAGAACAAGTTAACTGATCGCTGCGCTGTAAATATGTTTCCCTTCTATGCTATTCTCATGAATTCAAGTAGCCTTGCATTTCTTTAATAAGTACAAATATGTCTTTGCATATGTTATCTCAAACCAAACGCAGAACAAGGTAACTGATCGCTGCGCTGTAAATATGTTTCCCTTCTATGCGATTCTCATGAATTCAAGTCGCCTCGCATGTCTTCATGCTCTACTCTTAAGTGAAGTGTTACTTCAATTTAATAAGCCTACTTTTACACGGGCATAAAATGCATACCAAGTTGATGTTCGATGCACTGCAAAATGTCTGTTCCTCCTTACCAATAGATGGGATTAGAATATTCGTGCGTTTGTATGTTAATCATAAGGTATTAACATAATTAGATACACACATGTATGCTTTTACATAAGCATCAGGCAACCCGCAAACCGTATTAAATTAAGTAGAATGCATTTTAAGTTAGTTTGTACAGAGTATCTTTCGGTCAGGCGCTTTCTGTATACATTTGAAATGGTTTAAATGTCTAACACAATCTGCGAGGCTTCACTAATCTGATTTTGATCGAGAAGTTGGGATTTGTTGATCGCCCATTTATGGATAAATAACAAAAGAGGATAAAATTCGAACCCTTCCTAAATATAATATTGCAAATATTTTATAAGCTTAAAAATTTCAACGAAATTTTAACAAAACTCAAAGTTGAGATAAATAATAAAATCATGTTTTTAATTATCAGCATTCGAGATCTGTTCGACTCACCTTTCGAGCTCCAAATGCATTTGATTTGTTGTATCCATAATGCGGCCAAAAAAATGAAGTAAAAAATCCTTTTGAGACGTTTTTTTTATCTGTTTTGTTTTCGCTTGACTTGTATTTATGTTTCACTCAGGCACACATATGTGTGTGTGTGGGTGTATGTATGTGTGTGTGTGTGCACACATAAATTAGGATTTGAACATATTTCGTATTAATTTGCCAGCCAGAGGCGGGGGCTAGCGGGGGCGCAAAGGGGTTTGGCAAGGGAACCAAACGCAGGCGCAGCCTTTTTTTGTTTTATTTGTATTTTCGCTATAATTTATTTATTTGTCGCGTTTTTTGTAATCACACATAAATCAAAGCGTTTATGGTTAGATTTTGCTTGTTTTGTTTTTGCTCTGCTTCGTTGTTGTTGTTGTTGTTGTTGTTGTTGTAACACAGATTCCAATACAAATTTATGTGCAGTTAATTTGGTTCAATGGAAAACTGGTTCGAATCGCACTCGCACTCGCCATTTGGGCTTCTTATATGTGGGGGGAAAAGCTCAACCAAGTGGGAAATTTAACGCGTTGAATTACTTGCAGCATTTTCCTGCGCTTCAATTGATGCGAAATTGTCGCACTGTGGGGCAATCGTGCAGATATTTAAGAGCATTTAATTTAATTGATGCGCGTTTTCCACTTTTACTGCTGCAGAAACACACACACACACACACACACACACACAAATGCACAAACGCGCACGCAACGAAACAGAAGCATAGAGCGTAAGAGAGAGAGGGAGAGGGAGACAGAAGGAGACGGGCAAACTGGTCACTAACTATTTCTTATTTTGTTGCTGCATTTAATGACAGGCTGGAAGGCTGGCAGGCTGGAAGACTGGAAGGCTGCCGTTTTTATAAGTTAGCCTGCGCCAAAAACAAACAAGCTACCGATTCTGACGGCCAGATAAGCATACACACACGCGTGGGCGACAATGGTAGAGTACGGGCGCGGGACGCGGGGAACGCGACGCGGACAGCTGCGCAGATCGCGCTGCAGTTTTTCGCGCACACAACAGCTAAATACGTGAAACTGAAAAAGACGCGTTTATTCTGCGCGCGCCGAAATTCGTCTGCTCCGCTTAACACCAATACACAGACTGAGCGATCCTCGACCCAACCAACAACTGTGCACCTTACGCATTCACAAGCCACAGCGCTGGGCTCTCTCCCACTCCCGTTCTCACTCTCTCACTGCGGCTGGCTCCAACGACGATGCCAACTCCAAATATCAATGCAACTTCAGCAGCGATGGAACGCGCGCTCGCTCTCACGCTCATGCTGTTGCTCTCGTGAGCGAGAATACTGGTTAACAAAATACTGGCACGCTTGTGCTTAGCTGTGCTCTGCCGGAGCGCTGCCCGTATTGGCGCTGCCTGTGCATGTAATTGTCGTTGTAATTGTAATTCTTGCAGCGCGCCCTCGCTTCGTTTGTGGTCAGCAGCAGCAGCAGCAGCAGCAGCGACGGCAGCAGCGACGCCAGTAGCAGCAACAGCGGCGTCTGTCTCTCGTCCCTCTTTGCTGCTTCTCCTGTCCCTTTGTTAGATTTGTTTGCATTGCTTGACAAGTTTTTCTTTGTTTCATGTTGGCTTTGCGGCGCGACTCGACTGGAATTTCAAGTGGGCACAGTCCAGCGCCCTATCCCCGTCCCTGACACCGTTCCCCTTCCAGGCGACGCAACAGGTGCAGCTGCAGGCGCAGGCCCAGGCGCTTTTAAAACAAATGCCACAAATGTCTTAAGAGTGCCATTATCTGATCGATCTGATCTCGATTGGAGCCCTTAAGCTAGGCATAAGAAACGACCGTTTAGCTGGGCTCAAAGGAAAGCGCATGCTCGAGCCGCACTTTTCAACACTGTTTAACCTAAAAGGGAAAAGAGAACAGTTCCATGATAAGTTTAAGCAGCAAAAGATACATATTTTCATATAAAGTATTAAGCTTAAACTAAATGCGAAAAACAATATTTTAATAATTCTTAATTAAATTCTCTTCGTCTTTGATTCAAAATAGGTGCTCAATTTTTTTAAGTGTATAAATTTCAAATGAATTTTTAATTCTCAGAACAAATTTAAATCAATTTAAATATATTGAAACCTTTTAATATGTTGCATGCATAATATAAAAGAGAGCACATAACTCTTAACTTGCTGCTTATCTTTGCTTAAGTTTCTTTCTTTCTGTTTTTTTTTTTTACCTTTTGGACCCTCTTTTTTTTGGGTCACACGTAAACGGACGACGCATAATTTAAAACAAAATTATGGCTGTTTGTATTTATTTTTAGCATGCCCAAAAATTAAACGTGTGTGAAAAATGCAATAACCGTACATGGCCCTTGAAATACCCTAACCAGGCGTGTCAAATCGATTTCAAAATAATGTCAAGCATGGAACATGCGACATATTCGCCTGACTTGGAAGGGTTTTCGAATGGAGTTACTCAGAATAAACCGCAAGATGTTGAAGTTCATTTTGTTGCTGCTGCAAATTCTGGGTCTGTGCAGGCTAAGCTTGATATAGATCATACACATATAGATCGTATACTACTATAGATCATATATATTGCTTTCTAGGCCTGACAACGGCCCTGAGTCCGATATGCAGAAGCGAATTGCCGCCGCTCAAGGTCTGCGCCTATTATGGATGTTTTTTGAACATATCGCAAGACGATCTGGAGATTCTAAACTGTTCGCGCGAGCAGCGAGGCTTGGGACGTAAGTTATAGAGAAAGTTGAGAATGTTGTTTGGCGCAATTTCACAATGAGTTCGAACCCCCCGTACAGTTCTGGTCTTCTATTCGGAGGGAAAATGCCCCGCACTTGTGGTGCCCAAGTGCAAAACATTTGACTACTAAATGAAGTTTATAAAAAAATGGGTTTCAATTTATTCAAGTTCAAGTATATGATAAAATGATATGGTACTTTAAGAGCTCTGCGTAGAGAGCTGCGGGAATATACGCTTAAGGCTAGCTCTAGAATTTGACGATGTGTCCGGTAAAGTAGACCGCGTGCTGATCGCGTATGATGAACACGAACGGATGATCGGCAACAAAGGTCTTGGGATCCAGCGGCAGGGACATGGGCACGCCAGCGGCATCTAGGGAGAACAGGATTTATAGTGTGAATGGATATAAGGGTGTGTGGCAGGAACTCACAGCTAATGCCGGCTGCCTCGCAGCCGATCTCATTCACATCGATGAAGGTCTTGTGCTGCACCTTGGTGATGCGCGTGCCGATGGGCGAATCTTGGAAGATGTTGCTGAAATCAGCCGCATCCGAGAACATGGCATTGATGCCCAGCTGCGAAAGTGTGCAGGAATTGGTTTACAATCAACTGAATCTCGAGCAATCCCTGACAGAACTAACCTTATTCAAAGTGGGCTTCAGATCGGTGTCGAACTCAAACTTAAACTTGGGCAAGTAGACGGCCACGCTCTGCCATTGCCAGCGATCCTCCAAGAGCTTGAAGTCGACGCCCTTCAGCTGCTGCTCCAGCTGCTGCAGGCCCGTACGCTTGTTGGGCAATATGAACCACATGGTCATGTTGATGTTCTCGAAGAAGAGCTCAATGGCCTTGGCGTCCAGCTCCGGATAGTCGGCATAGTAGTACCAGTTGTCCGCGAACATGGTGGGCACCTGGATGGCCTGGTTCTCGCTCAGCCAGAAGTCGCGCTCCTTGGTGTCCTCGTCGTTGAAGGGGCGTGCCCAGCGCGCCTTGAAGTAGATGGCATTGATGAGGGCCACATTTGTGTCCGGCTCCAGGTTGTCCACCACACGCTCGATCTTGCCCTGCGTCTTCTCCTTTACCCAGTTGTTGATGCGCTGCACCGCCTGCGCCTCCTGCTCAAAGTTGAGGCCCTCCACCTCCGAGTCGAAATACTTGTCGGCCACCTCGCGGAAATGCGGCGCCACCGTCACGTTCTGTCGCGTATACACCTTGTTGGCGATTTCCAACACTGTCTTCGACTTGATGTACGAATGCAGCAGCCGGTGATAGCTCTCGGCGAGGCCATCCTTGCTCTCCGTGGCCGAGGCGTGCAGCGTGCGCTGCAGCTCGGTTGCGGTCCTGCCCTCCGCTCCGTAGTAGGCCAGGCCCAGGGCCAGCTGCACGGATACCGGCGAGATGATCACGTTCTCCTGCTGGCGATCGGTGGCCAGGGTCTGAAACAGTTCGGTGGCAAACAGATTGCGCTCCTTGATGGTATTGGCCGCGGCCAACAGCGGCAGCAGCGTCAGCAGCAGATACAGAACTAGACAAACAGAGATTAGTCAACACTGGCAGCGCCTGCCGCAGCTCAACTTACAGCAGTTCATTGCGCCTGCGTCAACAGCTCAAGACTAAAAGTGAAATGGCCATAGAAGCTGTCATTTATAGGTGCGCCAGGAATCGGAATCATGGCGCGACTGCGCAGCAGCAGCGGCAGAAGCGGCAGCGGCAGCGGCTTATGTGCTGTGCATGCCAAGCAGCCAAAGCAAACAAAAGAACAAGAATAAGAAACGAAGAAAAGAAGCAACAAAGAAAAAAAAGAAACAGAAAAAGAAAGGCCGGGCGCAGGAATTGTGTGCGCTGCTTCTGGTTGGTTCTGGGCGTGAGAAATACTGGGAACACCCGCAAGAGAGCAGCCGTTTGCACTTGTTGCCCTTTTGTTCGGCTGACGTCGACGTCGCGTAGGCCTCAACTATGAGCTGTGCGACTCGCCTCGTCAAAGTGGAGCGCGCGCGCGCGCTGCGCACAGTGCCAGTCGAAAGTAGACGAACGCGCATTAACTCTAATTTCGTGTTTTATGTGCTGCATTTAATGCATTATTTTCGTATTTGTTTAGATAATGCGTACATAAACAAAGCAGCAAAGCAAACAGTGCATTGCGTAAATTGTTTATCGACTTATGCACAACTTTAGGCTCGCACACGCACACACACACACACACGCACGCACGCACACAGCGTTCCAATTAAACCGAACACGCACACATAAATTTTGTTGGAAGTGGAGACGCGGCTCTGGTTTGGCCTTATCCAATTTTTTATCATTAAAGGGGGGCCACTGTTTTAATAGAGTATATGGAGAGGGTCTAGTAATTTTGTCAATCATTATGTTGGCCATGGAAAGCGTCTTCTGTGAGCACATATATATTCTGGATCAGTATCAAGAGACTGAGTCGATATGGATATGCGTGTGTGTGAGTGTGTATTTGTGCATGTATGCATGAATGTATGTACGCATGTCTGTGAGTATGCATGCATGTATATGTGCATGTATACATGTATGTTGGCATGCATGCATGTATGTATGTATGAGTGTATGTATGTATGCGTTCATGTATGTATGCATTCATGCATGTATGTAACTTTTCAAATATGTATGTATGCGTGTATGTGCATGTATGCATATCTGCATGTATGCATATCTGCATGTATGTATGTATGCATGAATGTATGCATGTGTATATGCATGTATAAACGTCTGCATGCATATATGTATGCATGTACTAAATAAGAAAGATCCGCAGTTACGAACTACACAAATCATTTCACAAATCTGCAAGGGTATGAAAACTTCGGCGTAGTCGCTTTCTTGATATTTTCTTCTTTGTTTTTTTGTTTTGTATTCGTATCAAAGTACCGAAATTTGTTATTTATGCAGAGTTTGTGTGAAATGCTAATAAATTTTAATGGAATTTTAAAAACATGCTTTATGGCCAAGCTCGACGAGGTGCATAAATAAAAAACCGAGCTCCGCAGAATGTCCAGACTCCTTGGCCAAATTGTGGACGCTTCATTTGATTTGTGTGTGTGTGTGTGTGTGTGCGTGTGTGTTTTTTGATAAAGTATCATAAATGGCTTTGGCTACCGTGTGCAACAGTTTATTAATTGTGGGTGAAGCTTTTGATCGTAAACACTTTCTGAGCGTAGAGAAGAGTTGTTCAACCAGCTTCTGGCTTAGCCTTATATAATGCGGCATGATGTGTATGCGAGTGTGTGCGTGTGCGTATGTGTGTGTGTATCTGTGTGTGTGTGTGTGTGTGTCCTGGCAACGACCGGAGCTGCCAAAGCGCTGACCGTTCTGATTGAATGATTTCACTGATCGAGACAAAACATGTTAAAGATCGTGATGTTGTTGCTGTTGTTGTTGCTGCTGGCCAGGCTAAGGAGTCCGTTGTTGTCTTTATAGATACACAACACGGCAGCCCAGAGAGGCTTAAGACAACAACAGTAAGGAGAAGGTATGCCGATAAAAAGCGTCTTGGGACCTCTGGACAGCAGACACAAGTCTGATGCGGCAGCTCGACAGGCGACAAGGGGCAGCTGCGGCAGCTTTAGCGGGCTCAGCCTGTGGCATTGGCTGTGCTGCATGCAACGGCAGCAATATGCTGCTGATAAAAATAACTTGCCACAAAAACAAAAACAAAAAAAAAACCGAAGACTTTGAGCCGTGCGGAAAAGCACAAGAATGATGAGCCAGCCGGCAACAACAACAACAACAACAACAACGAGAACAACACGAATTATGTGATCGCTGCAGCATCTCGCGTAGAGCTGTGTGGGTTTCGGTTCTCTGCGTGCACGTAACCCAAAACCAGTTGATGATAGAGCAAAAAAGCAAAAAAGCAGAAAAGTCTGCAGGGAAAACAAAAGGCCCCACAGCGTCCAAAGTGAAAGAGATTCCAGCAGAAAGAAAAAAATATGAAGACAATGCCCGCCAAAGCGCTGCTCAAACTTTTGTTCTAAGCATAAACAATAAATTTTCACATAACTACACACAAAATAATTGCAATTTGCATAGCAACAACTACAACAACAAGAATGTTCATCTTGAAGATCATCTTCAGGTAACGCGGCGTGCACACTCAATGGGAGGCACTGTTTGCCTTGATTGGGACCGGAGTATTCTACAAATGTGGAACTGTCCCACTTTGAGGGAGGCAACATTATTGTAGTTCAAAAAGATTTCAAACAACAAATTTATAGAGTATTACAGGCGTCGGTTAAGAGCATAATAGAAGAACTCGCATATCACTTTATCTAAAATTGATATATTTTAAATAGGTTCATTTGCAACATAAGTAATATAGAACGAGAAAGTGAGGATATCTTCGGCATGCCGAAGATTTAATACCCTTTTTGACATTTCCCTTCTGAGAGTAGTAAGCCTTGTGAATGCTGAGTTTGATGAAACTCAAATATATTAGAAAATAGAATACTTTGACTTATAAGAATCTACGTTTTGACCGATCTTCCCCAAGGCAGCTATATGATATACTGGTCCAATGTTGAGAAGATTAAATATATATGTATATGATTCTTACTTATAGGTTCTGAGATCTTTGCGTTCATACATACAAACGGACAGACAGACAGATGGAAATGGCTAGATGGACTCAGCTATTGATGCTGATCAAGAATATATATAATTTATTGGGTCGGAGATGTCTCCTTCTGTGCGTTACACGTTTCATGACACAATTATAATACCCTCTACAGGATATAAAGAAAAATTTAAAGGCCTTTAGAGTTTAGTCGACTTTTTATGAGTACCAAATCTTTCAATTGATTGACCAAATGTGGGAACTTGCATGTCAGATATAATTCCAAGCTGAAATCTAAGAATATTCGTAACAGTTTTTAGAAAACTGTTAAGAAATAAACTTAAGACTTTTCAAAATGTATAGCTACTGCAAGAAAATCTTTATTGGATTTACATGATACCTTTCGACATTACGGAAGCTCGATCCCTTGACTTCATGTGCCATCCGCGTCACAAGCTACACCAGTTTTTTGCTTCTAACACATAAGAAATCTTTGTAATTACACAAATAATTATGTATTTGATTAGTTAACCTGTTGCTCAGGTCCTGCTGCCATATAATTGGCTTGGCCAGGCGCCTTATCATATTATTAAGCCAATTAGAGGCTGTTATATCGAAAATGTATATGCATATAGCTTCATTTATTTGAGCTTTAAATACAACTTTCTTAGAGCTTGTTATACAAGCTGCGTAATTAGCTAGTTGCAATCTAATCAACAGCTTGGCCAGCACTTTGCAGTGAAAACGAGGCGAACTTTCATTCAGTTTCAACAGCAATATTGACAGCAGCAACAGCAACGACAACAACAACAACAACAACAAATGGAGTTTATGCAAAACCAAAACTCGCCACGCTTCACGACAGGGCGACAAACACGAGACGGAGACAACAACAACAACAACAACGACAACAACTGAAAAAAACACTCAACCACTTGACCAGAGAGCAGACGCTGACAAGCACAACAACTAGCAACAACAACAACAACAACAACAACAACAACTAGGAACAACAACTAGACGACAACGCGGATGACACAAACGACACGTCAATCTAGCCGCTGCCCACATGCGGCATGCAACATTGAAACTGGATTTTCCAATTCGAGACGTTGCCGCGACAAATTAAGCTGGAAAAATGCAAGTACAACTGCAACAGCAACAACAACAACAACAACCAGAACAACTTGATGCGTTTTTAGAACTTGTTGTAGTTCTCGTTAATTAGCACTCGAAATAAGCGAGATCGAGAGACCTTTAAACGGGCTCCTTGCTATGCAAGTCGACGGGGCGCGCCTTTCAGTTTCTACGAAATATCGGCAACATCTTCGCTTTGGCATCAAATAAGGCGCATTGCCGCATCGCGACATGTTGTTAATGTCCGCTAAGGCAGCATTGACAGACGCCCAGTCAATCGATATAGGCACCATGATCTGCATGACAAGTGGGCGCAGATCGCGCAGATCGAGAATCGAGAATCGAACTGCCCAACGCAACGCTTCAATTTGGAGCATATCGAGAGCGTATCTACAGCCGAAACAAATCAATTTGATTGGCTTTTTTTTCTTTTGGCTAAAATAAACAAACATTTGATTTGTCAACGCAACGATCTAGCGTTAGATCGAGCGCTAGTACACTCAGAGAAAAACGAAGTGCGTTCGGGTACAGCATTCGCATTGCATTCTGCTCAAAAGTTCATAGTTGCTTTAATTATTTAACTTAACATGACACATAAGCATAATTTAAATATGTAAAAGTAAACAAAGATCGTTGACTTGTTTATACACTCAGAGAAAAGTCATGTACTTATATAGAGCTCAAGCGAATTCGAGGCCAAGTCCTTCTCTAGATAAAATCTCAGAATTTCTAGCATATTTATTTATTTTTATTTTTATGACAAATTTATACCAAAACCCTTGACTTGTACTTCTACTTAGAATTAGAATTAGTACTTCAACTTAAACGCATTTAACTCTTGTTTTAAGACAGTTTAGCATTAAATAAAGTTTTCACAAGAAGAATTTCGATATCAAATATTGATCAAAGCTACATCTTGAGTGCTTATCTTTTGCCAAGTGTAGAATCGTTTGATAAATATCGCAACTCACACACACACACACATGCAAGCACACATGCAAGCACACATGCAAGTACACATGCAAGTACACATGCAAGCACACATGCAAGCACACATGCAAGTACACATGCATGTACACATGCAAGCACACATGCAAGCACACACACACAGCGCTAAACTGCCCATCATAAAATGTCAATTAGCTGATTGAAATCAAGCGTTATGCGCTATTATTTCAATTTATGGCCAACGGGAAATTGCAGCGAGAACCACAGCGAAACCAAAAAATATAATAAAAAAAAACAAAAACCAATGACAGAGATCGGGATGTAGATGCAGTTGCTGCTGCCGCTGCCGCTGCCGCTGCTGCACAGGCTGCGCCTACTTTGTGTGGTAGTTTATGTAACGATCAGCCTTTCTCAAACGTCTCCCGCTTTGAATTGCAAATGGAAATGTTTGTCCGACCCAGCAGCAGCAGCAGCAACAACAACAACAACAACAATGGCACACGCGATCTGAGCTGAATGGTCTGGCCAGGGCCCCGAACAAATGATGCTGTCTGCTCGAGTGGAGAGTCCCCGTCTTGTGGTAGGTGCTACGGCAGCAGCTGCCTGGAATTTCATAGCATTTCTGCTCGCTGCGTATGCTAATTTTCTTGTCAAAACATCGATCAGCGCAAGGAGAGCTAGAGTGAGAGAAAGGAAGAGAGACAGAGAGAGAGAGAGAGAGAGAGAGAGAGAGAGAGAGAGAGAGAGAGAGAGATGGAGAAAGAGACAGACAGACAGGAGGACTGCAAGGTGTGGCGAGCCACAGGCGCTATTTAAGCAGCGCGCGCAAAAGTAGGCAACACTTGTTGACACGTTGGCGCCTAATCTAATAAAAGAAGCACTCAAAAGTAGGCAACACATTTTGCCGTACTAAAGGAAGAGTTTATAAATCTTGTGCGAAATACATTCTGTATACCCTGTGTTTTTATAAATGCAGATTATTTCAGACAAACTTGAAACTACAGGCATTTTGAATACAACCCCTCAAATTAGCGAAAATTCTACATCTTTTACAGCATCCACGTAAATTTTTAAATATGACAAACTAAAATTTAAAGCTAAAGAGATCTGGACAAAGCTGTGATATGCGCATCAGATAAAGTGGTATAATTTTTGTGACATCTGATCCAAGCACAGCACATATTCACGTAAAAATGGGCAGTTTTTTGCCTTGAAATGAATTGAAAGTGCAACGAGTCCTGGTCGAAGGGCAGGCAGTCATGGGCCAGTCGGGCCTGGAGACAGGCAATTTGGCGAGCACTCAACTAGCGCCTAAAATTGAACTGTCAGTTCACATTTTTCACACACAAGCACACACACACACACATGACAATTTATTGACGTATTGACAGTGCTTTTAAGCGTTGGCAGCGGATTTTGGCACGAGTTTAGAACGATTTTTAGGCTCGGCGTGTGAACACCAGCAGCAGGCAGACGGGTCGGGCAAAAAAGGGGGAAATGTGGCGCCCCCCACTTAATATGCAAATAGAATGAAACAAAAGCCGCCCTACTATGCGCACATGTGCGTTTTAAAAGCGGATTTCCAAAAATTGCCGCATGCAAAACGCAAAGTTGTTTTTTACGAGCTTAGTTTTTGCGGGCGAGGGCGAGGGAGGGAGGGAGGCGGGAATTTATTGTGAGACACGCCCGCGAAAATAGTTTTAGAGAGTGCGTTTTATGGCGCTCGGTTGTTGTTGTTGCTGTTGTTGTTGTTGCCAGCCGCGTTAAATGTGTTAATGTGCGAGATTCGCTTTGGCGACTTTTTGAAGCTATGAAGCGCCCGCCTAGAAGTATGCAGCAAAAAATGTTGCCCGCCTTTGTCTGCAGCTGCCTGCTGCCGTGGGGCGTGGTCCACTCACACACACACACACGCTAGCCCAAACAATTGCAAAGTGTAAAATGTGTTAAGCCAACTGAAATGGGATAAAAAAAAAGAAGGAAACGAAACAAGAACTTGGGCGCCGCCACCCACTTGAAGCTTAGCAACTTTTGTTGCTGCCCTGCGACTTAGTTTTGCTTTGATGGATGTAAAGCTCCATTGTGTGTGTGCTTGTCTGTGTGTGTGTGTGCGTGTGTATTTTCTTGTTGGATTTATTTGTGGCAACACAAAGATTTTTTAATGGCATCTTTTGTAGCTATTTTTTATGCCCTAGCTAAAGCTCCAAACCCATTTCATAAGTGCTCGTGTGTGTCTGTGAATGTGAGTGTGTGTGTGAGTGTGTGTGTGTGTGTGTGCCTCTGTGCGTGTGCGAGTTGATATGGGTGCTGAAGCCCAGTTAGAGGGTGGCTTGAAAACTCTTTTAAGCACAAATAAACTTGCCACATTGTTGCCCTTTCATACAGTCGCCACCCCGCTGGCTTCTTGACGCCTGAAGAACCTCCGCAGGCGCACTCAAGCAAGGTGTTTGCCTGTTAAATTATATAACAATGCAATGAACTGTAAAATACGCAGCTAAGTGCTGCTGCTTAGTGCGCAGCTCTTCGAAATGGAGTCGCTGTCATAAATGGACAGAAATCCCACACCGAAATCCCAACCCAAGCCCCGACAACCTCTCCCCACTAACACACACGTCCTGTGGAGAGGCTGTTGAGTGGGGTTGGCTGTCACAATGGCATTTTATAGCTTAATTATGGCACAGGTGAAAAGTGCTGGCAATTTCTGCAAAACTAAGCACTAGAGAAGTTGCCACAGTCGTGACTCGCTAAGAGAACTGGCTGACTAAATAATTGACTTGACGTGAAGATAAACTTCTTTAACCTGAGCAAAGTTTTACATCTATTCGAGATTAAGGCATTTGGAAAAGCATTTCCCAGAGAATTTTCCGCTCTACTATCTGCCTAATGTCAAGGTCGACCACGCCCAAAGTGTGAGAAAAAATGCTCAAAAAACACGCCACCAAATTGTGTTAAATAATGAAAAACTAAATTTGCCATTTAGATAAAGGAAAATGTAAAAATTATGCAGTGCCTGAGCCTAATTTATAAAACAAACAGCAGAGCATAGAAAAACACACATACACACACACACACACACACGCAAATGCTTAAATGTGGGCTAAATATGAATTACCGAGAAAATAGTGCGCAGTTAATTAAAACATAATGAGCATTTAACATGCAGCCAAAGAGCCGCAGCCTTAAAATCAATTAAAGCATAGCTGCGGGCGAGTGTATGTGTGTGTGCGTGTGTGTGTGTGTGTGAGTGTGTGGAGCTCTCTATGTGTGCGTGCTGCCATAAAAAGTAGCTCACACTCGCCCAAATTTGCGTTAAATGCTTTAATGTGCGTAGGCAAAAGTAAGGCAAAAAGCAAATAAGCGTAAAACGAAGTTCAGGCTCGCATCTAGCAAACATTTAATACTCTTTATGCATTAAGAGAGAGTATAGAATAAACTTAAGATATTAAGAAACTTGTTGGCAGAACAACATTTGTTGCCAGTTTCAGCAACATATCCAAGTCCAGTTCGCTGACAAAATCAAAGTACCCGCTGCTGGTTCAATTTGGATTCAAATCGAAATGAAATGACTTTACTTAGATCTACTTATGTGGCATGCATGTGCGAGGGGAGCAGCCCCAGCAGCAGCCATAACTTCCACTCCCCCAAGCCCGGGCCATGCCCAGTTTGAGGGTCCCCCAAAAAAAAACCTTCCCTTAATTTAAAGATTACATTTGCCCGGGTTTACTGTTTGCGTTCAATTGTTTTTATCAGTTTACATTTAAAAACAAAATACGAAAGAAAAAAAAACGAATACGACAAACAAATAAAAGTCTTGATGGTTTTTTTTTTTTTTTTTGTTTTCTCGCAGAGATTTAGCTGTGATTTAGCCAGCAATCGTTGGGAAACACATAAACTTTTTCCATCCTTGCTTTCAGTGTTATTGGCAACCCACACACCCCCCTTTAAGGGGTGGTGGTGGGGGGAAGGGAACTTTGTTTGTATTTGTATTGCAGCGATTTGTTTCGGCGGAGGCTTAGACTAAGGCAAGTGCAAAGCTTCGATATAATTGAAACTTTGCTCATTAAATCTGCGCTGAAAATCGAATTGATAGAATGGAGAATAAAGGATGCAAATGCTCTATATGCTATCTAGACAGTAACAAGGGCAACGGGGAGAAAAATCTCAAATAATTGGGGTGGCAAATATTGAGAAAGTATCTTATTATAGATGAGTTTTCAATATAATTCAACATAGCGGCACGCTCTGGACTGGTAGCGGTTGTTTAATGAAAGAGCTCAACAGAGACAGGGTGCGAGAGAGAAAGACCATCTAAGAGAGAGTGGGAGAGCGAGATAGAAAGTTAGCGAGAGAGAGAGGAACAGAGAGAGAGAGGGGCAGAGAGATAGAGATAGAAGAGAGAGAGAGATAGGGGGAGAGAGAGAGAGAGAGAGAGGGGCATAGAGGTAGAAATAGAGAGAGAGAGAGGGAGATAGAGCGAGAGAGAGAGAGAAAGAGAGGAGGGAGAGGCAGACAGAGAGAGAGAGAGAGAGAGAGAGGAAGAGAGGGGCGGAGAGATAGAGAGAGAGAGAGAGAGAGAGAGAGAGAGAGAGAGAGAGAGAGAGAGAGAGAGAGAGAGACGGAGGGAAAGAGAGAGGGAGAGAGAGATAGAGATAGAAAAATAATGAGGGAGAGAGAGAAAGAGATAGAGAGAGAAGAGAGGCAGAAGAGCGAAAGGGAGACAGAGAGAGCGAGATAAGAGAGTGAGAGAGTATTAAAAGCCAGGCGAATAATATAAACGTTGTATACAACTGTCTTTCACGATTATTCCACACTTCTGGGTGGATTGGGCCAAAAACGTGTTCAAGTGTGAAATTACATCAGGTAAAATAAGCACAGTAGAAATTTCAACTGCCAAAGCTCCTACTGTTTGAACTGTATGTTGAACAGCAGTCAATCAATCAGACAATCAATCAATCAATCAGTCAGTCAGTCAGTAGCGATAAATTGATAATGCTGCAACTATCGCTTATTGTGTATTATATCGAATGCTTCTACTTGCAGCTACTTTGCATATTTTTCGAGCTACTTAAGCAAAGGACGGCAACACATACGTTAGTCTGAGCTCACATATTCATAATTTTTGACAGCAGACAGAAGCTGTGGCAACATAACTCAACTGGCAGCCCGGATGGAGCTGCGGCAACTCTATAGGGTTGCAGCAATGAAATATAATGAATGATTGTGACAAGGCGAGACGTGGCGCTGCCTGTGGGGCAGCCTGTCAGAAACATCTGAGGTGCACACACGAGTGCGACACACAGCACGAACTGTCAAAGGGGGGCAGCCAGCGCGCCCCTGCTCAAAGTAGACAATGATAATGATTGTTGTGTTGGAAAGAACTGCCGTCTAACTGTAACTATAAAGCTTGACGGCGCATCCCGAGACGAATGGGACAATTTGTCATTTGATGCAGAAGCGACACGGCTTGTGCCAGGCACAAGGTACGAGGTAGCAGCAGCAGCTGAAAGCTGAGGCAGTTGCTGACAATGGCAAACAACGAGACTGCGATTGCGATTGCGGCACATGTGTGTGCGTCTTTCGCATTGATTGGCAAAACTGGGCGCAGCTGTTGCAAAAAGTAATAACAGCAACAAGCATAAAGCTATGCAAATAGCTGCGAGTGGTGCGTCTTTTTGGGGGTAGGGAGGCGGCTTGAAAGCGGCTTTAAAAGCTGCCCAAATAGCTGCAGGCTGCACAGGACATGGCCACAAAGGCGATTATGCAGGGCCAAAGCGCGTACTGAATAATTATAAAATGTTAAGGCCAGCACACACACACACACACGCACACACAAATATATAAAAATGTGTATAATGGCATTTAAGTGGCCGTCGGCGTCGCCTTTTTATTTGGCCACGGCAAGTAGCAAGGCGCAATTAATATTATGGCGTGGCAGCAAAAGTTGATGTGCCACAACCACCTGCTAGACCAGGAGTGGAGAGGGGTGGGGAAGTGAGGGAAGGCTGCCTGGCGGCGCAGGAAGCACTTAGCGTCGCAACATGCGAAATGAAAAATTGTGTTGCCTGCTTTTTGGGGCAGCGAGCGCAGCCATTGAACTTGGGCGACAACAACAAGAAACGGCAACAACAACAAAATGAAATGCCGCATAAATAATAAAATGTGCTCAAAAATTCATAAGTGCTGGCCATAATTCACAACCTGCCGCCCGTTGCCCAATTTACCGTGTCCGGCAAATTGCCTTTGTTCGCTCTAAATTGTTATCAGGCAGCGCGTTTATCAAAGCTGCAGTCTTAAGCATATTACAGGGTATACGGCATATAATAAATATATATAAACATATAATTATATATATTGTTTGCATATGGCAGCAACAGCGACATTCTAATTGAGCTAATTCCCTTGCCAAGCCGAAGCTGCGAATTTCCAAAGCTTATGCAAATAAATATGCGAAATGTACGTGACCAAGTGCGTAATATGCAAAAAGTTGAGCAGCTCCAACAGCAGCTCCAAGTCATCATTACGCTGTGCGAATTTCAAATGAATGTCAGCCAAAGGACACACACACACACGCACACACACACATTCATTGCTTGTACAATGCTTGTGAGACAAGGCAAATAGCGTGGAGTATGGCTGTCATGTAGGCGACAGCATTTGAATTCCTAAACAGACTAGAGATGAGCCCGTGACAAAGTGAACATTATACGATATGTATTCGATACTAGGCAACTAGACACGACAATCAGACAACCTGTTAGGTTGTACCAGATGGTACTTAATGGCAAGAGTTTGAGCTTAGATTCATGCCAATAGTCTAGTTAAGTCGTGTTCAAATAAAGCGTGCTACCTCGTGCTTAGTCGTATTTCGTGTTATGTCGTGTTTGTCGTGTTACCTCGTGCTTAATTGTGCCGATAGGCTTGCTTTAATCCACCTAGGTCCTTCTTAAGAACTTTTATTGTATGTTAAGTCGTGTTAGCAAGAGTCCTTGTAAGTCGTGTTAATCTGACTGTTACCTCGTGTTTGGTCGTGTTAACTCGTGCCCAGATTCATGCAGTGCTTAAGTCGTGTCAATTGTTATATCATAAGACCTCGCGCTATGCCAAATTGTAAGGCATGCTTGAAGTCTGCGTAAGTCGTGTTTAATGTTTTCTTGCATTAAGTCGTGTTAGCTAAATCGTGTTTAAGGTTCTGTTATGGTTCTATTATTTTTAATTGCACTAAGTCGTATGAAGACCTTGATCGTGTTTTTATGAGTCTGTCTCAATGTCTCAATAGTGCCTTATTAAGCTTAGTCGTTGTTGATCGCATTTACTCGTAGAAAGAGGTATACTAGAAGCCAGGTTATGTAGTGTTTAGTCACATTTACTCGTGTTTAGCAGTAACTAGTCCTGTTTAGCTTAGTCTGGGTCATGCAAATGACTTACCAGTAAGTTGTTTAATTCGTTTTTATTTGTCGTACGTAGTGTTTGTGTTGTGTTTTGTCTTGCCAAATCGTGTAGTTCGCTTTTGCATTGCTAGTTTGAGAACAAATAGGCACGAGCACGCACGAAATCAGATCAGAACACGTTTAAGTTTGGCGCTTCACAGAGCCAGCTACGTGCCCAGCTCTAAGCGCAGACAAACAAGTTGCGAAATTGTAAGAAGAGCCACGCCCACATGTACAGCTCGTACGCGTCCCGCCCGCTCACCTCTTAGTCCTACCTCTCTCACTGGCTGCCTGTCTGTTTGTCTAGCAAAAGTAAAAGTTTTGCATTTAATTTCACAATTTATTTTAATTTGCAGCAAGTGAGTGACTGCCTCGTGCCTCATGCCTCTCTGCTGTCCTTCAATTAGCGAGGAGCGTGAAGACTGCTCAAAATAATGTGACTTGCAATTAGGCGACGCATTCAGCAAATGGCAGCAGCTGGAGCGGCAAGTGGCCAACGCTTGAGGACAATTCCCTAGCGTTGCATGCATCATGGAGCCAAATGCAAAAGTCGCGTTTCCAGGCGCAACACGGTGCGTATGATTGATGTGGCTGCCACAGGGCGGGCGGGCGTGTGTGTGTGTGCGTATGTGTGTGAGTGCCCGCTGTGCTGCAGACGCCGCAAATGTAATTTGTGCGGCTCTTTGGGGAGCTGAACTTGTGCCCGGCAACGACTTTGACTGATGACAAACTTTGCATAGTTTTGCACGGCAACGGCAACGACGAGGACGACCTCGGCTTAAAGCTGGTTGCCGACCAGGCGCGGCTAGTTAAAGCCAGTCGGCGCATCGATCTTCATTTCATGGAATTCAATCAAGTTTTTCCATTTGCTGGCAAATTGAAAACATATGTTTCCACACACAGAGCATTTGGCTCATATGCTGTCGAGCCAAGTTAGAACAAACGCTGCCATAAAACAAACAGACTTGAGGCAGAGGAGCTTGGCAAACACGGAAAGAAAAGCTACTTAAAAATGTTGCACACGTACGGCCAATTGTGAGGAGGCCAAGACACACTCACACACACACACACACACACAGTGAGAGTCAACAACTTTGCCGACAACGTCGCCAAATTCCCCAGAGCCGACTGGCAGGCAACTTCATCAGGCGCCTTCTTGTAGCCTCTGCCACAGCTTCATCATCATCATCATCATCATCAGATTCAACATGATGATGATGAGTCGCATCAGGAGCTACATGTCTGAGGCGTTTTGCTCCGGCTCACATCATTCACACACACACACACACATACATACACACATGGCGCCAAGCACTACTAAATTTCACGCAATCACGACTACACACACACACACTCACACACACACACACAGACGTTTATGCCCTGTGTGCTGTTTGTCGACAGCCTAATAAAATATTTAGTTGGTGCTCATTGACAAGTTTGCAGACACTGACAAGGTCCTTGCCAAAAACACACACACACACACACAAGCGCTTCTTCTTGGTCGCAGTGGCTTTGTGGTCTCTTTATGCCCGTGTCTGACATTTGTGGCAGGTGTCATTCACTCGCTTAGCTAATGATTAACATGCTGCCAGGATATCAGGATTTTAGCTGCTGCTGCTTTTATGCGTCCATCAATTCTATTAAACGTCCATAAAAAGCCCTCGCATCGCGGCAATAATGAAAAATGCAAAACCAATATTTAAAAGCCCATCAAATCAAACAAAGTGCAACAATGTGTGTGTGTGTGTGTGGGTGTGGGTAGGGGGTGGGTTGGGTTGGGTTAAATAACTAAGCCGAATCCCTCGCTTAGCATCCCTTTTAAAGTGTGCGTGTGGGGCGCATAAACAACGTTTAATATCTCATCAAGTGTTACGCTTTACGACTACTTAAAAACACATAAAAAATGCCAAACAAAATCAACGTTGAAAGCCATAAATTCTTGTGCATAGAAATGAAAAGCCACTGAAGCGAAGTTCGGGCCGGCCCGGACCAGAACAAGGGCCAGAACCAGGGCCACAAAAAACGAAAGCAAATGTAAAAGCGAAACGGAAAAAGCAGCAGCAGCAACAGCAACCGCATCCCTCACACAGCGAACAGATTTAATGATGCAGCATGATTTGCACATAAAAAAAATATGTATGTATATAGTGAAAGAGAGAGAGAATGAGAGAGAAAAGCCAGTAGCCAGGACTCGGATGTTGACTGAGATGGAAACTGACAGCCATTGGCAACTGGCAACTGGCAACTGGTCGCTGCCCTGCTTTGATAAACTGCACTCACACAGACAAGCACACACACAAGCACACACACAAACACACACACACACAAGCACACACACTCACACTGCTAACGCTATAGCTCGCGCATAAAATGTTAAAGGCTTTTGCTTAACAGCAACAACAACTATTTCTCAAAATGAAAGTTATGCGAGAAAGGTTGAATAAACCCTGTGTTCATCTAGATAGCAGTACACTCAGAGAAAAAAAAAAGTAATGCAATAATTTGTAAGTGTTGTAGCTGACAGGTGCAGAACTGTTTACATGGCAACTATTAAATGTGCACAGAACTTAAAATCTGTCAGTTTGCAGAGCTGCCAACTTACAGAGAATGTTAACGCACACTTAAAATGTAAATGTTAAATATGCATAAAGAGATAAGGAGGGCGCAACGAGCAGCCAAAATAACAGCGGCTTAACAGCAAGCAGTGCTATAATGCATGCAGCACATTTGAGCAATTGAGAGATTGGCAAAGCGCAGCACGCTCAATGTGACAAGTGCTGGTATTTAGAAATGAACGATCGGTTCTGACATAAATAACGGTTGTTTGTTTCCGACCATGTTTAACATTAAGAACAACAACAGCCAAAAAACGAAACAAATTGGGCGTATTGTCGTTTTCTAAACTTCATGCTTTACACACATTGTAAATCAGATGAAAGCAAATGCAGTTTATGCTATTTCTTCATATTTTTAGCAACGGCATTTGCTCTGCAGCTGCTGCAATTATCTTAACCGAATGGAACAAAAGAAAACGAAAACAGATAAACAGTTATACATGCGCACTTACTTGTGGTTGTTGTTGCTTTTGCCTGTGCGTCGCAGTCACAAATTCATTTCTTCCTCTTCGCGATCCGTTTTATTTTACGCGCAGCCCGTACGATTTTTACACTTTTTCGTTTTTAACACTTTATCTTAACTTACACGCCCGTACGAATTTTACACTTTTTCGTTTTCGGCCCGATCTTAAAATAGGCTAATTAAACTTTCGATTCGACTTTTAAATACGGATAAGGGTAAAAGTGTGCACCGACGCGACTAATAATTGCAGACATCCGCGCCGCGCCACAATTAATTACTCAATGAACCATGCTACAGTTACTCGGTCAAAGCATGCACAAAGAGAGATGGAGAGAGAGAGAGAGAGAGTAGCGGTAGCAGCGCATGGAACAGCAGCTTAGCAGCGAAGAGAGCTGAGCTAGGCTTTTAAGCTGTAAGCAAGCATGTTAATTAACAGCAATAACAAGCACGGCCCTTAACATCTGCACTAGTGCAAGCGAGATAGAAGTATATCGGAACAATGCCAGGATATCGCTGAAAAGTAACATTTTTTTTCATGTTTTAAGTATTAAAACCATATTATTTATATTAAATAGGAAAAATTGACAATTTTCTTACAAATTCTCTCTAAACATAAGGTTGACATCTGTGATGAACTGAGATCTTCTATCATGCCATCTGAGATAGAAACCATCTACGATTTGTGGACCCTATGGAATGGATAATAAAATGATAAAACATTCATATATGACAAACCACGATTCGTTGAAACTTTTGCAAACCGCATTTGTGAACTTGAACTCGATAGCCTCCTGCAGTCGATAATTGTATTAATTCCGTATGTCAAGCATTATCCTCAGGCCAACTTACATTGTAACTCACGAATAACCAAATTCATATCATATCATATTCATACTCATATCATTATCATTGGTTTACACAGTAAATAATCGATATCGAAATTCATTCATTCTTTTTTTCGATTAACCGAGTTTAAATCCCAGTCAAGTTTATCGATGCAGCTTTCTCTTGGCCGAAGAACTTAGTTATAACAAATAATATATATTGGAATCCGATAGCTTTGTGTTTATTTATACCCCATATTATACACAGTTTCCAAAGGCCTTAGCCTGTCGAGTTTAAGTCCTCTTTGAAGGTATAGTAAATATCAGTTTTAAATTGTGGTCTTCTATCAAATAGCCAAAATATTTTCAGTAGATAGTCACCAGTTGGAAAAGAATGCGGCAAGTAGTTCAATTTTGGATAAAACCCCTCAACAATTTGGGGGCCCTTGAATGAGAGGATGCAATTAAAAATATATGTGCGGCAGATATGTGTAGGTGTTCTTTGATAGTTACCAAATAGGGACATGAATGATTAAAGTTAGAAAACTCGGCCAATAGCTTGTAAGCCAGCATTGCGAATGCATTGAAACGTTTTTTAATAAAACGACAGCCATCAACGGTAACATTAACTAGCCATGGCTTGTAGCCATTGGCCTTCACAAAGAGTTCGAATCGAACGTGAATATTTTTGGCAGGATGCAAAACGGTTCCATTAAAATTGAATGTCGTCTTATTGCGGCTTACAGCTCGAAGGCGACATTCATTTATGACCATCCACGATTTGTTGTAGCTCTCGCAAACCGCATTTGTGAACTTGAACTCGATAGCCTCCTGCAGTCGATAACTGTATTTAAGCTGTATGTCAAGCATTATCCTCAGGCCAACTTACATTGTAACTCACGAATAACCAAATTGGCAATAATCCGATAACTTTAAGTGGAATGTGCATGGCCACAATACTGAAATGACTTCGAAGCATTCCCTATATTCCACAAATTTTATATCAAATGGTCTCTTCGCCTGGGTACATCGATAAATTGTTTCAATTAAAAAATAATTTACATATGTGAAGGGGCTGCAAAAGTAATTTGTTAAATCGATTTACCAATCAAATTCGCATTGCGTAGCACAGTAAAAAGTCAAAATCGAAAAACTGTTCACAATAACACATTAAATAAACTAAAATAGTACGAAAACCCGGAACGTACATGGATGTTGCCCAAGATGAATATACTGCGCATAACAACAGCTGATAAAAACTTTCTATGCCTCCAAATGGCATTTTAAATTAATAAATACTTGTATATTCTTTGAAGCCAATTCATTGAGAACAGAAGGTCACCAGTCGGTGGGGCATGAGGCAAATACTTCCATTTAAGGTAAGTCCCAGCAACAATTTGTGGACCCTAAAGCGACAAATGGCAAGACTTGCCAGATAGGGACACAAGTGATTCGAAAGTTGGCTCAGAAGTTTAAAAATGAGCTTGCCGACGGGATTGGATACTTGAATACGTTCAAGAGCCACGGCTTGTAGCCATTGGCTTTCTGAAAGAGTCGCTACTGCACGTCTGTGTCATATGCGGAATAAAGGACTCTTATATTCAAATCAAAAGTCGTCTTGTTTCGGCAAATGGCATGCAACCGACATTTGTGTATGACAATCCACGATTTGTTGTAGCTCTCGCAAACCGCATACTAAATGATCTAATCGCTTGAGTTAATAAACAATGGCTTGTATTAAAAAGTACTTAATAATCGTGACCGACTGAAAGAGCAATTTGTTAAATCGCATTACATATCATATCGTTTTGTTCGTTTCGATAGTTAAAACTCATAAGCTTCGGCTGTTTGGTATGGAAATAAATATTATTTGTATTTAGTGTATGATAGTTCGAAAACGAATGTATATGGACCTTGCTTGGCTTTAAGGATTCACTAACAAATCCTCTTTGAAATGTTTATCAAACATCCAGGTTAAGGCCACCAGTTGGTGTGGCATGCGGCAAGAACTTCCATCTGAGATAGAACCCATCAACGATCTGTAGGCCCTAATGTCAGGGAAATTGAGCCTTGAGCCAAAAGACAATTACAGTTGAATGCTTACCAGATGGGCTCACGTGTGATTAAAGTTGGTGAGCTCTCTAAAAAGCTTAAAAACAATTATTGCAATTGGATTGTAAGGTTTGCCTATAAAATGGCAGCCAGTGATGGTTATTGCGGCTTACAGCTCGAAGGCGACATTTGTGTATGTCCATCCAAGATTTGTTGTAGCTCTCGCAAACCGCATTCGTCATTTTGAATTCGATGGCTTCCTGTTTAACAGCCTCCAATTTGAACTGGCAGCTAACTTAGATTGTAACTCAGCTTGAGGTCTATCCAAACTAGAAATATTCCGCAAACAATGAGGGCAGTGCGCATGGCGATGGTTCTCGGATGACATTCAGAGATTTAATAATTGTATGCATTATAAATTTGTATATTTCCGCATTTCCGCTTCAATGCATACATAATGAAAGAAACACTATCGGAATGTTCGTATCGAATGGGCTTTTAATAACATTGATTAAGATCTGCCTGTCCAAAAAAAACTACAAATTCTGTTTATAGTTAATGAGATAATGAGTATTTACGGATATGATATATCCTTGAAATCCTTGAATGGCAATAGATACATGTTGCTTATGTAATCGTAAAGCACAAAAGGTTTCCTTTTATAGCTCATGCATCCATTGCCAATAAAATTCGACAAAATGGCTTTGCAAAGGAACTGGACCTCTATATACCGAGCTATCTTTCAGGGGCACACACTTTAATGCATACACCCCGAAAGTATGCAACGAGAATCGCAGCTGTGATGAGCCACATATTATTTCTAGTTACCAATTTTATAGATTCTCAGAATTGTGAATTTTAATTCAAAGGCATTTCAACAACAAAAAACAAGTAAGAGGTTCCAGTCGGGAACCCTGAACCTTCTTCTTCCAACATCAAATGCATATATATATTCTATTTTAGAAGCTTTATGTCAAGTTTGGTGACTCTCAGGATATCGATATCGATTTTTATCGATTGCTTGGAAACGGAGTAAGTTATCGATTATCGGAAACAAACTCGATCTGCGCGTGAACTAGGAGCATCTACATCTGCATCAAGCTGTCTGTAGCTCTTATAGGTTCTGAGATCCTTGCGTTCATACATACGGACAGACGGACGGACGGACAGACGGACGGACAGACGGACAGATGGACGAACGGGCATGGCTAGATCGACTCGGCTATTGATGCTGATCAAGAATCTATATACTTTATGGGGTCGGAGATGCTTCCTTCTGCCTGTTACATATGTGATAATGTGAGCAAAAATATTTATACATAATATGTCATAATATTTGTCTCTTATAGATACATTATATTAAACGCTTTTTCTGCATCGACACATCAACTAATTATTCGCGTTTGGAAATGTTTATTTATCGTTATTAGTTTAAATAATTATTATTTTTTTTTTGTATCGCTTAATATCATTTGGCATAAGCTTTAGTAGATGTTTATGTGGTTCTATATTCAAAAATGTTTATTTTATTTCTTAAAATTCTTACAAATCCTCCTTGAAGGTGAAGTAGACTTTTGTTTGAAATTGTGGCCTCTTATCAAAATACCAGTTGGTAGCCACTTGATAGTCTCCTGATGGCAACAGATTTGGCAAAAACTTCAAATTGAGATAAACTCCATTCACAATTTGTGGGCCCTATTTTGAAAGAGAAAGTGTACATTTTGGTTGCAATACGAATGCAATACTCACTATAAAGGGACATGTGTGATTGAAGTTGGAAAACTCTTTGAACATTCTAAACATAAGTATTGCAACTGGGTTGTAGGGTTTCTTCAGGAAACGGCAAACATCGATGTTGATATTGTAGAGCCAGGGCTTATATCCGTTCTCTTTCTTTAAAAGTTGCACTTTAGCTAAAATATCATTGGCTGGATGCAGAACAGTTCCATTTACAATTAAAATTGTTTTATTCCGATTAACTGCCCTCAGCCGACAATTGTGCAGGACAACCCACGATTTGTTGAGACTCTCGCACACCGCATTTGTCAACTTAAATTCAACAGCTTCCTGTTGAAAATAATGTTAAATCAAAGTTTCTCAACGCTTCCAGTCTTAGCTAGAAGCTTACATTGTAACTCAGCTTGAGAATTAACCAAACTTGAAATATTCCCCAAACAATGAAAGCGATGCGCATGGCTATGATTCTCGGATGACTTTTAGGCACTTAATACTTGTATGCATTGGAAATTTGTATATTCGCAGTTGAAGTTCCACTTCAATGCACACATAATGGAATGAACACTATCGGATTGTTCGAATCTAAGCTTTCGCCTGGGGCTTTTAACAAAAACATTGATTCGAGCTACCGTGAACACACAAAAAGTAAGAGGTTCTAGTCGGGAGCTTCCGACTAGGGGATACCCTGAACCCTCTTCTTCCAACATCAAATACATATATATATTCCATTTTAGAAGGTATATGTCAAGTTTGGTGACTCTGGCTCTTATTATTTACCAAAATTGCCCAAAAAACAGGATATCGATCTCGATGTTTATCGATTGCTTGGAAACGGAGTAAGTTATCGATTATCGGAAACAAAATCGATCTGCGCAGGCACTAGGAGCACCTACATCTAAAATTTCAAGTCTCTCGCTCTTATAGGTTGTGAGATCCTTGCGTTCATACATACGGACGGACGGACAGACGGACAGACAGACGGACGGACATGGCTAGATCGACTCGGCTATTGATGCTGATCAATAATATATATACTTTATGGGGCGGAGATGCTTCCTTCTGCCTGTCACATACATTTGGATTTTGCACAAATACAATATACCCTTATACCCATTTTTAATGGGTTCAGGGTATAAAAATTAGCCATAACTCGGTTTAATCCTTTAGGATTCTAGCGAATGAGCTCTGACCTGCCCAAAGGGATAGAAGAATACAAGTTCAACAAAGATATTTTTGTATAATATGTCATAATTAATATCTGTTATAGATACATTGTATATTATATAAAACGGGCTTTCTGCTTCGACACGTCAATTAATTGTTTCCGTTAAAAAAGCTTCAATTATCGTAATTATCTTAAAGAATATATTTTTGTATCGATTTGAAGTAGAAATAAGGTAAGGCTTACCAGATGTTGCTGTGGAATTTATGTGTTGCTTTATTTAATAATACTTTCACAAATCCTCCTTGAAGGTAAAGTAGATGTTCGATACAAATTGTGGTCTCTTATCAAAATACCAGGTCATAGCCAATTGATATTCTCCTGTTGGCAGAAAATTTGGCAAAAATTTCCATCGTAGATAAAATCCATCCACGATTTGTGGGCCCTTTCGTGAAAGAGAAAGCTGGATCTTAGGAAAGGGCTGTGCGCTACTTGAATATAGCCTGGCCCAATCGAACGAAATGCAATACTTACCATATAGGGGCATGTGTGGTTGAAGTTGGAAAACTCCTTGAACATTTTAAAAATAAGTATTGCAACTGGGTTGTAGGGTTTCTTCAGGAAGCGGCAAACATCGATGTTCATATTGTAGAGCCAGGGCTTGTAGCCATTCGCCTTCTTCAATATTTGCGCCTTAACAAAAATATCGTAAGCTGGATGCAGGACAGTTCCATTCAAATGGAGGGTTGTCTTATCCCGATTAACTGCTCGCAGGCGACATTTGTGTAAGACAAACCACGATTTGTTATAGCTCTCGCAAACCGCATTTGTGAACTTGAACTCGACAGCTTCCTGTGGAAGAGGCTGTTATTAGCTTTAAATATGGTCAACTACCGACCACTCCACACACACATTGTAGCTCAGTTTCAGGGCTAGCCAAAGATGCAATATTCCGTACAAAATGAGAATGTTGCGCATGTTGACAATGCGGCAATACGAATGGCTTTTTAATACTGCGTACAGCATTGCCATTAAATGAGTTATATTAAATGCACTCACGGCCTGTATACTTTTGACAATTATATTTGCATTTAAAAGTGCTTTATTATTGTCATATACATATTTATTATTTAAAGGCTGAAAACGTTTTTTTTGCTTCTTGAATTATTTAATCTCTATATATAAAACTGCCAAACCGTAAGACGGAGTCTCGGGAAATGCCACCTGCATATGTGCAAAAATCGCGAAAAACTTTTTTCTTTACCAGTTCCACATTGTCCAAACTCATTTAGATCAACTTGGCATCAAACATCCTATTTAGACATAGGTCAACATTTTCCACCCGCATAACTTGGTCAAAACTCAACTCAAAGTTTTCAATCTTCATAACTCGGTCAAAACTCAACTGATTTTCACGAGGTATGGCTCTTTGTTCATGGCTTGGCCTCTAGATCAATTTTGGCATCATTAAATAAGAAATTTATGAATACGTGTTACCGCGATCTGGAAAATTGGCTAACCCTCCGATAGGGCTTAAAATCATTTTTAAAGATTCTTAAGAGAATTTCTTTTAGGCTGGGGTATACCCGCTAGTATTATAAATATCTAAATAATGGTTATATGCATAGAAATCATGTCTTTATTATTTAGCATAAACTCAAATTGGCTGAGAATGGTACTGTGCCTGGTATTCGAGCCCTGAACCCCAACTGAATAACCCTTTAACTTGAATAGGAGCTCACATTTAAAGTGTACTCTAGATTTCATGTAGACTATCATTTTTGTCAGTGTATGGCAATATGCATACACTGTTTCAATTCAACCCCTGCCTTGTCATTAACTCCCTCTCGTTTATTCTCTGGTTGTACTTTTCTACCCTCCCACATACAATATATGACAAACAGTTTGCAAATTTCCAAACTCGAAAAGTGCCCAGTCACAGTCTGGCAATCAAACAAGCCAACCATCTACCCAGCCATCCATCTATCCATCCGTCCATCCATCCGTCTCTGCAGCTAAACAAACTGACTAAATATTTAATTACAGGCATTTTGTTATAACGCTCGCGGCTAATTTGCTGTTTAACTGTTTGCCTCTAACTTTGTGTGCAGTATTTTGAGCCTAAGTCAGAGTCGGAGCCAAAGTTAGCCCAAGTATCGGTCGATATGCTAAAATATTCAAACCGTAAACGTAAACAAAGCGGTTTCTTCGCAACTTGTTTCATTGTTTTGTTTGTCTTCTTTTTCCAGTCATCACAAGTTTATGTCATAGTTTTTTGCCTTTACAATTTGTGGTTCTCAGAGCTTGCATAAGCGCCAGCATTGACATCTCAGCTCTCCACTTTGTCTCAAGAATATGATCAATTTATCAAGTTGACAGCTCGCCAAGATCATTGGACTTAAGTCTGTTGAAGTAATTCGAAATCTAGTATAAACAATGTATATTTTATTATTTCACTTGTCTCCATGGCACTTGCGTTATGCGTTATACCCTGTAACTATAAGAGCGGGCAGGATAATGTTGGTGAAGTGTTGGGCATAAAGGCTAGCGAAATGCTATATTCAGTTAGGGCCAAAATAACAAAAAATCCACTCCAGGTCAACTATAAGTCTGACATGCCTCACCTTTTATCTGCTACTCAATAAAACGAGCCGCTTTATCAATTAGTAATCATTCCCTTTCCATCACAACAATGGCTAATCAAACACAGTCATAAAATTTTCTCCAGCAAATCCCCAGTCAAGCACCTTTATTTAAAAAATGCTCCCTATGCATTGCATCAGCCGTTACCCATATCAACAAATAGATATGAATAAATTCAAGTGGGCTGCAAGTGTTATTATCTGTGTCTCTCTCTTTCTCCCCCCTCTCTCTCTCTCTCTCTCCCACACTCTCTCTCCATCTCTCTCCGTCTCTCTCACTCTCTCTCTCTCTCTCTCAACCTCTCAATCGCTCCTTTGCATATCTCTGATAATAAGCTCTGATAACTATCAGATTATAATGGACTATTTGTTATATACGCGATAAATAAATACTATAATATTAAGTAATTCGATTACGCTTAGAGTAGTTTTGGCGATATTGTTGCTATCTTCTTTATTCCCAATATTCTTATCAATTATTTAGCTGTTTAGGGTGTATTTTGTATATAGAAATTAGTTCTCGGCAATGCTGCTTAGTTCGATTTTATGTGAATTTTATTCTGAATAATTATAATTAATTTTATATAATTCCTTCAATATATGAAAATAAGCTGCTCAAATTACATTAATAATAAATAAAATAAATAAATAATAAAACTAGAAGATACGTATTTTTTGCTTAAAATCAAGCTAATTCGAAATGCAAAACCAAATCAAGACGAACATTAGATTTTGTTAGATTCATACCCAATCATTATTTTCAGCACGTTTTAAAGGGTATCTGTCTGTCAAAATGCATCGCCCAGAGCATGCCATACTGATTGTTATACTTAGAGAGAGCAGTTTGCCGGTGAATAAAGCAAATGGCTAACAAAATTTAAAAATTCTAAACGTGTTTATATGCGACTCTTATTTTATTTGTTGTTGTAGTTCGCTTGAGCGGCGGACATTATCGCAACAACTTTTATCTATCGGCAATTGCACAGAGTACATGCCATATGCCATATGGAGACCGGGGAGAGCGGACATATAAAAAGCCCGATCGCTCAGTAGCGAGAGTTTAGTTCCAGTTGAGCATTGTGGGTGAATAGAAGCGTGCTGTACGCATTTGTCAAGGTCAAGTTCAATTGAGTTTTGTAATCGAATATGGATCTGATTTTATTGGTCGCCCTGGTGGGGCTATTGCTCTTCGCCTACAAGTGGGCCACGGCCAGGCAGAATGAGTTTGCCGAGCGTGGCCTGCCCTTTGAGAAACCCTGGCCATTGCTCGGCAATAATGCGGATGTTGTGTTGAACAAGGCCTCGTTTCAGAAACTGGTCTCCGAGTTCTATTCACGCACCCGACAACAGTGAGTAATCGGCCCGGGCTCTAGGTTTATCTCAAGTATTCCCCCAATGTTGAAGTACATTGATATTGCAGCAAATTGGTGGGCTTTTTCAATTTTCGCACGCCAATGATTCAAGTGAACGATCCGGAGTTGATTAAGAAGATAACTGTCAAGGATTTTGAACACTTTCCCAATCATCAGCTGTTCTTTACCACCGAGGAGCGTCTGGTCAACGATATGTTGAGCGTAATGAAGGATCAGCGCTGGAAGCATATGCGCAACACTCTGACACCCGTCTTCACCTCGGCCAAAATGCGCAGCATGTTCGGCCTGATGAACGAGAGCTTTGCCGAGTGCATGGAGCATCTGGACAAAATGGCCAAGACAGCTGTCAAGCCGGGTGAGGGCTTTGAACTGGAACTGAAGGAGGTGTGCAATCGGTTGTCAAATGATTTGATTGCCACCACGGCCTTCGGACTGAAGGTTAGCTCCTACAAGACGCCGAACAACGAGTTCTTCCAGATTGGCCAATCGGTGGCCTTCTTCCGCGGCAAGTCTTTGTACAAATTTATGCTGTCCACCACGCTGCCCTGGCTCTTCAAGGTGGGTTTACTTTGAAGATTAATTGAAAGCTCCTCTATATGTATGCATATTGCCACTCCAGTTGCTGGGCTTCAAGATCTTTGACTCGGAGAAGACGGAATTTTTCATACGCCTTGTTGTGGACGCCATGAAGTATCGCGAGGAGCACAACATTGTGCGGCCGGACATGATTCAGTTGCTGATGGAGGCCAAGAAGGACTCAACGGAGAACTGGACCGACGATGAGCTGGTGGCCCAGTGTTTCATCTTCTTCTTTGCGGCATTCGAGAATAATGCCAGCCTCATCTGCACCACAGCCTACGAGCTGCTGCAGAATCCGGAGATACAGCAACGCCTCTACGAGGAGGTCAAGGAGACGCACGATTCGCTGAAGGGCGAGCCACTAAGCTACGATGCCGTTACCAAAATGAAATACATGGATATGGTTGTCTCTGAGTCCCTGAGGAAATGGGCGCTGGCCGCTGCCACAGATCGCCAGTGTTCCAAGGATTACACGCTCTACGATGACGACGGCTCAAAGCTGTTCGAGTTTAAGGTGGGCGATCGCATCAATATACCCATTGTGGGTCTGCATCTGGACGATCGCTTCTTTCCCGAACCGCACGTATTCAAGCCGGAACGTTTCAGCGACGAGAACAAGAATCAAATCGTGCCCTACACGTATCTGCCCTTCGGCGCAGGTCCACGCAATTGCATAGGTGAGTGCGAACCTTATCTTGTTTATTCATGTGTATTATATAATTGTTGATTCCACGCAGGCAATCGTTATGCTCTGATGCAGGCCAAGGCCATGTTATACAACCTGGTGCTCAAGTACAGAATCGAGCGCTCGCCCAAGACGGTCAAGGATCTGCTGAGCGATGCCCGCGGCTTCCAGCTGACACCACAGACCGGCTACTGGGTGCATTTGGTGCCACGCCAGTGAGACAATTGAACAAAACTCACACAAATTGTTGTTCGATATGATACACATATGTATATTATATATATCTATATATATATATATATATATATTACTTTTGATTATGTTTCCATATACACTGACTCTAATGATATACTTAACAAATACTTAAAATACTCATATGTATGCGTTTCATATAACTTTTAACTTTACCCTCTTTCGTTTGATTGGCGCAATACAGTTCGCTGCCTTTTATTATTACACAAAACTTTCGCAACTAATTCTGGACACAAAAATTCCATTCTTTTATATAACTCTTTCACTTTCGAGCGGCGGCGAAAGCTGAAACATTGCATAAAACCGCGCAGAGAAACAAAAGAATTTTCGCTCTAACTGAATAAAAACCAATTTGCATACATATATATCTAGATATATGTTTATGTATATATACATACATATATATGCATGTAAAGAATTGTGTATATAGAGATTCGGAGCGGGGGGAGTTTTTTTTATAACTTTAGTTATTGCACATTTGCTAGGCGAAAACTTTCGCTCTTCTTTCGTTGTTTTGTTTTTTTTTTTTTTTTACATTATTAATTATTTTATTCAAAAATTCTTTTGTTGGCAGTTGCTTTATTTAACAGTTTATTGTTCGTTGATTGCGTTTTATTTTACTATCTTTTGTTTCTGGCAGATTCTTAGCTTCGACTTATCTATACTATATACTATATACTATAATATATGGAAGTATATACCTTTAATATGTGTGTAAATGCTTGATATACTTTTTAGCTTTGTACAAAGTTGTAGATAAAAAACAGAGTGAGCGAGAGAGAGGGAGGGAGGGTGTCTCTCATCATCTCCATTGTGTACCCTATATGCATATACTATATGTATGTAGTTTGGAATACTTTGTGAGCTGAAGTATGTGAAATAATACGTGTTGTATGCGGACAGCATGGATAAATGTAATATACAGGAAGGAAAATGAAAGAAAATGAAAATATGTGTGTGTTTTTCTTACCAGCTCACTTTACAGCTAATCTAAATGTCCACCAATCCTTAGTTAATATATATTGTATTACTTTCTGCATATTATATAGTATTTATCGATATGTCCATTTACAAAAGCCCCGATATCCAGTTTTAAACGCTATATAGACGCTGTGCATTGCCCGGACGTGGCTTGCCCAGGCCAAAGAAGTTCCAGACACGCCTCAGGCAGCCGGGTTTCTTTTCGGGCAACAGACTGAGGCTCTGCTCCTCGAGTATGGTGTCCAGTATGTAATAGCTGCTGAGATTCAGCGGCGGCGGCGGCAGCATCGGAGGTGGTCATGATATCGTGCAATTCTTGCTCTCGTGCATGATCGCCGGCAAGCTTGACTGGGCGCCGCCCAAGCAGCTGCCCGCGGAGGAGTTGCCCAGCGCGTTGGCATCGCCCGCCTGGGCCAGCTTCTTCTTGCGCTCGTAGGCGAGTGCATCATTGGGCACATAGGCGACACGCACGCCGCCGTAGTGCTTGCGCGCGGGCAGCCTGTAAACGTAGTCGTCCATGTCGCTGGAGGAGCTGGAGGAACATGTGGAACAGATGCTGGCCACATCGCAATTGTCCAGATTGTTTAGCAGATTCAGTGCGCCGCCGCCCGCCTGCGTCTGGGCATTGTGCAGTCGCAGATTCGTCTGATTGATCTGCATCTCGGAGGAGCTGCGTGATTGATTGCGCCGCCGGCGGCGACGCCGCGCATTCGAGTTATCCGTGTAGCTCTTGGAGCGCGACATGGTGTCCTGCACACTGTGGAAGCGCACCTCCTTCAGCGGCGGCCGATTGTCCAATTGATGATGCTGCTGCTGCAGCTGCTCCTCCTTCTCGTCCAGATTGCTGCGCTGCTTGGCGGCAAAGAGCTGCTCGTAGCCGTCGTGCGGCAGCTCCAGCTCACGCACAGACTCATTGTCCAGCTCAAGTTCGTTGCCCAGCTCCTGGGTGCTCTGCGTCATGTCCGAGTTGCTGGGCGAGTTCAGATTGATCTTGTCTATGCTCTGATAGCTGTGCGAATCCTCCGCCTTGGAAAGCAGCATGTCCGGCATGGAGGAGGTCAATTGCGTGTCGCCAAAGATGGACTTGTCGCCGGCACAGATGTTGTCCAGGCTGATGCCCAGCTCGGTCAGGTCTATGGGCGGCGGATGGGCGGGTCGTGGCATGCCGGGCACACAGCCGCCCAGCAGCAAATCGGCCACGCCTGCTGCCTCCATACGCTTGCGCTCCTGCCGCTCCAGCAGATCACCCGCGCTGCCTGCGCTCTTGCCCACATGTCCATGACTGCCGCCCCCGCTGCTGCTGCTCTTGCCACGCCCCGTCGACTCGGCTGTGCGCCGCGGCGAGCGCGCTATTTGACTGGAAGTGGAGGCGCGATGCGTGGGCCGCAACTGTGGGCCAGAGCTCGTGTCCGACGGCGTTGGTGGCTCACCCTTGCTGCATGCAATGGAGCAGTAGATGGTGCCGCGTCGCGGCAGAAACGGACGTCCCAACAGCGAGCAGCGGCAGGTGCAGCACGAGAAGCACTGATCCGTTGCATGCCAGTGCTGCCCGTCGTGGCTCATCTGGCCCTGGTCGACGCCAATGACCTCGCCGCAGTAATCACAGTACTCGGCGAACATGGTGTCAAAACAGCCCAGGCAATACGGCTTGCCCTCCCGCATAATATAGCGCTGGCCGCCCAGCTGATGCTCACACTCCTGGCAGGCGAAGTGTTTCATGTGCCAGGTGCGACCTTCGGCCTCCGTGCACTCATCCGAGAAGATGATCTGTAGAGGTAAGAGAGAGCAAGAAAGATTGCGGTTTGTTAAGGTGTGAAAGTTATAAGCATGTTGCAATAGTTCTGATTTAGAGGGCAAATTAAAATTAAAACCGTTTGAGCGCTACTCAACACTGATTTAATCGATAAATTTAAATCTCTCCTCTCTATGTATTCTTATTGGAACCAACTGATTCCAATTAACAATATTTTATAAGCATAGAATATTCCACAAGATGTGGAATGGAGAAAAACATTCCTTTAACTAAAACAATGATTAATTCATCTCCTCAAACAGTTAACTAATTAAATTTCAAACTGAATTAGTTCCATTAATCAGTTCTTCTCGTACTCACCTCATCGCAAGCGGAGCAGCGCGGTTTCTGTGTCTCGGCATGATGGCGGCCACAGTAGAGATTGCCATCGCGCTGAAAGTATATCAAGTCCATGAGCAGCTCCTTGCATACGCTGCACACAAAGCAGCCGGGATGCCAGCACAACTGGGCGCCCAGGCGCTGGGCAAAGACCACAATGTCACCGCCGGAGAGCTGCTCCTCGCACTGTACAAAAACAAAAGTAGAGAAAGGGGGCATTAGGTAAACCGTGTATAAATAACAGAAATATGCTGGGGAGACAGCGAGGCGATAGAAATCTGCAGCGTCTGCTTTTGGCTGGGCGCAAATATTTAAGCGACTATAAATGCTAAATAACGGTAATAAAACGCTTAAGCCCCCCCCCGAGCGAGGACAACAAGACTACAACCGGCACGAGAACAGTACGAGAACGAGAACGAGAACCCTCCGCCCAACTCCTAACTTTGCGGTTTTCGCTTTTTTCCACAACGGAAATCATGCAAAAATAGCTGCCGGCCATGTGCGCGGCCTCAGCGCCCAAGTGCTCCCCAGAGAGCGAGCGGAAAAACCGGGAGACTTTAAACTGTTGGAAAAACACGAAACGCGAAACACGAGAAAAGGCCGCAAGGAAAATGCTGGTGTCGGTGTCGCAATCGCCATCGCAATCGAAGGAGGAGTAGGAGTCGGAGTCGAAGGCGGTGTTGGAGTCGAAGCTGGTTGTCACGGAGCCCGCACGGAAGCGCAGCTTTTAATGACTCAACCTCAACTCGTTAAAGCTGTAGCCATTCGCATAATGAACTCATTTACGTAGAGCGAGGCACCTAAATAGGGTCAGGCGAGCTAATGTCTTTGTGTTTGGTTTGCCTGAGGAACTCCAGGCGGTTATGTGGTTAAAACAGTTGCTGGGTGGCTAAGAAATTCAACTCGTAGACCTACTCATTAATTGATAAGCTTCATTTAAGCTATTGGCTCTGTATCTACTCCAGTCCCTATTGGAAGATGGTCCTGAATGTCTTCTGACATTGAATCCAGGACATTCTAAAAGAAACTTGTGAGCTCCTTAAGTAATTAAAAATTATACCAAAATCTTTGTAACCTCTAATATGCTGCACCTGGGTACATGGGCAGTTTGACTCACCGGAAGAAACTTCTGAATATGGCACGAATGGCATGAATAGGAAATCTAGTCTAGCTGAACCACATCCTGAATACAGCATGTATTTGGAAATCTAAGATAGGTAGCTGTAGCACACCAGCTGTTCATCCTAAAGAACTCTGCAATTTTCTATAGAACACATATATATATATATATGACATACATATCGTGTAGAAGAAAATCTATTATAACTTTTTTTTGTATATTGCAAAAGTTTTAATAGGGTTTGGGCATACTTCCTTGTACTCAGCTCAAGCTTTTCTAACTTTTCTAGGAAATCTATTTTTGCCCATTTCCTATAACCTTGCCAAGGAAGTCACAACTTTGCAACATTTTATGTATGCATGCAAAGCAATTAACGCAATTGCTCTGATTTATGAATGCCATTTTTGGGGGCCCCCAAAAAGTTGAGAGCACATGCGACGCAAAAAGCGTTGCCATTTGTGGGCAGCCCTATGACCTCATGCCCCCTCCAAAACCTTTCTGTCAGCCCTCAGTCTCTTAGCCCTGACAAAGCCGACGCCAATTTGCGCCATTTTCGTTTCAGCTTTCAGCATTTCCTGCTTGCCGCTTCCCTCCCTGCCCAGCTACCGTGTCTTCGTTTCGCGCACGCAAATTACCCGGCAGCGCCACAAAAGCCACAAGACGTTGCAAGGACCTCGCTTCCTGCAGCTTCTTAACTTTCCAGGCTATTAAACCTCAGTGGGCCGCTCTGCAATGTCCCCCCGCAATCAACATTTACTTTTGCAAGCCATTAAACATTGACAGCCAGTACCTAAAGCCCACGCTCCTTTACAGGGCTGATAATTTCCATAGTCAGGCTTAAGTAGCTACCAGTTTGGCCCGCTGCATGCGTCGTTAATTGTTACCAACTTCGAAAAAAGCAAAAAAAGAAGCAGCCACCACGCACTTTAATTAGGCTCTGCGGCAGCCAGAGCGAAAGAGACTTTGTGCCAGGCGCTAATGATGTATTTTTGTAGCTGCTGCGCATCCTGTTGCGGTCAGGACTTTCTGCTTCTTACTTCCCTTTTTTTTTTGGCCAGCACTTTGTTGTGGTTCAGACTAGAAGTTGTGCCGGAAAAGCTCTAAGTAGTTTCTGTGGTGACCAAATTGCAAAAGTATAAAAGTTGTTTTTTTCATTGCTTGAAGTCCACTTAAAAGGACATTTTTCAGGACTTCGCCTGCTGCTGTTGTTGCTGCTGGTGATTTTGGCAAATGTCATGTGTTTAACAGCAATCGCTGTTCATTTATCTTATCAATCCAATTAATCCCAGTCGCATGCAGTCGCTGACTCGCAGCCGGACTCTGCTGCAGTGCAGACAATTATGCTATTGACAAATTGACGCTGGCTGCCACGCGGAGGCGCCACCTGACCTGGCTAACCCATTTCGTGTCGTCCGCCCTAATCCAAATTTGGCGCTGCGCCCGACAAACTTGCCAGCAGACAAGCAAGACAATTTCCTGCCCAGTCGTGGCCCAACCCCCAATACCTAAGCCCAACTCTCTCCCTCTCTCTCTCTCTCTCTCTCTCTCTTTCTCCCTTGTTCTCTCGCTCACTGCACAGTGCCTTCAAATTATTAATGACGCTCGTTATCGTGCCCTTTTCAGTACATAAACTTTTTGCTTAACAGGCAGCAGGCAGCAGGATTTTCAGCTACCTTCCCTTTTTTTTTTTGTTATGTTGCGCCAACTTTTTGCTGCCTTCACCCCTCCGCAGTTTTGTGCAAAAGTATATGCCCTGGCTTTACTTAATAATTATTTTGTATTCCATCGTTGCCAGGACGACCTTTAGTGTCACATCCTTGTCAAGTTCTGCTGTCACATCCGCTCAGCCCCAGCCCCAGCGCCAACTGTCAGTTCAGCTGACTCCATTGTTGTTCGTGTGGAAAATCTGAGCTGGTCAAATCATTACGAGATGTGGATCTGTCTCTGTCTCCGACTAACTCTGACTTTGACGCACGTTCCTCTGGCCATGCGACTCATTTACGCTTGACTGAATTTGAGTGCTTTTTGGCAGCGGCAGCAGCAGCAGCAGCAGCAGCAAAGGAGAACCGGGCATCATTCAGGCTCATTGAGCGTTTTCATAAATTTCCTTTAAGTATAATTTCTGCTTGGCTGTTCACGCTCCCTCCTCCTGCTCTGCCCTGCCCCCACAAATCTGATTCAGTGGGCGGCATTTGCTTTGTTCGCATTTTAACCTTCGTTTAGCAGGTCTCAGTTATGGTTTGTGAATTTTAAGTAGCACGAGGGCCAGACCGAGGAGTGGGCTCTGCCCCGTCAGTTTTGCTCGTGAACATCAAATCTGACTTGACTTATCAGATTTCATTAATTACCAGTTGAACTTGATCGGGCAATTGAATGCTGCTCAGCTGCTTTAACTTGGTTAAATACTATTCTAGAGAAAGACTAACTCAAATGGTTCAAGGCACGGCCACGCCCACTAACCACAAAATTATACATTGAGTTTTAAATTTGGAATATAAAACTTTTTAAAATACTTTAAAACATGGGAACTCATCTGAAGTATGTTAGGATCCCCTAACCCTTTAAGTTCAAGAACAGTCCGAAATGCTTAATAGCCTTTGATTCTCGAATATAACCCATTTTTATACAAATTGTATTGTTATCCTTTGACAATTTGAACAAAAATTTGGCAACTCTTGCAGCTGGTATCTTTACTATTCTAATAAGTTACATCATTTAATAATCAGACATAATTTACTCGAGTAATTAAGATTAACCACAGCCGCCTGCGTGTGGCTTAGCGCAACAATTTCTACATATATGAGTTTTCGTTCTATCTATTTCTTCCATTGCTTAACACAAACCAAAATAACTATGTAAATACCACATTATTTTAAATAGCTTACAACATATTTTATTCATATTATTATCATATTCTTCAGTATTTGCCAACGTATTTAGAAGCATAATCTATTCTATAACTAAATCAAATTCTTGCTATATATATAAACAGTGCTTATTTTTCGTATAGTTAAACATCTCCTTTAACTTTTAAATAACAAACGGCATCGTGCCCCACGCCAGCTGAAGCTAACTTTGAGCAATATAATGTGCAGAGTTTTGAAAGTCTTTGCGAGTGGCATCATAAATAACTGAAGTATCTTATGAGGTAAGCCCTTGGCATCATTGATCAAAACATATGAAATCAAATATGTAACTGCACTTTGGCATTAAACATGAGAGGACAAACTTATTGAAAACTTCGCACGCTGTTTGCGCGCCTGTCTCTAATGAACTCTGAACCTGGACCTGGACCTAGTCTTGGTCTTGGTCTGGCCTGGCCTGGCCTGGCCCGGCCAGAGCGCTGCCCCTGCTGCCTTATAAGTCGTTGTGGTGAGGCGTAATAAATGCAACTTGGCTGCCAATTTGGTCGTCTCTCCGCAAAAAACCCAAAACCAAAGAAAATCACTGAGAAAACTTGGGCACAACTTTAATGCCAGGGCAACACCTCCGACGAGCCGCAACGCCCACGCACGTAGCAGACGGGCGAGAGGCACTGTGAAGCGGCGGAGTGGGGCAACAGCCAGTGCAGCGCACAAATGCTGGATGCTGGATGCTGTTGAATGCATGTCCATGTCGTCCATACTCGACCGGTTGCCCAGACAAGACACGCAGCGCTGCGTGGCAGCATGCGGCATAAACTTTTTAATAAGTTTTACGAGTGGCGAATGTGAACACAATAAAATCAAGCTCCAAACTATCTGCGGCAGGCAGACAGTGGGTAGCCATGGATCGGGTATATGGATTGTGGCCGTGCAGACAGGCCAACTTGAAGCTATAGAAGCTCCACTTGGCAGTCGGTTAGCCAGCGCCACGCACAGACTCCAGCTCGAACTCCAACTCCATAGACTGCCAGCTAATAACAATGCAAATTTTTGTTTAAGGTACGGGGGCAGGATGTGAACTACAACTCCTTCCTACTGCTGCTGCTGCTGCTACTGCTACTGCTACTGCTACTGCGACTATTTTATGCTACTAGCATTGTGCTTTAGTGCCATTTCACTGCGTTGCGCAGTTTCTCTATATATGCACACTCACTTTTCTACAAAAAAAAAAAAAAAAAGCAAAGGCAAATGGGCTAAAATCCCAAATGCTCGACAGCTAGATGCCTTGTTAATGAAATAATAAATCACTGCTAAGGCTTATAGACATGAGTTTGCATAGAAAGGCAGATACAAACATATAAAAACAGTCCAGAAATTAAACCTATTTTATATAAGCATGTCCTTGCAGCCCGTTTTTACTTAATAACTAAGGAGCGTGGCCAGTTATTAAACGGCTTTCCTTAGTTGAAGCCAGGTATGTCATATAAGAGCCTGCATACCAAGGTATTAGCCTCTAGAGCTTATAGTCCTCGAGACAGAGAACAGAGAGAAATGCCTGCCTTGATGTCGCTCAAGCATAAAAATGACTCCAGATATTAAAGATATCTTCTGCTTGTTGCACATATTTTAGCCCGACCCCATAACAACTCCGTTCACCGTTCGTTGTACAGGGTACAAAAATCAACTTGCAGCACTCGGCTAGTTCACAGTAGAGTTCCGTAGTCCGTTGTCCGGAGCGTGGAGCTGGCTGTGGCCCTTTTGTATTGCTGTTGCAATGGCAGTTGCTGCAATTGTTTTTGCAACAACGTTTTTCATTTGCAGTTTTTCGCCCGTTGTTGCAGCACTTTGCCGTTTGCTAAAAGTGTACTTAATGAAATCTTTTTGTCATCTTTTATTTGAGACGCTGCCAAGTTGCGACGTCGCGACGTTTGAAAGTTAACCGTGTTCGCCCGCCTCGCCCCGTAGCAGCCCTTGTTGTCCCTCGCTTATTGTTTCTGGCAGGCGCCATTGTCAATTTTTTTTGCAAACCCCAGCCACCCACACCCACACTCGGCCATTATTCATAAGCAGTCCTTGGGAGCCGGGCGAGTCCTGTCAAAGTTTTGCGCACAAACTTTGCCCGGCCATGGCAAAAAATGAAATCGAAACTCGCCTTTTCTACGGGCTCATAATAAAATGCAAATTTCTTGGCTCACAATTAAGCTGAGTAAGGGTCGTGGATAGTACTTACCCCCTTGCAGGGCCTTTCGTCGGACAGCAGACGCACCGCGCCACGTCCGAGCGCCTCCCGCTTGCGCTGCGCCGAAAAGATGCGCAGCTCCTTGCGCTCCTCGTCGCTCAGCGAGTGGCAATAGCGCACCTGGAATGGACATGGGCATGAACATGGTTAATGGTTAATGGCATTGGAAATGGCAATGGTATTGGTAGCCAAGCCAGCGAGAAGCCAGCCAGTTTCTTGCATTGTAAATATTAATTAAAATCTCCCTCTCTTATGGGCGCAGTTCAAAAAAGGCAATGCCAACTTTTTTAATCTCGCACTGACTATGGGGGGCGTGGCCTTGATTTTTATACAAATTTATTTGCCTTTTCCTTTTGAAATACCCTTGCAAAGGATGCTGAAGCTCCACTGGGGAACTTGCCGCTAAAAGGCATATCTAGTGCTGATCTGTTCTGTTTGTCCATCTGAACTGAGCTTTGAGCTGGGATAGATTGATGAAACTTTGTACAGATGCTTATCTTTATGCAGGCCCATCGAATCAGATTGCTATATCATAGAGCTGACATAGAAATTGTCGATAAACAGTTGATTGGGAAAACAATTTGAACTTGCAAATGTTCTGTCTTGATTAAATATGAATGAATAATAGAATATATATAGAAACATCTCAACTAGCAATAATAAGAAAACTATATCATATAGCTTTTCTAAGAAGGGTCTATAGAAAGCTAAATTTTCATATGAGAAAAATGTTTATACTTTGGGTAATTTCAAACAGTTCATACTAAAATCGTACACAAGTAGGACATATATGATCAAAATCGGAACACTATCTATGCCATATATAAAGCTGTCATATGAACTATCTTTGTATTGCAAAATTCGAATTAAACATTGCGCTCTCCTATTTGACAATTTGTCACCTAATAGTTTTTTCAATGTTCAGGGGTTCGATCCCTAGTTTTCAGTAAGTCGATGCGTAGCTTACAATAAGCCTAGACAATAGGAAAGGTTTGGCTTTCGGTTTGTTTGAGGCTACGATTCCTAAGCTTCAGTTAGGCTAAGCCTAGCTTACTTTGAGCCTTAGACAACAGTAAGGGTATTAAGTCTTCGGCAATGCTTGGCTGAATATGCGCTTCTGTTTTCATTTACTGTCATTTTGGTTGTTGCTTTTCGAAATTCTCAAAAGTTGGCAATGCTGTAGCTGGCATTAACTGCATTTTTATGATGCTTGAGCTCTTTTTTTTTATTTTTTTTTTGTCGCCAGGGCCATTGAGTGCTCCCTTGTGCTTGGCAGTCTCTCTGATGAGCTGTGCTTTCATTGCTTCTGCTCCTTGTGGCTCCTTTGGCTGCTTTGGCTAATACTCACTTCGTTATCTTGGGGCGGCAGCTGGTGCAGCAATTGTTTCACGCGATACTTTTCCCCGGGACTGTTGACGTAGGGCACTTTGTCGTCCGGCAGTTGGCTAAAGTACAAGCGAACCTGTTAACGAGCAGTTAGAAGAAAGAGAGAGAGAGCAAGAGAGAGAACATCAGATATAATGTAAGAAAAACTTAAGCACTGCATTTATGTATTGGCCATAAACTTTGGCTTAACGATTGGACAACTGGCTGGGCGACTAATTTCGTGGGAAACAATCCATTAAGGACCAGTCATAACGAATTAATCAAAGTCCAGTGACAAAACGCTTTCACCAACTTGGCCAAAAGCACAAATCACAGCAACAATGCACGCCCACAGCTCTTTTTAGCCACACGAATATCGGCAAAAAATTAAACAACAACAAAAAGTAAAAGCCACGAATACAACAAAAACTGATGTGAAACGTGCGAAAGTGGAAAATGTCGCGAAAAAGTCATGACGCCAGCAGAATGAATGACAGAGAAGCTGCCAACTCTCGCAGTTGGTTTTTCTTTCAGTTTCAGTTGTTTTTCTTTCCCCCAGCCAGTTATGTAAGCATTTGGGCCAGATTTGGCCCCAGCTCTTGACCGGGCTCTCTAATTGCAGCCAAAAGCGGGCAAACGAATTTAATTACAAAACGCTTTCGCTTTTCATCGATTGCCAGTCGATTGAGCGATAATTTTCCAACCAACCAAAAAAAGAAAGAAAAGCCGCTCAGCGGCAATTAAAGTGCTCGCCGCATTTCCTTAAACGTGCCGTTAGACATTGAACTGGAGCTGGAGCTGAGGCTGCGACTGGCACTCGATTTGATTTTGGGCAAACGAAAGCAAAAGTCCAAAGCCCCACAGCAGGTGGTCAGAAACCACAAACAAAGCCACATGGAAATCGACTAGCGAAAAATTGCCCGCTGGCTGCTTTTGTGATTTCACCTAATTAGCTGCGACAAATTGGCGTATGTGTTGGGCTACGCCCGCTTACCTGATCTGGCCGCAGACCCGGCGGCACCCAGGTGTACTCCTCGAGCGCACAGCCGCTGTCATCGTCCGACTGTGAGTTGCGCTGAAAATCGAGCTGCTGATGGTGGCTATGATGATAGACACTGGCCGTGGCCGCCGTCTTGTAGCTGGCGGTGCGCAGCGGCGTGGCCACCACCGAGTTCAGTGGCAGATGGTTGGGCGGCTGGCAGTGGCGTCTCTGCAGCGGCGACACAAAGTGCGACGGCGTCCCGCTGCTGCTGCCTGCGGTCGATGGGGCATCCAAATTGTTGTTGTTGCATGTGCCCGTCGAAGTTGAATGGCTGCTGCTGCCACTCGCTGCCTGCAGCTGCTGCTGCTGCGGCTGCTGCTGTTGCGGCTGCTGCTGGGCTGTGTTGCCGCGATGCGGCGGAAAGGGCGCACCACCGCCAGCCTCGAGCTGCAGCAATTCGCTCTCCGTTTGCGTGTAGTAGCTGCTGCCGGGCTGCTGCATCTTGTGGCTGCTGCGTCTCGTGGCGAATGCGGAGCTGCTGGTGCGCGGTGCGGGCGTGGGCTTGTATTTGTGGTTCGACTGGTTACTGCAAGCACAAAGATGTGGAAACGAAGGATTAGCTTAACGTTGCCAAACATGAGCCTGCAGCTAACGGAATAAGCTGTTAATAAGGATTTCCTTCCAAAGATTATATATCTACTTTAAAGAAGAATGTTTTATAATATTTGATTAAACAATTTGTATAGCTAGTGTAATATTTGAAGTCTTTTAACTATAATAAATCATTTAAATTAATTAAAACTATCGATTTCCATCTTCACACAAAAAAATTTCAACACTGAAAGATCTGCTGTTACCAAAGTAAGCTTGAACATATGATTTCTTAATTATCTTCTCATAAATCATGAAACTTTTCGCAATTGAAACCCACCCAATGTTGCATAAAAAGCTGTACTATTATTAATAATACCACAAAATTACACCTTGCGTTGAGTTTAAGTCGCATTTGTAACGCACTGCCCCAGTGGAGGGAGGCAGAGATTTACAAGATTTGCCGCAAATCCTGTTGCATGTTAATTTGTTGGCATGCGTTTTTTGAGACGTTGAACATGAAAATTGCTCATACGTAATGTTGCACCATTTACTGAACGATACTCATATTCATATTCAGATATGAATATTCATATATTCACATATGCACATGATGAATGCTGACAGGCCCAATTTGCAATTAGCCAGCTGAGATATAACAAAACTCATTTAAATTCAACGCGCCGGACATTTCTAATCTGTTCTGACTGCAATTGCGGCCGAGCTGCAGCTGCTGCTGCCGCAGTTGCTGTTGCAGCTGCTGGCGCATGCGTGTTGTTGTCCAATTTATGAAATTTCGAAATTGCCAGCGCGCATGTCGTGCCATCAGCATGTGGCCATCACCATGGCCAGAGCCATAAACTTTGGGCCCGGACTGACCAGCGGAGGCAGCTCGCACTGTGGCATCTGACGCTTCTTTCTGCCGCTTTCTGTGTACTTTCACTCGACACACTGTGGCACACTCGCCGATTATGCAGCCAAGCGGCAGCAACAGCAGCAGCAGCAGCAACAACAATTTGATATTGCTTTAGAAATTCCAGCGGCAGCTTTAAACTTGTGTTCATATGGCACCCAGCCTGGTCATGTTTCAGTTTTAATTTGCTTTTAAATACCCTGTGCACAATTGAAATGCTTCAAAGCGGGCGTCTACAACAACTGGCAGCAGACCTATGCCAAACATAGTATATATTAGGTTTTTTGAACTGTGCTCGAATAACTCAAGAACTCTGTGCGCTAGAGACATCAACTTTGGTATGTAGGTACTCGTAAGCCAGGAGAAGATAAACAATTCATTAAATTTGTAATAACTATATCATCTGCCCAGTTAACTTGAGATAAAATTGTTTGTTAGGGCAGCTATAGGCTTAAGCTTTGATTATTGTATGAATATATATTTGCATATTACCTTTATTTATCCCGCACAGTTTATAAGGAGCACACAATCAAAATGCAACAAATTTAGCAAACTATTTGCTGCACTTTGTCTACTCTAGACTACAGGGCATCTGTATAGTCGAGCCTACTGCCTTCACGCATTCTTACATGTTTTCTCTGGTAATTTAAGCTTGCCCGCTGGCTATAATTTTGTTTTGGTATTTTTGTTTTGTTTTTATGTTTCTTTAATTTTTGTAATTAAAGTCATTTGTGTGACTTAACGCCAAGTGCTTTATGCGTTTAGCTCTCGGAAATAAAGCGATGCGCTGCAGTTGCGTGTCATGCTGCCTGCTTTTACATTCTCATTCATAAGCATTTTCGATTTGTATCAAATTGCACAACATTTGGAGCATGAATGACACACACACACACTCACTGACAAACAGAAACCAGCTGTCCCACGTTGGGAGCCTAATCAATGTGAGAAGAAGAGCGCCACGAGCAGCAGCTGAAAGCAATTTGCCAGCACGCCAAGCGATTTATCTGAATAACTTGTAAATTTATGCAAATGAACGATAACAACTTGACCAAGTCCAGGTCCAGAGTCAAGACAAGTTAACCTTCTGCTAACAAACGCACAAATTTCTACGGCTATTTAGCAGGGCCCATAGATAAAGCCTGGCTAAAAACCCTTTCGCTAAAGCAAATTAATGGGCCCCCAACACTCGCCCCATTGCTTGGTTGCATGCAAAAGTGAATGTCTCACCAGGCAGCCGGCAGCATGTTGCATGTAACTGATGGGCAATGCTATTAGCATTAACACCATGTTGTAGTTCAGGCTGAAGATCGGCGGCGATAACATTAGACAGATCGTTAAAGAAAGAAAATATACGATACAAGCGGCAGCCAGTGAAAGTTTTATGTGCTACGTTTTATGGTTTACCAATGCAAATTCCATTTGTTTTGTTGGACAGTGCCAAAAACCAAACAACAAATATTGTGGACAAATCTGCGTGCGATCAATCAAAGGGGGGGCTCTAGAGCTTTGAGCTTTGCTTTCTAAACCGAAACGAACGCTGATCTCTGATCGGCAGTCGATCCATTCATTGCGATTGTCAACTGTTGCCCAAACAAAGTCAAGGCATAATCTGTCACAAATGAATTGTGCGCCTGTTGATTGACTTTGATAGCCAACACCAGCGTCAGCCCAATTCAAATCTAGCCAAAATCGAAAATATACAAAAAAAGAAAAAAAAAAAAACAGTTTGCCATATATGGCCAAGACTGTTGACATACTCGCATCTGTCCGGCAACTCTCAACTCTTGGCCAGGCTGGGGCGGTTTTCTCTTTTCGGCCAAGGCAGGCTCTAGGTGAGAGTGTCTGACTAAGACATGCTCTATATGCATCTCAAGTGTTTTAACAACAAAACTGTGCATCGTTTCTTTAGTATTTATTTCCTTGAATAATTTCTGACGTCATTTTACATGCAAAATTAAGCCTTAGGCATATTTCTTTAACTTCGAATCCTGCTACATCTTATGCCTTTCAAATTTTACAGGGTATTGCAAGCCAGTTGGATCTTTGATTTTTCTAAGCGGCATGCAATTTTATTTGCCATACGCAATCTGCCTGCGCTTAAAATGTTGCATGGGAATTGACGTGCATCTGACCAACTATGGTGCGATCTCTGACACATGCATAAATTTGGGTTAAGAAGATTTGAGCTTCGAGTTTGAGTTTATTTGGTTTGATGTTTGTCATTTCCTTGATGTGTGTGTGTCACAACTGCCCAGACGAGTACTTGCGCACATATGAGCATAATTAAAAGTAAAGTGCTTGACACATATTGAAAATGGAAATCGCAAATTGGAATGGCAAGACAAGTTGTTAGCACAGCGCGGAGTTGAAATAGGTTACAAATTAATGTCATTTTTGATGTTCTGGAAACTTTTTACCAATTATCTGATTTATCCGACTTATCCAGATTTATCCGACTTTATCCGAACTTATCCGAATTTATCCGAAAATTCAAAATACCTTTCTTACCCATTGTTAACAACATCCGGCATTATTTTCCACGCCTTATCTTGGACTTAAGTTAATATATCACAAATTCTATTGTAATTTAGAAGCATTTCCTATTTATCCAGATAGTTATATGCCCATTTCCACTCTATTTAGCCCAATTGATATAGTATCCGATTTATCCGCAACACTAAATTACTTATCCGCAAGCGCTGCATGTTATTGATTGCACTCGAAATTGGCTTGGCTGCTTGATTCGTAATCTCTTTTGTGTTAGGCAATGCAATATACAGCTCATTAGGCAACATTTCAGCAATTGCGGCACGTTTAATTCAAATGCCAATGCCGTGCCACTTGGCTAATAATATCTCAATTATCCGCACCACCAAAGCTGATTGGCAGGGGCACTCCGCAGAGTGCAGTGCTGTATAACGAATGCATTTCAATGTTGCTTTCTTTCCTATAGAAGCTGTATGTCTGCGATTTCATTAAATTTTTAGACACGCAGTTTCCACAGAACTGGTTCAAAAGCATTTAGGCACACACCGACACACACACACACACACACACACACACACACCAGTTTTAATAGTTGTTGTTGTTGTTTTTGTTGTTGTGCTGTTGTATCCCAACCAGTTTCCCAGAAGAAGTGCACTACGACACGCAGACATTCGGCTCGGGCGGGCAATTGAACTACGTGGAAATTAAAACGAAACATGCAATTCTTGGTAATTGAAAAATGTAGAAGAAGAAGAAGCAGAAGCAGTAGATGCTGAACGGAATCCGCATTAAATTACTTTCACAATTGGTCAAAAGATAAAACATCAGAGAGCAGACTCTCGACCACTTGGCCGAATGCCTTGAATTATCTGGACACGATCTCTGGATCTATGGATTCGCGTAGCCTGCCATTTAAGCGGATCGCACAAAGTGTGGGGGCTGCTGCTCCAGAATCGAATGCGATTAAATTAAAATGTTGCCCGTTGTTGGGCGTGTCACACAGTCTCAAGGCCCCCACACACACACACACACACACACACACACACTCTCCGACTCTTGTGTTTGCCAGTTGCCAATCCATTACGAAATCTGTTGGCTCAGCTTCAACGTTTGCCCTGACCTTGTTGCGTGCTTTCAGCGTTTTATTGTCTTGGCCTGGCCCAAAAGGGGCGGAAATAGAGGCAGCTCAAAAGCGAGCATATTATATTATTTATAAATGCTGTATTTTTTTTCGGATCAGGCCAAACGGCTGCATTTGACACGAGTTTACGTCACACGAGACAAAGGCCAAAAGCAGCAACAGGCCATAAAAGAAGAAAGCAAGGCAAGCCGAAGCTTAAATACTCTACCAGACAGCTGAGTCGAATGGAAGAGCTTGTAGTCGAGTTTGTTGAAGATATCTTGAATAAGCAGAAAGTTTTATGTAAAAGGAAATGTTTGACCTGATCCTATATGCCAGGCATTTGTAAGCCTGTAAGAAGATAGGTCATAGAGACAGGCAGACATTTGCTTCTGTCAAGTCATGACAAAGTTAGGGTATACGAAGCAGACACCAAGCATGTACCGTGTGTGTGTGTTTGTGTGCACAACACGTGTTGATGTCGCTCAAAACTTTATGCATTTTTTATGAGCATGCACAACAAATATACACACACACACACACACACACACACACACACACACACACACACACACACGCGACAATAATGTGTGTTGTTTGTTGGCCGTCTGCGCGCCTTTTCAGCCATTTCTTTTGAGTGCTTCATGGGCGCAACCTGTGGCAGCGCCGGTTAGGCCCGTTGCACAAGTTTTGCAGCGCTGTGCAACGCCTCTTTAAGTACCGCGAGTGATTTAGTGCAATAGTGCCGTTAGACAGGCAAGGCTAAAACTGTTGCCGGTTGCTGCCGCTGCTGCTGCTGCTGCCACTGATAAGCTGCAGTTGTTGCAAGCAGCAGCAGCAGCAGCAGAAGAAGCAGCATTAGCCACATCAGATGCCAGCGCATCAGCATAGTCAACAACATGGTCTCAAATGCATAATTAATCGAACTTGCTGGCCCGTGTTGAGCGTCTTTTTCTCTCTCTCTCTCTCTCTCTTTTGTTTGCGGCTGCTGCTGTGTGGCATGCCACATGTGGCATATAGCATTTCCCCCCCCCATTGAGTCGTTTCGCCTGTTGAGTTTGTTTTGCGCTTGAGCTGATTTTCGCGTTCCATCATTAACAGCTTTTGCATAATTTTATGCTAACCGGCAATGCAAATGCATTTCCAGATGTTTGCAACAGCAGCTGCCCCTGCCACTGCCCCTTCCCCAGCCACTGTCACTGTCACTGTCTCTCTGCCCTTGTCAGCGCGTTGCCTTGTTGCATGCAGCACAGCTTTAATTTATGCAAAATGCTGTTGTTCTACTGTTATGCAATACCCCGCCACAGCGCCTCTCAGACTCTCCCCTCAGCTCTTGCTCGTTTTGGACTTTTTTCATCACGAAAATTGTTGCTTTCAAGTTCACATTCTGCCTTCATTAGGCCAAGTTGTTGGCCAAGTTTATTGATTTGGTATTTTTGTTGTTTTGTTAGCCGCATAATAAAACAAAATAAACGGGCTTTTAACATGGCACACAGAATGGCGACTCTTTAAAGCACATAAATTTGAAAAGCAAGTAAATATTCGGACTTAAACGGAAATACTTGGCCACAGCTGTGAATTAGTTGCCAATTTGATTTAGTTTTTTTTTTTTCTCTCTATTTCTTTTGTCTGCAAAGTGGCTTTTAGGTCTTATTAAGCTAATGGGGCAGGTACAGTCAACAGTTGCCTGTTGCCAGTTGCCAGTTGCTCCCATTCCCAAACACTGAAAACAATTGGTAGAGACTTCTACTGGCAGCCGCTTAGCTTGGAATGTAATTGCTGCAGATTGGGTGCCGATGATATGCGAGTGAGCTAACTGGAAAAACTCCCACAGTTCTTAGACATAAATTACATTTTTTTTCCCCTCTTCAAACTTTAATTTCGAGGAGCCGCGCAGTTATGAAGATGATGATGAGGAGGAGGATGATGATGATGTTGCTGCTGATGCTGATGTTCAAGATGTTATAGCTGATGATAAATGTAATTGCGTTGGCTTCACATCAAATTAAGGCAACAGAGAACACACATCAAAAAGATTACGTTTTAAGACGACGAAATAAAAAGCACCATAAGTTGATTAAATTAAGAGAACCGAAGCAGAAAAAAAAATGTATCTAAGAAATAGAAACATTGTTTATGAATGCCACAAAGACAGACAAAAGTAGAAAAAAAAACCCGAAAAATAATTGACACAGGGCAGACAAGAAAGAAGCAGAAGCAGCGAGTCGCACAACAAAATGTCCATTAAATTTGATTGTCTGGTCGCGTATGACAAAAAGAAATGAAATCAACGAAGCATGTAACATGGCTGATGAATGTGTCTGGAACTGGACTGGGCTGGGCCGGGCTGGGCTGGGCGTTCAAACAGGTGGCTGGAACTGTTGAAACGTGGGAAACTAGTTGCAGCGACAATTACCAAAATACGTAGCAGGCCAGCCAGAATCTCGCATAAGCCAACCCTGTTGCGGTGGCAAGTTGCACGTTGCAAGTCAGCTGACCATGAAGCGGCAGCGGGGGCAGCCAGCTATGACCGAATGGGATGCGCAGCAGAGGCAACAGGCAGCAGAGTGCAACAAGGCCAACAAACCGGAAGTGTGGCATATAATTAATTGTGGCATGTGAATCATCACGCATCAGTTGTAGAGTGTCCGTCCATCTATAAACAATATTTTCTCACACACATGGCAATTGGCCAGTTGGCAATTGGAAATTGGAAATGTGCGTGTGCATTGAGCCGTAAAAGGATTAACTTTGCATGTGGCACAGACCAGAGACAGACAGACAGGCCAGACTTTGATATGCCGCTTCTTGCAGCCACTTCCCTGTTAACTGTTAATGTGCAACAAGCTGCACTCGACGCAGGCAAACTGACAAACGTACAAACAAACCTCAGGCAAACGGACAGCAACATTTCAATTAGCCAAAAGGCAGCTGACGAGAGAAAGAAGAGAGAGAGAGAGAGAGGGAGCGAGAGAGTAAGAGCTAGAGAGGGGAACACGTCGTCTAATCGCCGCCTGTCACAACAAAGTTCTCGTTGGACAAATCACCAATCAGACAGGCGTTTGTATCTTCAAAATGTATCTGTATCTGTATCTGCATTTGTATCTGTAGCTGCAAGCCCTCTCCGCCCCCCGCTGCATTTATGTGCCTGCTGCTAAAATGCGCAATTAAGTCATCATATGCGTTGCAAGCGTCTTGGCTGCAAGCATCAGACGCCAAGTGCATTAGCCAAATGCACACTTGGTCAGGCCAACCAGGCAACCAGGAAGCCAGCCAGCCAGCCAGCCAACGAGTCAGAACTTAACTTTTACTATTAATACCCTGTATAGCAAATAGTTTGGAATTGGGTATTGTTATGCTGAGCAAATGCATGTAACAGCTAGCTCAAGAACATTTGCTAGCCACATATTAAGATGTGTACAAGAGATATATACAGAAGACATATATATATCTTTTGTAGTACAAGATATTGTAATTGTAATACATGAAAATGCCAATATCTTGCAGAGGTAAGATTCCAAATGCCTTTCTTCGGCATACTGAACATTAGGTTTGGGTTTCTTATGATATATTATGATCTAAGAAAATTCTCTTTACCATAGATCTCAGCTTATAAACAAGAATCTTTAATATAAAATACATTTTAGAAACAAGATTCCATACGAAAAACATAGAACTTACGCAATTTGTTTATTGTCTCAATACAGATTATAAATAATATACGAGTTAAAATACAAATGTATAGTTCAAGCACTTAAAGCCCACCCAACAGGGCATCCGAATGTCAATCACATTTCCCTGAAGAGCCTTAACCCACTCAGCTGAGCAAGTGGAGTCGGCTTTTACTGGGAACTGGACAACTGGGAACTGGGCAACTGTTTGGCTAATGAAGCTTGAAGCGCAAGTCGAGCAGTTTCTGAATTGGGATTAGTGAACAGGATCTTGTTAGCGTTGAAAGAGCCGTTAGTTGTGGCAACTTCCTCGCCCAGTTCCACGATCGGGCGTCTATTTATGTGTGTGTTGGTGTTGGTTCATAACACACGGCCCGTCGGTGTGTTTGGGCGAGCAATTTATCAAAATGCAATTGTTAAGGCAACTGGCGGCTCATTAACGCGCCACTTGCCACTTGCAAGTTGCAAGTTGCAAGTTGCCGTTTGCCACTTGGAAAGCTTGCCGCGTGGGCGACCTCGGGGCAGGTAAAAAAAAAGAGCTAAAGACGCTGTTGACCTGGCTTTTGGGCATGCCACTCACGCCCAAAATTGTAGCTACACATGTTTTTTCAACTTAATTGTGAGGCACAACCAGGCACGGACATGAATAACAAATGCCACAGCTCCAGCGGTGCATTAGGCTGCACTTTGGAGAAGGGGCAGGCAGCAAAACTAGGCAAGGCGTGGTAAGGTGAGGTGAGGTGAGGCGCGGAGCGAGCGCTGTTTGAGAAGACACTTGTGTGCAGCTGCCTGTTAATAATTTGCGCGAATCTTGGCCAAGTCAAACACACTGCTCAGTCTCAGTCAGCGCCAAGTGGCAGAAATATTTCAAGAAAATCACGATTTTCAACTCAAGATCTCTTTGGCTACCAAACACGAGACGAAGTTGCTGCCAAAGCTGTGCGGGCGGCGGGTTTCGCTTGGACACTTTCACAAAAAATAAAAACACAAATATAAGAATAAAATACGCTTTAAATTAGTTTATCAGAAATTTGTGCTCGATTTTTCGGTGAGAGTCGCAGAATTAGCATGAATCTCTAAACGAGCTACTTTCATAGATTCATAGATTCATAGATCCATGCGGTTCGCGTGGAGCTTTAAAAGCAATGACAAATCAATTTGTGGCTCGCGGTCAAAACACATTAACGTCTGCAATTATTTTCAGTTAATTGTTGTAATTATTGCCACAATTGTAGCCGGCGGATAAGGCATTTTTTGGCCATAAGTTGAATTTGGGCAACAAAGCCCAGAAACACTTTGAATTTAGACAACAATTTACGTGGGCAGCGGGCGCCTCTTAAGTGTGGGCACACAGCATTTTAATATACCCTAACTTTTTTTAATTTGATTTCTTCAAGAAAATAAACGTTGTCCTAACGTTTTGTAGCTTAGTAAAAAAATATTTTATTGAATAGGGGGTTGTTCTTAATTTTAACTCTGCGAAAAATTTCATCATTTCAAAACATTCCTTACTCCAATTATACGTTGTTCAACCCCCACCTTGACCCCTAGTTGCTCGTGCTCATCTGTTACCTTGCTTTCCAAGCACTTGGTCCTAAGTCTTGAACCAAGCATTTGGTCCTAAATCTTGCTTTCCAAGCACTTGGTGCCATATCTTGCCTTCCAAGCACTTGGTCCCATATCTAGCTTTGCAAGCATTTGGTCCCATATCTTGCTTTCCAAGCACTCGTTTCCATCTTGCTTTCCAAGGACTTCGTTCTATCTTGCTTTCCAAGCATTTGGTCCCAAATCTTGCTTTCCAAGCATGTGGTCCCAAATCTTGCATCCAAGCACTTGGTGCCAAATCTTGCATCCAAGCACTTGGTGCCAAATCTTGCATCCAAGCACTTGGTGCCAAATCTTGCTTTCCAAGCACTTGGTGCCAAATCATGCTTTCCAAGCATTTGGTCCCAAATCTTGCTTTCCAAGCACTCGGTAACATATCTTGCTTTCCAAGCACTCGGTAACATATCTTGCTTTCCAAGCACTCGGTAACATATCTTGCTTTCCAAGCACTTGGTCCCAAATCATGCTTTCCAAGCACTTGGTCCCAAATCTTGCTTTCCAAGCACTTGGTTGCATCTAGGATTCATCTTCTGCCAATTTCATCATGCTCTATGACACGGCGCCCAGGCAGCATTCCTCTTGCAGAATTACAGCAGCTACCATTCCAGAATTTATTAATTTAGCAAAATTAAATATTGTGTTAATTCTTAAATTCAGAAGCCATACAAAACCAGACATGAATTGCGAACAAGAATGATTTGGACAATATTTTTAAGTTTCTTGGAATAAATAGAGGCAATAAAAATTACAAATTAGCAAAGTTAAATATTGTATCAATTTTTCCATTTATAAGGCTATAAAATCCTTGCAATCCTTATAAACAGAATTAAAGTAATGCAAGAGATTTGAATGATGCGCTGTGCTCGAATTAAAACAAGATAAAATGTTGCTCAATTTAAAAACAAGAAACATTAATTTTCTTGAAGGTAAAGCTTGCCTTGTAAAGCCTCAAATTTTGTATGTCTCGTCTATAACTATAGTGAAACAGTTTTTGAAAAACTATAAATTTAAAACAAATTTTGAATAAATATAATAAAATGGGAAAGTTGATTTGAGTTTAAGCAAAAAAACTTTGTTGGAACTCGAAAGCAAAATTCACAAATTAAATTATCAAATATAAATGTAAAAAATCATCGATAAATATTCAAAATAAAAGATTAATTGCCAGATATACAGGGTATACACATACAGGATATCTACATACAGGGTATTCACATACAGGGTATTCACATACAGGGTATTCACATAGAGGGTATTCACATACAGGGTATTCACATAGAGGGTATTCACATAGAGGGTATTCACATACGGGCTATTCAAATGCAGGGTATTCAAAATTTCATATACGCATATAAGTTCATTCAATAGCCCACACTCTGCCGCTTTTGGCTTTTGTATTACAAAATGATGGCCATTAAATTAATTAATTTGCGCCTTTCAAGCTTCAGCTGAAATTTCAATTAAATGAGAAGAAATACACAAAACACATTCAAGTTAAAAGATTGAATTGGTTTAAGCAGAAGCTTACAAAAGGCCGCAGCTATAAATATGTTTACAGATACAGATACAGATACTTTAACGCACAGTTGTAGATACTTTCAGATGGGCCACGACCCACGACTGACCCACGACTGAAATGGCTGAACATGGTGGTTTTATAAATTTACAACAATCAAAGAACAGAAAACTAAACATACGTCAAAACAAAAATCACGTCTATCTGAGGTAACAAAAAAAGATGACGAAATAAATGAAGAAGTTGAAGAAAAATACACGTCAATAAAGCCCGCTCTTGGCCCCGTCTTGGCTCCGTCTTGGCCCCGTCTTTGGCTTTGGTTTTACGCTAATTTTATTTGTGGTTTTTCCGCTTTGGTTTTATCAACACATTTTATTGTAATATTCTTTTGGCCAATTATTGTTTGTTGCTGCTCGAGTGAATTTGATTGATTTCAATTTTCTTGCAGCCAACAAAATCAATCAAAACTTTGTTTAGCTAATGTATCTGACGGGTTCTCCTCAACACACACACACACACACACACACACACGCGCACACACCTGGCCCAATATAACAACAGCAATGACAATGAAACTTTGTGGCCAATCCGCGGGCTCAGCTTTGGCTTTTCTGTCTGTAATTTTATTATGAAATACGCGTAATTAATTTCTGATTGTGCCTGCGCCTGCTCCTGCTCCTGCTCCGGCTGAAGAGCCGCCAATCACCTCTGATAAATGGGCAGACAGTTGGCAGGGGCCACGCCCATTGCCGTTTGAACATTTGAAGAAATTGCACAAAACGCCTCCCGTTTGAAGAGGAGAAAATAAATGTATGAAAAAAATTAATTACAAAATAAAAACTATTTGCGTTACGCTTCTTTTTTATTTTTTTTTGAGGGGCCGGCCATTTGATACGACTGCAAAATCAAGACTTGGCAACGCCTCTTCATCCCTCTCCCCACCCCTGCGTCTCTCTGGCCTTTGCCACTTCAATTAAATGGCCATATATCAGGGCAGAGCTTTTGCCCTCACATCGAATGCAATTAAAATCAAATGCTTGCCTCCATTTATATTTCTCCTTCTTTAAATCCCAAGCAAATTGTAAAACGATAAGCCTGGCCGGGACCACCCGGGCAATGTGAAGCTAGACTCCGCTTTCTAATTGCCATCAACTGTTTTCCGTGCCCAAAAGCAAGCGCGGCCAGAAATTAAGACATGGTACACATATTGCATATATTTTTCAAAGCGACGATATTTTAATTTGAATATTGGTTACGACTTTGAGCAGAGTTCGTCTTTTGATGAATGAGCAAAGATTCATTTATAGAAAAGTGGTCTAGTTCTCCAAATGGAGAACTTATACAGTTGAATACGAATAACTAAATAATTATATAAAGAAGTGTGTGGCAATTCTTTATGTTGTAAGACATTTTTAAGAACTTCTTCCGTTTATCAATTCGAGTATAGTTCCACTTTTTTAAGCAACAAAAAATGCTTTTCTTTATAGAACTTACGCATACTTTCATTTTAAGGTAAATCGAAGACACGTCGAGCATCACACGTCGTTCAATTAAGCGAATAGATATATAAATATATAGTTTATACAATTTTCAAAAAGAAACTGATATATAAAAGTAGAAATCTGCTTCTTGCCAAATTCAAATCAAGTTGTACCACATCAAAGCTTGTAAAAAGAAGCGCTACTCATTATAACTAAAAAATGTATAGAAATCTAAATAAATTAAAGATGTGCCCGCAAATCGATGTGAACGTTTCTACTTTAACTTTGTTATTTTACACATTTGGCATTCGGTTTTCGGCTTTGTGCGTGAAACAGAAAAAGCACGAAGCACGCTCCGCTCTAGTGGCAAAAGGCTCTGCCACATCTGCCTGCCCTGTTTTAAGTAGCCGCAGTCAATATTGTCTTTGGCTGATTTAACTTGAAAGCAGCAGCAGAAGCAGCAGCAGTAGCAGCAGTAATTTAATATTTTCTTAGCAGTTCATTTGAACTGGAAAATGTGTTTGGCTCAAGACACATATTCCCATCAGACTGGAAAGTTTAGCCTTCAGCACGGTAAATGCCTCAAGTCCACAAGTCCTAAGTTCCCGATATAATTATTAAATAATCCACCAATTTAGTACACGGGCCGATCTTACAGATCAAAACGAAATACGATCAATCGAATTAAATAAAAAGAACGAAGTGTTTTACATCTTCCCAAACGAACGAGTTCGAAGCTCTGGTAGGTGAGGGATTTAAATGCTCGGGTAATGTTCAATAAATAAAGAAATTTATAGTTTGTTCAAAAAATATTCCCAATTTAACGATTATAGCTGCAAATGCAAGCAATTGTGTGCCCACTAGGTCTGCTCCCGTAATCAAAAAAAAAAATAAAACGAATTTGTGTAATTTTTGTTGGATAAGCAAAATATTAGTCACATTTTCAATATGTATTTAAGTGCAATAAAAAATCCAATTACAATTAGCACAACGAAAATGAAAAGGCAAAATACATTAAAATAACGAGATTTTAAACACATTTCTTAACCGGCAATTGAGTTTGAACCGTCGTCTTCTCTGGCATCAGTTCATAAAGGCCAGATACCGGAGCACAACTGAAAGGCTTTATATGCACACAAACACAAATATCTTCAAGCTTAAATCAGCGTTTTGCAGTGGAACAAAGGGGAAATTGGGCCAGCAAGTAGCTGAAACTGGAACTGAAAATGCTTTCGTGAAACGATTCGACAATTGCTCCTGATGAAAATTTAAGTTATATAAAAAACAAACACACACACACAATTATGATAATATATCCAACCAATAATACTAGATACAGGAAAAACCTCTAGGAATGAAGTGCATTTCTCCAAAAATTAACAAACAAAAAACACAAATAAAACCGAGATAAAATAACGAAAACAAAATTCAAAAATACATAAAAAAAATTGATAGAGCAAAACGAGAAGCTTTGCTAACGCGGGCATGATTTAGTAGGGCGTAGTTAAGCAGCGCGCGCTTGAACCAGTTGAGAATTTTAAGCAATGAAAATGAGAACTTCATTTTTGTGTGAATTTAAGCCAAAGTAGGCACAGAGTGTACACTTTTTAGTTGCATACTTAGAGGTATTTAATACTTTACAATTCCCAGGAGCGAGTTTTCTTCAAGATTTGAACTGGCTTTTACACTCGCCATGCAAAATAGCTGGAATCAATTAGTTTTCATTGTTTGGGAATTGGGTAATGCGAAAGATATAAAATTATGACTCCAAATTAGGCATCAATAAACTTTGAAATGTCTATAAAAACGGAGCCCACAACTTTCCGGACATTAGAACTTGGTTGGATTGTGGCACAAAACTCTCAACACTTCGGCGTTTGGTTGAAACGCTTAACGAGCATTCAGAGCGGCGTCCATATAAAGCTATTAAACAGCCATTAAACTAGCCCATAAAATGCTCCATATGAACTGGCCCATTAGACGGGGTCTCTCTCCCTCTCTCTCTATCTGTCTTGGTCTCTCCTGTTGGTCATTAATTCCATTTGCTATTCCCACAGGTCGCCCATCAAATTGGGAATGTAAAACGCGTTAAACGCATTTCGAATTAGTTTTTGGCTGTTGCCGCTCCAATTAGGTGACTCCCCCCCCCCCCCTGCCACTGCCCCTCGCAACCACCTGTCTGATTTTGGGTCTGGGTTTTCTTGGGTAGAATTATGGGCATTGCGATAGGCGCGGATGCTTTCTAAGTGCTCTCGAAAACTTGAACTCACGTTTTGGCAGCTTTGCCGTGTTGTTGTTGTTGTTGCTGTTGTTGTTGCTGGCCATCAAACTTGGCCAATTGTTCTTCAATATCGCTTAATTGCATATCATCGGCAATGGCCGCATTTAAGTAGCAGCTCGCTTCGGTTTTGGACTGCCCTCTGCTGCTGTTGCCACGCCCACCGCCCAGCAGCTGCTCCGTGTCCGCATTGTGCAGCCAAACGGTGCTTCGATTCCGGCAAACATTCAAATTGCGTAGCTCGTTGAGGGGCAAATGTCGCGGCAAAGTGGGCAAAGTGGGCATGGTTCGCTTCTGCTGCTGCTGCTGCTGCTGCAGACGCTGCAACTGCGCTGGACTGAGGCTGCCCGTGAGCATGGCCACCTCGACATCGTCGTCTGTCTCGCCATTGCAGGATATGCCCGAGGAATGAAAGTGCTCCTCCTGCAGCTTGACGGGCACACTGTCGCCGGACAAATCGCTGCTTATCAGACTCGACTGCTGCGAGTGCAGCGCCCGCGCCAAGCTGGGCGTGCCCTCTCTCAGCGGGCAGCTGGGCGCCGGCAGCTCCAGCGCTATGTCATAGGGCGCCAGCGTCAGCTGCTTGGGCTTCGTTTTGGTCCTGACGGCAGCCTTGATCGGGTAGCCGGCGCTGGGCAGCGCGCGCTGCTTGGAGCAGTTCGTCTTCAGCTTGCGCGGCGTCAATTTGGCCACCGTCGATTGGCGCGACTGATGGGCGCTGCGCTGCGGCTGCTGGGCGGGCACAGGCAGAGTGGCTGCTGCGGCTGGTTCCGGTCGGCGTTCCGCGGAGCGTCGCCGGCTACGCCGTATGCTGGGCATATTGCGCGGAAACAACTTGCCCGCATCCGGCTGGGAGTTCTTTGAGACGCTGTCGCTGGGCGAGCCGCTGCTGGCGCTGGTGCTGCTGCTGCTGCTGGTGCTGCTGCTGGTATCGGTGATGGCCAGCACCGAGGCGCATTCGCTGTGCATTATAATCTCGCTATAGTTTTTTTTGGCATCGTTTTGCGTGTGTGGCAGGCAGATTTTCCACCAGCGCTTCTTGGCGAGCAGCTTGGACATGTTTGGGCAAAATTGGAGCTGTTGCCAATTAGCACATGTCACACACACGCACACACACACACACACAGGCACACGCACACCTGCTTGCCGTGACGCGTCAATCACAAATCGCCAATTGACACATTAACGAGACACCGTTGGACTGGTATGCAGGCTGCACAGCAATTACTGTCCACTGTAATTAACGGCCAATCCGTTTGTTCTAATTACGTGCGTAAAATCAATGAGATTTCGCTCAATATATCAATTCCCGACTATGGGCAAAGACACGCGCGCGATTTGCAAAAACCACAACAAAAACCACAATCAATTGCATCAAGCGTCATGCGAACCGTGCGCCTTGAAGTCGCGTTCACAACTGAAGCGGCTGCGCGTGCGTAGAAAGTTATTTGAGCTGAACGAGCAGCAGCAGAAAGTTCAACAGAGCAGATAGAGAGAGAGAGAGAGAGAGAGCGCGCGAGGTTGATGCAGGTCAAACTCAACACAGCTGCTGAACGCCGGCTTGAACTCACCACACGATCAGCGCTCGCTCTTTCGCTCGGCGCTCTCTTATACGCTGAGCAAGTGCAGCATTGCGCATAACAGGTGCCGGCTGCCGCTGTTAAGCGAGTATGAGTGGGGGGAACCAGGAATAGTTTACTGCATTTTGAGCGCTTTTTCTTTTTTGAGTGAGCTCGTGATTTGTGGCCGCATTCTGTGCGCTTATTAACAAGCTACTGGTGTGAGCTGCAGTCAAAGCCAGGCGCTACTGGTTGCCTGATTGGCCGCAGGCCATTTGACACATTTCAAGCACTTTAGCGACTGACCCATTTCAGAGCAGAGCAGCGGCAGCGGAACTGAGCACTCAACGATTATGACTGAGCTCCAGTTTGAGCTAAGCCCGCGAGCCTTTGTTGTTATTGTTGTTGACGCATTAACGGCGCGCCACAGTCGCAGACATTAGTATGTGGCAAAGCCGGAAGGGTTGCATATTGGGTGGCTAAAGAAAATCAAAGCTCGAATTTCACTCTTGATTGACAGCTTTAAATGCTGAAGAGTGAAATTTGCTGCAAATGTTTTTCCGACTTTCTAAACATGCAGCGCGTCATGTTAAATCAGTTGAATTATTGCGCCCCCAAAAAATATTTTCACCAATTTTGTTTATTAACTTTTTCAACTTACATTTAGAATTCGCCAATAAGTGCTTCCATTTTGCTGGCCAGCACTGTAAACGCTTCACAAATTGTTTGCCAAACTGTAATGAGAACAAAATATGCCAAAAAGCAAATAAATTAGAATGCGCTCAAAGTTAAATATATGCACAGAGGCGTAGCCAAAAGAGCGAGTTGCGGGTTGCGGAGGGTTAATGATACAAAAATGTGCAACTAATTGCGAACAAAATGGAAACAACAAAATAAACAAAAGCTCGGGCAAAAGTATTTTAATTACCAGCATTGCAGTGTCAAAAACACGCCCCCAACAAGAAGAAGAAGAAGAAGCAGAAAAGTGCGTCAAAACTTTATTTGACAGTTACAACTGAACAATTCATGAAGTGAAATGCGCAAAACGAAACAATTTTGATTAAAACTGCGACACGCAGTTGCCAGTTGCCAGTTGCCAGTTGGAATGTCAGCCAAATGTAGTTGGCAGTTATACGAAAGGGGGGGGGCACGGGGCCGGCGGGGGGGCGGGATTACGTGCAGAATCTCTGACAATTGCCATTTGTGCTAAGTGCAGCAAGCGGGCAGGGCAACAGGTAACAGTCAACGTCACATGGAACATTCCAAAAAAATAAAAAAAAACTTGTAAAACAAACGACACGGCGAATGTCCCCCGCGACTGCGACGCCGCTGCAAAGGTCGTAAAAGTTGAGATTTTAACGTGCGCTCTACACGTGTACTCTGCACTCAGAGTGTGCAAGTGTGTGTGTGTGTGTGGGGAAGAGTGCAAAAGAGAGTGAGAGTCGGTGCGGCGCACTTGGGCGCAGCTGATGCCAGGCAGCGCGGCGCGCATCGCTGCCAAGATGGCGTCATAAAGCACTAAAAAGTATTAAAACAATTTACACTTTGTAAAAACAACAGCAGCAGCAGCGCAGCAGCAGCGGAGGCAGCGGCGGCAGCGACAGCAACAACCGTTGTGTGGCTTGTTGTTGCCTGCACGTGTGCGCGCCTAGCAGGCAAGTGCGAGCGAGACAGCGTGTGCAACAAGGCACTTACTTTCGTTTTGTGCAGCCGCTCGCACTCGATGTGTTATTTACATTTTTTTTGTTTTTGTTTTGTTTCGTTTTGTGTTGTGTTTTTGCTGCTGGCAACTGCACAACATGGCGTCAGCAGCTCCTGCCATGCGTTCGTTCTAACTGTCATAATCATAACGGTGCTCACAGCTCAGTATTACGAAATGGCGGCTGGGCGGAACGGGACGTTGACAATCGCGTTACCATAATTCTTTTTTCGCTAAATTCAAATAGCATTTGGCGCTTATTTGCATAAACAACGTGAAAGTCATAAAGTGAAAAATTGTATAAAAATATAATAAGAATGGGGAATTGAAGTGCAAGTGGGCGAGAGGGTGGAGGGTGGCGGGTGACGCTGAATGGCAGGCACTGTGGAGTAAATCTGAGCAAAAACTGTGATTGAAAAAATATGTAAAATTCTTAAATTGAATTCGGAAATGTAATTGGGCAAGTAGATAAAATTCAAGTTATGAAAGAGCAGGCTGCAGCTTAGCTAGCTTGTCAATATTTATATTTATTGTCAATTTAACAGACTTCCGCAGCAGAAGAGCTTAGTTCAAGGCAAGTCTCAAATCTGTGTCTCTACGAAATTGTGTTTTACTATTTCCAAGAGTTCTATTTGCAATTGTTAGCTGCATTTGACACCATGGTGCGTCATTCACAGTTATTCATTTTGAATCTCTCTACCGTTATATCCGCTCGACAGCCATGCCACAATGTGCCATATGCGAAGCTCTCAACCAATCCCCAGCTATATGAAAGCGACTTCCTCTTAAGACAATAAGCAGCGAGCGTTAACAGAGGAGCTGCAGGGGGAGGGGGAGGGGGAGTGGAGTGCGAGTTGGAGCTGTGGCAATAGCAACGGGGAGCCGTAACAATTGCAACCAGCTCAAAGAGGCAGCGCGCGCCTGTCGCTCAGTTTTTTCGAGTTTCCTGCGTGGGCGGCCCTAATGATGATGTCGCCTGCTGCTGCTGCTGCTTCTGAATTGTTGTTGTTGTTGCTGCTGCTGCTGGGGAAATGTGGCGAAAGTCTCAAGTGCCGCCTGCCAGCCCGAAGTCCCGTTTTATATTTATGAAAAATATATTTTGTTGTTGTTGCATGAAATGTGATGACAAAACAAGGAGGCGCAATCATTGCGTTGATTTGCAAAATGGCGCTGATGACAGTCGTCTTTGGGCGCCAGTCTAGAGGGGCGCTTGGCTGCGTGGGCTTACTGATTTTTAATTAAAAAAGCAGCAAGAAGCAGAGCTAGACGAGCGCAGAAAAAAGCAAAGCTCAAAGTGCGCGTCAGAAGGTTTCCTTTTGTTAATCGACTTGATTGTAAATATTTTCTTGCCTGCCAGGGGCGTCCCCCTTGCCGGGCGCGCCCCCCTTTTTGCGCTGTATGTTTGCTGTTGTCATGTTGCTGTTGCTGCGCTTCTAACGGCACATTCACCCAGCCAGCCTGCAGTGACAGTGCCACAAGCTAGCACAAGTCACCCCCCGCCTGGCCGCACCTGTCCGCCCATGCCCAGCAGCCGCCCCTTCACGAGTGTGTCGCAACATTTGCCTTTGTTATTTATGGCATTGTTCGTGCTGCTGCTGCTGTTGTTGTTGTTGTTGTTGCCGTCGTCCCTGCTGATGCGTTGCGCGTTTTTTCACGCGCCCAAATTGTGAAGGGGCGCGTCTGTTAGGGGGTAGGACGGAGGACGGCAGCACAAGTTTGTTTTTGTCATTCGCGTTTTTAATTTTGACTTTGACGTTGGGCAATAACAATAATGTCAGCCACGTCTGTCAGCAGCAGTTGAACCAATTTTTGGCAACAAGTTATAGCTAGAAAAACTGGTGAGAGAGAGAGAGAGAGGGGGAGAGAGAGCAGGGCTAAAGAGCTGCAGGCGAAGATATAGTTGAGCCTTAAAAAACCCTTGTAATATAAGATAAATATAGATATAGTAGATAACGCTTACAAGGAAACATCTCCGACCCTAATCAAGTATATATATTCTATAGCCATATTAAAGCCCATATTCTATATAGCCTTATGCGACTGTCCGTCTGTTCCTACGTCTGCCCGTGTGTCTGTCTCCATTGTCGAGATATCGTCATGAAACTTTGAATATGTTTATCTTTCTGTTGCTGGCGGAACATATGCTGGAACCGGCCGGATCAGTCCATTATATACTGCAGCAGCCATAGGAACAATCGGTTTAAAAGTAGGTTCTTTGATAAAAAACTTTATCAAGAGATCGTAGCCAAGCTCGGCATTTATAATTTTAACTAGGCCCTCTACATGTATTTCAAAATCTTATCAAAATCGAACCGCTATATCATATAGCTGTACTGTAGTTATATTTCAACAAACCTAGCATTTTTAAGCTGAGAGATATCTCGACTTTCTCGTTTAAATTTAAATATTGTATTTTTATCAAATAATATTTTAGAATAGTTTTTGTTTAAGCAAACGATTTGCCAGGGGTATTCAAGTCGTTCAATAAACATTTACCAACAGCTTTTTATTTTTGTACCCTGAACCCATTAAAAATGGGTATAAGGGTATATTGTATTTGTGCGAAAGCCAAATGTATGTATCAGGCAGAAGGAAGCAACTCCGACCCCATAAAGTATATATATTCTTGATCAGCATAAATAGCCGAGTCGATCTAGCCATATCCGTCTGTATGTCCGTCCGTCCGTATGAATGAACGCAATGATCTCAGAACCTATAAGAGCTAGAGACTTGATGTAGGTGCTCCTAGTTCCCGCGCAGATCGAGTTTGTTTCCGATAATCAATAACTTACTCCGTTTCCAAGCAATCGATAAAAATCGAGATCGATATCCTGTTTTTTAAGCAATTTTGGTAAATAATAAGAACTAGAGTCACCACACTTGACATATAGTTTCTAAAATAGAATATATGTATGATATAGGATTTTTCTTCACGGTTTTCCCTCTAGATTAATCTGGCATTCAAATCTGAACAACGATTTTTTAGTCGAAATTCATGTCCAAATCTTACCCCAAATTTCCTATATAGACATTGGTCAAAAATTACCACCCCCATAACTCGGTCAAATCTCATCCGATTTTCACGAAGTTTGGCTTTTTCTTCATGGTTTTCCCTCTAGATTAATGTGGCAATCAAATCTCGACACCGATTTTTTGGTCGAAATTCATGTCCAAATCTTACCCCAAGATTCGTATATAGAAATGGGTGAAAAATGACCACCCCCATATCTCGGCCAAATCTCATCCGATTTTCACGAAGTTTGGATTTTTCTTCATGGTTTTCCCTCTAGATTAATCTGGCATTCAAATCTGAACACCGATTTTTTAGTCGAAATTCATGTCCAAATCTTACCCCAAGATTCGTATATAGACATGGGTCAAAAATTACCATTCCCATATCTCGGCCAAATCTCATCCGATTTTCACGAAGTTTGGATTTTCCTTCATGGTTTTCCCTCTAGATTAATCTGGCATTCAAATCTCGACACCGATTTATTGGTCGAAATTCATGTCCAAATCTTACCCCAAGATTCGTATGTAGACATGGGTCAAAAATTACCACCCCCATATCTCGGCCAAATCTCATCCGATTTTCACGAAGTTTGGATTTTTCTTCATGGTTTTCCCTCTAGATTAATCTGGCATTCAAATCTCGACACCGATTTTTTGGTCGAAATTCATGTCCAAATCTTACCCCAAGATTCGTATATAGAAATGGGTGAAAAATGACCACCCCCATATCTCGGCCAAATCTCATCCGATTTTTACGAAGTTTGGATTTTTCTTCATGGTTTTCCCTCTAGATTAATCTGGCATTCAAATCTGAACAACGATTTTTTAGTCGAAATTCATGTCCAAATCTTACCCCAAATTTCCTATATAGACATTGGTCAAAAATTACCACCCCCATAACTCGGTCAAATCTCATCCGATTTTCACGAAGTTTGGATTTTTCTTCATGGTTTTCCCTCTAGATTAATCTGGCATTCAAATCTGAACACCGATTTTTTAGTCGAAATTCATGTCCAAATCTTACCCCAAGATTCGTATGTAGACATGGGTCAAAAATTACCACTCCCATATATCGGCCAAATCTCATCCGATTTTCACGAAGTGTGGATTTTTCTTCATGGTTTTCCCTCTAGATTAATGTGTCATTCAAATCTGAACACCGATTTTTTGGTCGAAATTCATGTCCAAATCTTACCCCAAAATTCCTATATAGACATGGGTCAAAAATTACCACCCCCATATCTCGGCCAAATCTCATCCGATTTTCACGAAGTTTGGCTTTTTCTTCATGGTTTTCCCTCTAGATTAATCTGGCATTCAAATCTCGACACCGATTTTTTGGTCGAAATTCATGTCCAAATCTTACCCCAAAATTCCTATATAGACATGTGTCAAAAATTACCACCCCCATAAATCGGCCAAATGTCATCCGATTTTCACGAAGTTTGGCTTTTTCTTCATGGTTTTCCCTCTAGATTAATCTGGCATTCAAATCTGAACACCGATTTTTAAGTCGAAATATATGTCCAAATCATACCCCAAGATTCGTATATAGACATGGGTCAAAAATTACCATTCCCATATCTCGGCCAAATCTCATCCGATTTTCACGAAGTTTGGCTTTTTCTTCATGGTTTTCCCTCTAGATTAATCTGGCATTCAAATCTCGACACCGATTTTTTGGTCGAAATTCATATCCAAATCTTACCCCAAATTTCCTATATAGACATGGTTCAAAAATTACCACCCCCATAACTCGGTCAAATCTCATCCGATTTTCACGAAGTTTGGCTTTTTCTTCATGGTTTTCCCTCTAGATTAATGTGGCATTCAAATCTCGACACCGATTTTTTGGTCGAAATTCATGTCCAAATCTTACCCCAAAATTCCTATATAGACATGGGTCAAAAATTACCACCCCCATATCTCGGCCAAATCTCATCCGATTTTCACGAAGTTTGGCTTTTTCTTCATGGTTTTCCCTCTAGATTAATCTGGCATTCAAATCTGAACACCGATTTTTTAGTCGAAATTCATGTCCAAATCTTACCCCAAATTTCCTATATAGACATGGTTCAAAAATTACCACCCCCATAACTCGGTCAAATCTCATCCGATTTTCACGAAGTTTGGATTTTTCTTCATGGTTTTCCCTCTAGATTAATCTGGAATTCAAATCTGAACACCGATTTTTTAGTCGAAATTCATGTCCAAATCTTACCCCAAATTTCCTATATAGACATGGGTCAAAAATTACCACCCCCATAACTCGGTCAAATCTCATCCGATTTTCACGAAGTTTGGCTTTTTCTTCATGGTTTTCCCTTTAGATTAATGTAACATTCAAATCTCGACACCGATTTTTTGGTCGACATTCATGTCCAAATCTTACCCCAAAATTCCTATATAGACATGGGCGAAAAATGACCACCCCCATATCTCGGCCAAATCTCATCCGATTTTCACAAAGTTTGAATTTTTCTTCATGGTTTTCCCTCTAGATTAATCTGGAATTCAAATCTGAACACCGATTTTTTAGTCGAAATTCATGTCCAAATCTTACCCCAAAATTCGTATATAGACATGGGTCAAAAACGACCAGCCCCATATCTCGGCCAAATCTCATCCGATTTTCACGAAGTTTGGCTTTTTCTTCATGGTTTTCCCTCTAGATTAATCTGGCATTCAAATCTGAACACCGAATTTTTAGTCGAAATTCATGTCCAAATCTTACCCCAAATTTCCTATATAGACATGGGTCAAAAATTACCACCCCCATAACTCGGTCAAATCTCATCCGATTTTCACGAAGTTTGGCTTTTTCTTCATGGTTTTCCCTCTAGATTAATGTGACATTCAAATCTCGACACCGATTTTTTGGTCGACATTCATGTCCAAATCTTACCCCAAAATTCCTATATAGACATGGGTGAAAAATGACCACCCCATATCTCGGCCAAATCTCATCCGATTTTCACAAAGTTTGAATTTTTGTTCATGGTTTTCCCTCTAGATTAATCTGGCATTCAAATCTGAACACCGATTTTTTAGTCGAAATTCATGTCCAAATCTTACCCCAAATTTCCTATATAGACATGGGTCAAAAATTACCACCCCCATATCTCGGCCAAATCTCATCCGATTTTCACTAAGTTTGAATTTTTCTTCATGGTTTTCCCTCTAGATTAATCTGGCATTCAAATCTGAACACCGATTTTTTGGTCGAAATTCATGTCCAAATCTTACCCCAAAATTCCTATATAGACATGGGTCAAAAACGACCAGCCCCATATCTCGGCCAAATCTCATCCGATTTTCACGAAGTTTGGCTTTTTCTTCGTGGTTTTCCCTCTAGATTAATCTGGCATTCAAATCTGAACTCCGATTTTTTGGTCGAAATTCATGTCAAAATCTTACCCCAAAATTCCTATATAGACATGGGTCAAAAACGACCAGCCCCATATCTCGGCCAAATCTCATCCGATTTTCACGAAGTTTGGCTTTTTCTTCATGGTTTTCCCTCTAGATTAATCTGGCATTCAAATATGAACACCGATTTTTTAGTCGAAATTTATGTCCAAATCTTACCCCAAGATTCGTATATAGACATGGGTCAAAAATGACCACCCCCATATCTCGGCCAAATCTCATCCGATTTTCACGAAGTTTGGCTTTTTCTTCATGGTTTTCCCTCTAGATTAATGTGGCTTTCAAATCTCGACACCGATTTTTTGGTCGAAATTCATGTCCAAATCTTACCCCAAAATTCCTATATAGACATGGGTCAAAAATTACCACTCCCATATCTCGGCCAAATCTCATCCGATTTTCACGAAGTTTGGCTTTTTCTTCATGGTTTTCCCTCTAGATTAATCTGGCATTCAAATCTGAACACCGATTTTTTAGTCGAAATTCATGTCCAAATCTTACCCCAAATTTCCTATATAGACATGGGTCAAAAATTACCACCCCCATATCTCGGCCAAATCTCATCCGATTTTCACTAAGTTTGAATTTTTCTTCATGGTTTTCCCTCTAGATTAATCTGGCATTCAAATCTGAACACCGATTTTTTGGTCGAAATTCATGTCCAAATCTTACCCCAAAATTCCTATATAGACATGTGTCAAAAATTACCACCCCCATAAATCGGCCAAATGTCATCCGATTTTCACGAAGTTTGGCTTTTTCTTCATGGTTTTCCCTCTAGATTAATCTGGCATTCAAATCTGAACACCGATTTTTAAGTCGAAATATATGTCCAAATCATACCCCAAGATTCGTATATAGACATGGGTCAAAAATTACCATTCCCATATCTCGGCCAAATCTCATCCGATTTTCACGAAGTTTGGCTTTTTCTTCATGGTTTTCCCTCTAGATTAATGTGGCATTCAAATCTCGACACCGATTTTTTGGTCGAAATTCATATCCAAATCTTACCCCAAATTTCCTATATAGACATGGTTCAAAAATTACCACCCCCATAACTCGGTCAAATCTCATCCGATTTTCACGAAGTTTGGCTTTTTCTTCATGGTTTTCCCTCTAGATTAATGTGGCATTCAAATCTCGACACCGATTTTTTGGTCGAAATTCATGTCCAAATCTTACCCCAAAATTCCTATATAGACATGGGTCAAAAATTACCACCCCCATATCTCGGCCAAATCTCATCCGATTTTCACGAAGTTTGGCTTTTTCTTCATGGTTTTCCCTCTAGATTAATCTGGCATTCAAATCTGAACACCGATTTTTTAGTCGAAATTCATGTCCAAATCTTACCCCAAATTTCCTATATAGACATGGTTCAAAAATTACCACCCCCATAACTCGGTCAAATCTCATCCGATTTTCACGAAGTTTGGATTTTTCTTCATGGTTTTCCCTCTAGATTAATCTGGAATTCAAATCTGAACACCGATTTTTTAGTCGAAATTCATGTCCAAATCTTACCCCAAATTTCCTATATAGACATGGGTCAAAAATTACCACCCCCATAACTCGGTCAAATCTCATCCGATTTTCACGAAGTTTGGCTTTTTCTTCATGGATTTCCCTTTAGATTAATGTAACATTCAAATCTCGACACCGATTTATTGGTCGACATTCATGTCCAAATCTTACCCCAAAATTCCTATATAGACATGGGTGAAAAATGACCACCCCCATATCTCGGCCAAATCTCATCCGATTTTCACAAAGTTTGAATTTTTCTTCATGGTTTTCCCTCTAGATTAATCTGGAATTCAAATCTGAACACCGATTTTTTAGTCGAAATTCATGTCCAAATCTTACCCCAAGATTCGTATATAGACATGGGTCAAAAACGACCAGCCCCATATCTCGGCCAAATCTCATCCGATTTTCACGAAGTTTGGCTTTTTCTTCATGGTTTTCCCTCTAGATTAATCTGGCATTCAAATCTGAACACCGATTTTTTAGTCGAAATTCATGTCCAAATCTTACCCCAAATTTCCTATATAGACATGGGTCAAAAATTACCACCCCCATAACTCGGTCAAATCTCATCCGATTTTCACGAAGTTTGGCTTTTTCTTCATGGTTTTCCCTCTAGATTAATGTGACATTCAAATCTCGACACCGATTTTTTGGTCGACATTCATGTCCAAATCTTACCCCAAAATTCCTATATAGACATGGGTGAAAAATGACCACCCCATATCTCGGCCAAATCTCATCCGATTTTCACAAAGTTTGAATTTTTGTTCATGGTTTTCCCTCTAGATTAATCTGGCATTCAAATCTGAACACCGATTTTTTAGTCGAAATTCATGTCCAAATCTTACCCCAAATTTCCTATATAGACATGGGTCAAAAATTACCACCCCCATATCTCGGCCAAATCTCATCCGATTTTCACTAAGTTTGAATTTTTCTTCATGGTTTTCCCTCTAGATTAATCTGGCATTCAAATCTGAACACCGATTTTTTGGTCGAAATTCATGTCCAAATCTTACCCCAAAATTCCTATATAGACATGGGTCAAAAACGACCAGCCCCATATCTCGGCCAAATCTCATCCGATTTTCACGAAGTTTGGCTTTTTCTTCGTGGTTTTCCCTCTAGATTAATCTGGCATTCAAATCTGAACTCCGATTTTTTGGTCGAAATTCATGTCAAAATCTTACCCCAAAATTCCTATATAGACATGGGTCAAAAACGACCAGCCCCATATCTCGGCCAAATCTCATCCGATTTTCACGAAGTTTGGCTTTTTCTTCATGGTTTTCCCTCTAGATTAATCTGGCATTCAAATATGAACACCGATTTTTTAGTCGAAATTTATGTCCAAATCTTACCCCAAGATTCGTATATAGACATGGGTCAAAAATGACCACCCCCATATCTCGGCCAAATCTCATCCGATTTTCACGAAGTTTGGCTTTTTCTTCATGGTTTTCCCTCTAGATTAATGTGGCATTCAAATCTCGACACCGATTTTTTGGTCGAAATTCATGTCCAAATCTTACCCCAAAATTCCTATATAGACATGGGTCAAAAATTACCACTCCCATATCTCGGCCAAATCTCATCCGATTTTCACGAAGTTTGGCTTTTTCTTCATGGTTTTCCCTCTAGATTAATCTGGCATTCAAATCTGAACACCGATTTTTTAGTCGAAATTCATGTCCAAATCTTACCCCAAATTTCCTATATAGACATGGGTCAAAAATTACCACCCCCATATCTCGGCCAAATCTCATCCGATTTTCACTAAGTTTGGATTTTTCTTCATGGTTTTCCCTCTAGATTAATCTGGAATTCAAATCTGAACACCGATTTTTTAGTCGAAATTCATGTCCAAATCTTACCCCAAATTTCCTATATAGACATGGGTCAAAAATTACCACCCCCATAACTCGGTCAAATCTCATCCGATTTTCACGAAGTTTGGCTTTTTCTTCATGGTTTTCCCTCTAGATTAATGTGACATTCAAATCTCGACACCGATTTTTTGGTCGAAATTCATGTCCAAATCTTACCCCAAAATTCCTATATAGACATGGGTGAAAAATGACCACCCCATATCTCGGCCAAATCTCATCCGATTTTCACAAAGTTTGAATTTTTGTTCATGGTTTTCCCTCTAGATTAATCTGGCATTCAAATCTGAACACCGATTTTTTGGTCGAAATTCATGTCCAAATCTTACCCCAAATTTCCTATATAGACATGGGTGAAAAATGACCACCCCCATATCTCGGCCAAATCTCATCCGATTTTCACTAAGTTTGAATTTTTCTTCATGGTTTTCCCTCTAGATTAATCTGGCATTCAAATCTGAACACCGATTTTTTGGTCGAAATTCATGTCCAAATCTTACCCCAAAATTCCTATATAGACATGGGTCAAAAACGACCAGCCCCATATCTCGGCCAAATCTCATCCGATTTTCACGAAGTTTGGCTTTTTCTTCGTGGTTTTCCCTCTAGATTAATCTGGCATTCAAATCTGAACTCCGATTTTTTGGTCGAAATTCATGTCAAAATCTTACCCCAAAATTCCTATATAGACATGGGTCAAAAACGACCAGCCCCATATCTCGGCCAAATCTCATCCGATTTTCACGAAGTTTGGCTTTTTCTTCATGGTTTTCCCTCTAGATTAATCTGGCATTCAAATCTCGACACCGATTTTTTGGTCGAAATTCATGTCCAAATCTTACCCCAAAATTCCTATATAGACATGGGTCAACAATTACCACTCCCATATCTCGGCCAAATCTCATCCGATTTTCACGAAGTTTGGCTTTTTCTTCATGGTTTTCCCTCTAGATTAATCTGGCATTCAAATCTGAACACCGATTTTTTAGTCGAAATTCATGTCCAAATCTTACCCCAAATTTCCTATATAGACATGGGTCAAAAATTACCACCCCCATATCTCGGCCAAATCTCATCCGATTTTCACTAAGTTTGAATTTTTCTTCATGGTTTTCCCTCTAGATTAATCTGGCATTCAAATCTGAACACCGATTTTTTGGTCGAAATTCATGTCCAAATCTTACCCCAAGATTTGTATATAGACATGGGTCAAAAATTACCACCCCCATATCTCGGCCAAATCTCATCCGATTTTCACGAAGTTTGGCTTTTTTTCATGGTTTTCCCTCTAGATTAATGTGGCATTCAAATCTCGACACCGATTTTTTGGTCGAAATTCATGTCCAAATCTTACCCCAAAATTCCTATATAGACATGGGTCAAAAATTACCACCCCCATAAATCGGCCAAATCTCATCCGATTTTCACGAAGTTTGGCTTTTTCTTCATGGTTTTCCCTCTAGATTAATCTGGCATTCAAATCTGAACACCGATTTTTTAGTCGAAATTCATGTCCAAATCTTACCCCAAGATTCGTATGTAGACATGGGTCAAAAATTACCACCCCCATATCTCGGTCAAATCTCATCCGATTTTCACGAAGTTTGGCTTTTTATTCATGGTTTTCCCTCTAGATTAATGTGGCATTCAAATCTCGACACCGATTTTTTGGTCGAAATTTATGTCCAAATCTTACCCCAAGATTCGTATATAGACATGGGTCAAAAATTACCACCCCCATATCTCGGCCAAATCTCATCCGATTTTCACGAAGTTTGGCTTTTTTTCATGGTTTTCCCTCTAGATTAATGTGGCATTCAAATCTCGACACCGATTTTTTGGTCGAAATTCATGTCCAAATCTTACCCCAAAATTCCTATATAGACATGGGTCAAAAATTACCACCCCCATAAATCGGCCAAATCTCATCCGATTTTCACGAAGTTTGGCTTTTTCTTCATGGTTTTCCCTCTAGATTAATCTGGCATTCAAATCTGAACACCGATTTTTTAGTCGAAATATATGTCCAAATCTTACCCCAAGATTCGTATGTAGACATGGGTCAAAAATTACCACCCCCATAACTCGGTCAAATCTCATCCGATTTTAATGAAGTTTGGATTTTTCTTCATGGTTTTCCCTCTAGATTAATCTGGCATTCAAATCTGAACACCGATTTTTTAGTCGAAATTCATGTCCAAATCTTACCCCAAGATTCGTATGTAGACATGGGTCAAAAATTACCACCCCCATATCTCGGCCAAATCTCATCCGATTTTCACGAAGTTTGGCTTTTTATTCATGGTTTTCCCTCTAGATTAATGTGGCATTCAAATCTCGACACCGATTTTTTGGTCGAAATTCATGTCCAAATCTTACCCCAAGATTCGTATATAGACATGGGTCAAAAATTACCACTCCCATATCTCGGCCAAATCTCATCCGATTTTCACGAAGTTTGGCTTTTTTTTTCATGGTTTTCCCTCTAGATTAATGTGGCATTCAAATCTCGACACCGATTTTTTGGTCGAAATTCATGTCCAAATCTTACCCCAAAATTCCTATATAGACATGGGTCAAAAATTACCACCCCCATAAATCGGCCAAATCTCATCCGATTTTCACGAAGTTTGGCTTTTTCTTTATGGTTTTCCCTCTAGATTAATCTGGCATTCAAATCTGAACACCGATTTTTTAGTCGAAATATATGTCCAAATCTTACCCCAAGATTCGTATGTAGACATGGGTCAAAAATTACCACCCCCATATCTCGGCCAAATCTCATCCGATTTTCACGAAGTTTGGCTTTTTCTTCATGGTTTTCCCTCTAGAATAATGTGGCATTCAAATCTCGACACCGATTTTTTGGTCGAAATTCATGTCCAAATCTTACCACAAAATTCCTATATAGACATGGGTCAAAAATTACCACCCCCATAACTCGGTCAAATCTCATCCGATTTTCACGAAGTTTGGATTTTTCTTCATGGTTTTCCCTCTAGATTAATGTGGCATTCAAATCTGAACACCGATTTTTTAGTCGAAATATATGTCCAAATCTTACCCCAAGATTCGTATGTAGACATGGGTCAAAAATTACCACCCCCATAACTCGGTCAAATCTCATCCGATTTTCACGAAGTTTGGATTTTTCTTCATGGTTTTCCCTCTAGATTAATGTGGCATTCAAATCTGAACACCGATTTTTTAGTCGAAATATATGTCCAAATCTTACCCCAAGATTCGTATGTAGACATGGGTCAAAAATTACCACCCCCATAACTCGGTCAAATCTCATCCGATTTTAATGAAGTTTGGATTTTTCTTCATGGTTTTCCCTCTAGATTAATGTGGCATTCAAATCTGAACACCGATTTTTTAGTCGAAATTCATGTCCAAATCTTACCCCAAGATTCGTATATAGACATGGGTGAAAAATGACCACCCGCATATCTCGGCCAAATCTCATCCGATTTTCACGAAGTTTGGATTTTTCTTCATGGTTTTCCCTCTAACTTAATCTGGCATTCAAATCTCGACACCGATTTTTTGGTCGAAATTCATGTCCAAATCTTACCCCAAAATTCCTATATAGACATGGGTCAAAAAAGACCAGCCCCATATCTCGGCCAAATCTCATCCGATTTTCACGAAGTTTGGCTTTTTCTTCGTGGGTTTCCCTCTAGATTAATCTGGCATTCAAATCTGAACACCGATTTTTTAGTCGAAATTCATGTCCAAATCTTACCCCAAGATTCGTATATAGACATGGGTCAAAAATGACCACCCTCATATCTCGGCCAAATCTCATCCGATTTTCACGAAGTTTGGCTTTTTCTTCATGGTTTTCCCTCTAGATTAATGTGGCTTTCAAATCTCGACACCGATTTTTTGGTCGAAATTCATGTCCAAATCTTACCCCAAGATTCGTATATAGACATGGGTCAAAAATTACCACCCCCATAACTCGGTCAAATCTCATCCGATTTTCACGAAGTATGGCTTTTTCTTCATGGTTTTCCCTCTAGATTAATCTGGCATTCAAATCTGAACACCGATTTTTTGGTCGAAATTCATGTCCAAATCTTACCCCAAGATTCGTATTTAGACATGGGTCAAAAATTACCACCCCCATATCTCGGCCAAATCTCATCCGATTTTCACGAAGTTTGGCTTTTTTTCATGGTTTTCCCTCTAGATTAATGTGGCATTCAAATCTCGACACCGATTTTTTGGTCGAAATTCATGTCCAAATCTTACCCCAAAATTCCTATATAGACATGGGTCAAAAATTACCACCCCCATAAATCGGCCAAATCTCATCCGATTTTCACGAAGTTTGGCTTTTTCTTCATGGTTTTCCCTCTAGATTAATCTGGCATTCAAATCTGAACACCGATTTTTTAGTCGAAATATATGTCCAAATCTTACCCCAAGATTCGTATGTAGACATGGGTCAAAAATTACCACCCCCATAACTCGGTCAAATCTCATCCGATTTCAATGAAGTTTGGATTTTTCTTCATGGTTTTCCCTCTAGATTAATCTGGCATTCAAATCTGAACACCGATTTTTTAGTCGAAATTCATGTCCAAATCTTACCCCAAGATTCGTATGTAGACATGGGTCAAAAATTACCACCCCCATATCTCGGCCAAATCTCATCCGATTTTCACGAAGTTTGGCTTTTTATTCATGGTTTTCCCTCTAGATTAATGTGGCATTCAAATCTCGACACCGATTTTTTGGTCGAAATTCATGTCCAAATCTTACCCCAAGATTCGTATATAGACATGGGTCAAAAATTACCACCCCCATATCTCGGCCAAATCTCATCCGATTTTCACGAAGTTTGGCTTTTTTTTTCATGGTTTTCCCTCTAGATTAATGTGGCATTCAAATCTCGACACCGATTTTTTGGTCGAAATTCATGTCCAAATCTTACCCCAAAATTCCTATATAGACATGGGTCAAAAATTACCACCCCCATAAATCGGCCAAATCTCATCCGATTTTCACGAAGTTTGGCTTTTTCTTTATGGTTTTCCCTCTAGATTAATCTGGCATTCAAATCTGAACACCGATTTTTTAGTCGAAATATATGTCCAAATCTTACCCCAAGATTCGTATGTAGACATGGGTCAAAAATTACCACCCCCATATCTCGGCCAAATCTCATCCGATTTTCACGAAGTTTGGCTTTTTCTTCATGGTTTTCCCTCTAGAATAATGTGGCATTCAAATCTCGACACCGATTTTTTGGTCGAAATTCATGTCCAAATCTTACCACAAAATTCCTATATAGACATGGGTCAAAAATTACCACCCCCATAACTCGGTCAAATCTCATCCGATTTTCACGAAGTTTGGATTTTTCTTCATGGTTTTCCCTCTAGATTAATGTGGCATTCAAATCTGAACACCGATTTTTTAGTCGAAATATATGTCCAAATCTTACCCCAAGATTCGTATGTAGACATGGGTCAAAAATTACCACCCCCATAACTCGGTCAAATCTCATCCGATTTTAATGAAGTTTGGATTTTTCTTCATGGTTTTCCCTCTAGATTAATGTGGCATTCAAATCTGAACACCGATTTTTTAGTCGAAATTCATGTCCAAATCTTACCCCAAGATTCGTATATAGACATGGGTGAAAAATGACCACCCGCATATCTCGGCCAAATCTCATCCGATTTTCACGAAGTTTGGATTTTTCTTCATGGTTTTCCCTCTAACTTAATCTGGCATTCAAATCTCGACACCGATTTTTTGGTCGAAATTCATGTCCAAATCTTACCCCAAAATTCCTATATAGACATGGGTCAAAAACGACCAGCCCCATATCTCGGCCAAATCTCATCCGATTTTCACGAAGTTTGGCTTTTTCTTCGTGGGTTTCCCTCTAGATTAATCTGGCATTCAAATCTGAACACCGATTTTTTAGTCGAAATTCATGTCCAAATCTTACCCCAAGATTCGTATATAGACATGGGTCAAAAATGACCACCCTCATATCTCGGCCAAATCTCATCCGATTTTCACGAAGTTTGGCTTTTTCTTCATGGTTTTCCCTCTAGATTAATGTGGCTTTCAAATCTCGACACCGATTTTTTGGTCGAAATTCATGTCCAAATCTTACCCCAAGATTCGTATATAGACATGGGTCAAAAATTACCACCCCCATATCTCGGCCAAATCTCATCCGATTTTCACGAAGTTTGGCTTTTTTTTCATGGTTTTCCCTCTAGATTAATGTGGCATTCAAATCTCGACACCGATTTTTTGGTCGAAATTCATGTCCAAATCTTACCCCAAAATTCCTATATAGACATGGGTCAAAAATTACCACCCCCATAAATCGGCCAAATCTCATCCGATTTTCACGAAGTTTGGCTTTTTCTTTATGGTTTTCCCTCTAGATTAATCTGGCATTCAAATCTGAACACCGATTTTTTAGTCGAAATATATGTCCAAATCTTACCCCAAGATTCGTATGTAGACATGGGTCAAAAATTACCACCCCCATATCTCGGCCAAATCTCATCCGATTTTCACGAAGTTTGGCTTTTTCTTCATGGTTTTCCCTCTAGAATAATGTGGCATTCAAATCTCGACACCGATTTTTTGGTCGAAATTCATGTCCAAATCTTACCACAAAATTCCTATATAGACATGGGTCAAAAATTACCACCCCCATAACTCGGTCAAATCTCATCCGATTTTCACGAAGTTTGGATTTTTCTTCATGGTTTTCCCTCTAGATTAATGTGGCATTCAAATCTGAACACCGATTTTTTAGTCGAAATATATGTCCAAATCTTACCCCAAGATTCGTATGTAGACATGGGTCAAAAATTACCACCCCCATAACTCGGTCAAATCTCATCCGATTTTAATGAAGTTTGGATTTTTCTTCATGGTTTTCCCTCTAGATTAATGTGGCATTCAAATCTGAACACCGATTTTTTAGTCGAAATTCATGTCCAAATCTTACCCCAAGATTCGTATATAGACATGGGTGAAAAATGACCACCCGCATATCTCGGCCAAATCTCATCCGATTTTCACGAAGTTTGGATTTTTCTTCATGGTTTTCCCTCTAACTTAATCTGGCATTCAAATCTCGACACCGATTTTTTGGTCGAAATTCATGTCCAAATCTTACCCCAAAATTCCTATATAGACATGGGTCAAAAACGACCAGCCCCATATCTCGGCCAAATCTCATCCGATTTTCACGAAGTTTGGCTTTTTCTTCGTGGGTTTCCCTCTAGATTAATCTGGCATTCAAATCTGAACACCGATTTTTTAGTCGAAATTCATGTCCAAATCTTACCCCAAGATTCGTATATAGACATGGGTCAAAAATGACCACCCTCATATCTCGGCCAAATCTCATCCGATTTTCACGAAGTTTGGCTTTTTCTTCATGGTTTTCCCTCTAGATTAATGTGGCTTTCAAATCTCGACACCGATTTTTTGGTCGAAATTCATGTCCAAATCTTACCCCAAGATTCGTATATAGACATGGGTCAAAAATTACCACCCCCATAACTCGGTCAAATCTCATCCGATTTTCACGAAGTATGGCTTTTTCTTCATGGTTTTCCCTCTAGATTAATCTGGCATTCAAATCTGAACACCGATTTTTTGGTCGAAATTCATGTCCAAATCTTACCCCAAGATTCGTATTTAGACATGGGTCAAAAATTACCACCCCCATATCTCGGCCAAATCTCATCCGATTTTCACGAAGTTTGGCTTTTTTTTCATGGTTTTCCCTCTAGAATAATATGGCATTCAATCTCGACACCGATTTTTTGGTCGAAATTCATGTCCAAATCTTACCCCAAAATTCCTATATAGACATGGGTCAAAAATTACCACCCCCATAAATCGGCCAAATCTCATCCGATTTTCACGAAGTTTGGCTTTTTCTTCATGGTTTTCCCTCTAGATTAATCTGGCATTCAAATCTGAACACCGATTTTTTAGTCGAAATATATGTCCAAATCTTACCCCAAGATTCGTATGTAGACATGGGTCAAAAATTACCACCCCCATATCTCGGCCAAATCTCATCCGATTTTCACGAAGTTTGGCTTTTTCTTCATGGTTTTCCCTCTAGAATAATGTGGCATTCAAATCTCGACACCGATTTTTTTGTCGAAATTCATGTCCAAATCTTACCACAAAATTCCTATATAGACATGGGTCAAAAATTACCACCCCCATAACTCGGTCAAATCTCATCCGATTTTCACGAAGTTTGGATTTTTCTTCATGGTTTTCCCTCTAGATTAATGTGGCATTCAAATCTCGACACCTATTTTTTGGTCGAAATTCATGACCAAATCTTACCCCAAGATTCGTATATAGACATGGGTGAAAAATGACCACCCCATATCTCGGCCAAATCTCATCCGATTTTCACGAAGTTTGGCCTTTTCTTCATGGTTTTCCCTCTAGATTAATGTGGCATTCAAATCTGAGCACCGATTTTTTAGTCGAAATTCATGTCCAAATCTTACCCCAAAATTCCTATATAGACATGGGTCAAAAATTACCACTCCCATATCTCGGCCAAATCTCATCCGATTTTCACGAAGTTTGGCTTTTTTTCATGGTTTTCCCTCTAGATTAATGTGGCATTCAAATCTGAACACCGATTTTTTAGTCGAAATATATGTCCAAATCTTACCCCAAGATTCGTATGTAGACATGGGTCAAAAATTACCACCCCCATAACTCGGTCAAATCTCATCCGATTTTAATGAAGTTTGGATTTTTCTTCATGGTTTTCCCTTTAGATTAATGTGGCATTCAAATCTGAACACCGATTTTTTAGTCGAAATTCATGTCCTAATCTTACCCCAAGATTCGTATATGGACATGGGTGAAAAATGACCACCCGCATATCTCGGCCAAATCTCATCCGATTTTCACGACGTTTGGATTTTTCTTCATGGTTTTCCCTCTAGCTTAATCTGGCATTCAAATCTCGACACCGATTTTTTGGTCGAAATTCATGTCCAAATCTTACCCCAAAATTCCTATATAGACATGGGTCAAAAATTACCACTCCCATATCTCGGCCAAATCTCATCCGATTTTCACGAAGTTTGGCTTTTTTTCATGGTTTTCCCTCTAGATTAATGTGGCATTCAAATCTGAACACCGATTTTTTAGTCGAAATATATGTCCAAATCTTACCCCAAGATTCGTATGTAGACATGGGTCAAAAATTACCACCCCCATAACTCGGTCAAATCTCATCCGATTTTCACGAAGTTTGGCTTTTTATTCATGGTTTTCCCTCTAGATTAATGTGGCATTCAAATCTCGACACCGATTTTTTGGTCGAAATTCATGTCCAAATCTTACCCCAAGATTCGTATTTAGACATGGGTCAAAAATTACCACCCCCATATCTCGGTCAAATCTCATCCGATTTTCACGAAGTTTGGCTTTTTTTTCATGGTTTTCCCTCTAGATTAATGTGGCATTCAAATCTCGACACCGATTTTTTGGTCGAAATTCATGTCCAAATCTTACCCCAAAATTCTTATATAGACATGGGTCAAAAATTACCACCCCCATAAATCGGCCAAATCTCATCCGATTTTCACGAAGTTTGGCTTTTTCTTCATGGTTTTCCCTCTAGATTAATCTGGCATTCAAATCTGAACACCGATTGTTTAGTCGAAATATATGTCCAAATCTTACCCCAAGATTCGTATGTAGACATGGGTCAAAAATTACCACCCCCATATCTCGGCCAAATCTTATCCGATTTTCACGAAGTTTGGCTTTTTCTTCATGGTTTTCCCTCTAGAATAATGTGGCATTCAAATCTCGACACCGATTTTTTGGTCGAAATTCATGTCCAAATCTTACCACAAAATTCCTATATAGACATGGGTCAAAAATTACCACCCCCATAACTCGGTCAAATCTCATCCGATTTTCACGAAGTTTGGATTTTTCTTCATGGTTTTCCCTCTAGATTAATGTGGCATTCAAATCTCGATACCGATTTTTTGGTCGAAATTCATGTCCAAATCTTACCCCAAGATTCGTATATAGACATGGGTGAAAAATGACCACCCCCATATCTCGGCCAAATCTCATCCGATTTTCACGAAGTTTGGCTTTTTCTTCATGGTTTTCCCTCTAGATTAATGTGGCATTCAAATCTCGACACCGATTTTTTGGTCGAAATTCATGTCCAAATCTTACCCCAAAATTCCTATATAGACATGGGTCAAAAATTACCACTCCCATATCTCGGCCAAATCTCATCCGATTTTCACGAAGTTTGGCTTTTTTTCATGGTTTTCCCTCTAGATTAATGTGGCATTCAAATCTGAACACCGATTTTTTAGTCGAAATATATGTCCAAATCTTACCCCAAGATTCGTATGTAGACATGGGTCAAAAATTACCACTCCCATATCTCGGCCAAATCTCATCCGATTTTCACGAAGTTTGGCTTTTTTCATGGTTTTCCCTCTAGATTAATCTGGCATTCAAATCTGAACACCGATTTTTTAGTCGAAATATATGTCCAAATCTTACCCCAAGATTCGTATGTAGACATGGGTCAAAAATTACCACCCCCATAACTCGGTCAAATCTCATCCGATTTTAATGAAGTTTGGATTTTTCTTCATGGTTTTCCCTCTAGCTTAATCTGGCATTCAATTCTCGACACCGATTTATTGGTCGAAATTCATGTCCAAATCTTACCCCAAAATTCCTATATAGACATGGGTCAAAAATTACCACCCCCATAACTCGGTCAAATCTCATCCGATTTTCACGAAGTTTCGATTTTTCTTCATGGTTTTCCCTCTAGATTAATGTGGCATTCAAATCTGAACACCGATTTTTTAGTCGAAATATATGTCCAAATCTTACCCCAAGATTCGTACGTAGACATGGGTCAAAAATTACCACTCCCATATCTCGGCCAAATCTCATCCGATTTTCACGAAGTGTGGATTTTTCTTCATGGTTTTCCCTCTAGATTAATGTGTCATTTAAATCTGAACACCGATTTTTTGGTCGAAATTTATGTCCAAATCTTACCCCAAAATTCCTATATAGACATGGGTCAAAAATTACCACCCCCATAACTCGGTCAAATCTCGTCCGATTTTCACGAAGTTTGGCTTTTTCTTCATGGTTTTCCCTCTAGATTAATCTGGCATTCAAATCTGAACACCGATTTTTTAGTCGAAATATATGTCCAAATCTTACCCCAAGATTCGTACGTAGACATGGGTCAAAAATTACCACTCCCATATCTCGGCCAAATCTCATCCGATTTTCACGAAGTTTGGATTTTTCTTCATGGTTTTCCCTCTAGATTAATGTGTCATTCAAATCTGAACACCGATTTTTTGGTCGAAATTCATGTCCAAATCTTACCCCAAAATTCCTATATAGACATGGGTCAAAAATTACCACTCCCATATCTCGGCCAAATCTCATCCGATTTTCACGAAGTTTGGCTTTTTCTTCATGGTTTTCCCTCTAGATTAATGTGGCATTCAAATCTGAACACCGATTTTTTAGTCGAAATTCATGTCCAAATCTTACCCCAAGATTCGTATATAGACATGGGTGAAAAATGACCACCCGCATATCTCGGCCAAATCTCATCCGATTTTCACGAAGTTTGGATTTTTCTTCATGGTTTTCCCTCTAGCTTAATCTGGCATTCAAATCTCGACACCGATTTTTTGGTCGAAATTCATGTCCAAATCTTACCCCAAAATTCCTATATAGACATGGGTCAAATATTACCACCCCCATAACTCGGTCAAATCTCATCCGATTTTCACGAAGTTTGGATTTTTCTTCATGGTTTTCCCTCTAGATTAATGTGGCATTCAAATCTGAACAACGATTTTTTAGTCGAAATTCATGTCCAAATCTTACCCCAAATTTCCTATATAGACATTGGTCAAAAATTACCACCCCCATAACTCGGTCAAATCTCATCCGATTTTCACGAAGTTTGGCTTTTTCTTCATGGGTTTCCCTCTAGATTAATGTGGCATTCAAATCTCGACACCGATTTTTTGGTCGAAATTCATGTCCAAATCTTACCCCAAGATTCGTATATAGAAATGGGTGAAAAATGACCACCCCCATATCTCGGCCAAATCTCATCCGATTTTCACGAAGTTTGGATTTTTCTTCATGGTTTTCCCTCTAGATTAATCTGGCATTCAAATCTCGACACCGATTTTTTGGTCGAAATTCATGTCCAAATCTTACCCCAAGATTCGTATATAGAAATGGGTGAAAAATGACCACCCCCATATCTCGGCCAAATCTCATCCGATTTTCACGAAGTTTGGATTTTTCCTCATGGTTTTCCCTCTAGATTAATCTGGCATTCAAATCTGAACACCGATTTTTTAGTCGAAATTCATGTCCAAATCTTACCCCAAGATTCGTAAATAGACATGGGTCAAAAATGACCAGCCCCATATCTCGGCCAAATCTCATCCGATTTTCACGAACTTTGGCTTTTTCTTCATGGTTTTCCCTCTAGATTAATGTGGCATTCAAATCTCGACACCGATTTTTTGGTCGAAATTCATGTCCAAATCTTACCCCAAGATTCGTATGTAGACATGGGTCAAAAATTACCACTCCCATATCCCGGCCAAATCTCATCCGATTTTCACGAAGTGTGTATTTTTCTTCATGGTTTTCCCTCTAGATTAATGTGTCATTCAAATCTGAACACCGATTTTTTGGTCGAAATTCATGTCCAAATCTTACCCCAAAATTCCTATATAGACATGGGTCAAAAATTAACACCCCCATATCTCGGCCAAATCTCATCCGATTTTCACGAAGTTTGGATTTTTCTTCATGGTTTTCCCTCTAGATTATTCTGGCATTCAAATCTAAACACCGATTTTTTGGTCGAAATTCATGTCCAAATCTTACCCCAAAATTCCTATATAGACATGGGTCAAAAATTACCACCCCCATATCTCGGCCAAATCTCATCCGATTTTCACGAAGTTTGGATTTTTCTTCATGGTTTTCCCTCTAGATTAATCTGGCATTCAAATCTGAACACCGATTTTTTAGTCGAAATTCATGTCCAAATCTTACCCCAAGATTCGTATGTAGACATGGGTCAAATATTACCACCCCCATATCTCGGCCAAATCTCATCCGATTTTCACGAAGTTTGGCTTCTTCTTCATGGTTTTCCCTCTAGATTAATCTGGCATTCAAATCTGAACACCGATTTTTTAGTCGAAATATATGTCCAAATCTTACCCCATGGTAAGACATGGGTCAAAAATGACCACCCCCATATCTCGGCCAAATCTCATCCGAATTTCACGAAGTTTGGCTTTTTCTTCATGGTTTTCCCTCTAGATTAATGTCGCATTCAAATATCGACACCGATTTTTTGCTCGAAATTCATGTCCAAATCTTACCCCAAAATTCCTATATAGACATGGGTCAAAAATTACCACCCGCATAACTCGGTCAAATCTCATCCGATTTTCACGAAGTTTAGCTTTTTCTTCATGGTTTTCCCTTTAGATTAATCTGGCATTCAAATCTGAACACCGATTTTTTAGTCGAAATATATGTCCAAATCTTACCCCAAGATTCGTACGTAGACATGGGTCAAAAATTACCACTCCCATATCTCGGCCAAATCTCATCCGATTTTCACGAAGTTTGGCTTTTTATACCCTGAACCCATTAAAAATGGGTACAAGGGTATATTGTTTTTGTGCAAAATCCAAATGTATGTAACAGGCAGAAGGAGCTTCTCCGACCCCACAAAGTATATATATTCTTGATCAGCATCAATAGCCGAGTCGATCTAGAAATTTCCGTCTGTCTGTCCGTCCGTATGTATGAAAGCAAGGATCTCAGAACCTATAAGAGCTAGAGAAATTTTAGATGTAGATGCTCCTAGTTCCCGCGCAGATCGAGTTTGTTTCGGATAATCGATAACTTACTCCGTTTCCAAGCAATCGATAAAAATCGATACCGATATCCTGTTTTTTGGGCAATTTTGGTAAATAATAAGAGCTAGAGTCACCAAACTTGACATGTATCTTGTAAAATAGAATATATATATTCATTTGATGCTGGAAGAAGAGAGTTCAGGGTATCCCCTAGTCGGGAGCTCCCGACTAGAACCCGTTACTTGTTTAATTTTGTTTAATTATTTTTATGTCATTTACTTAACGACTTTTTGCATATACATTTGCTTTCATAGCATATATTTAGATTTGGGACATTGAGTAGTTTTCAATAAACATAACTATTTGCTTTTAATTTGGATTATTTAATTTTATCTACATCGCTTTTGAGTGCAGCTCTCATTAAATTTCAATTAATAAACATTCACAATATCATTTAAAAGTCCAGCTTCCAATATATTCTAATAAAAGCAATATTCACGCTTTAGTCCCAGTTCTGTAGTACAAAAGCCAACTTCGGGGTTCGGCTACGAGCATGTTTAAAACATTTCTACTGCTCTTTCTGGCTGCCACGCCCACGGGCAGCGCGCGCTTTAAGTTAACAGGACTTGAATGTCAAGCGTTGGATCCGAAGTTTTGTGCCTTCGAGAATTGCGTAATAAAGCCAGTGAGTCGAGGCATCAAGGAGATCAACGGAAAGATCATATTGCTGCAGGTGCCGGTGAATAATGTTTCGGTAGGTTTCGATTCAAGTAGAGCCTAGCAGCCTATTTATGTTTCTACAGATACGCCTTGAACTGACGCGCCGCGGATATGTAAAGCACATGTTATACGCCGTCGATATCGATGGCTGCCAGTTTTGGATAGGTAAACGCCGCAATCCTATTGCCAGCAGCATTTACAAGTCCTTGCGCCTGGACGTCTTTACCAATATCAATCACTCGTGTCCCTATAATGTGAGTCCTTCCGCTTTTGACTGAATGGGTATAATAATTATTGGGTTTCAGCACGATATTATTGTGGATCACCTGCGACTCGACGAGAATCTCAACCTCAATCTGCCCATCGCTGTGGGTGAATATATGATTAAGCTCCATTGGAGGGCCTATAATATTCTGCGCGCAATTATCAGCTGGAATTTTCAAATTGAATAAGGCTTTGAGAGCTACTAAAGAGCTGCAGTCGGTGCTGGAATCAAAGGGTTCAGGGTATTCCCTAGTCGAGATTTCCCGACCAAAGCCTCTTACTTGTGCATATTTTGGTATTGAACAGCCATTAAAACGTATTTGCTTTTAATTTGGTGTAATTAATTATATCTAGATCGTTTTTAGGCTCAGCTCTCATTATATTCCAGTAAATAACTATCCACAATATCAGTCTGGCTTCCATTATATTCTAATACAAACAATATCCACGCATTAGTCCCAGTTCTGTAGTACAAAAGCCAACTTCGGGGTTTGGCTACGACCATGTTTAAAATACTTGTGCTGTTTTGTCTAACTGCCACGCCCACTGGCAGCGTGCGCTTTAAGTTAACAGGACTTGAATGTCAAGCGGTGGATCCGAACTTTTGTGTCTTCGAGAATTGCATAATAAAGCCAGTGAGTCGAGGCATCAAGGAGATCAACGGAAAGATCATATTGCTGCAGGTGCCGGTGAATAACGTTTCGGTAGGTTTCGATTCAAGTAGAGCCTAGCAGCCTATTTATCTTTCTGCAGATACATTTTGAAGTGGCGCGCCGCGGCTATATAAAGCACATGTTATACGCTGGCGATATCGATGGCTGCCATTTTTGGATAGGTAAACGCCGCAATCCTATTGCCAGCAGCATTTACAAGTCCTTGCGCCTGGACGTCTTTACCAATATCAATCACTCGTGTCCCTATAATGTGAGTCCTTCCGCTTTTGACTGAATGGGTATAATAATTATTGGTTCTTAGCACGATTTAATTTTGGATCACCTGCGAATCGACGAGAATCTCAACCTCAATCTGCCCATCGCTGTGGGTGAATATATGATTAAGCTCCATTGGAGGGCCTATAATATTCTGCGCGCCATTGTCAGCTGGAATTTGCAAATTGAATAAGGCTTACATTCGAAAGTTTACAACTGAGTAATGAAACGCGCATATTACGTTAGACTTCTCGAATAGACTTCTTTCTGAGCAGCAGAGCTCGCTGTGTCAAAACTGTGCACAATTAGAAATAAATAATTATTATGCCAGAATTAACCTTGATTGATTTATAATTTCAATTGGATTGTTGAAAAAACTAACATCAACTGTTATTTAGCAACAAGCTAATGAGCTACTTTAGTCTATTATTCGGTTTGTAGAGCTGCCGCCCAGTTGGTCGGTGTATCGAGGCCTGATTTCCTTATGGAAACAATGTCTATAGTTTTGCTTCTTGTTGCTGTGCTTGCCACACCCACACGGAGTACACACATTAGGTTTAAGGCACTTGACTGTCAGGCCGAGGATCCGGCATTTGCAGTCGTCCAGAGCTGCATTATGAAGCCTATAGGTCGTGATGTCAAGGATATTTCCATAGTTGTTAAATTGCTGCAAACACCGGTGACTAATATAACGGTAGGTGCCTGTCATATAGATCTGTATTTATATATATATATATATATCTATATACACCCATATTCCACGGCAGATTCGTGCAGAAATCATGCGACGCGGCTTCTTCAAGCCCCCGTTATACACCTTCAATGTGGATGGTTGCCGTTTTTTGGAGTCCGAAAATCGCAATCCCGTTGCCAATGCTCTCTATAAGTTCATGCGCTTTGACATGTATTCGAACATGAATCATACGTGTCCCTTCGATGTGCGTGAGCCCAACTAAACTAACTTAAATGAATTCTATATATCTTATTTATTGCAGCACGATATTATTTTGGATCACATGCGGCTCGACGAGACCTTCTATTTGCCGCTGCCCATCGGCCTGGGCGAGTTCACGATCAAATCCTATTGGCATGCATACAATGTCCTGCGTGCCAAAGTCAATATTAACATTGAGATAATATAAGGCGGCAAGGATTTCAGCTACATATTTATATATACCAAGTATACAAATCGGCAATTATAACTGTTATGATAGTTCCTTTGACAAAATACAACTTTGTCCGAAGTCATGCGTAGCAAAATATGTTGCACGATAATAATATGTTTTGGTTATTAGGGAATAAATTCTGATCGATTTACTTGATTGGGCTTCGTTTACACAATATTTAATATATGGAATAATAATAATGAGTTGGCCGCTTAGTCAGTTGGAAAGTTCAATGGATAAAGTTGGACGTATAATGCGCTTTAAAATATATACTAGATTTAGTGCGCGTTGTAAATGGTCCAAATGAGGTTCTGGCAAAATTGCTTACGTTTTAGCATGTGGATTATTTCTATCTTTTAAGGATATGAAAGTTCAATATGGGCTTAAATTTTGATTAATGAAAAACTCGCCCTAATTCCAAATGGGGTTTGTTTTCAGAGCTGCTTGGGCTTAGCCTAAGACATCTTTTCTTTTACAGGAAGTCGAAGATAAAGGTAATGTTGAGTTAATTTTGTTGATCAGCTAATACGGTCAAGTCTTGCAGGCATTATAGTACTTTTTATTAGTACATATACCTGATTTAAGTACGAGTTTCACGATTATTTCTCTCCGTGTAGGCTCTAGCGATTCTTTGAAATATTCAAAACCAAAATGTCGAGCAAGAAAGTGAGCTAAAATGAAAGCCAATAGCTCTTTATTAAGCCTGCCGAATATAAAAATACCCTTTCCCCTAACCTTAACCCTATCCATGCTGTGGGCACTCTCTTGAGCGGAAAGTCCACCTAGTACAGAGTGAAGGTAGCCTGACTTATGGTGTTAAGAAAGAAAATGTTCGCCCAAGTGGGATGTCCGCTTAACAGGAGTGTCCATTAGAAGAGTTTTCACTGTACTTGATACTGTCGAAGCTATCTTCTTCTGTGCCTGTCACACAATCTGCACGATTAAAAGCAATTTAATTGCCCTTCTATTTAAACATTTTAATAGGCATTTTATCAATACTTTTAATCAGCTGGTTGGATATAATTCAAAACAAATAAATAGGCAACAACAACAATGGCATAAAGCGGATTCAAACTAGATGGCAGTTAGGTGTGGAGATGATCAGTCAACCTTTACGTGCAATGCGCTTCACTTGTTCAATGCAAATATTGTGCGTGGCATTTTCACTGCTTGCCACGCCCACTTTGGCGGCATTCATAAAATTGACGGGCTTGGAATGCCTCAGCGTCGATCCGAGCTATCTTGTGTTTGAGAACTGCATTATAAAGGCATACAATCGCGAAGTCAAGGAGGTATCGGTAACTGTCAAATTGCTGCAATTGCCCGTGACAAATGTGACGGTAGGTGCACATATATCTGCTTATATAGAAAGTATTTATATATATTTTTCTTCTTGATCTGCAGATACGCGGCGATATCAGGCGTCGCTTCAAGCTACCATTTTACAGCTACAACATAGACGGCTGCATTTTCATGCAAAGCAACAGGCGCAATCCCATTGCCGATGCCGTCTACAAGTTCCTGCGCCTCGAATTCCACTCGAACCTGAATCATTCGTGTCCCTACAATGTGAGTCGTTCGAGAATATATATGGCTATCAAATTTATAATACTTGAGCTTTTGCTATCTAGCATAATGTGATAGTCGATCGCCTGCGCCTCGATAAAAACTTCAACCTGCCGATGCCCATTGGCACGGGCGAATACGTAATCACAACGCATTGGCATACGTACAACAAAAACTTTATGATTTCCGGATGAGTAAAAAAAAAATGTATTACTCAATTTGCAGAAGGATTTTATGGCAACAATATACAGAAAGAGCACATATGATAAACGTGAAGAAAAATTCGTTCTTTTCTTTAAATGGAGCAAATATTTTGATTGAAATGTTCAACTATTTGAAATATTCCAGAATTTTCTTAATAATCTGTCAAAGGAACAACAGCTAGAGGAAGGGCGAAAGAGCGAAAGTTCGCAAGCAAATACTTAAAAATTTCCACTTGAAAAGGACATCAAAGAAAAGTTTGATTCTTTTAAAGATATAATAAAACTCTTGCTTGTCAGTGCCTTGTTTACATATACTGGCATTCTGCCAGCATACTAGGGCAAAATTAAACTCTATAAGTTCGTAAATTTACAAAACAAGTACCATCATTAAACTGGGATTTATTTTTATTTAAGAGCCTCTTGACCGTGAGTAACAGCTTGGGTTTGCTCATTTGTCAGCAACTTGTTGACAGGCAGTTAAAGCATTTTTAGTTGCTGCCACAAGTGAAAGCAAAAGGCAGCATCACTAAAATATGAAACACAGCAAAACCTGAGCCAAATGCTGGCCAAGCTCTTGTGTACATAATTAAATGGTGCTGCATGTGGCAGATCGAGAGTTGTGTGACTGAATGTGACTGTGAGTCTTTCTCTGCCCGGTTCAATAAACAGCCAAACACACAGCAAGGCAACACCCTCAATTAAGCAAACGATGACAGCAAACAAATAAAATGGGCACCAAACTCCGTAGGTACGTTAAAGCCCCAAAGCAAACACAGTTGTAGCTGGACTCGACAACTGCAACGCATAGACTGCCTGCCCGCCCACAGGTTTTATGTGCATGAGGAATTATGAATATTGCATGCGCCCTGCCAGGCTCTAAGGAACTTCTCCCAACTTCTTTACAGAGTTGACATCAAATCACTTCTAAAGACCCTCTAAACAAGCGTGTGTTGTGTTTTGTGTCTAGGCTAATAAATATATGTGCCTGTTGTTCCTGTGTGTGTGTAAATAATTAAATTCTTAATTATCTCATGCCACACACTCGGTCGTAAACTCTTGTTTCAGCCTGAAGGCACCTGATTAGCCGCATTCAACTTCATTTGCACTTTGCCCAAAAAGAACACGAAAAATAAACCAAAAACAAAATCTCATTTAATTAATTTTAATAATTCATACGTCACAAACTCACACGTGAAGACTTTTTGGCTTTAAAGCCAACAACTAAAAGTAGAATAAATGTTTTCTCGCAACGTGTCAGAGCGTTAATGAGCGAATTAGTATTCATTATTAGGTGTCGCTTCGGGGCCTTGTGGTTTTTCCATTGCAATTTGCATAATGCTTCGCTTATCTCTCTGTCTTGCCTGCCAAGTGGGCGTGGCAGTTGCAAGCAGAGTGAGTAAATTAATATAAATGACGCCAAACATTGTCATTTTAATGGCCATACTTGTAGCTGGTAAGTGTTAATGTTCAACTGGGAATTTATGACTTTTTATCCTAGTTTGGAATAATTGCGTGTTGCAATTGTCTAGGGAGCATATCGTATAGATAAGCATGGAGGTAATAGCTACTAATACTAATGTCATTATAGCTTTTATTCGAAAGTTTTACACTAATGTTATTTATTTAACATGCATGTTAGGATCAAAACTGCTTAATACAACAAAATCGAATGCCTGAGGACTTTTATTCAAGCCTGAAATCGTTGGAGAAATTTAAGATTAATGTTATTTTTTTAACATGCTTGTTAACAAGGAATAAATGAGCTTTTAGCATTGCTCATTAAATTCAAACCGATTTTTACTGAATTATTTGGTTCCTTTACTCCTTAAAACGTCAGTGAAAATTAACATTAATGTTATTTTTTAACATGCATGTTAGCAATGAAAACGAGAAGTTACTTTCATCGCTCGTAAGACTCAAAATTAATTTTGTTGAAGTCCTCGCTGAATAATTTGCGGTAGCTACACTTATCGTAAGTCCAGGGTCTAGCAGGGCCTTAGAATTTGAAGTCTGGCAAAATTAGGCATTCATATCATATAACACCTACCCTATACATTTCAGTACCTCAGAACGATATAGCACACAGAAAAGTTACAAAATCGGATGCCTTAAGAAATTTTTTCAAGCCTGAAACCGTTTGGGAAATTTAACATTAACATTATATTCTTAACATGCATGTTACGAATGAAAAAGAGGAGCTAATTTCATTGCTCGTGAAACTTAAAACGATTTCTGCTGAATTCTTCGCTGAATCATTACCGGAAACTACACTCTGCAAAGGCCTATCGACTGTTAAGGCCTTAGAAATCGGAGCCTGGCAAAATTAGTCATTCATATCACATGACACCTGCCCGACTCATTTAAGCACCCCGCAGCGCCCCGGCGCAATTAGCCGCCGTTCAACCTTGGGCAAGCTTTTGTTCATGCAACACGGTCCACTTGACTGTCAGATGGTGAAAGGCAGCCCAATTGGTCGTTTGGAAGTTCATGACGCTTACCTTGCTGGCGGGTTGATGACTTCTAATCCAATTAGAAAATTTACTAGCAGCACGTAGTTGTCTCTACGACTGCGACTGAGACTGAGACTGAGACTGCGGCTCGTTAGGCAATTTACTTGACAAGAAGCGCGGGCCCTAAGACCAGTTTCTTGGCCAATTTCAATTGACAGCGACCCGCTGACAGTTGGGGTGTACGGTTAAGAGTGCAAATTCAATTTGTTAACATTTCAATTTTCACCTTCGTTATTCAATTATGCATAAATGCGAACACACGCACACACGTACACACACTCGCACACACTCAACGTCAACGTCATTAGAAAATCAGCACGCGTAATGATATGCGAGACGACAGTTCGAGTCCACTTTAACCCTTTGGCCCGGCGATGCGCTGAACTTGAACAAATTTAGCACAAAGCCAAAATACAAAATGCAACGAAGCGGAAATTTGTCGCGTCCTGTTGCAAAGTACAAACAAATTTTTTTTGGCTTTATGTCAAGGCTCGATTGTCCAAAACAATAATAAATGGCACGCGAACTCAGTTGGAAAGCGTAGCGAAGCTTTTACGTACACGGGAATGCGCCCCAAATTGTGGCAATATCCGCTTGCACGTTGTGTTGTGCCGCGTCTGAAAACCGCAACTGATTTGCCGCTGCCAGAAGCCGGAGACAAGGACACGCTGTCTACCAGTGGCAACATGCCTGGAGACGCCAAGTCTGGCATCGAACAACGCGCGCGTGTGTGTGTGTGTGCCGTGGCGTGGGTGTTTGAACACTTTGTTTTGGTTTGGCTCGCAACCGGCTTCAAACCGCGTTGCATACGCACAGGCGCACTTGGAAATTTACTCTTCGCTTGCATTGCGTGCGATTTGTCTAAGAGAACGTCTTGCTTTTGCCGCTCTCTTTCATATTTATTTTGCGTTTTTAATTGTTGCGAATTATATTATATTATGAGAGCTACTTGATGATGATAATGAGTCGAAAGCTAATAAAATTATAGATATATATATATATATATATATATATGTATATTAAATCAAGCAGGACAACGGATTTTTAATTTAATTTGTGGTTTTTGTGATTATTTTTAAAATATTTAATAAAATGAAGCTTGAATGGGATGCATTGTACTATGAATAATTTTACAGGTAAAAGTTGGGAGCAGCTCGAGTTTTAATAAATTAAATTATATTAAAGACATTTTAAAGTATAATTTGCAATAAATTGCATTTAGTTTTATGGTTACTTTTTTGTGCGAGTTTTTAAATATTTATAATTTATTAATTTAGCAATTACAATAAATATAACTGGAATCAGTTGTAATGTGAAGTAGAGTTGAGGACAATTGGATATTTTTAAAAAATGATTAATTAATCATTATAATTTTGTTATTTTGAATAGAAAAACGTTCTTTTTCCACTTTTCATATTGGTTTTAGTTAAACTTGAATTAGTTTTCAATGCCTCAAAATTATAGTTTCAATAAAAATCGAAAGCAATTCATCAAGTAGCCAGCTCAAAGGGACATTCAGCTGTTGGTCAATGAAACGTAATGAATGTAAATGCATGAGAATTAAAATCAATCAGTTTTAGTGTTAGTTAAGCCCCGACAATAATGCAGCCACTTAAGCTATCAGCCAGCACAGCGACAAGAGGAACTAGCTGGAGCGGCGAGAAAGACGAGCCAAGTTGAGGGACAACATTTATGCCACCCTTGAGATTTGGCATTTACGAGAGGCAGCGGCAGCGGCGGCGGCGGCAACGGCATCGTCGTCCTTGCGGCTACGCCACGGATGATGATGACGATGCTGCTGGGCATGAGAGGGTGGCGAAGTGGCCAAGTGTCCTGGCAACGGCCTGGCAAGAGGTGTATGGGGTGGCGACTTGTGGCCAGCACAGTTTCGCGGCAACTGGGCGGTCGGGGTTGGGAGCAGGGAGCACTTGTGCTTGAGCTGGGTCGTGTGCCTCGACAGCTTTGCTTAAAGTTATGCGCAATTCTTATAAATGTGCATGCGTTACGCAAGGTTGAACAATTGCCGGGGTGGAGGCCAATGAATGGCTGATGATGTTGCCCAATGTTGAGGACATCGGGGCACCGGCAAGGTGCGTCCCCAAAAGGCAATTCAAGCTGCATTTACCGCTGCTGATTCGACTTGGCAACTACGTATATTTATTTCTTTGCCTTTTTTTTGGGGGGGTTGGGCTGGGGTTGCTTTTGAAATCTGAAATTGAAATTACTTAGCATTTGGCCATTTTTATGTCAATAGCTTTGGCCACACTGTGCGCACTCATCAAATGCTGCCACTGAAAATGAATGTGTGAAAAGGCGCACAGCGACAGCAAAATGGGCACAGTTGGCTATAAAAGCCATGTTCTATTAAATAGTAATAACGATTGCCAGATTTCAGTGCCAGCAACAGCAACAACAACAACTACAGTGGGTCGCACAGTAGTCAACACTTTGTTCGCATGTGTCAGTCGCAATTTTACGAGCGAAATACTTTTGGCCAAAAAGTTTTTACGGCAACAAGCGGAAATGGCATTTTTACTGGCCATCTAAACAGCGCCCAGATTGTGCCCAGCTCCAGCTGTGCGGCCACAGCCCCAGCTCCATTGATGGGCAAATTGAAAACTATGAAAGCGAAAAGGGAAAAGGGAATAGCGCATAGGAAAAAGGCAAAACTTTGCTGGATTGTCGGGTGGCAACATTTTCTGCTGCAATGGCACAAAAATTGATTTGTTGTCGATTTCAGTTGCCTGTCCAACCCGCCCCCTAACCATAGTCCGCCTCCACCTTCCCCTTTGGCGCCCCTTTGTCAGGCATTACAGCTTCGTTTTCAATCTAATTTATGGCACTGCAAGTGCAAGTAAACATGTGCGACAAACGACCTTATGAAGCCAAAAGTTTTTCGGGGCCAAGAGCTGTTAAATAAAAATACTCTTTTTCTTAATATTTTTATTTTTATTTATTTTTGGTTTATTGGCATTTGAGTTGGACAGTGAGCAGTTGGAGCTGCAGCTGAACGGCTGGCCAGGATGCGACGGCTATGCGTCGCGCGCTGTCAACAGCAGAAGCGTTGGCCATTTGTCTTCTCGGGAATCGGGGATACGTTTCGAGTGCTGACAACGTGTGTTGAGTGTGTTGTGAGTGCTGTGAGTGCAGGGTGATTCGCGTTCAGATTGCAGATCGCAGTCAGTGATCGATCGAATGGGCACAAAACAAGCGACAGCGATGGCAACGACGACAGCAACGGCGTTGCCATATCTAATATAGTTTATGTGCATAGGTATTTTCAGCAGCGCCTTTCTATTAGCTTCTCACAAATTGCAGCTATCAGAGCAGATACAAGAGCGTTGCCATATCTCATGTGATGGTTGTCAGCAGCGCCTTTCTATACGCTTCTCACAATTGACAGAACTATGTCTAACTAGCTCTAACAGCAAGAGCGTTGCCATATCGAAATAAGAATTGCTTTGCGCTTATCACAAATTGTATCTGATCGGCACAGCAGCGCAGAGCAATAGAAAGACAGAGGATTGCGCCTAATAATACTTTTGATAAATAGAAAATATATATTACGCACTTAGAGACCGTGCCTTTCACTGCGCTTCTCATACGCTTAGTCGGATATATTGCTTAACCTCACAGCTGCTCATTAAAATTCCAAGCATAGGCAAGAGTTTTACCCACAATACGCTAGCATTTTTGCAATGTAGACCTCTCTATGCGCTTCTCATTAGCCAGTAAAATTACATATGGTTAACCCCAGAGCATTGTAGCTATGCGCAGACATTTAGCGTTGCCCTTTTAACTCATTTACCAATTTCGCTTGGGGCAGCCATTTACCACGTCTCGCGTCCACCTACTTAATTATTTGAAGCATTCGCACAATTTTCACAAACATGTTCTTCTTATTCACTTAATTCACTTTTTGTGTGCTGTCAGTTCGAGTCTTGGCCAGTTGAGAGAACAGGTTGTCAAGGTGGTACACCCAATACACACACACACACACACACACGCAGACATGTATATATGTATATATGCTTGCAGTCTAGATAGCAGCCGCACATTCCTTCGCTGGAAGCTTCACATTTATGCCAAAGTTAAGTGAACTTGAAGCCTTTTGCCAGTGTCTTGGCCACGGCTACTGGCTCTGCATTTGCCCTTATCTGCGCGGTATACCTATCCCCCCTCCCCACCACATGCCGTGCTGCTGCATAAGTTGTGAGTTTTTTAATTGCAGTCTAAATGGACTTCAATGAATGCTGCTGCAGCAACTGGCGACTTGCAACCTGCGTCTGGCGGCAGTTTATCTTTTGATTGTTGCTTCTGCTTCTGTTGCTGTTGCTGTTGCTGTTCCATTGGGCAACCACTCGAAGCGAGCGAAACAAAGTCACAAACGGAAGACGTCGACAAGGATGACGCCTTTTTCAGTCAAAGATTTTTAATTACTGCAGAAAATGTTTGTCTGCATTTACAAAGTGCACTCAAAACTGCAGCACAGACTTTGAGTGCACTGCCTGCCCCCTCGCACTTGATTCTATTTGTTATTTAAAAGAAATTAAGAGTTTGCGCTGAGACCACGTCATCGACGGGCTGGCTTAATGCAACGATTGATATGGCACATTAAAATCGCCGGCAACTGGCGATCCGTAAGGCCGCAAGATTGATGATGCCGCACGGCAGTCGTTCGTTGCCGGAGCTTATCGGTGGCAACCGCAGCAGGAGCCAACAGAATGCTGCAGCAATAGCAGCAGCAGCAGCAGCAGAAGCAGCCAAAGCAGCAGCAGCAGCTGCCCAAAGTGCACGTACTTTGTCTAACTGCCAATGGTTGAGCCAAGCGAACCAATGGCCATTGGCAATGGCATTGCGTTTGGCCACATGCCGCGCACGGCCACAATTCGTAAATTTATTAAACGTCAACACGGCACTGAGCCAAATAAACTTGTCTCACGACAACTGCCTCGATTGCCAGTCCAAGTCCAAGTCCAAGACCAAGACCAGCTCCGATTCAGCCGGCACGCAGCAAACGGTTAAAATTAATAAAGCATCTTTGCTTTTGCTCGTTCGTTTTGCTTTCGCCTCTACATGCCAGGTTCTAGACAGTGAATACGGGAAGGGAGCCGGGCTGTAAGACGTTTAGAGTTGGCGAAACGAAGACGTTGCCAATCTATGGCTCGTCTTACCATTTGCTGTTGACCACTTTTTCCAGAGAGTGCGCGCAAACAACGTCAACTTGGCCAGAAAGTTGCCCCGACCATCCCACCCCTTCGTCCCCCCTAACCGAACCCAGCGCAGAACCCATCGCAATTGCAGTCATGTGGGTTTTCTAACAGTGATATTTATCTGCTAGTGCAATTACCGTTGTATGGACTCGATTAGGGTTCGGTGGCATACTCATAACTTGGAAAATGAGCAGCGGTTAGACGTTCGCTTCGTAATGCATGCATATTATATATCCATGCCCATACAATGGGCAGCAGCAGCACAGTCAGAGCTATGTCTCTCATATCTTTTTCATGTAATGTGCCATAAAGTGGAAAAAGAAAAACCAGAGGACTTCATTTTTGACTAAAATATGTGGAAAGGTAAGTTGGTTTTAAATTCTTTATAGATTTTGGAGATTTGCACGCAAATCGAACTGGAGAAGAATACCCTAAGCAAAAAGTTAGACCTCATAAAAATCGGTGCCGTTTTGGCAAAGTTCTAATAGTGGCATATTTTTAAGCAAGCCCAGGCTTAAATTTATTATAACTCAAGGAACTGAATAGAGATGTAAACTATGCACCTTTGTGGCTTGGGTCCGATAAAAACAGATTCCTACACTAGCCTGGGATTTTAGCTCGAATTCATGCTTATGCTATTGTCATACATTTGAGTACATTTCTTACATGCATTTTGAATACGTATTATATACTCAAATCAAAAGTCAAAATCAACTCAGGGCTGCCGCTTGAATAGGCCTTCCGCATGAAGCTCGGATGAGTTTTAGTTATGTTCAAAGTCGACACAAATTTTTAACATGATTTTCGACTACAAAATTCAACAGCAAAAAATCAAATCAAAATGTAACTTGCACAATCCTTATGTGTACATTGCCTAGCGGGCAGATCATGTTTGAGCTGAGCTGAAATTCAGCGCAGATATCTGCATGTAAATCTAGAGATGTGATTAGAAATTTAATAAAGCAACTGCTGCGCAACGGCAGCTACAACGGTTGCAACATAATAAGTGGCAGAAAAAGAAAAAGTAAAACAGATCTTAACTTGTTGCTGGGCCTTTGTAATTGCCTATAGAGACGCTCGCTCAGGTTGCACGGGCCGTCCTCTTGTTTATGCAGCTCGTTTGTGTTAGTTGTCGTAATTAAAGTACGAAAATGGACGGTTGCAACAAGGTACAACAAACAAACACACACACTAGGGTACGCGATTAAAAAGGAAAATTTCTGCAGAACTGAGGAGCTGGCTCCAAGGGAGTCTCGCTGATGATCATGGTGATCAACAACAACAACAACAACAACAACAGCATCGCGTAATTAGACTAAGAAGCAATTTACAATTTCAACTTTAATCTTGTTAGTTTAATACGCTGCCGAGTCAACCAAGGCTGAAAGTGTGAGTGTGCAGCTGCGATTGGGAACTGGCAACTGGCAACTGGCAAAGGGGCCCTGGACAATGCGTTGCGTGTCTGCGCGAGAGGATGTGGGTGTGGCACGCCCAAACACGGCCAGCGACCACGCCCCAAAACAAGCACGTCCACACAGCTGAGGTCAGTCTACAATGGCCAGCCAAAAAAAAATCAAAAAGAAAGAAAGAGAAGGCATGTCATGTTTAAGTTGTCGAAGCTTTAATGCCCTTCCAGACAGACATGCACACAAATAACGGCAGCTGAATATGTGGGATATAGTTAGGTAATATTTTAAAGTATATGAGCTTTAAGTCGAGCTGAAAAAGCTCTCTTTCGACAAATTTATAACATGGCAGGAACCGATTTGACCTGATTAGGCAGAAAAGAAAAGCTCCAGCTCATTTTTAGGGGTAAATATACTTTTTGCTTGTGATTCCTATATCTTAGTAATGCATTTTTCGATCTAAGTGCACGTAAAGTGAATGAAAAGCAAAGAAATATTTTCGTTGATTCCGGTTCCAGCTAGGAGTTCGGTTCCTGCGAGCCTTTGCTCATCTCATAACAAATGCTACTGAGAAATATGATCGTTGGTTCCGGTTCCAACTCAAAATTCGGTTCCTGCGAACCTTGGTTCATAAATTTTCTTTCGTTTCGATTTAGACTCGGGTTGGCATCTCATGACAAATGCTGTAAACCCTTTAGTTAGGGCATACAACAAAAAATTGAGCTGTTGGTTTAGCCCTGCGCCTGGCAGCCTGACTCTTACGTTTGGTTGACTCCTGTGACTTATGTGGCAAATTACAGCGACTTGGCTTCCAAGAAATTGAAAAAAAAGGCGCCAAATTATCTGCATTGTGTTTTATTGCCCGGACAACAACAACAACAACAACAGCAGCAGCAGCAGCAGTAACTCTTTTCGCCTTGATGCGCAACGTGGCACGTCATGGACGCCTAATTGAATTTCGCATGAGGCGCTCCTCGGACTAATCCTTGCTCCAGCTCCACACGCTGCGTGTGTAAGCGATAGCTTTGTTTTGGCTTAAATATGGCTGCAGCTGGGCGCGGGTAGCGGGTGGTGTGCGGATACGGATACGGAGACGTCGACATGGACGGGCAACAATTAATTTCACACAGACACTTGAACTTTTTGGCTGCAGCAAATCCGAGTCATCTTCATGGGCAAAACTTTTGCTCCATCCCCAAGCCTTACCCCAGCTTGAGTTGCGGCATAGTTTTGTGTGTTTTGTGGCTTGCGCCAGCTTTGGCCAAAACAATTTACAGGCTTCCCAACTTGCCTGTTTATTGTTTATGGCATCATTGTGCGCCATTGTTGCTCCCGTTGCCAAAACTTAAATCCTTTTAGTGCTTTGTTTATGAACTTGCGTATAAATTTTGTAAATTTTCCGCTACAGCAAAGTTTTCACTTTTTTTCTCTGCTCACTTTTTGGCATTGTCAGATAATCCTCTTGGCTTGCCACAGTGTGTGCGTATGTGTGTGGCATGTGTTGCACAAATGAGTTGCAATTGCTTTATTAAAATTTGCTTAAAATATGCCATAAATTTTTGGCATTAAAATCAACAAAATTAAGCAGGGATAACCAAACATTTTGCTGCATATTCATTTCGTTGACAACACTGACAACTGGCTGGCAGTGATAAGCAGCGTTTGCTTATGCTAATTTGGCAGTGTTGCTTAACGTTTTAATTTACAATTTACAGTGTTTTTATGGGAATTAGTGCATTCGTTTGGCATGGGAATTAGTGCTTTTCATGCAGCCCGATGCATTAAATATCTGTTCATTTATGTTTTTTGATAAAGGCTTAAAAAGTATTTAGCATATGTATGCGCTTTAATCACTAAGACTGTTATGCAAGCGTTTGATAAGGCTGTTCACATGTATGTAACAGGTAAACGATCCACATATAGTGTATATTGTGTGTCTGTAGTCTGATGAGTAAGTCATGAGCTCTTGTCAAGCAGCTCTCACCCAGACACTACTCTCAAAGATAATACTGCAACAGGTGCATCTGAACCAAAAGCCAAGCTAACACACAATTAATTTCAGTGTACAAGCTGGAGCTGCTGTGATGGGACAAAATCTAAAACAGAGCTCGCTTTGCCAACGATTAGCATATTCCTGGAATGTATTTGGATTTAAAGAGGACATCAATCCAGAGCTCTTGTATGCTGCCAGCAAAGTGTTCGATTGTACACCAACACAAGCTGGTAAATGGGTTCCAAGGATGTCAACAACAAGAGCTCTGCTTCCAGCGGCTGGAAGAGTGCCATGCAGCAAGCACTCTATGTAATTTGATGGGCTCTACGCGTATAAAAGCTGACAAGATCGAGTTGTTGGCCATTGTCGCTCGTTACTTTCATTAGGCAGCCGCCGGTTGACAATGATGTATCCGCAGAGCATGTGAAAAATTGAAGATGTCCGCAACAACAACAACAGCAGCAACAACAACAGCAGAAGCAGCAAAAAATAAAAAACGGTCAGTCGGAACCGGCTCTGCATGTGCAGCCGCGTGTGAGAGACAAAAGGCTCACAAACTTAAATTGGGCTCCCCGTTTTCTGTATTTTCTCTTATTGTTGTTGTTGTTGCTGCTGTTGTTTGTTTGCTTAAATGTTGCATTGTGCAGTTGAAGTTGTGTGCGTGTGTGTGCTGGGCTCTGGCTCTGACTCTGACTCTGTTAGCCGCTGACTGCATTTAGCGTTCATTTGATGAACAATTCAGGCCCCGGTCTTTGCCTTGCACTTGTTGGCCAAGGCGTGGGCAAACAAACGGTAGCTGCCATCACAGCCCAGTCCAGTCCAGACCAGGCCAGGCCCAGCCACCAGTCGCCATCTCCATCTCCAAATGCATCTGTCGCTGTTGTCTTTCTTACCACTCCCCGGCTGGTCTAAATGACTTTGACATTCTTTAGCCGCAAAGCGTTTCTTATGCTCAAAATATACCCTTGCCAAAACCAACAAAAAGAGCTCAAAAGTTTTCATATTGTAATTGGCATGCATTTCGATAACTATATATCGAGCTGGAGCTGAACATTTTATTATAGGTTTAGAAAAATGTTTAAAGAATCCTCAATCGTTTGTAGAAGATAAGTAATATTCATTGTTATAAAGAAAAGCCAAAGTCTTTATATTGTCTTTGGTGAAGCTCATCTAAAATCTGTGTAAATAGACAGGAAATCAAAAGTTCTAAGCAAATATATTTCATGCTCTGTCCGAATTTGTCTTTATAAAATTAAAGACATACGTCCGGAGAATTTGGCATTTACACAAACGTACTTGAGAGCGGAGTTATATCAAAAAATGTAAAGAATTCATGGGTCGGAAAAGGATCAGCACACAGAGCATGAAGTTAAGGGCTCAAACCCTCGGGAAGACAAAGCATAGATAGCTTGAGAAGGTTTCCAATCCATGGTCAAAGTTTTCAAAAACTTCTTGGCTGACTTATACTAAGAATATTTGTTATTCGTTGTGCTGCTGCTGTTTTCGGCTCTTGTCTGCTTCTTATTTTTTGCTGTCTGTTGTGGCATGTTATGCGACTGCGATTTGAATTCAATCAAAATGAGGCACACACACACACACACTTGTGAACGAAAAGCGAATGCCGCTAAATTGGCCGCTGGCTTTTTATGTTTCCTGTGACGATTCTTTGTTTATTAAACTAGCAATTTCTACTTTTATTTCACAATTTAAATGCCACACACACACACACACACACACACTCACACACACACCAAAGGGGGCATATGGGCCAGAGACTATCTAGGCATGTCAGAAATGAATACATGAACTTTGTTGACCGCCGCCGCAGCAGAGATCGAGATTTATGTGCGCATGCGCAGTCCGCAGTTCGCAGTTCGCAGTCCGCCGTGATCTGGACTGGGCCGCCAATTGACGTTAATTTATGGCATTGGCATGCATTACTCGCCAGGCCTAACAAGCCCAAAATGCAGCCAGCCCCAAGGAGCTGAAGCCGGAGTCAAGCCAAAAACAAAATAAAAAAAAAAAAAAACAAAAGCCAGAAACGCAAAACTTATGAACTGCTTATGAGTATTTATTTTTATAGAAATAATCAGAAAGGCAGTCAAATTTATGGCCAGAACCAGAACATGGTCGGGCCCCGACAGAAATGCCCGGCCAAAAGACAAAAAGGTGGGGCAATGCAATGCAATCGCCTCGTGTCTGGCCAAAAGGACTCTCTGGGCTTATCAGCAGTCGCTAAATGCGCTGACATGTTTAATTTTCGGGCGTGTTCGATAAGAAATGCGCCGCTGTCAAAGCGAAGTTTATTATGCAAACGAGGTGCGCTTGCAAAGTATGCGAAAGATGACAATTGAAGAAACTAAAAAGTCTTATATAAAACAATTTTAAAATCCCTTTTTTAAGGCTATAGTAGGGTCAAGCATAGGTGGAAATACATACGTATGCATGAAGAGCGGAAAATCTATCAATATTTATGACAAAATAATAACTGAGTAAAATGTTTACAACTTAATTTTTAGCATAACGTTTAAATTTTGTAAGATTTTCATAGGCACTTTTCATGCTAAAAAAATATATTTTAAATGATTTTTTTTTAGTTTTAAAATCTTTGAATTAACCCACGTTGTGGATTTCACAGCACCTGTCCGAAAATGTAGTGTTATCCGAGTGGCTACCAGCTGTACCACCCAGAACCAACCTGGAGCACATTAATGGCAGACAAATGCTGATTGCTGTCGTTACTTAACGGTAGCTTCATGCCGCCAAGCTTGAGTGGAAATTATCCGAGGAATTCGTTTATCATGCGGATTGACTTTTAAGGTTGCTGCAGCAATGCATTGCCAAGCGGCTGCGTAATTGAAAGCGAAAGGAGTTTAAAGTGCCTGCGATATGCAAAGACATTTTCGTTGGCAAGCAGTAAAGTGTGGCACAAATGACAGCGGCAGTTGCAGCAGGCGTTGCATGTGGCCAATAAACGACGTCAATTGCGTGTTTTGCAAATGTTGATTTGTTTGGGTAAGGTGGGGTAGGGGTGGGAAGCGGGTTTACCTGGGGTGGGTGTGGATGTATAACACACTTCAGGCAGTTACTGCAACTGCCACTGTAACGTTGCATAAACATAAACACAGGCATAAACATTTGATAACATTCAAAAAGCAACTAAATTTGACAGTGCGCTATTGCGGCGCGTTTTGCGCGCGTTTTGTACGCGTTTTTTCGGCATACGCAACCAGCAGATGCCTCCGCTTGTTGCTGTTGTTGTTGCCGCTTATCTCAGATGCAACAACTGTCGATTTTTTCAATCTGGACAGTAAAATTACATGCAAATCCAATTAAGTTGTTAACTCAACGCTGGATGCCGCGACTTTTTGCTCTTTTATTTATTTTTTCCCCTTTATTTTTGCAATTTATTTTAAATTTTTGTTTTACTTTGTATTGTTGTCTTTTGGTTGTGCACACACAGCTCCCCTGTGTGTATGTGTGTGTGTGTGTTTTATTTAAGCTCTTTGGGGTCAGTGCGGTGCACTCTTTCTGTTTTTAATGAGCACAAGTGCTGCGGAGTCGCCTCCAGTTTGGGGCGCAGCGAGCTGTGTTTTCGCCGTCTGCCAAAGTGTTGGCGTTTGGGGCTTTTGCTATTGACCAGTTGTGATTTAATCACAATCCCCCCGTCCTTGTTTGCGTTGTTTCACTGTGGCCAATTACTCGCTGATTTACAATGCATCCAAAAGCCAAACGATTTTTGTGCTTTAATTTTAGTTTGCTTTGGTTTTATTTTTGATTTCATTTCGTTTTATCGGCTTAATCGGCATCTAACTGCAAGCCGCTTATAATTGGCAATTTAAAGCTAGCCACAACAGTGCATATTTAAATCAATCGACCACAAGGCAACTATATATAAGCCATAAAGCCAGGCGATTAAGTGCGCCCAATGATACTAGCTTAAATCAATGGCTGGACATGTCTAATTTAAAACACGAAGCAGGAGAGTACAGCAAAACAGTCGTATGGGAAGGGAGAGTGAGGGAGAGAGGGAGTGAGAGAGAGAGTGGGGGAGAGAGGGAGAAAGAGGAGAGAGAAAATAAGAGCGAGAATAAGAACCAGAGCGAGAGAAAGTGAGAGTTGTAACAAAACATAACCAACTTAGTTTGTCTTTTACAATTAATCGTATTTGAGCTTTAATGTGCTTTCAAAGCTCTAAAGCGTATTCTGTAGTTTTATGCTTGAATGTTGATAAGCTTCAGTCCTGGCATTGTCAATTAGCGATGGATAGAACAAGTTAAACTTGGAGCTTTCAATTAATTAAATGTGTGTGAGCTTTAATGAACTTCAATGAGCTTTGAAAGCTATTATTTAAAGAGACACCTGGACAAAAGATTTCGTCATGAATAAACAACTAAATAACTGAATATAGGTAGACTCTAATTATTAATCGCCAACAGAATTATATTCAGGATTAATCTTATTGCATAATGACAAAATAGGCTAGTGTCATTAAGTCATTTAAGCTATGTAAACTAATACATACTAATACATAGAGCCTTATTTAAACTGCACCATAATGCTGTTTGCAATTGCTGGACACGCCCTTGCAATTAACAATCAGCCTGCCTACACAAACTCACATAAGTATAAACATATAGGTAGATACATACAGAGTGCTCACCCGTGGCTGTGTAGTCGGTAATCCAATGTTGCTGCTAGTCTATAATTGAATTCACATAACTAATGATCCATAAGCAAGTCGTTGTCGGCAATTAGAAGACGCACACACACACGCACACACATTGATGAAGGGGTAATGGAGTCGCATGGAATGCATCGCAATTGCGTTAAATGCACAAATTTATGAGAATTTAAACAGTGATTTTCACGCTTTAATTATCCAGTTGCAGCGCAACCGGCAGGCTACAACAACCGACTAATAATAGTTCCAACAACTTGGACTTGCATAGAGAAGCGCGGCATTCACGCATGCGCGCGGCAACAGGGGCAACGACTGGTCTCTCTGTCTGCTTCTGCGCTGCTCTTCCTGGCCGCGGGCGGAGCTGCGGCTGTGCTACCTTTCCCAAAATTAAAAACTAAAGACAACAACAAAAAATAAACTAAACTAAACGTAGCCGCGCGAAACTGCAACCGTGCAACTGGCAACTGGCAACTGCTGCTGCTGCTTCGGCTGCGTTTGCCGTTCACAAATTTCATTTGGCCTCGCGGCAATTTTGGCTTTAATTTATTGCAGTTTTGTCGGCTTCGCACTGGTAGCGTTTTTATGCCTTCTTCTTCTTTGTTTTTTAATATATGCGCCGTGGTAAGTAGTTGCAGTTAGATTAGAGATCTTAGCTGCAGCAGCAGGAGATCATTCACATTTTGATATTTTACAACACTGCAGCCGCGCTTTAGTTCTGCACGCGTTGAGCTTTGTTTTCGCACTGGCAACATTGTCGGCATTCGCGCAGTCGCAGTCGCAGTCACTGCTACTGCTGCAGTCGCCGTTGACGTCGCAGTGCACAGCAACGAGTTTTCGGGAATGGGAATGGGAATGGAGGATGGGAGCTGCCGCTGCTGGTGCATTGGAAATGCGCAAGTTCTTTTACTCGCCGCACAGGTTTTATATATATATATATACATATATATAAACTTTTTTTCTGCCTTCCATCAGGTTGAAATTGAACTTGGGGAATGCGAGAGCAGCAAAGCGCATTAAAGTGGGGAGGGCATTAAAAAAAAAAGGGAGCGTTTGGCGTTGCCATATGACAAAATACTGCCAGAGAGCAGCGAATAGCGAATATTTATGTTTATTTTGTGAAGAGTTTCTTATCAAGTTGTTAGCGGCATTTAATGCAAACTGGGCAAACTGAACGCATTTTCGAGCTGAACAATGATAATAATATGCCTGGCTTAAGCGCAGTTAACAGAGCTCGAACCGGTAAGGCGCCTGTCAGCTTAGCCAAAGAAAACCCGGCCCCAACTTGGGCCATACTTTATTGCCCCAACCACTTTGCGGCTATCTGATGTACGCTGTGCGCCTTGACGCATCATATTTCATATGCAATTTTGAGTCCAGAAAATGCAAGCAGACAACTCCTTTGAGCATGGATAGCGACACTAATGGCCGTTGGTCTGTGATGGGCTGAGCCCTGGCCGAGAGCGAAATGCGCCTCATTAAAATTACAAGCTTTTATGCTATATAATTTAATTGATTTTCAAGCACCTTTCAGTGCGAGCTGTGACTCGATTTGAGCGAACAGCGAATAGCACGCAGCAGCATTTATGCTATTAGATAAATGATAGTGTTAATCATCGACAGCCCTGGTTCAGATCGGCTTGGGTAGAGCCATAAAAATGTAGCTGCCATTTGGCTCGCACAGATCATCATAATCATAGTCTTGTATTTTATGATGTAAGTAATTAAGCCATAATCGTAAAATGCCGTTGTTTTCTCATTTAAATTAACATACTAAATGCCGTAGGCTGTGCTAACAAACTGGAGCAGGCTGCCGCATTGGCCAGCTCTGTTAACGGTCCCAACTGCCAACCAGTTGCCTGCGGCCATCCGTCTACGTCCTCGTCACAGATCTTTGGCGACAACGACTCAGACAACGACCACGACGACGACTACGACTTGGCTCCGCTTTCGATAATGATGTGCAGCCTGTGAGTTTGAAAAATGCAACACCATTGACTGGTTCCGGCCAAATAAATTTATAGCCAGCAACTAATTCTTCTTCTTCAGCTTCGGTATTTTCTTCTTCTTCTTTACCTTCTAGGCAGGTGCAACCCACGCCCAGTTTTAGTCGCGAATTCCCATTGCATATAACAATAATTAGCATAAATGTTTGCCCATAACCATAACATTTCATAAACATAAAGAGCCCAACATATGCCCCGCCTTCCACTCCACAGGAGAGCCCTCTTCTCCTCTTCTCCGCTTCTCCTGTTCTCTTTCCTCTGCCCCTCCAGCAAATGCTGGGCATCAATTTAAATTGCTTTCTAATTTTACAAGCTGCAGCCTGTTGCACAATGTTTGGCCATTTATGGCCCGCTGCTCATTAGGCTGAAATTCTCCGTGAGCCCCACGCCCCTCCTGCTGCCATTTAGCCGCAATTTTAATGGCCAATGTTCTGTTCTTCGTTGGTTCTATTGGCGACTTCATTGGTGGCATAGCTGCCAATTTGCAGGTGCAACGGCAGCTGAGCAAATGCGCTATTACAAATTGCCCGCGACTTCCAATTTGGCCTTTGCACACTTCCGGCTAATGGCCAGACAATGTTTTGAGCATTTTCAAGATTTTCACTCCAATTAAGCATACTAATAGGCTTTTCAACAGTTGCTTAACTGTGCGTATTTATGTAGGAAATATTCCTTGATAAATACTTTTAGTTAACAGAAGTCCTAATACCTCTAACAGTATTTCTATTTACAGGAGCTCTAATTAACATACAATTTTTATGTTACAGTATCTCTAAAGATTTTAATTAAGCATACTAATTGGGTTTTCAATAGTTGCTTGGCTGTGTGAATTTAGTTTAATTTAGTTAACAGTCTAGTTAACAGAAGTCCCAACAGTACTCACAGAATTTCTGTTTACATAAGCTCCAATTAACATTAAACTGTTTTTCAAGCTTTTCATTTGAACATAGGTTTTTCTGTGAAAATGTATGTTTGAAATACATTAACATCGGAAATCCTTAGCAAAAGCTTATAGTTAGCAGAACTCCAAGCATGACTAACAGTTTATCTGTATATATGTTAGTAACAATTTATACGTATGTAAAATAAAGATATGGATATTTAAAAAGAAAATTCCGTTCGCAACTTGAACATTAAAAAGATGAACTGAATTTCACTTAGCGAGAATTACAGCTCGCCGAATTCTCTCAGCCTGTTTAATTTGGTTCCCAGCTCACCTGCCGGAGCACCTGAAAAGTCTGCGCATTCGTCACGTTTTTGTTGTATTTTTTTTTTTTTTTTTTTTTTTTTGTTGTTGCTGACGAGCTCAAGGAACGTGGCTTGGAACAGACGAGATGATGTTGGTGGCGGCTTGCGGAGTTTGCTTGCAGGTATTTTCATTTCTTTTATCGCACATTAAATTTACAAAAATAGTTTTAACACCTTTTAAGCTTACAAGCATGTGTTGGTCTGCTTTTCAGGCCTCGTTTGGCACCGCCGTTGATTTATCCCTGCCCTGGCGTACATGATCTTTGCTGGTAGACATGCGCTGACCATCGCTAACAACAACAAAGACGACAACGACGACGACGACGACGAAGTCGACATGATTCGTACATAATCCAGCCATTATTTCTGCTCTACCTCGACGCCCCATCCGTGCCAGTGCCCTGGCCCATTGCCCGTCTCAGTCTCAGTCTCATCCTCATCCTGGTCTGTGGCTCTGGCTGCGGCTGTCGACTTATCGCAAAAATTGCGTCAAGATGTTTTAATGCGGACCCGTCCGCAGCGCGTTTTGCGGCTATAAAAATGAAAGCAACTTTGGACAGAGTTGCGTTCGCCGCGAACATCCTTTTTAATTTAAAACATTATCGTAAATTCTCTGGCAATTATGCGCGTTGTTCAAACGCTGCCTCCCTTGGCCAAAATATATATATATATATACGCTTTTTGCATTGTCCGCAGTCACAACACATGTCGCCTGTTGCAGTTGCAGTTGCAGTTGCAGCTAATGCTAATGAATTGCTGTTGCGGCTGCTTCTTGCGCCTGCTACGGCCCGCAGATTAGCGGTTGCCACCTGAAGGCTCAGGTTCAGGCTCAGGCCCAGGCCCAGGCCCAGGCCGAGCGCCCGGTTCGTTATACGCGTTTTGACTAACTAGACAGCTCGTATCTTATCGCCGTGCCCTGTCGACACGTCGTTTGCCCAAAAGATATCACCATTTCAGCGTGTGCGTGCATTGTTGTTATAAGTCAAGCCCCAGCTCAAGTCCAGCCCAGTTCAGAACCCAGTCCAAGCCGCGGGCCAAGCCTTCCGCATAAATCGACAGCTGCTTTGGTTATAATTCCATAAAGCCGATTGTGCACATACATATGTATTTGAAAGGATTCTACAAGACGTGGTGTGCGTATTTATGACAGGCAGACACAAGAAATTACTTTATAAATAAAACTATTCTCAAAGCAGTTCGTTTTATTTTTGTCTCTTACTTATTGTCGCTAAATATATGTGAAGTAAGGTGATTGTCTAAGACAATATTATTAAGTTTTTATTGTATTTCTTAAAAGAAAAAGGAAATTAAAATACGATTCTTAACGGCGAGCAGGTCAACTAAGTCAATAACTAGGCCAATACTCATATGCCTTATTAGAATTCAAGGAATTCCTATCCAGAAAAGGCTCTTTAACATGAATGCGTATGTTATAGTTGACTCCCCAGCTATCAATACCATACATCCAGTTCGATAGAATCCATAAAATGAGAGCAATTTGAACCAGCGACCTTCTGAAATGCAAGGCAAATGTTCATTCCAAGCTTCAAAGCCCCATGAGCAGGCCTAAGCTAAAGTGTTTTCCTTAGGAAATACCAGTTTAATAAGGCGTTTATCAATTCTCAATGCTGACTTTTTCTTACTTGTAATTTTCTCACTTCTTAAACTGCTTTCTCTCTGTTAGTTAGCTTTTTTTTTCATTTGCAACTAAAAAGCAGCAGAAGCAATAAAACAATTAAAACCGCATTTGGTTGGGTTAAACAAAAGTTCACAACTTCTGCAAGCAGCCAACATCGTGCGGCTCCTGCGGCTCCTCTGGAGATAACTAAATGTATTCCAATCTCAATATGGAAATGTCTGCAATGTCTGCATATTTTACGAACTGCAAAGTAGACAAGTTTTGTTTTAAAACTGTCAACGCGAACCGGTCGCAACGCCTACAAAGGGGTGCGCCGTGCACAAAAAATGGGAAGAAAAAATACAAGGCGCAGGCACAAATCCTGCGTTGACAAAAAAAAAATAAATAGAAGGAAAACCCAATAAAATAAATTGTTTCAATGCACGGCAAGTAATCCGCTTTTCCGGCGCTCATTCCTTGCGGTTTAAGATTTATGCACTGCAAAGGCAAAGGCTTTTCATTGCGTTTTCTTTTCGCCGTTTCCTTGGCGGCGAAAGTGAAAGGGGTTGGCCATAAATTAGCTACGCGCGGAATGTCCTGTTCTCTCTCCTTCTCTCTCTCTCTCTCTCTCTCTCTTTCTCTCACTCTCTCTCTCTCTCTGAGTGGCACTTAAACACAGTTAATCCCCGCATTGCTGGCAACAGAAGTTTTGGTAATTTCGAGTGCTTTTTTGCACTCTACCTTGAGGCATTTTTCAATTAAAGTGTTGAAAATTTAAAGTCGCGCGTGCACAAACAAAAAAACACATACACACACACAAAACACATGACAAATTAGCTTCCTAATGAGCTGAGACATTAATCTTGACATGCTTTTGGCACGCACTCGAGCAACCCCCTCTAAACAATGGGGCAGGAGGCTGCCCCCCGCTCCGACTTTGACTCCGTCTCCGCCTGCCTTCCCAAATGTCTTGTACACGTGTTAAGGCAAACATGAAAGCCAGGCGACGGCATTAGGGCTTCATTACAAGGACTTGCTCCTGTGCGCGCTCCTGTGTCTTGTTGCTGTGTAAGCCGAGCTATTATTAAAATGAACTGTTAATACAAAGACAGCGCCACGCTTGATTTAATTGCACAACAACCAGGACGGGCAACCAAATTGAATTGAATTTTAAATCAGGAAATCAAGGAATTTGCATTTGACTAACAAGAAATCAACGAACCAAAGGAATGTGACTATTTGAATATAGTTAGAGAGGACATGAAGTGGACTCGGAGTACACATCAGGTTTAAACCCCGAACTTTATGATCAAGGGGACTTAACTTGTTTATAATAAAAAGCTGTGCATGCATTTTAAGTCTTTTCCCAAAAACCATTCGCAAGGCGTTCCAACAGCTTAGAGGCTCTTGGCCAAGGCAAAGATCAGCTCCGCTCAAGCCAAAATCCACTTTATTCTACAGCAAAACCAAAAAAACAGAACAAAAATCAAGGCGAACATAAAAAAAAATGCCCCACACGAAAAGCTTGTAAATATTTAAGAGGCCTTTCATATTTTTGTCGGTCAAACATAAATACCTCAAGCAGCTGTTATAAATAATATACAAATAAAAGTATGTATATTTAAATGCCCATAAATTTGCAATGCGGATTTAAGTTATTAAACTGTAATAAAAACGGCACAGTCACAAAATCACAAAATCAGTGCCTGCTTCTAGGCGCACATATATATGAGGCCAACCCACCCCTCTCGCCGTCCCTCTCTTGCAGCTGCCATAATACTCCAAGTTAACTGTTAAAGCCCCATTGGTTAGACCATTCCAGTGCGTATTATTAGCATAATAAAAATACAAGCACACATTCCACACACACACACACACACACTTAGACACTCTCGCATGATGAGGGCTTAGCCGGGAGCGATTTGGGCTTGGAATATTGCCGGACAGCACAGAGCACTGCGTGGACAATATAATTTTATGGCCACACTTTTATTGTGGCAAAGTGTCTTGAGCTTTGAGCTTCTCCGAGGGCGTCGGGCAACACCATCATCAAGATCATCATCCGAGGGTAGGCGTTGAAAGCCAGCGCTGCATAACATTTAAATGTTATGTGCTCACACGAATAACCATAAATGATATAACAAATAATCTGTTTTTCTTTTCATTTTTGACTAGCTAAAATTGCCATTAAAATATCATGTGCATATGGCGTTGACTTTCAAGTGCGGCCGCAGTTTTATTAAATGCCGGCTCTGACCACAAATTTCTATATATGTCTATGCTCAACAGCTCCCTGGCAGCACCTGGTTACAGGTGCCGCTGGCAGCAGCTGCCGCATGCCGTGCTCCGTATGCAGCTCGAATGTGTGAGCGTGAGTTCGGGAGTGTGTGTGCATGGAGCTGGAGCTTGGCCAGAGATGAGCACGTGCTGGCCTACGAATCGAAGGCATTGCATCCACAAATCGGTTTTGGAATCGAATCAACTTGAATCCGGAATTCCTATTCTTAAACCAGCCCCAAATATAATATAAATAACAATATAGTATCTATATTATCTCTACCTGAACCAAATCCATCTTTAATTTAGCTTGATAAAAAGCTAAAGAGCCGCACTTAATTCAACAATAGAACACATAAAAGCGCATTAAATATACTCTGAATATGTCGATCTCGGGAACTTTAGAAGCTAGATACAGCTAAAAGCTTAAATTCAGAACGTGCATATTCTTATTGCCGGACCAAATCAAGTTCATCTATAGCTTATCGATATCTTTCGGCTTTTGTGCCAAGCCGATAAGTATCGATTGTCAAATTGGATTGCTTACACATATCGCATGATGCATTAAAGCTAGAGATATATTATTTGTTATGCAGTTTCTCGAATGCATAGATCTACAATACTTCACAATTTTTTTAAGCGCGTGCTCCCACGGCATTTTTTGCCGGGAGCTGTCGTGTCACGCGCTCCGCTCTAGTTAGGCTTTTTACTGCACCTTCTTAAATATAGCTCGAGTCACATTAGGAGTCTCTTATGCACAGCTATTTATTTGACTCTTTCTTCACCTCGTGCTAGCACACGCATTTATCGCAAGCTGTCGTGTCACGCGCTCAGCTCTAGTTGAGTTTTGCCTGCGCTTGTTTTAATTAAATATTCCATTTGCCTAAACCAAAACCCAAAACGCGCAGTTAGTTTGTGCAATGGCCAATGTGGGCGGGTGTGTGTGTGTGCGAGTGTGTGTGTAGTGCATAAATTTGGCAGTGGCCCGTGGTCAAATTGGCAGCACTGTCTACCTGTGCGTCCTGTGCCCAGCTGTATCCTGCATGTTTGCATTAAGGATTATGTGCGACTGCTCACGGCCGCATTTGCGGACGCACACAATCACAACTGTTGGGGTTATGAAACACCCGTGCCCCACCTACCCCCCCAGCCACCACTGCACCAACCCCTTTAGCATTACGGGCACAGTCATTAACACGTGCGGCGGCAGGTGCTTTGCGGTTAGCGACAACTTTAAGGCTTAAAGTGCCTGACAATGTTCAATTTTTTTTTTTTTTTTTTTTTGTTTCCATCATATTGAATTTCAATTAGCCGTAAAATAACATTTTGCGCGTTTGTCCTGAAATGCATTTAAATGCAATGTGACCAATAATGAACCACAAACATTTTACAACTGAATAAATAATTTGCACATTAATTGCGCGTATTTATTGTAAGCTCTTAATTGCACAAACGTCAAAGTTTCCCTTTTTTTCAGATAGCTTAACCCACCACAGGCCTAAAAAACTGCACTTTAGTCATATTAAAAAGTGCTAATTAATTAGGTTTATTGCTTTAATTATATAAAAATATACTTATTTAGTGTTAATTATTTAGGTTTTTTTCTTTAATTATCTCCATATATAAAACTGCGCAGCACATACCGTAAGAGCTCAAAATTTATATGAAAATGGTGCCCTTAAATATCCTTATAGACATAGGTCGGAATTTCCCACTCCCATAACTCTATTTAACCTCATCCGATTTCCGCAAGGTTTGGTTCTAGAAACTAGATTTAATTAACAACAAAACTATTCGGACTAAACCCAGTCATAATTTTTATACCCTGAACCCATTAAAAATGGGTAAAAAGGGTATATTGTATTTGTGCAAAATCCAAATGTATGTAACAGGCAGAAGGAAGCATCTCCGACCCCATAAAGTATATATATACTTGATCAGCATCAATAGCCGAGTCGATCTAGCCATATCCGTCTGTCTGTCCGTCCGTCCGTATGAATGAACGCAATGATCTCAGAACCTATAAGAGCTAGAGACTTGATGTAGGTGCTCCTAGTTCCCGCGCAGATCGAGTTTGTTTCCGATAATCGATAACTTACTCCGTTTCCAAGCAATCGATAAAAATCGAAATCGATATCCTGTTTTTTGGGCAATTTTGGTAAATAATAAGAACTTGAGTCACCAAACTTGACATATAGCTTCTAAAATAGCATATATATATGATATAGGATTTTTCTTCACGGTTTTCCCTTTAGATTAATCTGACATTCAAATCTGAACACCGATTATTTAGTCGAAATTCAAGTCCAAATCTTACCCCAAGATTCGTATGTAGACATGGGTCAAAAATTACCACCCCCATATCTCGGTCAAATCTCATCCGATTTTCACGAAGTTTGGCTTTTTCTTCATGGTTTTCCCTCTAGATTAATCTGGCATTCAAATCTCGACACCGATTTATTGGTCGAAATTCATGTCCAAATCTTACCCCAAGATTCGCATGTAGACATGGGTCAAAAATTACCACCCCCATATCTCGGCCAAATCTCATCCGATTTTCACGAAGTTTGGCTTTTTCTTCATGGTTTTCCCTCTAGACTAATGTGGCATTCAAATCTCGACACCGATTATTTGGTCGAAATTCATGTCCAAATCTTACCCCAAAATTCCTATATAGACATGGGTCAAAAATTACCACCCCCATATCTCGGCCAAATCTCATCCGATTTTCACGAAGTTTGGCTTTTTCTTCATGGTTTTCCCTCTAGATTAATCTGGCATTCAAATCTCGACACCGATTTTTTGGTCGAAATTCATGTCCAAATCTTACCCCAAAATTCCTATATAGACATGGGTCAATAATTTACCACCCCCATATCTCGGCCAAATCTCATCCGATTTTCACAAAGTTTGGCTTTTTCTTCATGGTTTTCCCTTTAGATTAATGTGGCATTCAAATCTCGACACCGGTTTCTTGGTCGAAATTCAAGTCCAAATCTTACCCCAAGATTCCTATGTAGACATGGGTCAAAAATTACCACCCCCATATCTCGGCCAAATCTCATCCGATTTTCACGAAGTTTGGCTTTTTCTTCATGGTTTTCCCTCTAGATTAATCTGACATTCAAATCTGAACACCGATTATTTAGTCGAAATTCAAGTCCAAATCTTACCCCAAGATTCGTATGTAGACATGGGTCAAAAATTACCACCCCCATATCTCGGTCAAATCTCATCCGATTTTCACGAAGTTTGGCTTTTTCTTCATGGTTTTCCCTCTAGATTAATCTGGCATTCAAATCTCGACACCGATTTATTGGTCGAAATTCATGTCCAAATCTTACCCCAAGATTCGCATGTAGACATGGGTCAAAAATTACCACCCCCATATCTCGGCCAAATCTCATCCGATTTTCACGAAGTTTGGCTTTTTCTTCATGGTTTTCCCTCTAGACTAATGTGGCATTCAAATCTCGACACCGATTATTTGGTCGAAATTCATGTCCAAATCTTACCCCAAAATTCCTATATAGACATGGGTCAAAAATTACCACCCCCATATCTCGGCCAAATCTCATCCGATTTTCACGAAGTTTGGCTTTTTCTTCATGGTTTTCCCTCTAGATTAATCTGGCATTCAAATCTCGACACCGATTTTTTGGTCGAAATTCATGTCCAAATCTTACCCCAAAATTCCTATATAGACATGGGTCAATAATTTACCACCCCCATATCTCGGCCAAATCTCATCCGATTTTCACAAAGTTTGGCTTTTTCTTCATGGTTTTCCCTTTAGATTAATGTGGCATTCAAATCTCGACACCGGTTTCTTGGTCGAAATTCAAGTCCAAATCTTACCCCAAGATTCCTATGTAGACATGGGTCAAAAATTACCACCCCCATATCTCGGCCAAATCTCATCCGATTTTCACGAAGTTTGGCTTTTTCTTCATGGTTTTCCCTCTAGATTAATCTGGCATTCAAATCTCGACACCGATTTTTTGGTCGAAATTCATGTCCAAATCTTACCCCAAAATTCCTATATAGACATGGGTCAAAAATTTACCACCCCCATATCTCGGCCAAATCTCATCCGATTTTCACAAAGTTTGGCTTTTTCTTCATGGTTTTCCCTTTAGATTAATGTGGCATTCAAATCTCGACACCGGTTTCTTGGTCGAAATTCAAGTCCAAATCTTACCCCAAGATTCCTATGTAGACATGGGTCAAAAATGACCACCCTCATATCTCGGCCAAATCTCATCCGATTTTCACGAAGTTTGGCTTTTTCTTCATGGTTTTCCCTCTAGATTAATCTGGCATTCAAATCTGAACACCGATTTTTAGTCAAAATTCATGTCCAAATCTTACCCCAAGATTCGTATATAGACATGGGTCAAAAATGACCAGCCCCATATCTCGGCCAAATCTCATCCGATTTTCACGAAGTTTGGCTTTTTCTTCATGGTTTTCCCTCTAGATTAATCTGGCATTCAAATCTGAACACCGATTTTTTAGTCAAAATTCATGTCCAAATCTTACCCCAAGATTCGTATATAGACATGGGTCAAAAATTTACCACCCCCATATCTCGGCCAAATCTCATCCGATTTTCACGAAGTTTGGATTTTTCTTTATGGTTTTCCCTCTAGATTAATGTGGCATTCAAATCTCGACACCGATTATTTGGTCGAAATTCAAGTCCAAATCTTACCCCAAGATTCGTTTATAGACATGGGTCAAAAATGACCACCCCCATATCTCGGCCAAATCTCATCCGATTTTCACGAAGTTTGGCTTTTTCTTCATGGTTTTCCCTATAGATTAATCTGACATTCAAATCTGAACACCGATTTTTTAGTCGAAATTCAAGTCCAAATCTTACCCCAAGATTCGTATATAGACATGGGTCAAAAATGACCACCCCCATATCTCGGCCAAATCTCATCCGATTTTCACGAAGTTTGGCTTTTTCTTCATGGTATTCCCTCTAGATTAATGTGGCATTCAAATCTCGACACCGATTATTTGGTCGAAATTCAAGTCCAAATCTTACCCCAAGATTCGTATATAGACATGGGTCAAAAATTACCACCCCCATAACTCGGCCAAATCTCATCCGATTTTCACAAAGTTTGGCTTTTTCTTCATGGTTTTCCCTCTAGATTAATCTGGCATTCAAATCTGAACACCGATTTTTTAGTCGAAATTCATGTCCAAATCTTACCCCAAGATTCGTATATAGACATGGGTCAAAAATGACCACCCCCATATCTCGGCCAAATCTCATCCGATTTTCACGAAGTTTGGCTTTTTCTTCATGGTTTTCCCTCTTGATTAATCTGGCATTCAAATCTGAACACCGATTTTTTAGTCGAAATTCATGTCCAAATCTTACCCCAAGATTCGTATATAGACATGGGTCAAAAATGACCACCCCCATATCTCGGCCAAATCTCATCCGATTTTCACGAAGTTTGGCTTTTTCTTCATGGTTTTCCCTCTTGATTAATGTGGCATTCAAATCTCGACACCGATTATTTGGTCGAAATTCAAGTCCAAATCTTACCCCAAGATTCGCATGTAGACATGGGTGAAAAATTACCACCCCCATATCTCGGCCAAATCTCATCCGATTTTCACGAAGTTTGGCCTTTTCTTCATGGTTTTCCCTCTAGATTAATCTGGCATTCAAATCTGAACACCGATTTTTTAGTCGAAATTCATGTCCAAATCTTACCCCAAGATTCGTATATAGACATGGGTCAAAAATGACCACCCCCATATCTCGGCCAAATCTCATCCGATTTTCACGAAGTTTGGCTTTTTCTTCATGGTTTTCCCTCTAGATTAATGTGGCATTCAAATCTGAATACCGATTTCTTGGTCGAAATTCAAGTCCAAATCTTACCCCAAGATTCGTGTATAGACATGGGTCAAAAATTACCACCCCCATATCTCGGCCAAATCCCATCCGATTTTCACGAAGTTTGGCTTTTTCTTCATGGTTTTCTCTCTAGATTAATCTGGCATTCAAATCTGAACACCGATTTTTTAGTCAAAATTCATGTCCAAATCTTACCCCAAGATTCGTATATAGACATGGGTCAAAAATTTGCCACCCCCATATCTCGGCCAAATCTCATCCGATTTTCACAAAGTTTGGCTTTTTCTTCATGGTTTTCCCTCTAGATTAATGTGGCATTCAAATCTCGACACCGATTATTTGGTCGAAATTCAAGTCCAAATCTTACCCCAAGATTCGTATATAGACATGAGTCAAAAATGACCACCCCCATATCTCGGCCAAATCTCATCCGATTTTCACGAAGTTTGGCTTTTTCTTCATGGTTTTCCCTCTAGATTAATGTGGCATTCAAATCTCGACACCGATTATTTGGTCGAAATTCAAGTCCAAATCTTACCCTAAGATTCGTATATAGACATGGGTCAAAAATTACCACCCCCATAACTCGGCCAAATCTCATCCGATTTTCACAAAGTTTGGCTTTTTCTTCATGGTTTTCCCTCTAGATTAATCTGGCATTCAAATCTGAACACCGATTTTTTAGTCGAAATTCATGTCCAAATCTTACCCCAAGATTCGTAGATAGACATGGGTCAAAAATGACCACCCCCATATCTCGGCCAAATCTCATCCGATTTTCACGAAGTTTGGCTTTTTCTTCATGGTTTTCCCTCTAGATTAATGTGGCATTCAAATCTCGACACCGATTATTTGGTCGAAATTCAAGTCCAAATCTTACCCCAAGATTCGCATGTAGACATGGGTCAAAAATTACCACCCCCATATCTCGGCCAGATCTCATCCGATTTTCACGAAGTTTGGCCTTTTCTTCATGGTTTTCCCTCTAGATTAATCTGGCATTCAAATCTGAACACCGATTTTTTAGTCGAAATTCATGTCAAAATCTTACCCCAAGATTCGTATATAGACATGGGTCAAAAATTACCACCCCCATATCTCGGCCAAATCTCATCCGATTTTCACGAAGTTTGGCCTTTTCTTCATGGCTTTCCCTCTAGATTAATCTGACATTCAAATCTGAACACCGATTTTTTAGTCGAAATTCATGTCCAAATCTTACCCCAAGATTCGTATATAGACATGGGTCAAAAATGACCACCCCCATATCTCGGCGAAATCTCATCCGATTTTCACGAAGTTTGGCTTTTTCTTCATGGTTTTCCCTATAGATTAATCTGACATTCAAATCTGAACACCGATTTTTTAGTCGAAATTCAAGTCCAAATCTTACCCCAAGATTCGTATATAGACATGGGTCAAAAATGACCACCCCCATATCTCGGCCAAATCTCATCCGATTTTCACGAAGTTTGGCTTTTTCTTCATGGTTTTCCCTATAGATTAATCTGACATTCAAATCTGAACACCGATTTTTTAGTCGAAATTCAAGTCCAAATCTTACCCCAAGATTCGTATATAGACATGGGTCAAAAATGACCACCCCCATATCTCGGCCAAATCTCATCCGATTTTCACGAAGATTGGCTTTTTCTTCATGGTTTTCCCTCTAGATTAATGTGGCATTCAAATCTCGACACCGATTATTTGGTCGAAATTCAAGTCCAAATCTTACCCCAAGATTCGCATGTAGACATGGGTAAAAAATTACCACCCCCATATCTCGGCCAAATCTCATCCGATTTTCACGAAGTTTGGCCTTTTCTTCATGGTTTTCCCTCTAGATTAATCTGGCATTCAAATCTGAACACCGATTTTTTAGTCGAAATTCATGTCAAAATCTTACCCCAAGATTCGTATATAGACATGGGTCAAAAATTACCACCCCCATATCTCGGCCAAATCTCATCCGATTTTCACGAAGTTTGGCCTTTTCTTCATGGTTTTCCCTCTAGATTAATCTGGCATTCAAATCTGAACACCGATTTTTTAGTCGAAATTCATGTCCAAATCTTACCCCAAGATTCGTATATAGACATGGGTCAAAAATGACCACCCCCATATCTCGGCGAAATCTCATCCGATTTTCACGAAGTTTGGCTTTTTCTTCATGGTTTTCCCTCTAGATTAATGTGGCATTCAAATCTCGACACCGATTATTTGGTCGAAATTCAAGTCCAAATCTTACCCCAAGATTCGCATGTAGACATGGGTCAAAAATTACCACCCCCATATCTCGGCCAAATCTCATCCGATTTTCACGAAGTTTGGCCTTTTCTTCATGGTTTTCCCTCTAGATTAATCTGGCATTTAAATCTGAACACAGATTTTTTAGTCGAAATTCATGTCCAAATCTTACCCCAAGATTCGTATATAGACATGGGTCAAAAATGACCACCCCCATATCTCGGCCAAATCTCATCCGATTTTCACGAAGTTTGGCTTTTTCTTCATGGTTTTCCCTATAGATTAATCTGACATTCAAATCTGAACACCGATTTTTTAGTCGAAATTCAAGTCCAAATCTTACCCCAAGATTCGTATATAGACATGGGTCAAAAATGACCACCCCCATATCTCGGCCAAATCTCATCCGATTTTCACGAAGATTGGCTTTTTCTTCATGGTTTTCCCTCTAGATTAATGTGGCATTCAAATCTCGACACCGATTATTTGGTCGAAATTCAAGTCCAAATCTTACCCCAAGATTCGCATGTAGACATGGGTCAAAAATGACCACCCCCATATCTCGGCCAAATCTCATCCGATTTTCACGAAGTTTGGCTTTGTCTTCATGGTTTTCCCTATAGATTAATCTGACATTCAAATCTCGACACCGATTATTTGGTCGAAATTCAAGTCCAAATCTTACCCCAAGATTCGCATGTAGACATGGGTCAAAAATTACCACCCCCATATCTCGGCCAAATCTCATCCGATTTTCACGAAGTTTGGCTTTTTCTTCATGGTTTTCCCTATAGATTAATCTGACATTCAAATCTGAACACCGATTTTTTAGTCGAAATTCATGTCCAAATCTTACCCCAAGATTCGTATATAGACATGGGTCAAAAATGACCACCCCCATATCTCGGCCAAATCTCATCCGATTTTCACGAAGATTGGCTTTTTCTTCATGGTTTTCCCTCTAGATTAATGTGGCATTCAAATCTGAACACCGATTTTTTAGTCGAAATTCATGTCCAAATCTTACCCCAAGATTCGTATATAGACATGGGTCAAAAATGACCACCCCCATATCTCGGCCAAATCTCATCCGATTTTCACGAAGATTGGCTTTTTCTTCATGGCTTTCCCTCTAGATTAATCTGGCATTCAAATCTGAACACCGATTTTTTTGTCGAAATTCATGTCCAAAACTTACCCCAAGATTCGTATATAGACATGGGTCAAAAATGACCACCCCCATATCTCGGCCAAATCTCATCCGATTTTCACGAAGTTTGGCTTTTTTTCATGGTTTTCCCTATAGATTAATCTGACATTCAAATCTGAACACCGATTTTTTAGTCGAAATTCAAGTCCAAATCTTACCCCAAGATTCGTATATAGACATGGGTCAAAAATGACCACCCCCATATCTCGGCCAAATCTCATCCGATTTTCACGAAGTTTGGCTTTTTCTGTCTGTCCGTAAAGGATCTCAGAACCTATAAGAGCTAGAGACTTGAAATTTTAGATGTAGGTGCTCCTAGTGCCTGCGCAGATCGAGTTTGTTTCCGATAACCGATAACTTACTCCTTTTTTTGGGCAATTTTGGTAAATAATAAGAGCTAGAGTCACCAAACTTAACATTTAGCTTCTAAAATAGAATATATATATGCATTTGATGTTGGAAGAAGAGGGTTAAGGGTATCCACTAGTCGGGAGCTCCCGACTAGAACCTCTTACTTGTTCCTATTTATTCCGATTATTTGCAGATTCTTCTATAATATTCCGAATTATTTCGTATTTTACTAAAAATATTCATTTAATGGGGAATTTTTTATTTATTTCCTTTTTATATTCGATTTCAGCTGCATTTTCCAATTTTAATTAATTTCTCTTCAAATAGGCTTCTAATTTCTGGAATTAAAAACTGCTCTTGTAAATTTTCGCAGCACGTTTTAGCCATTAATCATTTAGCTGCCGAATTCGCTGCTGTCCCATGAACCCGTAGCCATAATTAATGAAATCAAAATCCTATCATTAAAATTCAATAGAGGCGAACATAAATTTTGGTACATTTAATTTGAGCAGCGCGACATAATTCACTTTACGCACAATTTTTAATGAAAATGTCAAAAGAAAAGCGCACAACGAAATGTGAAAAACGAAAAAGTTTTCCACTCCACACTTTCTGCTTCTTTTTGTGCCGGCAACAATGGCAACATGCAAATCTGAACACCGATTTTTTAGTCGAAATTCATGTCCAAATCTTACCCCAAGATTCGTATATAGACATGGGTCAAAAATGACCACCCCCATATCTCGGCGAAATCTCATCCGATTTTCACGAAGTTTGGCTTTTTCTTCATGGTTTTCCCTCTAGATTAATGTGGCATTCAAATCTCGACACCGATTATTTGGTCGAAATTCAAGTCCAAATCTTACCCCAAGATTCGCATGTAGACATGGGTCAAAAATTACCACCCCCATATCTCGGCCAAATCTCATCCGATTTTCACGAAGTTTGGCCTTTTCTTCATGGTTTTCCCTCTAGATTAATCTGGCATTTAAATCTGAACACAGATTTTTTAGTCGAAATTCATGTCCAAATCTTACCCCAAGATTCGTATATAGACATGGGTCAAAAATGACCACCCCCATATCTCGGCCAAATCTCATCCGATTTTCACGAAGTTTGGCTTTTTCTTCATGGTTTTCCCTATAGATTAATCTGACATTCAAATCTGAACACCGATTTTTTAGTCGAAATTCAAGTCCAAATCTTACCCCAAGATTCGTATATAGACATGGGTCAAAAATGACCACCCCCATATCTCGGCCAAATCTCATCCGATTTTCACGAAGATTGGCTTTTTCTTCATGGTTTTCCCTCTAGATTAATGTGGCATTCAAATCTCGACACCGATTATTTGGTCGAAATTCAAGTCCAAATCTTACCCCAAGATTCGCATGTAGACATGGGTCAAAAATGACCACCCCCATATCTCGGCCAAATCTCATCCGATTTTCACGAAGTTTGGCTTTGTCTTCATGGTTTTCCCTATAGATTAATCTGACATTCAAATCTCGACACCGATTATTTGGTCGAAATTCAAGTCCAAATCTTACCCCAAGATTCGCATGTAGACATGGGTCAAAAATTACCACCCCCATATCTCGGCCAAATCTCATCCGATTTTCACGAAGTTTGGCTTTTTCTTCATGGTTTTCCCTATAGATTAATCTGACATTCAAATCTGAACACCGATTTTTTAGTCGAAATTCATGTCCAAATCTTACCCCAAGATTCGTATATAGACATGGGTCAAAAATGACCACCCCCATATCTCGGCCAAATCTCATCCGATTTTCACGAAGATTGGCTTTTTCTTCATGGTTTTCCCTCTAGATTAATGTGGCATTCAAATCTGAACACCGATTTTTTAGTCGAAATTCATGTCCAAATCTTACCCCAAGATTCGTATATAGACATGGGTCAAAAATGACCACCCCCATATCTCGGCCAAATCTCATCCGATTTTCACGAAGATTGGCTTTTTCTTCATGGCTTTCCCTCTAGATTAATCTGGCATTCAAATCTGAACACCGATTTTTTTGTCGAAATTCATGTCCAAAACTTACCCCAAGATTCGTATATAGACATGGGTCAAAAATGACCACCCCCATATCTCGGCCAAATCTCATCCGATTTTCACGAAGTTTGGCTTTTTTTCATGGTTTTCCCTATAGATTAATCTGACATTCAAATCTGAACACCGATTTTTTAGTCGAAATTCAAGTCCAAATCTTACCCCAAGATTCGTATATAGACATGGGTCAAAAATGACCACCCCCATATCTCGGCCAAATCTCATCCGATTTTCACGAAGTTTGGCTTTTTCTGTCTGTCCGTAAAGGATCTCAGAACCTATAAGAGCTAGAGACTTGAAATTTTAGATGTAGGTGCTCCTAGTGCCTGCGCAGATCGAGTTTGTTTCCGATAACCGATAACTTACTCCTTTTTTTGGGCAATTTTGGTAAATAATAAGAGCTAGAGTCACCAAACTTAACATTTAGCTTCTAAAATAGAATATATATATGCATTTGATGTTGGAAGAAGAGGGTTAAGGGTATCCACTAGTCGGGAGCTCCCGACTAGAACCTCTTACTTGTTCCTATTTATTCCGATTATTTGCAGATTCTTCTATAATATTCCGAATTATTTCGTATTTTACTAAAAATATTCATTTAATGGGGAATTTTTTATTTATTTCCTTTTTATATTCGATTTCAGCTGCATTTTCCAATTTTAATTAATTTCTCTTCAAATAGGCTTCTAATTTCTGGAATTAAAAACTGCTCTTGTAAATTTTCGCAGCACGTTTTAGCCATTAATCATTTAGCTGCCGAATTCGCTGCTGTCCCATGAACCCGTAGCCATAATTAATGAAATCAAAATCCTATCATTAAAATTCAATAGAGGCGAACATAAATTTTGGTACATTTAATTTGAGCAGCGCGACATAATTCACTTTACGCACAATTTAATGAAATCAATTTTAATGAAATGTCAAAGAAAGCGCACAACGAAATGTGAAAAACGAAAAAGTTTTCCACTCCACACTTTCTGCTTCTTTTTGTGCCGGCAACAATGGCAACATGCAAATAGCAGCTGAAGGAGCTGAAGGAGCTGCAGGAGCTGATGATGATAATGGCGACTGGTGGCAGCCAACGGAAGCGGAAGTAATGCCAAATAAGAAGTCGACAAACAGGAAAAAAAACAGCACCAGCAGCAGCAACAACACAAAGAAATGTAGAAGGCGCCAACATATAAAAATAATAATAATAATAATGCCATCATCAATGCCAAACAAGCAACGGAAAACGGCAACTCAATCCAAAAGTATCGACAATGGGGAAACTGAAGCCGTCTTACGGGGGGGAGGCCAGCCAGTGGCAACAACAAATGATGGAAGATGCTTTAAATTAACAAGCAAATGCAAATAAGCCGCAGCCGTGGCTGAGGCTGGAGGCCAAGAAAAGGGAAATAAATTAGATAAAGGCAAAAGGCAACAACGCAGAACAACGCACAGGACAACGCCGCGAGCCGCGAGCCGCTCAGCACGCGCACGGAATTATAGCGTACAACAGGACAAAGCTACAGCAACAACAATAACAAACAAGAATACTTAAGTCGGAAGTGACCGACTAGCATATACCCTGCGCAAGGCATACTCAAATGTGAAGAGACCAAAGCAAAGCGCATTGAAACTTTGAGACTTTGTTTAGACTTTGTAGAACGAGGCGAGGCAGCGAGGATAATGAAATAGTCATCTAGGAAGATGAAATATCCCGGACCAGTATATACTCTAGAAGTTCCAAGAAGTAGTCACGATCTGTATATTATTAACGAGTTCCTAGGCAAGATTAAAAATTCAGGTTCTGTATATACACAAAGAGTTTCAAGACGGCATTGCACATTCCATTATCGGTTAACAGTGAGAAAGACTTCGATAAAAACAAATAAATATGTTCTGAGCATGATATAGGATACTATATGTATATCGAATTTCAGAGATATCGAGTTGAAGACCGGACTTTACCAGCTCGACTCAGCTTACCGACTTAATCAAGAGCATGTGCACTGCATGTGGACGAAAATGCCGCCTTCTGCCTGTCACATACCTCGGCACAACATCCCTATGCCCAACTCACACACAAGGCGAGCAGGGTATAACAACAACGGCAGCAACAACAATAGCTAACGCAAAAAGGACAACGCGCCCTCGGGCCAAATGGATATCCATATACTCGTATTTCTTTTGTATTGAAGCAGAAGATTTTGCTGGTTCGTTAAATATACGAAAGTCATTTTCGGTTTGGTGTGGATTTTGGGGGCCCAAGTCAAATGTCAATAGGTTAAGTGGGCATGGTCACGTTAAATGGCCGCCAGCCTGTGTGACTGGCATCCCAACAAAAGAGAGAGAGAGAGAGAGAGAGAAAGTTGCCTGTGATAAATATGATTAAAACATATTGCGAGGCGAGTTGATAAATGTTCAAAGTTTTTCCATGCCTCGGCCAGGCTTAAAGCACAGCAGGCAGCAGCGAAAATCCAACAGATGCCGATATAAATCCAATTTAGTAGCTACCATAAAAAGTGGCAGCAATTCCAGCGCCCAGGTCTATCCAACTATTTGCATGATAAAAATCTTTCATCAAGCGCCAGAAACAATCTCAGTTTCCGTCTCCGCCTCAGTTTTGGCTCCTCTTCCACCCCCAAGCCCCCCGTCCCCCCTCCCCGTCGGGTAAGCCATGATTTCTGCATAATTCGACGATTGCAGCGAGAAGCGGCGGCGGCTTTGGCCTTTGTGTGGTAAACACCTAAAGTAGTAAACTGGGATTTAAGCACACACACCAACACACACACACACACCAACACCAACACACACACACACACACATCTACGTGTGTCTATAAAAATTTTACGTCGTTGGCAAGGACAAAAACTTTTGCCAGGTCTGCCAACGGCAACAGCCAATGTTCAAGTTGTGCTGTGGCCAGGGCCAGGGGAGGGGAGTCGGGGGACGTGGGGTTAGGTGGTAAAACGTTATACAGGATATGGCTTTTATTGCTCTGCGAGCATGGGAAATTGTGATGCCTGAATACATACATAAATTCTGAGCTCGAGTCTGGGCTGCTATGAAAACCCAATAGGGACATTACGAGCACGAGTCCTACTAGAGAAATCTATAGAATATGTAAAATACTTTTCAGAAAGATTAAAATTTTTGCAATTTTAATAAGACAACACAAAGGTGTAGCTGGGAAGGACGACGCCCACACACGCACACACACACACGCACACACACACACACACGCACAACAACTCGTTGCAGAAAGTCTGAGAGCAAACAACAAAATTTAAAAGTTATGAGTGCGGGACGCAACTGTCCTCCCTCTCTTTGGGTCTGTGTTTGCACTGTAATTGTTTTTCGAAAAGTTTTATAAGCAGCTGTGCTTATAGCAAAACTCCGGCATAAAAAATTTCCATTGCCCTTTGCAAGAAATAAACTGAGATTCTATCAAGTTCCGTTTAAGGAATTCAAATTAAACATACCAATAAAATTGTATCAATATTTACTCCTTAATCGAAGTAGTTACAAAAAGATATCCGAGTCAAATTACATTTTTGACTACAGTTAAGGGTCCTTATAGATATAGATATTGCCCGTTCTTATTGAAGAAAATTCTTTAATTTCCTTACATTTTTAAACAGTTGTTGCTCTTGGCTTGAAATCTCTCATTAGTTCCTCTTGAGAGCATTTTCAAATTTTCGATTTTCATTGTGAATTTACTTAAACTTGCTTTTCGCCTAAATCATTCTTACCCTACTAAGCTCATTGGTCACGCTTTCGCCAGCTCGGACTCGAACTAATAACTCAGCCGGGCGTTGTCCCGAGTTTTAAAGCCGCTTAGGTTCATGAATTTCGGCAGCGTCCACTTCCGCTAGACCATCCGCTTATTAAACAACCCGCGCGAGCTGCTTCCGTTGCCCCCTGGCAACGCAGGACGGTGTGTTGCCTAGCTATGACCAGCCTGCCCAACCCTAGAAAATATAATCTAAAGGTGCCCCAAAAGAAGACGTTAGGACGCAGCAGCAGCAGCAGCAGCATACAAAGAAATGGAGCCAGCCCCAGCTCCAGGACTTGGCATTTAAGATAAATGATCGCCTGCCCAACAATGCACAAAGAAGAGTCACAAAAACTTTTGGTCACGTTTGTGCTATTTGGCGGCGCAGGCATATGCTACAATGGGGGTTGGCTCCATTGTCAGGGGAGGGTGGCTAGGCAGCGTCTAGGTTGCATTCACCTTGCCGCAAATTTTAATATGAAGCTCAAGTTTAAAATTCAAGACACATGCAGCAGCTTAAACGTTTTAGAAATCTATTTTTCAAAATGCCAACTCCGGACAGACGGATGGGCGAGGCGGGGCGGTCACATGTGTGCGTAGAAATTGGTAAACGTTGTGCGCATTTAATTGAAACGTCTGAGCGGCACACGGCTTGCAGGCGTGGCAAGAAGGCAGCAGGTGAAAGTGTTCATTCACTCAAAAGAAAAACGATGCCAAATAAAGGCCGATGAACAGCAGCAGCGCATATAGGATATACAGTTCCATTTTGAGGCCAGACATGGACTGCAGCCGGTCGAGCGTTCGCTGCGCCGCCTTCAATTTGGTGCAGTGCTCGTAGAGTATCAGCGTGTGCCGTATTATCGTGTGCTCCACCCATTGCAAGTGCTCCAGCTGTTTATAGAACTCGCCGAAACTGGACGTGAGCATCTGCTCATAAATCTGCGCCAGCACTCTGCTCGGTATATAAGTGTCCATGCTGGTAATTACACTGGCGTCCAATTCGGGCAGCTGCAGCTCATCGATTAGCGCTTCGCAGGCGATCAACGTGTCCATTTTTCGCATGCCCTGCAAACGTTTCAGCAGCTGGCGCAAGGACTGCTCCTGCCCGGGCGGCAGGGTGCCGCTCGAGCTGTTCAGCGAGTCCAGGGCTGGGCCATAGCTGCCGCGACAAATGGATGTGACGATGCCGTTGGCCACTCTGCGCTGCAGTGGTGTTAGTGTGTGTAAAAAGGACATAGCCTGCAAAGGCTTAGCCGTGCTCAATAAAAATATACAGTCTAAAACAGTCTAAAAATATATTAGTCTTGTAGATTCTCTCTTATCATGTGCTTAGCTCGTGGGGCGTGTAGGGTGAATTGTGGAGTGAGTGTGTTTGTTGTTTTTGTTTGTTTACATATTTTTAGAAATTTTGTTGTTTTTTTTTTGGTTTATTTTTATGTTTGAGTTGTAAAACTTTGTTTGCCAGTGTCATTTTTCAATATAAGCTCAGCTCAGCAGGGCGCTCTGTTAAGCTGCTGTTAAGCTTCCTCTCTATTCATTCATTCGATTACGCGCTCTGCTAAGCTGCTGTTAAGCTCTGCTCTCTCTTCATTAATTTGTTAAGCTTTTCTCTCTCCCTTTATTAATTCGATTGCGCTCTCTGCTAAGCTGCTGTTAAGCTTTCCTCTCTCTTCATTCATTCGAATGCATTCTCTGCTAAGCTGCTGTTAAGCTCTCCTCTCTCTTTATGCCAAAGCCCTTAATTGAGCATTTTAGTTCTCCATTTTGTTAGTATTTACCTTTCCTTTTTTCATATACCCTAATTTGTTAAAGTTGAAAACGTGCCTTAAAGTTGACGTTGCATACCGCTTGATGATGACAGGCGCGACTGCCTTCGCACACGGCTTGAGGCCCATAAATCGAGCCACATATGGGCGACATTACAAGTGGCTGCCGTCTGTGCGCTCAATTCAAATGGAAATCAAAGTGGGCGTTCATGAGTTAAACACTCCAGTACAGTCACAGCTACAGCTACAGTGGCAGCTCCTATGCAGGTCCTGCCAGGAAGTTGGAATGTGACAAAGTCGCTGGCAATGCGCGCACTTGTGGTTTACGACCTGGGCTTCAGCTCTTTTTGCTACTCTTGCCGAGCTCAAGTGTGGCCAGAGGGTGCGGCTGGGCTATAAAATGGCGTAGCGTTTCCGCTCTCGACTGCCACATTGCTCAAAAATTTATTATTCTCATCTAGATGAGTTCATTATTTTGCAGCATGTTGCATGCGGAATGTAAAGTGTAGCAAGTTGAATGTCGAATGCGAAAACAATTTAATTTTATTGTTTTGCACATAAATTTTTCGGTTTGCCATACGCCAGAATTATGCATTGTTTTTCATTGGAATGGCAAAAGGAAACAACTAGAAACAAATGCTTTCTTCGGCACGCATACCATTAAATACCCTTTTATATAGATAGAAAAAATACCCACTTCAAGCGTTTAAACAGAGCGACAAGAAAAATATAACTGTATTCCAATTGCGTACTTAAAGTAAAAATATATACATATACATATATACATATGCATTTTAATAATATATAAAGGAGCACGCTTACCTACTTTAGAAAAGCTCTCTCTCTCTCGCTCTCTCTGCACATGGAATACGTTTAATTGCCGCCAATTTATCTTCAGTGCAAAAGCTCTGCATCAAAAATTACGCAACGCACATTCTACCGATGGTTAAATATTGCAAGCCAGCTGATGAAAGGTGAATATCACTATTAAAAACTATTAAAACACACACTCTGCACATATTAAACGCATTTCACACAACATAATTATTGCAAATGGTTTTTAAAAACTATTTTTCACACACGCACAACAGAAACAACCGATCAAAGGGAGGAACGCGCACTAACTAAATGTTCTCATTAAGGAAGCGCCTACGCTAAGCCGGCAACGGCATATGCACTAATACAAGCACAGCCAAGAGCATAAATTTCACAGAACTCGCTCGCGCTCTCAGCTGAACCAATGTAACGGGATCATAAGTGTCGCGGCCAATGGTGGACATTGCACGACTTCTCCCCAGTGAGTGAGCTATAAGTAACTACTTAAATATGCAATGACTTCTCCCGGTCATAACATGCACAGTGCTCAGCAACTTGAGCATATAACGGAATCAAAAGCATGAGAGCAAATAATGTGTGCAGAATGGCCGAAAAAGTCATCTCCCACGCTCAACCATCTATGTTCGCTCTTCAGATAAATGCGCTCTCTGCCAGTGCCATGATCCGTGCATACGCTTCTGCTATGCGTTACAAATTTCATATCAAAATTATGATAGCCGCTAGCAGGGTATTAAAAAAGGAAACCCCTATGAAATCTGAGACACTCGCACATATGTGCATGTGTCTGTGTGTGTGTGGGTGGGGGGCGGGCATAAAAAGTTGCCTGCTTCGCTGCTGGCCATATAATTGAGTCACGTTTGGCCAGGGCTTAGATGCGCCTGTGTAAGATATTCAGATTTATGCCGCGATGTCGATGCGAATTGGAAAAATATATATGTATTACATACACATGTATATAAACAAATTGCTGTACTGTGATTTATGTGAGCGATATTCCTGATTGCATATTAGTAAAGTCGGGGGTTGGGTTTTTTTTTATTTTTTCGGCCACATTTTTGAGCTGAAATTAAATACAGAATGTTTTTAAGTTAAAGCATAGAAAACGTATCTACAGAAAATCTGAATTATTATTAAAATTATATCAATTAAACTGTTAATTGTATTTGGACTCAGATTCGAACCAGCAACTTCTCTTTTATATAAATATTTTGAAAAATATGTAATTAGTTTTAGTAAAGATATTAAAATTATGCAAAATTAAATAGCACAAATATTTTCTGAAATTCCTATTTGAACCCAGGGATAAGCACACACACACACACACACACACACACACCGAAGCGCATATCACAGCAGCCGTTAAGACCACAAATAAACGTATTTTGTACGTTTTTATTAAAGTAATATGCCAAACGCTATGCTCTCATTTTGGCTACGTGTTTATAATGCCAATAACCCGGCAAACTGCAGACCCAGCCCGACCCAATCCAGCCGGGGGCATCGTCAATAAACAGAAACTAATACATGCCAGGACTGCAGCAGGAATCAAAAGGCGTGCTGGCATCCGCGGCCAGGTTCAATGTACGTTGACAACGAAAATTTAATTTATCTGTATCAGTTCCACTTGCCCCGGCTGACGACTGGAGCTGAATGCCAGTTGACAGAAGGCACAGGAGCTGCTGCCGGCACAGCTGGCGGAACACATGTTTCAACAAATTCATCTGCCATGTCACAATGCGCAACGGTATGCAGAATTTTTGCCACCCCATTCCAACCCGCCCTGTTATTGACATGGATATGGATATGGCTATGAGGGAGACATGCTAGTTTCGGCCAGGCTGCACACAAACGCTGCACGTGACAGGACTCAACGAAAAGTGAAACTTTCTGTGCAAATATTTTGCAGGCAAACAGCTCGCACTTAAAGCGAACTCCCAACTGGAATCTTCCGGTCTCTGTCCCTTTAAGCTGTTAGTGTCATTAATCAAATGGCGCCCAATAACTTTGCCGGAGCGCGTCAGCGGTTGCCAACCCTTTCAGTCGGCTGCCCCGCCTGCCGCAGCAGTCCTTTTTCGATACCCTGTATTAAGCTTTAGAGAGTGTAGGGGGGTCCTATGAGGTTCAAACGGACAGCAGTAGGTGAAATCGGGCCCATTTAATATATATATATATATTCCTGATCAGCAAAAAACACTTGCAGCATTCATGCCGTGAAGTCCGTCTGCCTGTCCGCCTGTCTATCTTAGATCATCCTTTCGTCCTTTCGTCCTTCAACGAGAACTTCTTGAGACTTTCGAAATCCGAGACACACCACATTTAATACGAAAAAGGAATCTTTTAATAATTCGATATGGATTTTTGTTTAATCGAAATCGATAAGTATAGATTGTCATCATAAATATCTATCTTACCTCAAATGAGGCACGCAGGCTTTCGTTTAGTAAACATAGATCCTGTGTATTTTACTTAAAAGACAATCCTCAGAAATGCATCCAAAATGGTTGAAATAAATAGAGCTAGAGCTAAGATTTTTGGTATAAGTAGATACTAAAATGCTTTATTGAAGTCTTCAAAATAGCAAAGCGATCGCAGTATAAACACCCGAGTTATTGACGAATAACTTTACCGCAAGCTAGGCCTGTGTTAGCTGAGTACAGGGTATCTGGTCGTGGCGCACGCCCGACTAAAGCAGCCGCACTTGTTAGCTGTTGGCGCAGTTTCAGCTTGTTAGAAACCATTTTTGAAATATGAACTTTTTGAGCTGTTGTTGTTGTTGTTGTTGTTGTTGTTGTTGTTGTTGCTGACGAATGCCGGCAGTCATTAATAAATTAGGGGTTAAAATGCCAGGCGAGGAGGGGATGGGCGGGAGACGAGTCGGTGCCCAAAAAGTTGTTTATTTAATTGAAAGTGAAACGAGCGACAACTGATTTGCTTAACTCAATTAAACAAGGCGCCGCAGTGGGTCGAAGGGGGCTGTGCATTGATTTTACGTTCCAGCCAGTTGCTGTCAAATAGTTTTAGTTTGATTTAAGCACAATCTTTAGTTGGAACCCCAAGAGATGAATAAAATTTTAGGCAACTGGTACGTGGCCGGCGAGTGCCGTGCTCCGGGCCTGCTCAGCCCGGTGGAGAGCGAAATTCTGAGCGCCAGCGACAACGTTGACTTTGGCGAGGTGGAGGAGCCCGATCTGGATCTGGCCTACGATCAACTGGAGGCCATCAAGCGGCGTCTTAAGCAGCTGCAAGCCCACTTGATCTACCCGCCCGCCGATCCCTGCGAGCTGACGGGCACCAGCCGCACCGCGTCCGAGGACCACGGCTGTCTCACAGACAAACAGTTGATGCTCCAGCAGCTGCGACGCAGCAACTCTAAGCTGCGCTGCCAGCTGCGACTTCAGGCGCAGCATCTGCAGAGCTCCCGCAAACATCTGCGGCTGCTGGAGGACATGCGCTGCCAGCTGGGCAACAGGCTGCGCCAGATGAGCGCCCAGCTCGACGAGTTAGAGCAGTTCAAGCAATCCATCCAGCACCAGGCTGGCCTCTGTATCGAGCGCAACGAGCAGATCAAGGCGACCAAAATCGATAAGCAGAATTTCCAGACGGAGCTAAGCAAGCTCAGCATCCATTCCAGAAATCACATGCGCCTCATGGCGCCCCTGCGCTGCCACAATCAGCTCCGATACGATCTTAGCCTCGACTTGATACTCACGCGCATCTTCCTGCATGCGCTCTTCGGCAACATGGTCGAGGACTGGAAGTTCTGCATTCGCCGTCTCAAGTGAGTACTGTAATTTACTACTATCTACTACTATCTACTACTATATATTACTATCTACTACTATCTACTACTAATATCTATTAATATCTACTTGTATCTACTACTATCTACTAGTACTACTATCTACTACAATTTACTACTGCATACTACTATCTACTACTATATATTACTATCTACTACTATCTACTACTATCTACTACTAGCTACTACTATCTACTACTATATATTACTATCTACTACTAATATCTATTAATATCTACTTGTATCTACTAATATCTACTATTACTACTATCTACTACAATTTACCACTGTATACTACCATCTACTACTAGTTACTACTATCTACTACTGTCTACTACTATCTACTACTATATATTACTATCTACTACTGTATACTACTATCTACTATTTATATCTACTTCTATCTACTACTATCTTTTACTATCTACCATTTTACCACTATCTACTACTATATACTACTATCTACTACTAGCTACTACTATCTACTACTATATATTACTATCTACACTATCTACTACTAATATCTATTAATATCTACTTGTATCTACTAATATCTACTATTACTACTATCTACTACAATTTACTACTGTATACTACTATCTACTACTATATATTACTATCTATTACTATCTACTATTTATATCTATTAATATCTACTTCTATCTACTACTATCTTTTACTATCTACCATTATCTACTACTATCTACTACTATCTACTACTAGCTACTACTAGCTACTACTATCTACTATCCACTACTATCTACTACTATCTACTACTTTCTACTACTTTTATCTACTACTTTTATATTCTACTATCTACTACTACAATCTACTACTATTTACGTCTATATACTTCTATCTACTAATATTTGCTTCTATCTACTACTATCTACTACTTCTACCCTACTCCACTTTCTAGTAATACTATATAATACTATATAATACCACATATTTTGTACTTCTGCTACTATTTACTACTCTATTATATACTACTATCTACTACATAAAATACTACTATATGTTACCATTTTCTATTTATTTACAGAAAGAATTGCCGCGGCGTTAAGCTTCGCATGCTGCCGCCCACGGACTTCCCCCCGATCTGGCCCTGGCGTGATTAAAATGTTGACCCAAGTTTCGGTCATTAATTGTTTCAAAAATGTGTTGTGTTTTTCATTCGGCGTTTTATTGGCTGCGTTTTTTGGCTCCAAAGTTTTTGGTCTCGTTCTAATTGCTTTTGAAATGTCGCTCAATTAAGATTATTGGCGCTTGGCGGCTTTTATGGCACTCTTGTGGATGGGCCCGCTCGGTCCTGCGGCGCACTCGTAATAATTATAAAATTTCAGCTTGGCGCATCTGAAATTGCCTCAGATTAATGGCGTGCGCTTTTATTTGAAGGCGTTAAAGTTAAAGTAACAATATCATAGCAGGAAGCCACCCTACCATCCCGTTACCGTCCCCTGTCACCACATTCTAATCCGGCTTGAAACGCCACACAAATGTACGCATTCCCACCAGGATAAGAAGCTGCAGCTAAATACGAAATGGCATCAGATAAAAACAAAGCAGATTTGTCTCTCACACACAGAAAAATACCCTGAAAAACCCTCAAAAAAAACCTGAAAAACCGAGCCCCTGACAGCCCGCAGCTAAGCCGAAAGGCAGCCCAACACATTGGCATTGACACTGGGCTCCACATCCTTGTGGAGCCTTGTCAAACTGCGTAAAAACTCAATTGCTGCGCATTGGCAGACAAGGAGCACGCGGACACAAACTATGCATCCAGATCGGGTCCCGTTTCGTGTTCCCTTGCTGACAGTGCCCGGGGCCAAGGCTACATTGGGTTAAATACGCCTCAGTCCTTCGCCTGCTGCTGCTGTGCTGAGTGAGAGATAGCGCCAAACGGCAAAAGCGAATTTATTGGAGTCATGTCCTGATAAGCGTTCGCTTCAATTCCATGCCAAATTACAATGTTACATGGGCGAAAAAGCGATTAACCGCAGCTAAACGAAGGGCGAATGCCCTATAATAAGGCTGGGCGTGATTCATAAACTATATCAGAATATCTTGACTTTATATGGAGCTTACCCTCTTTGACTATTGCCTTTAGAATATCTAGACTTAACATGTAGCCTACTTGTTCTCCGCTGACTTTATCACTCAGAGTTGCATTGGGAATATCTGGACTTAATATGAAGTCTACACTTATCCTCACTGACTATATCACCAAAGTTTTTCCGCTTTTATAAGGGTATACTATTATTTCTCACACAGCCTTGTCGACCTTCATATAAACATTTATTGTTTCTTTATTGATCGATTCTACAAGTACATTTCATACTTATATGGAGGTTGAACCAGAATACTTGTTCAAATTTTCAAATATTTGCTTCTTGATTTGAACCAGAATCCTTTTTCAAATTTTCAATTCATTTGTTTCTTGTTCCAATTATAAATTTTTATTTTATTTGAAATCAATTCCATATGCTCACCTAATATGAGTGCCAAGCCCAATCAGAAAATCACCTTAATCTCCTTCGTCGTAATGTAGGGTATACAAACATAGATAGACACATCGAGATACAGGCAACATAACACATCAGACTACATGGCTGATACACAGGAAACGCATTAGATACTTTTTGGTACATACTCCTGGCTAACTGGGCAGGCTGTGTGCCGACTGGGCCGAGTTTGGACGGTTCTGGCCATTGCGGCGGCTGCTGTTGGCTGTTGCGATAAAAATCTGCGTAAAATGATGCGGCAATTTGATGAGCAACTAACTTCGAGCAATTAGTTTGGTCGATTCGTAGTCGGAGGCTGGAATTGGAGTTGTCGTTCATGTTTTCCGGCTGCTAAACTGTTGCTCCAGTCAATGAATGGCAACTGTTATGGCAGCTGACATTGGTAGAGGCAACGCATTTAGTGTTAATGTGTTTGGCAACTGTTTCAAGTTTTGGTGATTTATGTGCCAAGTAAAACTAGAAGCTTTAAAGGTATCTTTGGCAGTAGATACTTATATGGCTCAGGCGGACGAGCAAGTCGAGGCAATGCCCATTTGGTAAAAATTGGAAAGCCTCTAGCCAAACGCTCTGTGTCAGTGGAAACGGTGGCAGCGAGTGGGAGTTGAAACTCTGCACATTTGCCTTTGGGCTGTTTTTCAGCTGTTTAGCAGCAATCTCAAAGATACATTTCAAGTGCTTAAGTTGCTGCCCGGCCGCAAGAGTACAAATAATTTCCATTTGGCCAAAGGCAGCGCCAACATTTGCATTTATCTTCAGCTCTGCTCAGCAGCAACAAATAGACAAACATGCCTACTGCCAGCTGTAACTCTCCGAGTATTTGTATAGCGTGTGAGAAGGAGAGGGCGAGTGGAAGAGAGAGCGAGAGATATGTCTACTTATAAATACTTTGTGGACTGGCACACAAGTTGTAGATAAATATGGCATAGATTACATAACTAGTTCTTGCCGCCGAACAATAAAAAGTTTTCCTTCTCCCCCTCTCTCCTCATCAACTCACACACACTCTCTCTCTCCCTCTATTTAAGCGTTTCTCTATTTTCCTAGATGCTTTTCCTGTGCACAGTTATTTATGATTTTTCTCGTACTCCACACGGCGTCTGCGGCATTCGTGTAGCACATTTGTCCGACTCGGTTGTCAGGGCGCCGTGGCTTAGTTGGTTAAAGCGCCTGTCTAGTAAACAGGAGATCGTGAGTTCGAATCTCGCCGGGGCCTTTGCACTATGCCAACAAGTTGGTTGACTTTTTTTTAAATTTATTTTTCGTTTCATATTTTTCAATTGGAAATTAGCAAATACTGAGTCAGCCATTTGCCACTTATTGTTGTTTCCTTTTCCGCCCCATGTTGCCTTTACTGTTATTATTTTCTTTTCTATTGTTGTTGTTGCTTGTTGCACGCCAACTGACGCACTCGCCCATTAACATGACTTCAATTGCCGCAATAATTGTTTCCATTATCGTTAAAATCGCTGAAAATTGCGCCCTGCCATGAACTCTGTACAAATTTTCAGTGCCAGAAATAAAGCTTCAGCAGAAAAAAAGCTTTGCCTATTTTAGCTTTTTTCAGACAGGTACTTTGCCTATCAGAGCGACAGCTGATAAGCCCAACTATATTTAAAGCAAATTCTATTTATTAATGCATAAAAAAGGCAAAAGATAATGTAGACAGGTGTGCTTGTTGCAAACATACCCTGCAAAAAGCAGGGTATTTATATTTATTAGTATTTATAAATATATTTATTTGTTAATTTGTTGTGGGATAATAATTGTTGAATATATAAAAAAAATAAATTATAATATTTTCTTGGAGAAAAATCTTTTTACTGCACATTTTAAGTATCTATAGACTTGCCTGTAGGTCTAATTTCTAAATGATGTGTCGGATAATAAGCCATTTTTATAGGGTATGAGAACTTTAACCAAGTTTTAAACATATGTTTAAAAAAATTATATATTTGCTTATCTACTTGTAAACAAACTTTTTGCCATGTTGTACCCTATAAATGCCTGCCATTATTTATACTATTTCTCTATATATTTCTCAGATACTAGCAACAAAGCAACCCACAGTCACATCAATATTATTTTCTGCATTGTTTTCCATATCTGTACCAAAAACATTTGAACAAATATTAATTCAAACAATGAACCGCTGAAGTACCCAGCTGTCAGAAAACAAGAGAACTTCACAAAAAAGTTCTCTCAAGTTGACTATTTTTACAGATGAAATCACGAGGGCGCCGTGGCTTAGTTGGTTAAAGCGCCTGTCTAGTAAACAGGAGATCGTGAGTTCGAATCTCGCCGGGGCCTGCAATTGAAGAGTACGGTTCTCTTCAATTATATATTCTTTTTATTTGGCTACAATTTTAACTACTTTCTAAGCGCTAATACTCTGAAACAGTCCTTAGCCTATTATAATTTCCAACTGGTTTGTGCAGTGGCTGCCCAGCTTTTGACGAGCTTTATCGAAAGCTTTCACAACTTTCACTCGCAGCTAGTCCTGATAGACCAAATACAAGACAACAATCATGAAGTACGTGGGACGCTCAAAAACCAGTTGAGTAAAGTTATCTCGCTTCTCGTCCATCAGATGGCACATCCGCTGATAAATGCCCTGGTTCTGCTTCTCGGCAATCGACAGCAGACAGACAATGCGATGCCTGTGAAAGATGTATATATGTATATATATATTGATAATGGGGTCATTTGGTTGGCTTTGTGGCTGGCAACGCATTGGATTATGATTTGCAACACTCACCGCCTGTGGTTTAGCTTCTTGACCCGGTCTCGTATCTCCGCGGCCAGACTCTCGGCCAGCTGCAGCGCGCGCCAAGAGTCATAATTGCGGCTGAAACGATCCCACAGCAGACGCTCCTCAATGCAATCTTCGATGATTTTATGGGCACGTTCCATATTGAAATTGGTGTGAAAGAATTTCCAATCATTTTTCGGCTTCTCCTTACGCTCGCCGCCCAACTCGCCGCCCACGCCGCCAGCCTCACCCTCGCCCGCAGCACTCTGGAGCGCGCGCCGCCGGCTCAGCATGGACTCCGACAGCAGCGCATTCATGCGATTGGTTGTTCGCACCGAGGCGGTGATGCTGCAGATGATATAGAAATCGGAACAGGTTAATTAAGATCTCAGCCATGACCGGGGCGCACATACCGCGTCTTCATTGTGCTCCAGCTGGACGCGGCCGTAGCGCCCGACATGGTATATACTTAGTATAGTCGGGATTTGATATATTCAACAAGGAAAACAAATTCCATGCGCTGCTATCTGCACACTGACAGCGCAGCGACGTCAACAACAATGACGATGTCGGCACTCTGACATGCTGACACGACGAGCAGGTCTATCAACCTGCCAGACCCCCCCCCCCCCCCCCCTGGGATCGGAACTTTGTTGGTTTTTGCCAAACTCTTCCGGCTCGCGTGCCGCTTATCATAAGCCCAAAGGCAGGCGCTCCAATTGCAGCAAACGACGACGTGGGTGTCATCGGCAAACGGAGCACAATCAAAAGTGTTGCCATATGGACGCCTCACAACCCCTTTCACTCTCTCCCTCTCTCTCTCTCCCTCTCTCACTCCCACTCTATTGAACCCTGCATGCACGGCACGCGAAGACTTTCGAGCCTTGATGAGTTTTGATCGGTTTGTTTGGGACACCTTTTCCGGCGGCACCAAATCGCGGCCATTGTGCGGTTTACGGCCATAGTTCAAGTACTTTGATTGCATTTACGACACTTGGAACTTTCATCTATTCCTTATTCAAAGTTCGTGCCATCGCTAACTGATAGTTATTCCGGCAAAATTTATGAAGTTATTAAATTAGATATTGCCGCAGAGTCACGTGCGTCGTAACAATTTTCTTCGGGCTCTAATTGTGTGTTGGGGTAGTCCATGGAATGCATTTGTAGGGCATTTCTTATGCCGAACAGCGCCGGGCAGCCGAATAGAACAGGTGAAAATTGCATGATTTTGATAAGTTTGTCTAGTCTGCCTGATTATCCATCTCTTTTTGCTTTGTGTCTTCTCTCTTTCTATCATCAAATACTCTTTCTTTTCCCTCTCGCTCTCTCGTTTGCTATGTCAGTGTCTTTTCCGTCTCTTTCTGCCTCTCACTTTTTTGCCTTGTCAATGTCATTCAAAATCCCATCCTGAATCTCTCGTTCTCTCTCTTTCTCTCTCGCTGTCTCTCTCTCTCTCCCTCTCTATCTTTACCAATCTCTTTCCCTATTGCTATCGTCTCTATTTCTCTCTTTCCCTGTCTCTCGCTCTCTTTTTCTCTCTCCCTCTCTCCCTCCCTCTCTCCCTTTCTCCTTCTCCATCTCTAAGAATCTCTCATTATCGCTTCTTATCTACATATAGATAGATTCCTCGCCGTTCTTTCTCATCAGTTCTCCTTCTCTCTCCCTCTCTCTCTCCCTCTCTCTCTCTCTCTCTCTCTCTCTCTCTCTCTCTCTCTCTCTCTCTCTCTCTCTCTCTCTTTCTCTCTCTCTTAATTCTGCATTTCTTCTCAATGCTTTAAATGTTATATTATAATATTTCGACTCAAATTTTAAATCTTCTTTTGACCTGTGCATAAAGATTTAAGAGCAGATACGATAATTGGATGCACAGGATCGAGTATTTGCCGGGACGGCTATAAATCTTTTATTACTCAAGTAATAAAGATGTGGGACAATTATAGCCGAGCAGTTCCATAAACCAAATACGACGCGAACCCAGCAATAAGCAGTCAGAAGTTTAACTGTAATTTCTGTTACCTCTGAGGGGGTGGAGGGTGGGGGGGCGTGGCGTACGAACTACCTGGGGCTTACTAATTGCCGTAGCACAAAACTTTACGACACGTGAATATGTGCCAAAATTAAGCAGCGACGCCGCCGCCGGCAACAAATTAACCAATTTTGTTGCAGGGGCGTGTGGGCGTGTGGGCGTGCCCACAATGCCAACACTTTAGCTGTGATGGGGCACACACACGGCTTTTATATACGGTATTTGCATAAACTTACGCTTGCATGCGACTCATGAGGCGCCTCGAATTATGCTACGAACTAAGACGAGTTGACTGCCGACTTCTCACTGCTTACTGCAGACTGTTTACTGCGATTTGGTTAAACGGGCAAAACTGCACGTGAGCTCGTCTCGAATGTGACTGGCATTTGGCTTCCAAAAACATAAAAGCGCACATGGCCACAAAAGGTAAGGCATACAGCTCTAACGGCACGACCAGAAGGGTTAGCAGTGGGAGTGGCAGCAACAGAAGGGGCAGGTGCAGGGGCAGGTGCAGGGGCAGGGGCAGGGGCAGGTGCAGAGCTTTGCCCCAGTCCTGGTTGGTATCTTCATGGCGTCTCGCATTGGTTTCAGTGGCATGTCTAAGGACAACTCTGACTTTTTGGTAGCAGCAGCGGCTCATGTCTGTCTCTCTCTCTCTCTCTCTGTGTGTGGGTGTGTGTGTGAGTTGTCTAAATTCTATTTATTTTGAGTAATTTAGTTTCTATTTGATGCATGCCACACCCACACACACACACACACACACACGCAGCTGGCCGGGAGGCAATTAAAAACTTGGGTTACAAACTGTCGACAGGGCTGCATGCAAAACCGTTTACTCCGACTGCCAGTACAGGTGTGTACTGTGTGTGTGTGTGTGTGTGTGTGTGTGTGTGTGTGTGAGCTCGCGTGCCACATTCACGTTGAAACATGTCCACTTAAGAATTGCATTTAAAAATCCACAAAAATCGGAACTATATATGCATGCGCGCACCGTTTAGCTTTGTTGGCCAAAAATTGTTATGGGTCCAAAGTTTGCATTTGACATGTATTTATAAAAAAATATGTTATTTGAGCACAGGTGAGAGAATATGAAAGGAGCTCAATTTGGCGCCTTTCCAACTATGAGAAGGGATATTTTGGAAAATTTTAAAAAAGAAAACCAAACTCTGGAAAGTTTTTTATATTAAAATTCAAATAAATTAACGCTAAAGCCTCCAAACGTAGGCAAAAGTAAAAGTATTTTAGAATCAAATTTGTAGATATTGCAGATCTTAGTATTTCATTCTACAGAGCAGCTATTGCATAAACATTTTCCCAAACCAAAAACTCTCAAAACTAAAATGATATCTATAAGTTGATATATTCAAAAATATATTTCAATACTCTTATTCTTCTAGAGGTAAAGTTCAAGTCAAAATTTCCTAGCTAAATCGATTCCCATTGCTTTCCACAACATAGATTTGATAACTAAAACTTGCAGAATCTACTTCCAACTTAACATGGCCTAAATTTTCTCAAAACTTGTTAGACTAATTCGAAAATTAGTTCCCTTTGGTAATATTCTAGTCAACATTTGCTGGCTAAATCAGTTCCCATTGTTTTCTATAACCCAGATTAGATTATCAGACGTAATGGAGATTACTGAAGCTTTCAGAATTTCGTCTCAACTGGAGTTTTGATTGAACAATAAAATTCTAAGTGACGTGAGGATCATTCCGTTTTTCAAAGCGAAAAATACCAATAAATAAATAGTTAACTTAAATAATATTTTATTTTGTATCTACTCAAGCATCGTTAACATTTCGGAGTATGTCATATAGTAGTAGTACATGTTGATTGTATTTGGTATATATCCTAATATCTGGAACGACGTTGCTCGTTGTTAAAGTTGATGCCCAAAATGGTGGCACACACAAAGGCGGCGGCCTAAATAAAATAATAAATTAATGAGTCAGTTTGGCTAGTTTTGCTTTTTTTAGTTGCCGAGTGCGCAAATAGAGTAGATAAGTGTACTTACCTCAACGGCTATCAAAATCCAGCCAAATACCCTAACGAACTTAAAGGCGTGCTCGTAGAAATCGATCAATTTGTTTAAGCAGCCGTCGGGGTAAACCGTGTGCGTCGATGTGGTCGAGGTGCTATTGGTGACATAACAGCTCTGCGGGATTGTGATATTGGCCTTGGTATAATCGATGGGGCCATTGATGCCGCAGCACTTCAGCTGCAAAGGAAATGAGTGCGTATATATAGAAGAAGTCTCTTCGGAAATCGTCAAGAGCTTACGTTCGTCTGATAGATGGACATGGCATCGGTGCCATTCTTTTGCTTGTCCCAGGCCTGGTTCAGTTGCTCCCGCGACAACGTCTGCTCATCGATGCGCTTCAGATAGACAAAGCACAGCACGCTGCTCAGGATCAAGATGATCAGCAGCACGATGGCATACTGTGGGCATGATATATAAATTGATAGAAGTTATGTAAATATTATAGATGGATATAAATTTACTCACCGTCCAGGTGAGGCATAGGTTTTCCTTGATGGCGCCACAGCAGCCAAAGAATGAGATCAGAAACACAATCGAGCCGGTCACAATAAACAATATAATTATGGGGCGTGTCTCATCGGCGACATCTTTCAGTGCAATCGAATTAACCACAATTACGCTAATGCCAAGTATCTGTAAATATCCGAAAAAAACAAAAATGAAACAAAATTCAGTTATGAAATAACATTTCGTGCCACTTAGATATGAATGGGACTCTATGACGAAGCGCAACAGGTAAACAGCTTAAAAAAGTGTTTTTGCTTTTCCGTGTGTGCCGCACCCAGAGCCCTATCTCTACGTACATATATATATATATATATATATATATCTGTACAGTATATATGTGTACTTGAATTCCGTTGATAACCCAACTTTGCTGAACTTTGACGCTGACTAACTGCGACGCAGAGTTTTCCATTTCTTTTGTTTTGGTTTTTTTTTCTAATTTCTTGTATATATTTTGTTACTCACCGCGCAGAGGGCATTGAATATGAATACCAGATATTTGATCGTAGCCGTTGCACAACCCATTTCACTTTTGTTCTATTTCTAAGTATATAAACCAATTTGGCCCAAAACAATTGTTAATACTGCAACACAAAGTCGAATCGTTGCACGCTCGCTGACGACTTTTTTTAGACTGAATTACTAAAAAAATATACAACCGTCGGGCGGTCGCTTCACCGGCGGTTAGTTGCGATAAAAATTGTACGGGAAGTTTTTGTTTGACGGCGTTGAAAATAGAAAAAAAAAATAATAAAATAATAATAACGATAATAAGCGAGTCAGACATACACTGCGAGAAATGCAATGGTAACTCAACTACCTAAGCCCCAAAGACACCGTTTATCAGCAGGGCTAAGACCTCATATCTGGCTGACTAAACGTTACGTGGGGGTGAGTCGTTAACTTGGCTGAGTTATGGGAACTCAATTTTAACATATGTACTTTGTAGCAAAAACACGCCCATAAATATGACTGAGTTATTTAAATGGCAAGATACCCGCACCTAAGGTGTATATTTGGTTTCATTTGGGGGTAAAATAAATAATGCAGGTGAAATGCAAGTGAAAAGCAACGCAAGTGGAATGTATGTAGGTGGAATGCGAAATATTCACAACTCAGTTGAATATTTGGTTTCATTTGCGGGTAAAATAAAGTTGGGTGAAATGCAAGTGAAATACAAGTGAATTCAAATGCAGTAAAAGTGGAATACAGGTGGAATGTAAAGGGAGTACCTTGGAACTTTAAAAAGCTGAGTGAAATACAAGTGGAATATAAGTAAAGCACAAAATGCACATCAAACCCCAGTAAGCCTTATAAGGCAAGTGAAATATGGATGGAATGAAGGTGGAATACCTTGAAACGTTATGTGCTTAAAGTGACCTACAAGTGGAATTCTTTGAAGCATACATATTCACTGGATAAGTGGAATATAGGTGAAATAAAGGTGAATTAACCATAGGACTTATATGAAATGCAAGTGAAATATAGATGGAATATAGGTGGAATACTATGAGACACTGAACATAAGTTAAATGACAGTGGAATATAGGTGGAATATTTTGAGACACTGAACATAAGTTAAATGACAGTGGAATATAGGTGGAATACTTTGAAAAATTATATGATACAGTGTATTTCACAGTCGTGCATACCCGTTTGACGCTGCTTAACCCTGAACCAGTGAAGGGAACGTAGTGTAAACTAATTTGAAGATAACAGCGCTTACCTCACAAGCACTCAACTACACACAGTTATCACAACTGATAGTATTCGTTGACAATGCGCACTAACTCAAGTCTTTATGTGTGCGTATAAAGAAGCCAATTCTAAAATATATATACATATGTATACTTATAGTTTTTGCACCTGGTTGCGTTTGAGTGCACATCAAACTTGCTGGCTAATTGGCTGCAGGAGGCATTGCAGCTGAAAATCGATTTGTGACCAACTCATCAAATTCCATGCCATATATAAACTTTGCATGCCTCTGCACAGCTGTTTTGGTCTGTGAAGCAGCCTTATCAGCTTGAGCTGGAGCTGCTATCTTCGATGGCACTAAGCTTCAAATGGACATTCGTGTGTTATGTTTGATTTGGGCGTTAGGCTTTTTTTTATTCATGCCGCTCAGTTGGGTTATTCACGCTGTGCCTGGTCGACACGGCGAAAGAAAACGCTTTCAAATATATTCACAAAATGAGCTGCGGTACGCAAACGCTGAAAATCTCTTCATTCGTTTTGGATTTTCTTTGCTGCGTAAGTGTTTTTTTTTAATGAATTTTTTTATTGCTAATAGTTGTGATTTCTTGACTTATAGATATTTGCCTCACTGTCCATAGCTGCGTGCTCCTACGCATTGATAGTGTTCACACACAGCCAGGCCATACGCATACCCTGCATTTTGGGCATCGTGCTGGGTATCTTGCTCTTCGGCAGCACCGTCTTTGGCTGCGTTGCGGCGCTGCGTGAGAGCATACGGCTCAGCTGGATTGTGAGTACCCAAAGCAGATCGTTAAGTGTAGAGATTACAAATTGCATATTTCATATTTTCGCCAAAAGTATGCTGCCATTTTGCTGGCCTTGATATGCGCCCAAATTACCGTTATATTCGCACAACCCATCAACTTTGAGCTGCTGGCCAACGAGACCATCTCGAATGCCTGGCAGGAGCAGCTGTATTACAATGGCAGCATGTCCTACTATGAGATCAAAGTAAGTTGAAATTTAATTATTTAATTGATATAAATGAAAATAGCTTGTTTAGTACCACTGCTGTGGCAAATCGGGACCCCTGGACTATGCTGCCAGCGGACTGCGAATACCCGCCAGCTGCTATTTGAACCAGAACTCGACCATAGCCCCGGATTTATATACCGTGGGCTGTAACAAGCGTCTGGCCGGGGCTTATGTGATGGGCACCAGATACGAGCGCATCAGTGACTGGACTGTTGTTGGCCTGGAGGTACATATACATATATATATATTTCAAGTAGATTTACTAATTCCCAAAAATTTGCAGATATTGACTGTTATGGTTGCCGGCCTGCTTGCAATCACATTACAAAATGCGGAGCGTAGACGTTTGTACCGTTAGATCAGAAATTGGGCTTTAATTTGAAACAGTATTTAAAATTGTACAAATATTAAATGTTTGTTTTGTTAAGCATGCGATTTAAAATGTGCGCGTAAGCTAAAAGTTGCTCAGTTAAAAACAGCGCCATCTGTTGTGTATGAAAATAACTATTCATTTAAAATTAGCAGTTGAAGCAATTTAAATGCAAGGCATGTTTGCTGTTGTAGGTGATGCTGTGATCGGCAAACTCATCTGATGCATAAATTAATCTAATTCTTACCTAATAACGAACACCTTATTCAGTAAAATTGTTATGCATATTGCAAACTTATTAAGTATTGGCGCGCCTTTCATGGTTTCATTTGCGTAATGCGACACAGTGCTGCCATCTGTGCGCCCGAGTTATCGAGCGACCGCCACAATATATCGCATCGCCTATCGATATGTTGTTTACAACTTATAGCAGAATAGAAAAAAACAGGAAATTCGCAGCGCGTTCAACTAGTTTTCCGCTTAAAAAGATGAGATTTCAGCAGACAGCATGTATTCATAACGCATTTAGTAGCGTTGGCCATTAGGAGACGCACTCGCGGCTATCGAAGTGCTTAAACTGAACTGTGCATTGGTCGTGGCCAAGTTCAACGCTGGCCACAACAAACAACAGATCAATTTTCTTGGCCAACGCTTAGTTTGGCGCAAAGAGAGTGGGACTCCGAATTGTTGCCGGTCATTAGCACAGCGTAGCTGAAGCAGACAACAACAACGTGCGCGCAAGACACGGGTGTCCCAAAACAATTAATAAAGCAAACAGCCGTTCGTCAAAATGGGTCTGCGCTTCCAGCAGCTAAAGAAGCTCTGGCTTCTATACCTGTTCTTGTTGTTTTTTGCATTCTTCATGTTTGCAATTAGCATAAATTTATATGTGTCAAGTATACAGAACACTGACGCAGAGCCGCGGTGAGTAATGCAAATATAATCAGCTCTATTGTTATCTATGAAAATGGAGTGTGTGCTAAAAGTCTTAGTGAAATTTGCCACGAAATTGCAACCAAGCCTGGCTTCAACCGCGCATCGCTGCATTCGTCCCATTGCATAATTTTCTTCAAGGCAGCAGCGGCAGTTGTTGTTGTTGCAGTGTTGGCAACTTCCAAAAAGAAGCCAATGCAAAAATAAGCTAAAAGTAGCTGGCAGCTGCTTGGTTGACTGCCCACAGATAGCTAAAGCGGCTGAGGACCTCTGAAGCTAGCCAAATTGAGCTAGAAAACAGCTGAATTGTCAACACTGGTTGGTGTTGCAAGTGGCTGCCGGCGCTGCGGTTGTTTCCACTTGAGTGGGCCGCTGGCTGGACGGGTATCTCTCATCTCCAGCCTTGCTTTCGATTTTGCTGGCTACTTTGCATTTTTTTTACGGCATTTCTACTTGTTTTGCTGCCGCTGCTGCTGCTGCTTGTCTTATTGTTAAATGCCCAACATTATTGCTATTGTCATCTTTTGTTTGTTTGCTTGTTTATTTTTTTTATGTTTTTGTCTTTTTTCTTCACTTTTGGATCACTCAACGTGCAAAGTCATCCAAAACCGCCGCCCAAACGACGCTCGCTCTGGCCGTACAAAAACATTGTGGCCCACTATATTGGCAAGGGAGACATCTTCGGCAATATGACTGCAGGTTATTAAACCACAACAAAAAAAAAAAAAAAAACCCATAAAAAATTAAAATAAAATAAAAAACATTCAATGACCATACATTTGCAGATGATTACAACATCAACCAGTTCGAGCCTAAACAGGGCGAGGGCGCCGATGGGCGACCCGTGGTCATACCGCCGCGCGATCGTTTTCGTATGCAGCGCTTCTTCAAGCTAAACAGCTTTAATATCTTGGCCAGCGATCGCATACCCCTCAACAGAACGCTCAAGGACTACAGAACAAATGAGTAAGTCGTGCGTTAAGCTCTATTAATATGCTCTTGATTTGCCGTCTTGCCATTTCCAGATGTCGCGATAAACGTTATGCCCATGGCTTGCCCAGCACCTCGGTGATCATTGTGTTCCACAACGAGGCCTGGTCCGTGCTGCTGCGCACCATTACCAGCGTCATAAATCGCTCACCACGCCAACTGCTCAAGGAAATCATTTTGGTGGACGATGCCAGCGATCGCTGTAAGTCTCTACTTAATCTTAGTTAATCTTACATTCTTATCATCGCTGCCTGCATTCACAGCCTTTTTGAAACGCCAACTGGAGGCCTACATCAAGGTGCTAAATGTGCCCACGCGTTTGTATCGCATGAAGGAACGCAGCGGACTGGTGCCCGCTCGCCTCATGGGCGCCCAGCATGCGCGCGGCGATGTGCTCACCTTTCTGGATGCGCACTGCGAGTGCTCCCGTGGCTGGCTGGAGCCATTGTTGGCACGCATCAAGGAATCGCGCGAAGTGGTCATTTGCCCGGTGATAGACATCATATCGGACGACAATTTTAGCTACACGAAAACCTTTGAGAATCATTGGGGCGCCTTCAACTGGCAGCTAAGCTTCCGCTGGTTCTCCTCGGATCGCAAACGACAGACCAGCGTTAAGCCCAAGGACAGCACAGCGCCCATAGCCACGCCGGGCATGGCTGGCGGCCTGTTTGCCATCGATCGCAAATATTTCTACGAGATGGGCGCCTACGATAGCGAAATGCGCATCTGGGGCGGTGAGAACGTGGAGATGTCCTTTCGCATTTGGCAGTGCGGCGGACGCATCGAGATCAGTCCCTGCTCCCATGTGGGCCACATATTCCGCAGCAGCACGCCGTACACGTTCCCGGGCGGCATGAGCGAGGTACTCACCGCGAATCTGGCACGAGCCGCCACCGTCTGGATGGACGACTGGCAGTATTTTGTGATGCTCTACACGGCAGGTCTATCGCTGAGCGCGCGGGACAAGGTGAATGTGACGGAGCGCTTGGCATTGCGCGAGAAACTCAAGTGCAAGCCGTTTTCGTGGTATCTTGAGAACATTTGGCCGGAGCACTTCTTTCCCGCACCGGATCGTTTCTTTGGTAAAATCATTTGGCTGGATGGCGAAACGGAATGCGCCCAGGCGTACAGTAAGCACATGAAGAACCTGCCGGGACGTGCCCTGTCCAGGGAATGGAAGCGCGCCTTTGAGGAGATCGACAACAAAGCCGAGGAATTTATGTCGCTGATCGATTTGGAGCGCGATAAGTGCCTGCGTCCGCTGCATGACGATGTGCCGCGTTCAACACTGCAGCCGGTGACAGTCGGCGATTGCACATCGCATGCACAGACGATGGACATGTTTGTCATTACACCCAAGGGTCAGATAATGACCAACGACAATGTCTGCCTCACATATCGCCCGCCCAAAGCGGGCGCGCTCAAGCTGCTCAGAAATCGGAATGCAACGACTTCGAATGTGATGCTGACGCAATGCGCCACCGAGGCAAGTCAACAGTGGACCTATGACATGGATGTGAGTAATCAGTGGGCGTCGGGCCTGACTTTTCGATTAATTACATGCTTATCTCCATTACAGACACAACAGATTTCGCATCGCGAGACAAAGCTCTGTCTGACGCTCAAAGCGGCCACAAATGCGCGCAACCAGAAGGTGGAGAAAGTGGTGCTTACCATGGAGTGCAACTTCAAGGATATAACACAGAAATGGGGACTCATACCACTGCCGTGGCGCATGTAAAAACACGGCTTCAAAAACACGATAACGACAAAACGAGATAACAAAAAAAAACCCCCCTGCCAGCGATCTAATACAATGTGATATTTATTGAAATTGTTTAACGCCCCCTCACACACACACACCGACACATACACCGGGACACGCCCACAAGAATTGTTTTGAGTGTTAGCCTGGGAGCTTTTCTCCCCTGCACAAAAAACTTGAATGGTACTCTATGCAATTCTACGTCATATTTATTAAGTCAAATTTTTTAGGCAATTTTAAGTGGCAAAGTAACAAGTACTTTACTTAATACTTTTAACATTTTATAACACTTTAATTTTCTAACAAATTAAATAAACAAATATTAAAAAATTTAGCTTTGCTGCGGAATTTGAAACGGCGACCTGTCGCTTTTCATAGAGACTCATAAATTACATCAAAAGAATGAGAAATAATGTGGAAAATGTCAATGTGCTATCTCCACCTTTAATTCATGTTCATATATATAAATTATATTCAGTCTCTGTAGATTATCAGCTTTGCAGCCGCTTTAAAATTGCAGCATCTGCTGCAGATTGTCGCATTCGCGTTCGCAACATGATCTGCTGCTATAACACCATTAAATACACCGGACTCTTGTCCAATCTGCTTTATATGGTAAGGTGGCGTGTTAGCATTCGCTTAGCTTACATGATTAACTCAATCTTATCTCTTGCAGCTACTGGCCATAGGCGTGTTGGTCGCAGCTGGCCTGGGCCTGCAAATGGCACAGCCAAACACGCCGGAGCATACATACTTTGTGGAGAGTCTCGTGCTGGGCGCCACCATCTGCACCATAGTCATATTCGGCTGCTATGGCCTGGTCTGCGATCTGCTAAGCGTGAATTTAATTGTGAGTCTATGCATTCATGAATTATTCATGCTAATCTGTCTCATATTTCAGTTCACCTGCTTTATACTGATCGTGCTGGGCGTAGAGTATATGCAGCTGCACAACTATCAGCCGTATAGTCGCTATAGCGGCGCCTGGCAGCAGCTGGAGCTGACGCTGGCCTGGCATGGCCTGGACAAGCAGCCGGAGCTGATGCAACAGTATGAGCAGCAGCAGCAATGCTGCGGTTACAACGGCGCCAACGACTACAAGTCTTTGCATTTGCCCATACCGAAAAGCTGTTATCAGCTTGCTGCTGCCGACGACAAGCTCTTTACACGCGGCTGCCAGGCGACATTGAACCACAACCAGAGCCACATACAGCAGTGCGATAAGCTATTCATGTGGTGCATCATTGGCCTTGAGGTATGCAGCAGCCGCGGCATCCGCAGCTGCCAGTTCACTGATCTTTCTAGTAACTAATATGCGCATACCCACAGATCTTTATACTCGTCCAGACCATCGCGCTCAGCGGTCTGCTCTACAAGCTGCGTCAACGCGAGCGACGGGCACGACAACAGGTGCCGCCAGGTGTGCGCCGTGAGCCGCGCGCTAATCATGTGGGCTCGCGTGCCCAGCTGCTGGACAATATTTGAGTAGCTTCTCTATGGATCATAGCAGTTAAGTCGTTTATTGTAGTTTAGCAAATGCAGCGTATAAATCTTAGTTCTAGTACGCGTAACGGCGTGTTTTTGTGGTCAGCTGACAACACAGCGTTATGCCCAAAATAATGCCCACAATCTGAAAAGATAAACACACACATATAAAAGGATACATATTTTTAAATCAAAAGCTGCAGCTAATAATTCACCTCATAGCCAATAAGTCCGCCGTGCGCCCATCTCTCGGAGCGATAGATATTCAAATGGGCACGTTTAACGGCTGTCATGCAGCCCTCGGCATAGGGATAGAGCGCATGCACCCCATCCTTGGTATGGAAACAGCTCTGAGGCACACGCATGCTCAGGCTGGTGTAGTCCGAGAAGCCTTTGTCGCCGCAGCACTCGTACTGGACAACAGAAGTTACAAATATGTTTAACATTTGTGCGAACATGGACTTACCCTGCGCTCCACTTGATGCATGGCGCCCGGACGCACCAGCTCCTTCATCCAGACGCCCATGACAAACTCCTCCGTGGCATCCACATGCTTGGACTCATTGTAGTGCGCCAGACGATAGACGTGTGCACCAATCAGCAACACCAATAGAACCAAATGCTGGAAATCACAATCATTTAGCTAAAGCCCCTTTTTTGATATGGGATTTCCTTAATTACCACCGCCAGCACCTTGATGGAGCCCAGAAAGGCGCCCGAGCAGCCGATGACAGCGGCCAGTATAAGGCTGCCGGCCATGGCCAACTGCATGATCTTGTCCGCATCAATGTGATCCGCGGAGCCCTCGTCCAGTTTATAGAGCAGCTCATAGACGCCAGCCAGGGCGGCCAGGCTGCCAATTAGCTGTGCAAACATAAAAGTGAAATTAATTGGGAAAATAAGAAAATCATGTGAATTAACAACGCGTCACACAAAAACAAATTAAAAAACAAAAACCTGGCCAAAAATATAAAAAACAAAATAAAATCAAATATCTTGCCTGCCTTTGTCAGGCAGCAGAAACCAAAATAAAAACAAATACAGACGCATGAAATTACTTTCGGCTTTATTTTTAAATGCCCCGCCGGACACGCACACATACACACACACACACTCAAATTGTTGTGCGAAAAATGTTAGCAATAATTAAAAATAAGTAAAATGACATCTTGTCTGGGCATCGCATCGGAGGCAGGAGATTTGTTTGCTGCCAAATTGGCCATACAGAATATGTAAATAAATAGCAACAATTAAAACGTAAAGCGTGAAAAGTGATTGAAAATTTAATGAGATTTAACAGCATATATATAGGCTATATATATGTATGTGTGTGTGCAATCGAGTGCTTAATGAGCAAATTACTCATACGCACCGTGAGTCAAGCGGCGAGCTGTTTGTTAATGGAATATCTTGAGTAAAATCGTATAAATGCTAATGAGCGTACATATGTCAGCATAGCACTAATTCACATGCCTATTTTCGAAATAAGTTTATGCACTAAACTAAAACTAAACAAAGAGACTAACTGGATTTATGAAAACTCACCAAAGTAAATGTATTGAACACGACCGCGGTCCATTGCAGACACACCTGCAGTGTGGGCATTGCGTGTCGCAGCTACTAAATCGTTTTTAATTTATGCTAATATATATATATATATTTTTTTTGTCTTTTTTATGTTTTTTATATGGCATTCGCTCTGGTACGATCTCCAATCCGCATGAAGACGCGCGCGTCTCGTGGCCCAAACTGTTAATGCTTTTCGGCTGCCAAGAGAACTCAACTCGCTCAGTTTAAAGAAAAACTGCGAAATGTTTACAAAAGCGTTGAGTGCTTTTTTTATTTTTCTTTTCTTTTTTTTTTTTTTTTGTGGTCGTTACTCAAGAGACACAATTCCCAGCAGCTGTGCCCCGCTGCCCCGCCCGCCGCATCGTTCCACAACTGCGAATTGTTTCACATGTATTTTTATATATATTCAACTTTAAAGGCAGCCCATATATCTATCCACTTAGCCGCTTATACTAGATATGCCATGGCTATAAGTAGTTTGGAAAATTTACAACAACAACAACAATTCAAATAGGAAGAGATTTATAGCATTTAAACGTATTATATTAACTGAGTAAGTTTTCGTTTGCAAACGTTTTGTACGATATTTATTTATTTATCATGTGTAAAATGCCAACACTTATAGATGCTACGTTTAAGTTTCAATTGCATTACGAGCTATTGATTAAATGGGGGGTGGGGCACATCTTTCAGAAACGCTCGCGCCGCAGTTTATTGCGCACGGTGATGCCCAGGTGGGTGGCTGTGCCCAGAGCGCAAAGCTGTGCAGATGAAAGACAGAAGGTGAAATTGTTTAAATTTCAAAAAAAAAAAAATCGCTTACTTCGTTGCGCTGAAGATCAAATACCCTTATGGAAGAGCAGAAAGTGTGTGACATATATCTATGGGACTTAAAATTTTCGTGAAATGTTTCTAGAACTCAAATAAATAACCTATTTTTTTTTTTATTTCAGCTGTTTTATATAGTTATGCGATTTCGATTGGATGTTGTAATAAAGAACTTCGCACAGCTGAAAAGTCCTTCAGTGGAGTCTTCTAATTACAAAAAGTAAGTTTTCATTCAAACTTTTTGTTTTCTACCTTTCGTTCCTATGTTATCTATATATACAACTACTATATAAGTGATCCAATGTGGATATATATCTGACATGTATACTTCCTGCAACAAAACAAACAGGCAGACATAGTGATATCGAGTACACTCTATATACTCTCTCTCTCTCTCTATATATATATTGTTATGACCCCGCATATATCGTGCGACAAAATTATTATGCTCTTTATGTTCCACAAGGGTATGAAGAATTGTTTTCAAAAATCTTTTCTTGGCCCGCCTAAGCCAGCCATAAATTATTGTCTGTAATGATGTTAAGGTCGGACGTTGAAAACTTGCCTCGAGCATAAACAGCAACCACTTGATGATCAGCCCGTTAATGACATTGTCTGTGGCATGTGCCTGCACAGCGTCCAAGCAGCCGCCGCTGAAGAGTTGACTCTGCACCCGTTCCTTATGGCCATAGCAGCTGAGCGGAAAACCGGACCCCTGGAGTATATAGTCCTGTGGCCCGCTTTGGCCACAGCATGTGTACTGTGTCGAAAAGGAATGCGTGAATCATTTGTTAACTGTACTCCGCCGGCTTACCTTCTGCTCCAGATAACTAATGCGTTCCACGTTGCGTCGCTGATCTGACCAGAGAGCTAGGAAATCCGCACGTGCCCGTTCCACATAGTCCGTGAGATGGGCAGCCGCAATTATATAGATTTGCAAGCCGATCAATATCAGCATGCAGCTGACAAACTACAGGGTATACAGAGACTGTTAGGTAATATCTATATAAAAGTTTTTTGGGAGCTTGAAAATTTGAGCTGCAAGTAGGGAAAACAGAGGTTCGGACTAGCAAGCCAAAGGTCGCTGGTTCAAATTTTATATGTTATAATTCCAAATGATATAAGCTAAGCCAACAAATTTAAAAAGAAGCACATAAATTCGAGCTTCAGGACGGTGCTTAGGGAAAACAGAGCGTCGGACTAACAAGCGAAAGGTCGCTGGTTCAAATTTCATATATTTTTGCTATCATTTCAAATGAAATAAGCAAAACCAACAAATTTAAAAGGAAACACTTAAATGGCAAGGAAATAGATCTTTAGTTTTAATATGATCGGATTTGTACCTATGTATATGAAGTTGGCTCGAATAGCATAAAAAAGTTTGGTAACACTTGAAACTTTTCAACAGAATTTCTACGAACCGTGCAATGCCGATTATTTGCATCAAACTTACGCTCCAAATGAGTCCCAGCGAAATGCGCGCGCCCGCAAAGCAGCCCAGCAAGGAGCTGAGCACCACAAAAGAGCCCACAAATATCTGCACCACGATGGCGATATGCTGAAAGCTGCCCGGCGTGACGTTGTTCAGCTCGTATAGGGACAGTGCAATCAATGTGACGCCAACCAGCTGCAAATCAATCGGGCCGTGAACGTCTTGTGCAATGCCACAGGAAATAACTCATACGAATATTACGCATACGCACCGATAGCAGCACATTCAGTGCGATAAGTATGGCTTTCAGGCAGGATACACGACTGGCCATGTTCGCAACGCAAACCAATCGATAGTGCGTCCAATTGCGTTTCGGTAACTTTCGTTCGTATGATAACAAAAAAAACCAAGTAGTATATGTGTTGTAAATAATAAACGCGCTCCAGCTCCAGCCCTTTTGCCAGACACGTTCAACTACGACTAAACGACGCGCATTTATTTTGAAATTATGGCGCCCCCAAAAAGGCCAACAACACCCACCAAACAGCACGGCAATCCGACTGTCTGACATTCGGCTCGCTGTTTGTTATTGGTGGCTTCTTCTGAGAAATCAACGTTCGAGTGCTGACTCTTCTTGTTGCTATACCCTGTAAATGTTCAAAGCAGTTAGATAGATTGGTAGATTGAAATCAACATTCGTATGCTGACTCTTCTTGTTGCTACACCCTGTAAATATTAGGTAGTTGGACTGAGATTAGGCAGGTCCTGAAATAGTTGCTACTTTAATCAGGTTTTTATCATACTTACGCTTAGAAGTGGGAAAGCCCCACAAAAAAAGTTCCAAGCAGAAACACATTCAAATATCTTGAAAAATACCTAAGTACAGGGTATCTGTGAGCTCAACAGCTTCACCTATGGCCATAATACTTGTTGTGCTATTAATGTTCAGTCTCTTGGCGGAGCATTTGTCCTATATAGTATACGTACGTAAGCGTTCATTGATAAAGTGCGCAGCAAAATGCCATTTGTAAATGATACTGTGATAAGGATATGATAAGGACAACAAAAGCAATGAGCGAAACCAAGCAACCTTTTCTTAAGGAACAATTTAGCTGGTTAAAACCAAGTGGGCGGGGAGAAACTTCTTTCTGTAAGGTTCTATAATAAGCTGAGCAAATATTCGAACTATTGAAAATGTTGTCCAATTTCTTGACTTTTTCGCTATTTATTGCTCTTGTACGTGGCATCGGCGAGTTAAGCGTGCTGCAAAGTCCGATGTCAATGGAATTCACCGGCAGCGATTCACTGGAGAGTTTTTACGTGGGCGATGTACTTCTGGCTGCATTGGGCAATAGTGTGACTGGCAAATCCGAGTGGACCGGACTGACCATCAAGGATCCCTTTCAATTGGAGCAGACAACGGTGATTCTTGTCCATGTGAAGGGAGTTTATCGTGTGGCGACGCCGGGCAATTACATGGTATACGAACTGCTTGATTCGGACACCGCGAATTCGATTGATAATTTCATAGCACAGCTGGAGCCCGGCACAGTTAACGATTTCAATTTTATTAATCATAATCTGGGTGTCTTAACGTACAGGTCCTATTTTGGAAATCAGGACGTGCCCATGGCCGAGCCCATACGTTTCTTAAACCCTCGCGATTATCTGAGCCATCAGAATTTTCTCGAGGAGGTCGGCTATATGAATGCCATTGCGGGGAACTTGAGCGGCCTGCTAAAGTCCTCGCAGGTGATCGTCTTTCGCCTATCGCTGGATCGCATTGCCAAGGTGACCAAATACACCATACTCTTTGAGGCCAAGCAACTGGTCGCCGCAGCGATTGCAGATCTCCTGGCCGCTGCGAGGAATATCAGCAACACCTTGCTTTTCGTGCAGACCACGGACAAGCAGATGTCTGCAAGCAGCTTGAGACACGGCAATAAGTCGCAAAACTCGACAAATCCGTTCAAAAAATTCAATGGTTTCGATTATCCGATTATATGCAACATTGTGGTATGGCTCAGTCTGGCATATACGCTCTCGCTCGCAGTCATTTGCTATGTAATTGTCAATATCGATCCTGGCAGGGATTCAATCATCTATCGCATAAGCTCTGTCCACAATTTCCGCTCAGACGCAAATCAACATAAGAAGAAGCACTAAGAGTTGATAGATGTGCTGTTAAATTTATTCTAATGCACTAATTAAACGGCCAATATATGTTCACAAGCGATAAGAGCAATTTTCATTTGTAATTCGCAAACGGTTTAAGCGCTGGCAAAGATAAACACAATGCGTCACTTGAGGGCTCACTTAATATTTTACTTAGTAATATGCAAAAGCAAAAAATCCAATTTCCATTTCCATATATATAAACATTTCAATTAGTTAAAGATATCACATAAAGCGGCAACACTCAATGGTTCGCATTGGATCATCAGTTTTGGCATACCCTAAACTATGTGCCTTGTTTACCAATTAGCCAGCCCTCGTTTTGGCCAAAACGCATGCCAAAAAAGCAAAACAAATTTGACAAATAGACGCTAATACATATTTACATGTGTCTGTAGCTAAGGTATGAGGCTGGCAGATGAGCAACAAGTTGTCTGCCTCGGCCAGCGCATATTTTCATTTTGGCCCGGCCCGTACGCATTTTCCTCTTTTTGGCCTTGAACATGTGACGTTGCTCTATTTATAAACAAGCCAAATTTTGTTGTATCTTTGAAAACGGGAATCGTAGTTGAGAGCGCGCTCGCACCACGTGTGGTATACGCAATATTTTGAGATTTAACAAAAGAATCATAATAAGGGCTATAAAAATTCGCTATAAACTCTGACGGCATTGAATACGTTTCATGCGGCCAGATCGAATTACTTTATCATATAGCAAGCATGGGAATTGGTTTTGAACAAAACTGTCAAATTCTTATATGGCGAGCTTTACTGTTATTCCCATAATTCTTATTCTTATTCCTTATAATTCTCAACAAGTTTTTCAAAAGGAACTTTTGATAAGTTTCGCCTCACCTAATCCCAAAAACCCAAAACAAACGCTATCATTTATTAGAATACACGCACAAACACATACATATTTAGTTTTATTTGCTTTATAAACAGTTCAAATAAATTAAAAATTATAAATTAACTAAGTACTTAGCTTATGTTTGTAGCATTTGAAGTAAAGTTTGCAGCTTATGAATTGTATGCATATAATTTTTGTTTGGTTTGTTTGGTTTTTTTTTCATGATTAAAAATAAAGATTTATGCTCGAATAGGCGGAGCACAAATCAAATACTTAATATCCTGCCCCCGTTTTGTACTTGTCATCTGCCGCAACAGTTGGCCATTAAAATTGCATGCGCCGCTGTTTGTTGCGGAAACTGATGGCCAGAAAGACGGCCAGCACAAAGCACAACAGCTGCAATTGGTAACACGATTATTAATGTATTCAATATGTAGTTGTATATTCAATATATAGTGGACACCCACCTCGAAGGCCACCAGCACCCAGGAGACAATGATGAAGCGCCGCTTGTCGCTCTCGTAATGGCACTGCAGCTTCTCGATGCAGCCCTCGACAAACAGGTGCTCCGGCTTCTGCTGCAGATCGGCATAACAGCTGGGCGGTATCGATTGCCGTAGATGGACATAGTCCTGGGCGCTTGTCTTGCCGCAGCACTCGTACTTCTGCTGCAGTCCGTCCATGTTGTTCGCCTGCCAGGCCAGCTCCACGGTCTGCTGGGCGCTCTGCACCTCGAACTGATGCAAGAACATGCAGGTGCTCACAATTTGCGGTATGGCCAGCACCAGCAGAAACACAGCACTCTACAGGGAGAATATTGTACAGTAATTACTCGCTATAAATGCAACAGCTGCACAGTTGAACCCTACCGTTGCGGTCAAACAGACCGATTCGCGTATGGCCGCAAATATGCCCAGAAAGGCGAACAGCACAATTATCGCGCAGGCCACGTAGGCGGCGATAACAAACTCCTCGCTCTCCGTATCCGAATTGACGGCTATCCAACCGATGGCACCCACTGCGAGGAGCTGTAAGATTAACGCAACATATCAAACTGGAAATTCTACGGGTGAGTCATCTGACAATATATACTACATAGGATGCGAGCACAAGGTCCAAGTGCAATATTATGAGTTTGAGTCGAAATCGAAACGCTTTTCGCAATTTGTGGCACATTAATTGAGGTTTGTCAAATGATACAAATATATATAAATATATGGTATATAGAGATACCATATATGTGGCACAGAACCGCAGAGCGCGTCACTTGAATGATTTCTATACTCCTTCAACAAAGTGAAAAGAGTATATTGGTTGTGTACAGAGTATACTTATTTTGTTAATTCTCGCTTTGAACCTTGGAAAATGTATTCAAGCACCACAAACTCCTTTAAAGCTCAAATCGTAAATTTATATTTTACAGAGTTCTACAGCTTAAGTGACCAAATTTGGACTGGGAACGAGCATAGCCTAGTCTGTTATACCCCACGGCAATAATTTTAAATTTTACCTTTTTTACTAGCAGAGAGGGTATTAAATTTTGTTACGACTTACATCAAAGCAGACACCTACAACCACATTAAGTCTATATATATATATACATCTGATCTGTAAAAACAGGCTGAGTCATGGCTAGGAACATTCGGTCAAATGATCATAAATTGGCTTATGCGTGCTAGGGTATTTAATGTTCGAGAGCTTTTCACTTTATTTTCGTTCTTTGTCTGAAGACAGTCAATTGGTTGATTACATTCGGGCGGGGGTGTTGTTTGCGCCAAACACACCCCGTTTGGCATTGAGGGTTGAGGTTGAGGCCTATGCCTGGATTCGGATAACGCTATATAGGTCAAACTACAAGTAAGTGTAGTTTGCCATGATGACATCATTCGACAGCCAGAAACTGGTGCAATTGTGGGCGCAGGGCGTCCGTTTCCTGCACAAGCACAAGACTTGGACTCCCCGGCCCAGTCAAAACAAACCAAAAGCTGCAAGTGTAAACATGCTAGCTATGGTAACAGGGGCAAATCTCAGGGGGCGGGCAGGGGCTAGTCAAGGGGGTGTTGTGCGATGCGTGTGTGTATTGGCCAAAGACCTGTCGTCGACGTGGCTAAAGTGTGTGAAACTGACAAATGACAAAATATTAAAAATACAACATGGCCAAATATAAGTGGCCATACGTGGGTTTGTCTACTAAAGACGTGGAGGGAGGGGGGGTGCAAATAACATTGGGGCCATGTGCATGTGAGAATTTTTGAATATTCTAGCATCTTGCAGAACTGCGGTCTAGCCTTATTAAATATATATTTGGTTAAATTCGGTAGATAGCCCAAAAGCTGATTTCTTTTCGCTTTCATTCTGGGGCCATATGACATCATGCTTGCAAGTGGTTTATTTCCTTTTATTTTTTGTTTTTGTTTTTTGAATTGAATGCATCAGTGAAATAATAAATGTCAATGAAATATTTAAATAACAATTTGTGCATGTGTGTGTGCATTTGCATAACTTGCTCTGTCTCGCTTTTTGTTATATATACAATTTTTGTTTTTTTTTTGTTTTATCAAAACTTACCGCCAAAATGGCATTCAGCACAATGGAGCTAATCTTGACGGTTTTTATGGCGCAGCCCATTTTTCAAAATTGACTTTGGCAAGCTGAAAATTGAAAACAAACTTTTAATATATACAAATACTAATTCAATCACTTTTTACTACAAAACTAAATAGTGTTCATCGATAATAAAATGCATTTAAATCGCTTTGAATTGGATTTAAGTGCAATTTTGAAGTTATGTTTATTTTTATTTTTTAATAATTGTGCATAATTAGCTGGGAGCTCATAAGCATATGAAATTGTTCTCAATTTACACACACACACAAATATCATAGCACAAAGTTTCTTAACCTTTTGACTTCCAAAACAACAAAGCGCTGTTGTTTGTTTTCGAAATAACAAAGTAAATACTTTTTCAAATGTACTCGAATCCGTTTCAGAGACTGGCGCGTTCCGCGTTTGCTTGCAAACTGAATCCAAATAAAAAAGTTCGTTATTTTCAACATTCAAAACGCCTCACACACACACACACACACGCGCCCGCTCACCCACAAGCACTCTCTCTCTCACACACACACACATGCGCAGCAGTAGCCATTGGTCACACACAAACACAGTCACATCTTAAGAGAGAGCGCCAATGCGCTCGCGCAGATGAGCGCTGCTCGGCTGTGACGTCACCGTCAATCGCTCAATACGTCATATTGTAAAGCGGAACAAGTGCTTCTTCTTCTTCGTGCTGCAGACTTTTGGGGATGTGAATTGAGTAGCGGCTGCGAAATAAAGCTAATTCGGCCATATCCTTGCAGGTTTTAACGTAAACGTCTGAGGATCAAGCAGTTAGAGTCTTTGAGCGCATACGAATAGCTCCCTATTATCGCAGAGCTCGTCAGGACAATTTGAATGTGTTCTGACCAGCGGAAAGCACTTGCCTTTTCGAATTGTTGGACACTTAACTATCCAGATTCTATAAGGTTTTTGCCTAAATAAGCGAAATAAGTCCTTATTGGAAATATTTCTCTAAGTCGGCCGTATCCTTGCAGAATTTCAAAGGACATCTTTCATTAGGATCGCGAGAAAAAACTTTATCGATCAGCATTCAAGGATATGGGGATCATCTAAGAATACAACACACAAGTCCTGTTCAAAGGACTTTCGTCCTTTTAATTGCATATGTCGAATCTGCAGGATTCGAATTTCCTTTTAGCCAAAGGACATCGGGATTGTCCTACAAATGGCCAAGATATTCAAATTTTTGTGCACAAGTTCTTTTATAACAAGCGCGGAGCCAGATTGCTTTCCGTTGCGCTGCCAAATCAAATTAAACGAGATTATATTTAATGCCCTTCTACTCGATTTTCAAAAACTCAAGTAAGCGACGCAGGTTTCAGGCTGTGACCGCAAGTGTTTTTTTTTTTTGTCGTGTTTTTTTTTGTTCTGTTTGTTGTATGTCTGTATGTATGTAAGTATGTATGCATGTTTGCATGTATGCATGTACGCATGTATGTATGTATGTATGTATGTATGTATGAATGTACGCATGTATGTACGCATGCATGTTAGCATGTATGCATATACGCATGCATGCGCATGTATGCATGTATACATGCATGCTTACATGTGTGCATGTGTACATGTAATGTAATGTAATGTACATGCATGTATACATGCATGCTTACATGTGTACATGTAATGTACACATGTGCATGTGTACATGTAAGCATGTATGCATACATGCATGCAGGCATGGATGTGTGTGCGCGCGTGTTCGGGCATCTTATGCCAATCGAAGACAGGCGTACTTTTTGCTGTGCTGCAATTATCTGCCCCCTCCTACTATCAGATAGCAAATATTTATGTGTGTACATTTGCAGTTTAGGGTAAGCACATTTTTACATATATTTCTATATGAAAATAATCATATTAAAATCAATACTAAATCAATGCGTACTTTTGACTTTTTAATAAATTTAATTTTATTTCAAATATATTTTTTCAAGCTTGTTGCATTTGCGGTTCCTACTTAAAGCTGTCAAGATAAAACTGCAGCTCTCTCGCTCTCCTTCCCTTTCTCTTCCCCACTTTCTCTTAATATCTGGCCTTGGCCATGGGTGTAAACTTAAATATTGTAGATATCATTTTGGGGAGCTAAGCTGTGCCAGCTGCTTTCCCGCAGATGGGCTAGAGAGCTTAATCAAGCGTGTCGTCATTGGGAGCGCGATAATTTTTGGCTTTTTTTACCCCCACGTTTCGATTGACTTGCCTAATTGATTTGAAGAGCTTGCACTGTGGAACAAAACGCGATGGCTAGCTGTCGAAAAATGAAAGCAATTGCAATTGTTTATTCGAGCTAAGTTTATATTTAATTCATTTGATTGCTTGGCAAGTGAACACATGGCGCTCTGTGCGGTTCAAAGATTGCATAAGTAGGTACATTGGTGACACTTATAGATGAGGTACTAGGAGTACAATTCGACTGACTTAGTTCTGGCTAAATATAAAATTAATAATTATAGCGACGTCTGCGATTCGAATAGTGTATGGCTAGTATGATCGCCAGTCCGAGTATTATCAGCTGAAAGCAGACAAATTGTAAATGTTAGAGCGCGAGGCAGTCGGGCAGCTGACGGCGGAGGCACTTACATCGAAACCCAGCAGGCCCCATTCAAAGTAACGCGATGTGCTGGCCTCATCAGCAAAGGCCGCCTCCACTTTGCTCAGACAACCATCTGTATAGACATTCAATGGATTCAGGCAGTTGTTGCCCTTGCAACAGCTCGACGGCACTGTATTATTTCTATGCCCAATGGCAATATAGTCGCCAGCTCCATAGCGTCCACAGCAGGAGTACTATGCAAACGAGTTAACTTTAAATTGGAAACACTTTTAGTTAGCCAGCACTCACCGTCTTCTGTATCAGATCCATGCTGCCCGGCTTGGTCAGCTCCAGTTGCCAATGATCCTCCACCGTCTGCATTGCATACCTCTTGAACACGTCGCGGGTATTGAAGAAGATGAAGACGGCTATCAGCACCAGCAACACCAACAGCAGCGACACATACTACACAACAAAGAAGAGAAGTCTTAACCCAACTCTGCAAAACTCGTATCTATTGAAATACTCACCGTCCAGAGCATGCGCGACGATTCGCGTATGGCCCCAAAGCAGCCGAACATCGATATCAACAGTATAATGCCGCCCAGTACCATGATGCCGATGGCATATTGCTGCGGCATGGCACCCCAGCCAAGGCCGCCAAACACGATGACCAATATACCAAGTATCTGAAATGTTCAATATGGCACATAGAGAGCGTAAATTATAGAATGGCAGATTTCAGTATAGTGAATCATTATTCAAAAGTGGGCGTTTGGTTACACGCCCTCCCATTTCTACTGAGAGGCAAACAAATTATTGTTTCTATTATACTTAGTATTGCCTGAGATTCGAATCTGGATTCTCATTATTCTATATTATCTACCAAGGATCTCAAGGATTTGGATTCAGAGGGTTCTTCTCACACATACACCGTTAATACTTTTATTCATTGCCAATGCATGATCTAATTGGACATATCAGAGCTGATGTCATTACATATGTGAGCATATCGTCATTTTAGCAGCAAATGACTGGTTCAGTTAACTACCAAGCACATCAAAGATTTGTTTCTCTTAACTTTTCAGAGGGTTGTCTTCACACATATTCCATAAATGCATCAGACATTGCCGATTTCCGCAACTTTTCTTCAAATGCTTAAACTCATTATTTCTGATGCATGATATAATTGGAAATATCAGAGCTGATGTCATGAAATATGAGAGCATATCATCATACTATACAATATTCTGGCCAATTTGTGGTTTTGAGCACCAAAAAGAAACGAATGTAGCTGCTTTCATCGCCAGGTGTTGACATTGGTGTCTCGTGTGTTTTCTAATCCGGTTTCTATTACGATTTTTTTTTCTTCGGTTTTTAATTATTATACTAAATCTGAAGGCATGACGTCGTTGTCGCTGGTCGCTTGTTAACAAAGAAGCTTTCCAAGCGGCTCAAGGAATGCAAAAAGCCACAGACAATAGACACAGATACTCGCACACACACGCCCGCTCGCTGAGCGCTAGAAAACGCGCATGTATGTGTTTTTTTAGACTAACAATAATAGTCGTGAACTAAGCACGCATATACAAGATGATATCATCTGGTGTTAGGTAGAGCTACAAAAAGGTTTGTTCGTTTTTTTTTTCTTTTTCCTGATGTGAAACATTTTTGCCAATATGGCATAGCAAATGCAATGCTTCACATTTGCCAATGCCAGATGTTTCACTTGAAAAACATTTGAAAACTTTTACAACTTACCGCCCATAATGCATTGAAGAGGAATAATGAGTATTTAATGGAGCCCGTAGCGCAGCCCATGATTGCAACTAATCAAATTTCTTACAATAATGTTTGTATATAAACAAATGTGGACACGTGCAACAGTTTGTCGAAACAAAAAAGACAGAAAACAACAACTCGACAATGTACTTGTTTTTAAGCTATTTTTATTTTTTGATTTTTAATTACAGCCGAGAACTGTGAGCGCAGACGGTCGCGTACGAACTACAACTGAAACTGAAACTGAAACCGAGGCCCGAAGCTGGCGAGCAAAGAGCACAAAACGGCACAGTGGCACGCGGAGCACCACCACGGAGCACCACTGAGCACCACAGTGCAAACAAAAAGACGGTAAACAAACATGAAAAGCAAAAATAAAAAAGCCAAAATCAAATGTCAATGTGTGTACATGTGTGTGCATGTTTGTATACCAAAGCCCCAGCGATGTCGGAAGCCAAACAAACAAACAAACAAACAAATAGCCGGGCGGTCTGACCCAGCCGGAGAGCTAAATGATTGAGCGGCCAACGAGCTACAAAGTGGTGCACTCTGGAACTGGGTCTATGGTAAATAGCTGCGACGCCAGCTCTCCAATGTGCCAGATGTTACAGCCGAGAAAGAGAGACGGAGAGAGATACGCTGTGGCGATCAGACGGCTCTTAGAAACTAATGCGCTGTGATTATCGAACACATTGCGTCATGAATGGGTAGCATGAGTCGATTGGGAATGTTAAGATGAATGAGCCGAATGACGCCAGCTCCAGGCCAGGCCGGGGTATGCATCCATAATAGATAATTAATAATAATTATACAACTGCCCTGTGCATTTACTACCGACAGCAGTTTATTTGTAATTTTCTAAAAATAATGTTGACAAATTTTTTGAAAAATTATATTCCAATTCGAAAAGTTGTAAATATTTGAGATAATTTAACACAATAAGCAAATAAGAATGCGACAGACGGCTGTAACCGACTGCTTAATGCTCGTTCACACTCCAATTGTGAGAATATTTTTTTAATGTTATCGATTTTGTCCATTTTGCTATCGATCTTCAACGCTCATCGATAGTTATTCTTTTAAATTTTGTTAACCCAAGTAAGATATAGATTTTTGATTAGATCTTTATAGGAGATCTATGTTATAAGAGTTGAGATATATAGAGCCCCAGTGGAGCCTGGCTATACAATTTTAACACTACGACTGAAATATATTCAAAATTCAAGTCTTTAGCTTGCAATAAAATTTGCATTCAGATTGGCGGACAGACAGGCATACGACAAACGGAATATACACTTTTTGCGTTTGTGATCGAGCTTGAAAATCAGTTCGTTTTAATAATGATACGTGTATCTTTGGCGTTCCTTGCGAAAACGTTGCACCAAATAGAAAGTACAGAAGCACAAGAGAGCCTGAAATGGAAGAGTTTAATCAAGTTTAATAAAAGTATCTGAATATAGCTAAAAAGGAACTCACCGTAACTGCAAATGAGCCCCATTTACTATTATCAGCATAATTAAAGAATCTCAAGAACTCATCGGCAGCGGCATTTACGCAGCCCGTGGTAAAATAGGGTATATTGCGTTTGCCATCGGGATAGCAACTGTCCGGCAATGTAGCACGATCGATGCTCACATAGTCATCGGGTCCATTGCGTCCGCAGCACTGGTACTGTGCGGCAACATTATGAAGAACTCAATTAGTGCCATATGAGAATTTCGAAGTTAATTTCACCTACGGTACGCTGTATTTTATCCATGGCACCGGGCTCGATCATCTCCAGTTTCCATTTGACATCAACATCTTCGACCGCATAGCGTTTAATGTAATCCTCATCGAAGCTGTTCCCAAACAAGCCAAACAATTGCACAATCAGCAAGGCCAGCAAGATGAATCCATACTTGGGTATTGGATGTTCGGGATTTAACATAGAATATCGAGTCAGGCAACGGCCTCTGGCACTTTGTTTATCAAGTTCACTCACCGTTGTGGTCAGGCACACACTCTCCTGGCAGATGCCGCAGCAGCCGATAATAGACGATGCAAACAGAACCCCGCCAATGACATACAGATAGATAATATATGCAGTCGGCGCCTGGCTCAGACTCAGCGTAGCAATGCCTATTATCAACAGGCCAAAGAGCTGTACGTTTATATAAAAGAGATAATTGATAATTATAGAAATTCCGATTTATTTGCATTTTTGTGGCATATGCAGGTTATCTTAACTTGAAATAAACTGGAATGTTTTTGGTGTAAGTTAGCTTTTGGATGACCAAGATTGAATACTTTTTAATATATATAGCGGCATTTTTGTATACTTATATTCAAGTTAATTTGCTAAAGGTACTTTATGATATATTGAGACGATGTTGAGCCTATTTGAGTCCGTTTATAGAGTTTGGATCCGGTTTTTTGCGAGTCTAACAAACTCTTTCAGACAAGAACTATGTTTTAGATTATTTAAGTGCATGAAAGTCTATGATATAGTCTTCCAATCCGACCTAGTTACAATCAACATAAAGATACAATGGGTATACATAAAAACAGAGGGACGGATATGGCTATATGCAGTCGGCAGCTGATCAAGAACATATATATATATATGGTTTATGCTGTAGATTCCTAAGATTCTGAACAACATTTTACTATAGCCTGCAAGCTCTTATGCTATATATATATAGCTTTATTTATTGAAAAACATAAAACGTCTCACAATATAAACATTTTATAACCCTTGGCTGTAACATATATTTTACATATATAAATAAGCGCTCACATATAAGTATTTCCACCTATTAAGTACACTGTCTAACCAAAAACCGGCTATAAATTCGGACAATTCTGATACAAAGTGCGAAATTCGAGGTGTCTATATATTATCTCACAGCTAGAAATATACGCTTTATACACTCAAGAACTTGTCACTCGACGGACGAAAATTGAATTTCTTAGGCGAAACTTCTCTCTTCTTTAACTTACCGCATAGAGCGTGTTGAGAATGTTGAGGAAACACTTAAAACAACCGGAAGTACAGCCCATGTTGACTAACAAGATTCCAAATGTTGAATTAATTGGCGTATATATATGTTGTATATATATATAAAATATACACAACCGATCGCATCGGCGGCAGCTGCCCGAATGATGCCAGACACAAAGGCATTGAATATATTTTGTTCTTCACGTTTTGAACAGTGTTGTCGAGTTGCTGGAATTGGAATTTGTTTTCTTATGGGAGCCGAAATTCAAACTGCGTACGTCGCATATTTATGTATTTTTTTTTTATTGGAAAACGGCAATTAAACTAATTTAATTGTTTAGTTTGGCTCGAAGCGCGTTACAACTAACTAAATTGCACTACAAGTATGCTGCGCTAGGTCTAATCCTCGCTAATGGGTGTCTCGTCGTCCTTGATCTTCAAGAGCTTGCGCGCCTTGCCCATGAGAAATGCAAAGAGCATGCTTAAAAGCTGTAATAAATAATTGTTTAAATTAGCACTAAGTGAATATTTATTGGCCGACTTTACCTCCAGCACAAATATGGCAATGGCTGCGTAATAATTCACATCAGCCTGAAATTGCAAACCCTGTATGGCCTTTGTGCCGCAGCCCTCCTGATATATATGCCTGGACACAGTGCAATCGAAGGCATAACAGCAGCTGGCCGGCAAGGCGCCATGCTCCTTGACCAAATAGTCCTGCGGCCCCTCCAGGCCACAGCAGCGGAACAGGCTGTGTATGGGCTGCATGGTGTCATTCTGATTTGTTCTCTCCGCAAACAAACGCTTAATGCGCTCCTCGAACCGCCACATCAGCTGGCTTTTCATGCTCGAGAAGATGATAAAGTAAATGACCAGCATAACGCTAGCCAAAATGCTGCAAATAATATACTGCAAGATGTATGAAACTTGAGTTAAGGTCAAACGATATGTGATCTATATATGGGCACTCACATAATTGGAGAACTTGTAGGACTCCTTTAGGGCGACATAAAGTCCCAGGAAAGTGACAGCAAAAATAAGAGCGCCGCAGAGGGCAGACGAATAGCCACCGTAGACCGAAGCCGAAGAGCCCCAGGTGACAACGCCGCACGAGAAGAAGAGTATATTAAAGCCCTGTTACGAAGAGAAAGTGATTAATATAATCGCGACAACACATTAACGAATACAGCACGAAGAAGGAATACAAAAATCGCTTGATATTGATAAAAATCGAAATAGATGCAATGTATCTGCATATGAGATGCATTGCAGTAAAACGTTTAAGAATACAGCCACAAAGAAGAATTAAGAAATGGCATGGAATTGAATCAAAGCAAATCCCTGTGCAGAAACTGTGTACATATGAGTAACAGTAAAAGGCAGTAAAACGTTTACGAACGCAAAGTACAAAGCAGAATTGAAGAATAGCAAGAATATTTGCTTGGAAAGCATATTCGTGCAGCACAGTGAAGCGTTAATGAAGCAAACAAGACAAATTGAAATATCTTGTATTTTTATGAGAAACGAATACACGGTGCATTTGTAAATAGTGTCGGAAGACAGGCGGCATTTCGTTCAGTTTAAAAATATTACAGCTATAACTATGGGCATGAAATGCCGTGGGGCTCGACGCGAACTGGCAATTATGCAAACATTTTGCCGCATTACGTATACAACATGTATGCCAAAATGAGATCGAAAGTAAACATTGATATAATTTAAAAGCAATTGATGGTCAAGTGCTGACAGCTGTTTATAGCTCTGATAGCTACCATCAAGACAGCTTTGATGATAATATCGATTTTTATTTTTTCTGCATGTGCTGAAATATGTTTCGGTCGATATTTGGTGCAAACGGCCTGGTCAACGACTGGGTCAATACTTACCGCAATTAGAATGCATGTTGTGAACAGCGCATATTTCCAGGGCGTTATCGAAAATGACTTCTCCATGATGCTAACCAACAAGACGACTATAAGAACAACAGAAACTAGCACAGTTTTAGACACAACCGAATGTATTCACGTATGTTAAAAACTTACGAGCGATTTTTCACTAGCTGCAATTGAATAGAGGCCGTTTCCGCCTTTATGCGTCGTCTGTGACAATGACAGTGAACCCCGTGTCTATGCTGCGTTGGGGGGCAAGCATATTATTGACGCGCCGCCGATTGAGCCAAGTACGGACCCGGTTGCGTCATTTATGGCCCGAACGCTGGCAGTCGACTGACGGCTGACACGGTTTTAGCTTCAGTTTTAGTCGTCGCATTTGGCGCAGGCGCTTCGACTACTTATATACAGGGTGTCACATTGAAGGGTTTGTGCAAGAAATAAATATACTACAAAATATGTTATAATTGAACTTAGGCTATTTTGGTAATTCGCTTGTGTGTCATTTGGCCATTAAACAGTTGGCCAAAAGCAATCAAATGGACAAGTTGAGCATCGCATTCGTCTGGCCCATAACATTGTGTATATGCCTGATAAATATCGGCTATGCGCAGGCAAGTATTCAACGTGATTTATTTATACAGAACATATTTGTTATTTAGGCCACATTTAGGGCAGTTTTCTGAGATTCACGAACATTACGTGCGAGAGCAAGGATCTGAGCACAAGCTCGATAGAGTATTGCTATGTCGGGCATTTGGATCGTCTGAGAAACTATGTGAGTGTGCGCTATAAGCTGTTTCAGCCTTTACAAAAGGACTTTTTCGTAAGTATCTAACGGATAAGCCAAACTGAACTTGGTTTTAAACCATTCGTTTGCTGAAGTTCCGTTTCAGGTTGATGATCAGGAATCGCAACAGCTGGCAGCCGTTTCTATATGCCATCGATATAGACTTGTGTCGTTTCTTGAAATCACGCTATAATGCCATAGCCAAACTGTTATATGGCTTAATTGAGGGTCACACCAACCTGAACCACACCTGCCCCTATATGGTAAGACTCGAGTATCCTGTGACTTATATATTGCAACATACAAGTGCTGTCTTTCAGAAGGAAAAGTATGTGACTATAGACAGAGTGCTCAACACGGATATATCTAAGAAAATACGCGGCCTGCCGCTGGGCAAAGGACACTATGCGGTTTTTACCAGCTGGTCCTGGAAAAACACAACACGAGCCATGACAAATATTTACCTGGAGGTTTTGAATGATTAACCAGTTAAGTATATTGTTAGGCTTATTTTGATTGAACAATTAAAAAGAAATTATAATTGAAATCAAACAATTTTTTGCGCTAATTATACCCTGTAGTTAGTGCAAGTGGGCAATGATAAACTAGAGTGCGATATTCAATTCTGCAGCTCAAATCTAATTATGCGTTTGATTAGCAGCAAATCCTATCTATAGGAAAACGAAGCGATTTTTCTCTAAGTGTAGCTGTTTGATGCCAAATTTGACATACTGCCAATAATATTCGCTTATAATCTTAAATAGAAAGACAAAGCGGAAAATATTTTCAGTTTTTTTTTATGATTTTAAAATACAGGGCATCGGCTGGTCGTGCACATTCAGCCAGAACACAATAACATGTTAATGCTTATTTCTATGTGATCTTGCCAATCAAATTGTTTGCATAAACATTCGCCTATTAACAATCAAATGGACAAGTCGAGCATTAAATATTTATGGCTAATACCCTTGTGTATATGCCTGCTAAATGTCGGCCATGCAAATGTAAGTAACTCGAATATATATTGAACAAACAAGCTGCTTATAAACAAAATTAAGGCAATCTTTATTAAATTCACAAACATTACCTGCGAGAGCAAATATACAAATTTGGCCAGCGTGGAATACTGCTACATCGGGCATGTGGACCAACTGACAAACTATATGAGTCTGCGCTACAAGATCTTCGAGCCGATCAAAAAACAGCTTTTCGTAAGTATTTCAAAAAGAACAAATTCAAATTAAAGCAAATGTTAAGCTTCAAAAAAACAGTTCCATTTCAGGTTGATGGTCAGAAGGAATGGCTGGACGCCATATCTGTACGCATCGGACATAGATATGTGTCGTTTCTGGAAATCGCGCTATAATGCCCTGGCCAAGCTCCTGTTGGGATTTTTGGATGGACGCACAAACATGAATCACAGCTGCCCCTATGTGAGACTAGAGTGCATAGTTCGTTTACAAATAATTCACATCCACATTCAATACTTTGCAGAATGAGAACTACATCTATATTGATAAGGTCATGAATACGGATATATCGAAGAGGCTGCCGGCTCTGCCGCTGAGCAAAGGGCATTACGCGCTTTTCACCAGATGGTCATGGATGAATGTGACACGCACGTTGTCGAATATCTACATTGAGGTTACAAATGATTAGCCAATTGTTTATATGTATATACATATATAGTAAAATTTGTGGCTTTAATATTGAAACAATTAAATATTAGTGTAGTGTTTAATTAAAATAATACTTAAGGCTTAAGGTTAGACTTTGATTACATCCAGACAGCATTGTTGCGACGATCTTGGTTCTTTAGGCCTGTTAAGAGCAGCCAGCCCAAGGCGGCGCCAATTGCCTGAAAGAGTTCAAAGTTCAGCTAAATTCTGGAGCTCTCAATAATTAGTTAATTACCTCGCCCACGATTAGCAGCCAGCAGACGATCTTGAATATCAACAGCCTGTCATCCAGATATTCCACAAACTGTGCCTTGCAGCCCACTTTGTATACTTGGCTTGGATTCGTACACTTGAGCTCGGGACAACAGCTGCGGGGCACAGCATGATTTATGACCGCATAGTCCTCGGAGCCATTGACGCCGCAACAGTGCAGCCAGGACTCGTAGTAGGCCAAGGCGCCGGTCTCATTGCGTTCGGCATCCCACAGCTGCTCGAAGCCCTCGTTAATGCTGCCCGAGATGCCATCCTTGGTGCCATGCGAGACCATGCTCAGGAACAGCAGCTGTATGAGGATCAGCACCACAATCGAGATGACATACTGCACAATGAGGATTCAGATTTAGTTCAAGTATTTGAGGTTGGAGTCAGTGGCACCTACAAAGAGCAGACGCCTGGGCGACTCGTGTGCCGCCGCCAGGCAGCCAAAGACGGCAATGATGACTATGACGACGCCCAGGCCAATGATTAGGCCGCCAGCCACATTCTCGCCAATGCTCACCGAGGTTACGTATGCCCTAGAAAGACGCAAAAATAAGTAAGTTTCGATTATATATAAATAGTAGTGTAGGGGGAAAGCCTCGTGGAAAGCGCATGAGATTTTACCGAATTATGGGGTAGACAATTTCAAACCATGTCTATATCGGATATTTGAGGAAACTATTTTCACAAGAATTTGGACCAAAAATAATATTGTTATATTTGAAAATTGATCTAGAGGCCAAATCATGCACAAAAACCCAAACCTTATGAAAATCGGTTGAGTTTTGACCGAATTATGGAAGTTGGAAATGGCGACTTATATAGGATAATAACGGGTATACCCTGGCCTTGACTATGGCACTTGTAGAATAAATTCTCTCTTTGAAATGAGTTTTAAGCCGATCGGAGGGTAAACAAAAAACTTTCATGCAACTGTTTAGCACTGTTGCAGTTCTTCCAGCCATGCTGGAAAACCAACGTCTACTGTCGGAAAATGCACGGAAAACTGTGCAAAACCAATTTGTATTGCATTCAAACGACTTTCAACTCTAATTATTGCAAAATAGTTAAATACATGTTCTAGTAAAAAGAAATATATAAAATATAGGGAATACTGCGCTGCAATATAATGAATACTTGCCAGTTGTATATAAAATGACTTACAGAAAGAAAATGCCAAAACCAATCAGCAGCAAGCCGAGCACCTGCAAATAAATAGAAACAGGTGCGCAACAGCGATATATGTTGTTATTGTTACTGATTTTATTTTTTCTCAATGGCCAGTTTTACACACCGCATACACAAAGTTCAGCAGCAGCAGCAGATGCTTCACTGTAGTCTCCGACAGGCCCATCTTGCTGTTGTTGTTGTTGTTGTTGTTATTGTTGTTGTCACGTTGCAGCTAGCAAAGATGCTGACGAGACGTGCGACAGCTGTCGCCCTGGCTAACCGACTAAACGACTAACCGACTAACCGACTGGCTGACTAGTCAGACTGGACCTTGCGATTGTTGGCTATTTAAATCAGCGATACCTCGACGAATGCATTAGGTGAGTATTACGTATATGGCAGTAGCAAGTTTTTTTATTTTTTTTTTGGGATAGTACGTATAGTATGTGTATCCGTCGGATACAAAATCACAGAAATCTGTGCTGGCTGACCGCTGCCTTTCAGTGCCGTGAAACAACTGAAACTTGCTGTGTGTTTTTATTTTGGTTTTTTTATTTTGTTTGTTTCTGAAAATGCGAGTTCTATACAAATGTTTTCACTCAGCCATTGATCTAAGTATAAAAGCGAGAAAATCGAGAGACGTTCGAGACGCCCACATGGCTGCTCTTATTGGGAAAGGCGAAGGCGCTTCTCCGTGTGTGTGCGAGCGTATCTGTGTGTGCGAGCGTGTGTGTGTGTGTATCTGTGTTTTTCCATTTTATCTCTTGACATGCTCGTTGAGGCTTGTTATTATTGCTGTTTCCATCAAAGTTGAATCCTACTCATTTTCAGATTTATTTTTGCTGCGCTTATTTTATTTATCTGGCAGTCAACATGAAATTAGTCAATAGCAACAGGTTTTATTATGGGTTTTTTGTTGTTTTTGTATTATTTTATTCTTTTTTCTTCTGACGTGGGAGTTGGTTCACAATGCCGCAAACATTGTTTTTATTGATTCGATGCGCTGGCATTGATATTTTTATCAATGAATATAGTAAAATATGTTTTTTTGTTTTTTTTTTTTGCTGTACTAAATTACAAATCACAATGGCACAAAACTAACTAAGCATAATAATAATACAGTTACAGAGCGACAATAATCAACAATTAAAGCTTAATTATAGAAACGCACGCGATCGCGATGATTTCGTATGCTATCCACCAAATAGCAGGTGGCCACCGAGCCCATAAACTGCAGGTGAAAAAGATAATAAATGAAAAACAAAATAATTCATTTGCTGTTGGAGAAATAATTTTTCGTTTTGTATTGTGCAATTAAAGGTATTCAGTGCACAGTTAAGGATATATTTTATGAATCTAATAAGAATCAGACAAGTATCCAGTAGGACGAGTAACATATGCACAAGAGTATGAGTATTTTGAGTAGCATGTGTCTAACAGTTTAAGTATTATGAGTATCATGCTATTAACATTATGAGTATTTCGAATATTATAGAAACCGGCATGAGTAATATGAGTATGTCGAGTTAATTGTTATGAGTATTATGCGTAATACACACCTCAGTCAGTATTAAAAACCAGCTGATTGTATGAAAATTGGCTGTTTTCTTGCTGACATATTGTTTAAACTTGATCTCACAGCCTTCCATGAACAGATTCAAGGGATTCGTGCAGTCACGCTCAAAGCAGCAGCTGGCAGGCAGTTCCCGCTCCAGCAAAATGTAATCCTCGGCGCTGTTGCGACCACAGCAATGCAGCTATTAGTCAATAAAGAAACCAATTAGAACATGTCCTAGGTAAACCATTAACATATACTCACCCACTCCTCGTAGATGCTCAGTGTGTTATTGTGCCTGTGATACACATCCCATAGCTCGTCGAAGCCCTGTTTCAAGCTGTTTGGCAAGGCATCTCTGCTCGCCGCAAAGCTAATGCTAAACATGACAAACTGTATGACCAACAGCAGTATTAATAAGACTGCATACTGTTAAAATATAATATATATATATTTATTGAATGCTATTTCACATTTAAAAGCTTACGCACACTTATCAGCATCTTTTTGCACTCCTTGAACAGGGCCACAGTGCCGAATATGCTGGCCAGTATAACGACAATGCCCAACAGAATGCAGAGTATTGAAGCCAGTTTCTCGCCATGATCAACAGCATTTCGTTGCTCGGCAATGCTGTCCAGCAGCCAGGTGCCATACCAGATGAGCAGACAGCCATTAAGCTATTTAAGGGATGGGCATGTAGATTAACTTGGGAATACATTTGGTCAATGTCACAGCAAAATCAACAGATTGCAAAATGATACGATTTATTTTTGGGCGCTCAACACATTTCACTTTTCCATAAAACGCGAGATATTCCGAATATCGAATTTGAGAATTTGAGAATTCTCTAAAGTGTAGGCAAATATTAAGTTATTTTTTCATCACAATTCTCAAACGGCAAGCACTTTTTTAAGATATCTGCTCCGGGTTCTTTCATCTTCCACAAAAAAGACTGTGAACATCGTTTGCCAACACTGTAAATCATTTCGATCAGAATACGCCAACGCAAAAATATTGCTGAATGTTTTCTCAAGATGCTGCTCCGAGTTACGAAATCGTTATTCTGAATCGTCTACGAAATTGTTTACTATTTCATTTTACGCAATAATACATAGCTCAGTTTCAGGCCAAATCTTGATTTGGAGCACCGTTTGTCAACACTGTAAACCATTTCGATCAGAACTCACAGAAGCTTTAATATCGCTAATTAATTTTTTCCGAGTTACAAACTTGACTTAGACTAATGTCTACAAAATTGTCTACTCTTTTACTTTCGCAAAAAACAAAGTTTCAGGCAAATCTTGATTGTGAACACCGTTTGTCAACACTGTCAACCTATTGGAATTCCGCAAAACCCCAAATAAGTTTGCTATTAAGTCATTTTGTTTTGTAGCTTTGGCTTTTGGTAATTGGGAACAGGGCTGATTGTTTAACTTACAGCATAAATCACATTGATGACACACAGTATGTAACGCAGCAGGCGCGTGGTGCAGTACATTTTGAGTTTGGACGTGGCCACTAATAAAACATGACACACACGGCGAAACGCTCACTTATAATTAGCTGCGCTTAACGTTTCACGCGCTAAAATTTAACAAAATGAGAACTAGACAAAATATTGTTCGAAACACTTTGTTTTGTGCGGCACACCTTGAGCAGCGGCAATGGTCGCACGGCAAATACTCGTAGCCGACTCATAATCTGAATTTGTTTGGCCGCATCTGGCGATGTCGCTGGCAGTCGAACGATTAACCCACAGTTCTTGTCGCCAGTCGTCAGACGGCAATGCAATAGACAAAAAAAAAAAAAAAACCAAATATACAAAGACCCACAGAGAATTGTCGTCTATATCTATAAACATAAAGTCAATATCAAAAGAAAACTCAGCCAAACACATATGATGAAAATTAGCGTAAGGCGCCCACGCTCTAAAAGATGAATACACAGATACAGATACGGCTACAGCAATAGCTACAGATACAGATACATTTATAGATATGCATGCGGATGCCAGAAGACTGACTAACGGAAACTGCGGGCTGCCAGCACGGGGCCCAACTGTTTGGCCCAGAGACAATGATGTCAACAAACCAAATTTGAGCTAAGAACCAAATGCTTCGACTATTTTAGCATTGAAATTGCCCTTCAGTGCAGCGGGTGGTCAACAGGTTCTGGCACATAAATATTAAACCCAGCAGATCTCTCGATTCTATATACCCTATAGACGGGGAAAATGGGACTGTGGCAGGTAAACCACAGAAAACAAACTTGACTCTATTCGACGAAATGCAGCTCACAAATAGTTCGAACCAGCTCGTGGTTCAATTTCAATTTGAACACAATTTGAACCAGCTTTTGGCTCAACTCTTAAGTTCTAATTTGATTACATATTTAAATACTCTACAATTTTGTATTTACAATTGCCCGTTGTACCGAAAATATTGCATGCTCTACATATTTTCATATACAAAATGCGGGCTATATTTGATTTCCTCCCCAAATTGGCAGCTAATCCAAATATGGTTAGATAAATCCAATGGTTGGGACCCGAGACCAAAAACCTTTTTAGTTAAAAATAAAATAGGTTTTAGCAGTTCAGTTCAGCACTTATCATGGGCTTAAAGTGAAGTTCGTTTTAATTAATCTAAATCGCAATTCCGGGTTCAAATCGATTCGTTTAAAAATATTGTGAACTGCATTTTTAGGTATAAACCTTTGACTTGTAGTAAATATCATTTTAAGCATACAATCAAAAAAATTGCATTGTTTTATAAAGTGATTACAGGGTGTCTGCTAGTTGATTATACTCCTTACATTGTCTCTCGTTCTTGACAAACACTTTGTTCTTTTTGATTTAGTAGGTATTTATTGAAATTAATACAAAATCGACACATTCTATTTTATTGCTTGAAATGTTACAAATTACTTATCGTAGGCACTGTGTAGCGCTTTGAGTGAAAATCAAAGAGAATGAAACATTTGTGACAAACTTATACAAATAAAAACATGCATATAAATATTTTACGATATATATGTATATAAATATAGATATATATATATATATATAGACATCGAAATCGGCTTGAACACTGCTTTTGGCACCTGTTGTTGAGCTCTTGAAACGGAATCGTTTATTTTCTTCATTTATTTTTCTTGATTGGATGAACATGAGGTAGACTAGCAAACGCCGCAATATTTAGACTGGAAATTCGATTGCTTAGTGTAGTGTGGTTTAGTGCTGTGTAGTACAGTGTAAGTATTTGCACAGTATTGAGAATTCTTTGGCCTTGAGTATGCGCATTATGATGTGTGCTGAATACATGTTCAATTATTTTGGAAAATATTTGGAGCGTCTCCAACGATTCACAATGCTGTGGGCCAGCACATAGGCGAGCAGTGCGCAAATGATCTGAAACAGAAACGAGTGCAACAAATTCAATTCAAATTGAGCTAAGCAACAGATTTATGATTTCCACACACACACACCTCGACGCCAACCAGAACCAGCGCAAATATATTGAATGCTGTCCAGCGTTCGGCAATGTAGTCCAAAAACTTCTGACGACAGCCCTCCATGTTTAGTTTGTTCGTATTGCTATTGTAGCAGCTATTCGGGGGCAGCAAATAGTCCTTATAACTGACATTGCCGCAACAGTCGAGCTGTCAAAAGAGACATTAGTTGAAGCCTTCAGTTTGGTTATGTAGTACTCACCCAACGTTCAATGCTCGCGATTTGGCTGACATTGCCGGGCTTGACAGGCACCGGCTGATCGTGCCACAGCTGATCGAAGGTCTTGTCCACATTGATGAGCAGCGATGTTTGGAACAGCCAAAAGAAGCCCACTGTCAGCACTTGCAGAATGATGAGCACAACCACAATGGCCACAAACTAAAAGTGCAGCAATAATAGATTTCAATATGCTCTCAGTTAAATGACAAACCGACTTACCGACTTGGACATGCGACTGCTTTCACGTACAGCGCCCAGGGTGCCAAAGAGGGAGGCCAGCACTATGATGATGCCAGAGACGAAGATGACGAAAGCGGCTGTATCGAAATGCTCGAATTTGAAGAATATATGCACGCCCAGGCCAATGACAATCAGACCAAAGAGCTGCAAGACGCAAATATTTAAAAAAAAAACTAGTTTAGATAAAGCTTACAGTCAAAGTACGATCAATTTTATAGACTACAGCATGTGTCTAGCATTTAATGAGTCGCTTTTATTGAGCTATGCTGGCCACTTAATAATATTAAGGCTTTAACTAATGAAAATTTGTCAGACGCGGCGTATACTTAATATGCAAATGCATCAGCTAAGCGGCATATTACTCATACGCAGCGTATTCAGCCACATGAAAACACACTTTGTAGCTGCTCTGTTTTGAGCACATGCAACCAGTTAACCTTTATATATACAGTAAATATAGCATTAGCAGATTTTAAGAATTTTTTGCTTGCATCACGCATACGCAACGTATTCGCGCGCGCATTGCATTTAGCTTTAGCCTTTCACTAATTTTTTTGTTGACTTTCGCCTGCACAATTTGCTCAAATTTGCTGCAATTGCATTTTGAATTTTCAACAATGATTCACGCTTTCGAGAACATTTCACACTAGTCCGCGAATGTAAACAGTTTTCGCATTTGGCACTTGGCACACTTGGCAAACGTTGTGTTTTGTTAGTATTGTAGTATTTGCACTATCGGCAATCGGCACATACACTCAAAATACTTTAATAAATGCGCAATAATTATTTATACATTGTTTTTCCTGCATTCATGGTTTGTTCGATGTTTACAAACGACAATCTGTTGGCAACACAATTGCGAATAATAATTACAATTGTAAGAAACCAGTTAAAAATCCAAACAAATATCGCTGTTGACACCTGGCAATAGAGATGGACGCGTGACACGAACACGAGTCGATGGGCGGCATAATTCGTGTGTGTAAGTGTAAGGAAGGCGCCTTTCTGTGCACTTCTCATGAATTCAAGTAATGTTTACTAACTTAAATATTTTTAGTAAATTGGTGACTAAATAAGAGTAAGAGAAGAAATGTGAAAGCGAGTAACACAGAGACAGAGAGAGAGAGAGAGGGGGACAGAGATGTATAGAGAGAAGGAGAGAGTGAGAGATAAAAGTGGGCAACAGTGAGAGCAAGAGGCAATAAAGGATAAAGGATAGAGAGAGACATATATAGAAAGAGACAGAGAAAGAGAGAGAGAGAGAGAAAAATAGCAAGAACGACTCTCACACTCTCTCACTTCCATTCATCCGTATCCTAGCCCTTCTTAAATATCGCTCTTCTATGCGATTCTCAAGAACTTCACTAATGCTAACTGCGTTTAACATTCGATTGTTTAAGTCTAAGTCTTTTAGCCTCTGTTGAAGTGCACGTGCTTCTTCTGTCACGACACGAGCCCAACTCTACATGGCGCAGTGCCAAACTTCCGCTAAATGTTTGACTTGACATCTGGTTTGGATGTCACGTTAAATAGCCCCCAATGGCTTTCAGATTTTCTAAAGCCTTAGCCCACAATTGGTGAGCGCAACGCGGTAATTATGACTGATTTGTGCGATTTATCATGTTGACTTAATGTTTGTATATTTTTTTTGTTTTTATTATTTTGTTTATTTTTTTTTTTTTTTTTGGGTTTGTCTAGCGCAAACACATTTGGCATTTGCTGTAATTTGTAGCCATAACTGGTTGCGATGTCTTCATAAATTCAAAGTTTATCTGCGCACAGCTGCGCCTTTTAAGGCTGCATAGTGTAATTGAATAAAGGTCGATGATTAATAAATAGCTCGACAATATTAGCTGCCCGCCGTGCCCTCACCGATGAATAACAATTATGCAAATTGACAAATGGCTTAGTACCAGACAATTTGAACTGCCGTCGCTTAACAAAACGCATGTAAATGAAAACCGCAACTAAATATGGCCAAGAAAATGTTATAGCCACATAATATTAATAGACTGGTAAAAGCAATTTGTATGCCACAAGTCTACTCGTTTTTTCTCCCTCTCCCTCTCTAATGATAAAGTCATAAATTAAAGTCTGATAAAGTGTTTACATCACGCCGTAGATAACAACTCAACAGAAAGAACATCATTTAATTTTAAGCCTTTTTTGGGGCATCTGGCATTATGTCTAGATACAACGCCATTTAATTGTTATTTATTACGCTTGGCACCCAATTTTTTGTTAAGGGCCGGCGCTGACATAACACTCGAGTCTCTGGTATGGGCGTCAAGTCGAGCACAGCCCATAGAATCAAAGTGGCAATGGCAATGAATCCATGAGCACGTCATGCCTGCCACATGAAGCAGACCCAATCTTTGGCATGCCTCAACTCAATTGTGCTTTGCCAGCTCTTAACTTACTTAAGTACTCTCACATTTAAGGCATAAACTACAGACTAAAATGTCACATGTGTTATCTCCCCTAATTAGCACTGATAACAGGCAAAAGTCTTGCACAGCAACAGCAAATACAAATACAAAAAATAACAATTCGAATTAACATGGTACTATTATTAGAAAAGCTAGATAAGTGAAGATATCAAATATATGATGTACGTGCTCAAAATATTATTTTTTTTAGATAAGCAAGGTTGATAACATTATGTTTTGGATATGCAAATAATATGTACTTAAAATATTATTTTTATCAGATAAAGCTTGACAAAGCCATATTTTTGGCAAAGTGAGATTGTTGTTATTAGATAAGCTTTATAGACTGACAAAAGTTTATTTATGATGCCGATATGCTTACTGCATACATTTGTATAGATTCTTAGATAAACTATACAAGTATACATTTATATTAAAGATATTGACTGTCATTTATTTATTCATGATATTATTTCAATTAGATAAGTTAGACGTTAGATAGGCTAACAATACTACCTTTATAGTAAAAGTTAGTTTCAAAGATTGACATAACTATAATTAGAAACCAGATATATATGTGTAGGCTGGCGGAATTTACAATTCTACCTACTCCTACATATATATATATATATATATTCATTTTTAAAGCATTTTGGATAAGCTAGAAAACCCATTTTCATCATAAAGCTAAAGGCAGTTTTCTTAGATAAGCTACGAGAGGCAAAACTGGGCTTAGTCTAAAAAGTAGGTCTAATTAATAAACTGTTGCTTTAACAGGTGTTTTTCATGCGCTTTCCCACAGTCACAGCACATGAAAAACAACTGCTCAGAGCAGCAATAATTTCATGACCTGCTGATGCTTTGCCTTACAAACAAGTGAAAAGGGAACGTGTTTACACACTGTTTGTTTGTGTAGCGAGTACAAAAGCATTAAAAGTGAATTAAATATTGCTAATAAAGTCAATTTATATGCTTTAGCTGTTGCTTAATAATAGCTGTTACCTGATAAACTAATAACTAAAATAATAATAATTCAAAGTAAGCAATTTGCACTACCAAAAGTTACCTTTAATCAGGTCTATCTTTCTTTCCTTCATATTTGCTGTGCCAAAGTCAATTAGTTCGACATTTGATCGTAATTTGCATTAATAAACTTACATAACTTGTTCTAATTTGTCCAGCAGACAAACAATTAAATGCAATTATCATATACATATAGACAGACAAGTGTGTAAGCAAGGCCAGGCCGGTGGCAAATGTATATTTGCATAGAGCTGATAAGACATAGAGCTGATTAGACTTTGGCTCAGCTGGGCCCACACAAAACAAGCTCTCACAACAAATGCCCTCCTACTAGCAAATAGTTGCGAATGCGAACAGCATGTGGTCTATGGAAAATGCCAAAAAAAAGGCAACATTTAACTAGAATAACTAGACAAATGTCATTGAGCGAAGAGCATTGCTGAGATTTATGTGGGTTCAACAAAAAAACAAAACAAAACGCCAGACTTGACAACAGAAATGCGCATGGAAAAAAAAACAACAACATAAAAAGGTTCTGCCCTACCTCAAATGCAGGGCGGGCGTATAGGCACAGCTGGCATTTAATTAAAAACACGCGGCCGCACCGAATGAAGTAATTTTTGAAACCAAAAACAAAAAAAAACGAAAAACAACAACAGCAATAAAAGAAGAAGAGCTGCTCGTCAGTAAATCAAAGTTTATTCGCTTGGAACCAATGCGGCAAATGTTGCGCATACGCCGCGTTGTGCGTTGGTTTTTGGCATTTCCTTTGCTTGGCACATTTGTTGGGCTTATTTTGAATATTTTCCTTAAGGTTATTGCCGAAAAATATTTTGAATTTTCGAATTTTGCAACGCCAGCGCGTCTGAAAATGACATCAACAAAAATTTCAGTTGCCGAAACACACAGCCAAAAGACAAATAAACTACAAAATTCTATATGGCTAGGAGCAATGACGCGATGATATACACACACACACACACACACACACACACACACACAGAGAGGCACACACACATAGACATATTTTGACCGCCTTTTGCTCAGGGCCAAGTTTCGGCGTGGGTGACCAAGTTTTTATATATCAATAATTTTTTCAAATTTTATTTTTGCCGCTGAGCGCATAAGCTAAAATCTCGTTGTATATTCTTTGTGTTTTAAAACAAACATAGTTGCTAAAGAAATAAATAACAATAAATTAAGTGAGTTCGGCATGCAGCAATTTTGACATGTGGCTCAATATTTAGGCATTCGGACCAAAACACAATTAAGGCAAAGATCGTAAAACAAATAAATATTCACTTTGCAATATTACTTAAAAAAGCTTGGACAAGTATTTTTATATTTGGCGAAAACTGCGGCCAGATCAGACTGAATCATAAGCTAAAATATTTGGAGATGTACGAAGTTTCATTAATACAAAACGAACACGAACACGAGCCGCAATCGAGCACGACTTTTCACGCACGAGCATCTTTTGTTGTACGGGGAACTGCGCTCTATCACTTAACTAGACAATCTAGACTATATTTTTGTTAATATTTATTATTTATTATATATTATTTATATAATTCTATATATTTTTTTGAACTCGTGTCACGACACGCTGCACGCTCAGCTCTATTTAAAAACCCACAACTTGTCCGTGGCATGCACATAAAAATTAACTTAAACATTTGTTGCTAAATTTTATGCCTGAAATTCGATGAGCTGCGCCCAGTCTAGGCAAATTAACATAAGAACAAAACGTAGCATATTATTAATTTAATAGTAAACAAAAAAACAAAAACCAGGAAACCTTCAAATGTAATTGAAATGCTAGCAAATACAAACATTGAGCTATTCAATCAAACTGTAATGCCAGCTGTTGAAATGTTTAAATTAATCGGTATCAAGTATATATATATGTATACCGTTATCAGGCGCATTAATTACACAACACTAAATACTCATGTGCTGAAGTCAAGGCTCATATGTTACGTACTTTCCAACTAGATAAACAATTGCCAATGTTTTCGATACAAATATATTTGATAAACATCATCAAAGCGGGGAATGTGTGTGTGTGTGTGTGTGTGTGTGTGTGTGTGGAATTGTATAATTAAAAAAGCATATAAATTATATAGCACCGATTCTAGCCGTCGGCTGTAATTAAGAAAGAGTACAAACTTTATGTCAAACACAAGACCTTCAACTAGTTAGTCGCAGACACTTTCAAGTATTCGGGGGATTAGTCAACTCGGCGAGTTAATGAAACCTGACTACTTCATGTAATTACAGCTCTTTAATGCTATTATAATTACAATGCTCTAAAGTTCATAAGCCGACATTTCCATACGAAACTTTAGGCCTAATGTCTCGGCTGTCCATGCCAACTTACCACATAGATTATATCCCAGAACAGTGCGAATAACTTGAGTAGCTTTGTGGAGCAGGCCATTTTGTTGTGTTTTTTTTTTTTTTGTTTTCTAATCTTTTTTAGAATTTGCCAAAATGCACTCTCTGTGTACTATTTTTGGGTGTGTTTGCCACACGAGATACGCGTTGTATTTGATGTTCACTTGGCTTGGGGCACCAAAGCACTTGGCACTTGGCACTTGGCAACACTTGTTAGAAATTTGAAATATTTATTTCAACTTTTAACGGTCGCTCTGGAAACCAAACCCGTCATGTTCGCGCACGAATCTTAACTGATTTGTTGATAGCGCAAAACATTTTAGCGAAAAGCAAAAACAACTTTTCGAAAATGAAACGAAACGCCGGAACGCGGCTGAACCGAAACAGAAAGCACGCGCGCGTCAGGCATGGGCATCGCAAAGAGGGGCTCGCTGTTCCATTGCCAGCGTTCCTCGGCGGTCATGTGTGTGTGTTGGTAAACGTTCTGTGTAGTACGTGTAGAAATAGATTTGAATTAAAAAACAGCAAAAGCGACTACTTTTGCGCTAAGCTATTTTTATAATAGTTGATTTACATACTTTTCAGCGTTTAGTGAAATGCTTGAAGTGGGAAGGGGAAGGCGGGCTAGTTTATACCTATATATATATGTACATACATAATATATATGCAAATGTTGTAAGCTTTGCACAAGATGATTCATAGGTTTTGCATTAGATCAGCATGTTTGCAGTTAATACTGAAACTCTTAAAATAAGTCTAGCAAAAAGTTGTAAGAAAAGTCAGACAAAGCTGTACGCCTTCAAGAGTTCACGAATTAAAGTTCAACCACACGTTATTTGGGTATTTAATTTTATTGTTTATTACAAATTAATATTGAAATAAATTAATTCACATTCTTATATATATGTTCATACAAAATCGTTTTCGGTTTCTGTGCTATTAAACACCATTAAAAGCATAATAGGCCATTCATTTGGTTACAATATCGAGTATGTTTGTGTGTATGTACATCAAAAGCAATATCTACTGTAGCATTTTCTTAGAAAATTCGCAAGTGTAAATGCTTCAGAAGTTAATAACAATTTGTTGTAAAAAGTTTTGTGTTTAAAGCATTCATTTGTGAGGTACATAAAGAAGACCACAAGCTCTTCAGCTTTACATAATAGTATAATAATTTAAACGCCATATAATAATATTATTTGAAGCCATTCAATTTCAACAAATGCAAGTTCCATCAGCGGACAACACCTTTCAGTAGAATGAGCGACGATGATCGTTGCGAATACTGTTGCACAGGCCGCAGGACACAATGCTAAGGATCAGCTGCAGAGGGCGAGAAAATACATATTATACAATTAGCTTGTATTTACATAGATTATTTATGGGGAACAACTCACCTCAACGGCGACCAGCACCCAGCCGATAATATTGAATATACTCAACAGGTGTTGCCAATAGTTTTCAAACTCCACACGGCAGCCCGTGTGTATCAAATTGTCGGCCTTGCTTCTGTCGTGATCCCGGAAACAGGTAGCCGGCGGCAGGCGTTCATTCACAATGTAATCCTGAGGACTACCGCGACCGCAACAATGGAACTGTAAAACGAAAACAAATTCGTAATGTTGGTAAAGTTCAAGCCAATTCTTTTCATATATATGTATATATGTGTGTATATATGTGTGTGTGTGTGTGTGTGTGTGTGTGTGTGTGTGTGTGTGTGTGTGTGTGTGTGTGTGTGTGTGTGTGTGTGTGTGTGTGTGTGTGTGTGTGTGTGTGTGTGTGTGTGTGTATGTGTATGTACGTATGTATTTATGGATGTATGTATGTATGTATGTATGCATGTGTGTGTATGTGTGTGTGTATGTATGTGTGTATGTATGAGTGCATGTATGTATGTATGTATGTATGTATGTATGTATGTATGTAAGTATGTATGTATGTATGTATGTATGTATGTATGTATTTATGTATGTATATATGTATGTATGTATGTATGCATGTATGTATGTATGTATGTATGTATGTATGTATGTATGTTTCTATGTGTGTATGTGTGTATGTATGTATATATGTATGTATGTATGTATGTATGTATGTATGTATGTATGTATGTATGTATGTATGTATGCATGTATGTATGTATGTATGTATGTATGTATGTGTCTATATGTGTCTATGTATGTTTGGGTATAAATATGAGTGTACAAACATATAAGGTATATAAATATATATATATATATGAGTGTACGTACACATGTAAGTATGTATATATGTTTCTATGTATTAATATATGTGTATATGCATGAACACATATGCATGCTAGTGTGTTTGTATGTTTTCATTACGTATGAATGTTTATATTTATTAATGTAAGTTTGTATAAATGTATGTATGAATTTATGTATGTATGCATGTGTGTGCATGTATATATGTATATATTATGTATGCACTTATATGTGTAAATAAATGTACGCATACATTAACTATAGCTGCGCTGCAAGTTAAAAAAAAAAACGTATTCCTCACTGATGCCCTGCTCCTCGATTCTCATAAATTCAAGTAAGTCGCATAGAATTCACTTCACCTTAACAGGAGGAGGCGGCAGCTTCAACGTTGAAGGAGGCGGCTTCAACTATGGAGGAGACGGCGGCTAGTGCACGGCAGGAGGCGGCTTCAACGTAGGAGGCTTCAGCAACAGAGGAAGCGCCTTCAACTAAGGAGGATGCGGCGGCCCTCCTCCTCGATTCTCATAAATTCAAGTAAGTCGCATAGAATTCACTTCACCTTAACAGGAGGAGGCGGCAGCTTCAACTTTGAAGGAGGCGGCTTCTAGTGCACAGCAGGAGGCGGCTTCAACGTAGGAGGCTTCAGCAACAGAGGAAGCGCCTGCAACTAAGGAGGATGCGGCAGCTTGACCAAAGGAGGGTGCGGCGGCTTCAATAGTTATACGCATACAATAACTATACACTGATGCCCTCCTCCTCGATTCTCATAAATTCAAGTAAGTCGCATAGAATTCACTTCACTTTAAGAGGAGGAGGCGGCAGCTTCAACGTTGAAGGAGGCGGCTTCAACTATGGAGGAGACGGCGGCTAGTGCACAGGAGGAGGCGGCTTCAGCAACAGAGGAAGCGCCTGCAACTAAGGAGGATGCGGCAGCTTGACCAAAGGAGGGTGCGGCGGCTTCAATAGTTATACGCATACAATAACTATACACTGATGCCCTCCTCCTCGATTCTCATAAATTCAAGTAAGTCGCATAGAATTCACTTCACCTTAACAGGATGAGGCGGCAGCTTCAACGTTGAAGGAGGCGGCTTCAACTATGGAGGAGACGGCGGCTAGTGCACAGGAGGAGGCGGCTTCAGCAACAGAGGAAGCGCCTGCAACTAAGGAGGATGCGGCAGCTTGACCAAAGGAGGGTGCGGCGGCTTCAATAGTTATACGCATACAATAACTATACACTGATGCCCTCCTCCTCGATTCTCATAAATTCAAGTAAGTCGCATAGAATTCACTTCACTTTAAGAGGAGGAGGCGGCAGCTTCAACGTTGAAGGAGGCGGCTTCAACTAGGAGGAAGCGGCAGCTTGACCAAAGGAGGGTGCGGCGGCCTCAACCATGAACGAGGCGAATGTTTTAAAATTAGAGGAGGCGGCGATTGCGACTAAGGAGGAAGCGGCGGCCTCAACTTTGAGGCAGGCTTTAATATAAGAGGAGGCTGCGGCATTAACAGTGAAGGCGGCGGCGGTTTACATATTGGAGGAGACTACGGCAAATGCTTAGGCGGAGGAGACGCCATCAAGTTTAAATGTGGCCATTGAAAAAACATGTAAGTATTATAAACAAAACTTTATCTTTTAGATGTCACAACTATTACAATCGTATGCAAGTTTGTTGCTATGCATGTTTTTAAATGTGTGTGTATTGCTCTTCTACGCGATTCTCATTAATTCTTCCTTTTTCTCTTCTTTCAGATGTGTTGTTGATTATTGATTTGTATCCCGCCGACCAATAGATGACGAAAAAATAATCATGCCTGGGAATTTACAGGTAAGTACCCAATTACAAATTTATATTAATATATATTTATACGGCTTATAAAGAGCGAGAACCTTGACCTATGTCTATAAGGAACATTTAAAGATATCGTTTTAACTTTAATTTAGATGTATATTGTTGCCAGGTTAAGATCTAGAGGTCAAACCATGCACAAAAACCTAAACCTTATGAAAATCGGTTGAGTTTTGATCGAGTTATAGGGTTGGGAAATTTCGACCTATGTCCTTCAGTCAGTCAGAACAAACAGTTTAATATGTATGTACAGATGAGCAGTGTTGGTAAGCCCCTGCTGTATACTCACCCAGTTCTCGTACAAGGACATGGCACCAGGACTGTTGAGCTCCTCCTCCCAGGTCGTTTCCAATGAGTTGGCCAAATTGGATGCCGCTGTGCTTTCACTTCTCGTAAGCAAAAAGAGTAGGGCCAATTGTATAATTATGATAACGTACAAAATCGTGATAAACTATGAAACAGAAAGGTTGATTCATCAATTAATTGCCTATGGGTGTTGATGTCATGCCCATAGAATTAACAACTTACGGTCACAGTGCAGCAAACATTCTCCCGCCAAGCGGCCAGATAGCCCCACAGGAAGATGATAATGGCCGCAACGCCAATGCCAATGTACGAATAGGCTGCCAGGGAGCCAATCTGATTGGTATCGTAGGACACCAGTATGTAGATGCCAAAGGATATTAGCACCAGAGCCAGCAGCTGTATGCACCAAAATAAATAAATAAAACACATAAACTATAACTCAAGCGTAATAAATTTGAAAATATATAATCAACATGGAAAAAGAGGCAACTCCAAAACGTTGTGCCACTTTTATGTTTTTGACCTTAGCCAAGCGCAAATGTCGTTCGACACTCAAAGGACTCTGTGTGTGTGTGTGTGTGTGTGTGTGTGTGTGTGTGTGCGTGTTATCATATTAATGGAGGCTCCAGCTACTGGCTACATAGGCGTCCGCCAGACTAGTCTGGCTGGCGTCAGGAAATACGACAGCAGCAGGAGCAAAGCATAAACAGCAGGCGGGTGTGCGCGACTAGGAAATACCCTGTAAGCACACAAAAAGCACATGGCCACAAAACTGTGATGCTATGTGAAGAAAGCCTGGAATATACATATATATATATTTGTAATGCTACTAAGCCAAACAGACAGACAGAATGTGATACAGCCCGTCGCGCGCTTTAGCTACATGGTATCTTAGCTTGCAAATGTGCGGCAATGGCGTGTTGGCTTTGTTAGTTGTTTGTATTTTGTCAGATTTGTTGTCATATAAGCAATAAATTCCGACAGGAATAAGCATATTGACAAGGTCCTTTAATTAATACAGCCACAAGGCTGAGTAAATATTGATGCAAAGGGCGAAGAGTTAGAAATTCCTTTTTTGTTTAACAAAAACAAAAACAACTTGGGGAATTCTTGTTGTTAAATATGACAGCGAATCATATTTATCTATGTTTCAATATTATTATCTTAGATTAATATGAACAGCCGGCATTTGTTCTAGGTACATGTGAGCATTTTGTGCACTCAGATAAGCCCACTTTGAAGAACTTATAAGTTTTTAACAATAACAAATCAAATGGGAGCGCTGAAAGACTCGCAGCCGATGTAAACCATATTTCATATATGTATATATATATATATACATGGATCTATATATTGTCTATAGCATGTGTTTGTTCTCGGCATTAGCCTGTTATTAGATATGTAAAAAGAACACAAACGAACGAAAAACATGTGCTCTTAATAATTTAATAGTATTAATATTGATTCAATGACAAACTTAAAGGCGAACCTATTTAAAATTTTTTAAGAACCTATTCGAGCGGGCTTCCCTGGTTCTATTTGTTAATCAAATGCTCTCTGTTTCCTAAAAGCTGGCAAGCCCTATGCCTAGCCGAAAATAGTGATAATCTTTATATATGTGCTATTATTTTATCAAACGCTGATGATTGCGTGTTTTCTAAGCTGCCAGGCAAAGTCTTTGGCGATAATACCTTCGCACTGCGATAATGTGTGCGTCATATTTGACTTGGATACAATGATGCTATATGAGTGTATATGTAAGTGCGGTATATATATATATATATATACATATGTATCACACGCATATATATATATATATATATATATATATACATATGTATCACACGCATATATATATATATATATACATATGTATCACACGCAAAACAAATACCGCACTTCCATATACACTCATATAGCATCTGTCCACAACTCTTATATCCAATCCCTTATACATTAGCCCTAGCAGCTAGGCCCACCACTTCAATATTCTAATACGATATATTCCAATTGGATTGAATTATACATTTTTGGTGACAATTACACTCTCTGCCGTGGGGCCGATCATAACCGTAATACGCGCCAAATTTCCAACTCAGCTCCAATTCAGGCTCTTAGAATATTCCAGGAAACTCATAAAGAGAACACATAATGAGAGCATTGCCAAACGAGAGAGAGAGAGAGAGCTCATGATGTTGAGAGTCCTCAGCCGAAATTTGCTAAGCTTTAAGTTTGAGTCTATGCGACGCATCCAAAACCGTTAAGTTGAATATGCTATTCATGTAAATTCCGTTAAGCCGCGCATTGCTTAATATGGACTTATATACATACATATGTATAGACATGTGTCGTAGTAGAAGAAAATTGCCTCAAGTGGCCAGTTTATAGTTTCGTTTACGGCAAGTCAGACACAAAACGCGCCAATTGCCAGAATCAACAAACAAACAAATGCGACAATTGATGCCAATTACATATTTAACTTACCGTACAAAGTATGTGCAGGGCATAGGCAAACACCTTATAACCCGATGTCGAGGCCATTCTGTATCTGTATCTGTATCTGTACAAATTTGGAATTTCAGCTATACCCTATCCGGCGAAAATACTTCAAATTCCTATTGAGCCACTTGCGCAGTGCAACCCCAAAAAAAAAAAGAAAAGAAAAACTTGTTTTCTTATTTTTATTTGCCCCTTCTCCCGTTTTCGAGTCGCTCTGTTTCTCTTAGCGGGGCTCTCTTGAGACGTGCTCAGCGCTTGTGTTGATGATGCGTTTGTTTTTTTATGAGATCATGAAACGGAGTCTGATCTTCAAGATGATTTATCGAACTTTTGCACAAATCAATGGGACATGAGGTCGTCACTATTTTTATGACAATCACAAACTCGAACTGGCTACCACACTAAACGCTTTGCATATGGCTATAAGCATGTTGCATAGGTGCGTCTATATACTGAATAGATATTATGTATATATATATATATAAACAGATCTATCGAGAACTTGACGCGACGTTGTTTTACTGAGACTGTCTGGCACAATTTCGGTTCGCGTGCGTCGAATAACTGAGCGTGCGAGACTTTCTGTTTGGTCGCGTTCCCAGCCGGTTGGTGAGCTTCGCTGAGCTTTTTACTGCTAGCACATGATGGCCAGATAACGCTCATCGGCATGACGTCACAAATGTACCCCAGCCAGAGAGGGAGAGCGCTAGAGCTGGCCATGGCACTCACACACAGTTGCTCGGTAAGTTAACCTTACATTTGTATGCTCAACAAAGCTTTCATTCAATGCAATTCAAAAAATAAGCTTTGCGCCGTTAGCTACACAACTGCGCATAAATATAAGAACACTTTTGTTTATAATTTAAACAACTGCATTTTTATTTGAAATAACAACAAATTCACGAATGTAGTTGTACACGACAAACAGGCAGCCAAAACCGACAGCTATTTTGAAATAAAGCTAAGTAAAATAAGTTTAAGCAAATTTGAAAAAAAACGCATCTTACCTTTGATAAAAACACAGGTGTTGAACGTATATGCATCAAATTTGTAGTTCTCGCGCGACACAAACCAGATTTCCCAGCTAAAGGAAATGCACATCATGAATACAGTTATCGAAAACCATGCAAATAGCACACTTTTCATCTAAACACAAGAAATTCATTTGAGATAAATGCAAATGCACGTTTTTATACAATTTGTTCAACCTGAACTTTAAAGCAGACGAATATCAGGCCGCAAAGGGCATTCAGAAATTCGGTTATGGCCTGTATTACGAACATGGAAGCCGCAGAATCTGTTAAGATAAATGTAGGTGATAAGTTGTAAATGGAAAGTACAAATTGTTCTACCTGGATCCTCTTCGAAAATATTGTCATTTATAGACACAAGTTCCTTTATGCATATATAGGCAAGATATATGTTATACGATATGAAGCCCATAAACAGCACTATCATAAAATCGCGACACATGCTGAGCTGAGTCCAGCCAACTTTCAAATGTTCCAATATCTGCCACTGCAGGAAACTATATATATATATATATATATGGGAAGTTTGAAGGGAGGGATTATGAGCATAATTATTAATATGGTCAATAATTATGGAGAATGTCTTAACAATTTGACCAAAATTTTTATTCATTGAGCAAATTACTAAAGATATTACAAAATTCTCCAATAAAGTATAATATGGAATAATATATAATAATAAGCTCAATTTGCATTAGCCTCGCCATCCAGGGAGACAGAATCCCGATAGACGGCCAGGGAGATGAAAAACAGCATAACTATAAAGATATATATATGCAAGAAAGAAATGATTAATTAATAATAATATTGATAATAATTAGAGGAATACCCATTTCGAAAACTGTGATCACGGCGGAGACCAAGTAAATGAACGACCAGAATAAGAAAAGTACTTGTACAAAGCACAAAATCAATAATATCGAAGAGCCCAGAAAGAAATGTCTCATAAATTTGCTCTGTAAAATATATATTATTATATAAGTAAATATATAAATGCAAAAGTAATGAAAGAAAAAAGAACCTACCTTTAGATGGAAATGGCCAAAGGTCAAGCCAATCAGACAATGCATGAGCGATGCGACCTGAATAAAGGCCAATAAACCGTTAACAGTTGTCTTACTATCGGATGCTGCACAAGGGGAATATGGAATTTTAAATTATATATACTTGACACATATATACTTAGTATATCTCTTCGCAATTACCAATTGATGCTGGCCTGTAATAAATTGGCAGAACGCAGGCGAACGTGAACACATAAATAATTGCATATGACGACATGATGACAAAAGCAAAACATGTTAATATAAAACGCATTTGATGCATAATTCCGTACAGGATGCACGAGGAGTACGGCCAACTTTGAGGAAAGCACGCGACACTTTGGCCAAAAACGAAAGGAAATCCAGGTATCTACTTATATATTAAAGGTAGTTAGTCGACTGAAAACCTTTCACACCTAATACATTAGCTATAATTGTTGTTATTACGGTAATGATAATGATGATTTGAAGGTGGCAACATTAGGCAATTGATTCCGCCGGGCATTGGGAATTGGCATCGGCTGCCGGAGCGCGTAATCTACGAAAAAGATGATATGCAACAAATCCCAACATAAAGGCCAGCGAAGCTGCAATAAAATATAGCATATTAACATTTTACGTAATTTAACACATATCAAGGCTGCAAGCCGTAACGAGATTCGAACCAGCGCCCCGCCTGGAGATGCAATTCATGGTCAGAAAATTCGAATAAGCTCAGACTCTTTGTTTCGCCTTTGTTTTTTGGGTAACTCGATTGGTTAAGGGTTCGATTCAAGGCGAGCAACAAATGCCAAGGCTGCAAGCCTTAACGAGATTCGAACCAGCGCCCCGCCTGGCGATGCGATTCATGGATCTGTTACATACTTTTTGGCAGACTCTTTGTTTCGGTTAGTTTTTTGGGTAACTCGATTGGTTAAGGGTTCGATTCAAGGCGTGCAACCAAATGCGGATTCGAACCGGCTTGCAGTCTTGACAAAAGAAAAGCATACCAATGCCCGCAATATTCATATCGCTATCGGCAGCTGAATAGAATGGACTGTAGCATATGTAGATAAAGTAGCTGCAACAGGTGAGAGCCGCGTGCAGTAGAAGCCACCATTGCAAGTAGTACATGCTCTAAATGGGAAAGTTACAAAAACTCTATCTAGATATAATATAGAATATATATGCGCCACGACTTACGCTGCGATCGGTGAGTACAATAAACGGTGCAGCAAACACCGTCGGCAGGTACAGGGTATATATGGCAAAGGTGCTGTAGCAGTCCTCGGGATATGCGCCTTAAACGTCGGCCATTATTATTAAAAGCCAATTTATCTAGTTCTTATTTACCTGTCGGACGGTCATTGCAGTCGTCGTAGCAGCGCAGCACGAATGTGACAGCTATAAAAAGTACTATAAAATTATAGAATATGGAAAATGTAAGCGCTGCCACGCCCACAAATTTCCAACCCGTGCACATATTTGGCGTACTTTGCGTCAAAAACGCGAATGCCGAAAAAACAAAGCTAGCTGAAAAAGACAGCTGCTAGACATATATTAATAACTGAACATTAAGTTGACAAATGATATCATCATCAATTTGATATAACTCCAACTACGGACTCGTTCAATTTGTTGCATTCATTGCCATTGAGAAACTCTTTCTCGTAGTCATAAACTGTTTTGAAGGCGCGCAGAAATATAACTAAAGATTAATTAGTAAATTAATGAACAGCTTAATTAATTAATTAACATACTCAATATCAAGATTGTGAGCGCCTTCGTACCGTCGCCAGATATAAGCAAAATATATAGAAAGCCGTATATGAAGCACATGGAAAATACCAGCCATATGCTGATTACACACTGAACCTGCAACCAAATTGATATTTAAATTATAGAGTATACAATTCACATTTCAAATGGGAACCTGGCATTTTTTGCCGGCCAAGAGCTGTCCAGCCCAGCCGTGCACTAGCAGTATGCAATTGATGACCATAATAAGTATTATCAACATCTTTTCATCTGGCAAACAGCAGAAGTTGAGCTTATTTTCTATAATTTTATATTTAATATATATACACACCTCTGAGTCCAAGCAGACAATCTACTGTTGAAAACATAAAGAAGCTCTGCAAAAAACTTGTGCCCGCAGCCACAAACAGAGCCGTGAATAGAATACAAACCCGTGCTGCACCCATTGTATGCTTAGCACTAATCAAATAATACTCAAGAAGAGCAAATGCTCCGAGATATAATATATACCTTGCCCACTTGATGGATTAAAGGCATTATAGTAATTGTTAGAGATCAAAGTGTGGCGTCAGAAAATTAGAACATTTCGATAACAGATACGCTTTATAAAATACCCTATCTTAATTTAATTTATGCATATCTATGTCTCCCGAGTTCTAGGAACTTGGATCCCTAATCTTTGTAGATCAAATCATGCCCAATATCGAACAGTTCGTTTAAAGATATTCTAGTGAAAATAAAAATTAATTATCTTAATTTAATTAATGTCTCCCGATTTCACGGGGGAGATCAAAATGTGCCGTTAACAGAAACCATCCAAGTTTATTATATATTAATATCTTCCGACTTAACGGAAGTTCGATCCCTAATCATTGGCGATTTAAGTGTGTCAATAACATTATATAATCGCACAATTTGACAAAAATAAACCTTCTACATATCTTACAATTATTTCGTCTGCCAACTTTCCGGGGATTCGATGCCCAAGCTTCGTGATCTGTGAGCCAAGCCCATTGACTCAACCCACAGATATTTTAATCCAAAATTAAGATAGCGCTCAAACCTTACGTACAGCATAGTGTTCCTCTTATAGAAATCGTTTCAGTTTTGACCAAGTAATTGCGAGCGGAAAAAGCCCAGAAATATGTATGTGCACATATGTGCACGACCCCCGAAGGCTGCCACCCGAAATGAATACACAATAAACTTATCGCAAAGCTAGATATATATGTCAATTGCTTGGTAAACACAATGTTTAAGCAACGGAAGGTCAAAACTGTTGCTGCCATGTCAACGGCTGGGGGCACAACAAAAGCTGCCGCTGCACTTCGAGAACAATTTGCATGGCAATTGGGTACAGTGCGTGTCATGGGTAAGGGTATCCACAAGGCTTCCATATAATTAAAAATACAAACACGGATAATATGTGTTTCGGTTTTTTATTTCTTTTTTTTTTTTGGTTTATTATTTTTGTATATTTATGTATATAAATACGTTTTAAATGCTTTAATTCATTCACGTTGTTTGCAATTCGAGTTGTTGTTTTTTTTTTGTGGTTTAGCGCATTTAATTCAAATGTTATTAAAACTTCAAGAGATTCAAATGTACATGTAATATGATGAACAGCTTTTAATGTATACATATATTTATATTTATATATATATATACATATATATATATTCATTTGGACACTTGTTTTAGCCAACTGGTACAAGTATAGCATAAGGCTTTAACACTACATAGTATATATGTACGTATAAATTTATAAAAATGAAAACAATAATTTGTAATTGTAACATTGAGATTTGCTCTTCGTTGTATTTGTGTCAATTTGCTGTTTAGCAGTGTTTTGTTTATTATTTGTACAACGACTTTGGATTCGTTTGTTTTTGTTTTTTCTTGTTTTTTTTTTTTTTTTTAAAGAGCAATTAAATACGAAAGCGATGATTAAACAACATTTAAGCGTCTTACACTAGGTATACATATTTATTCGCTTTCTTCGTTTTTGAAAAGTATTTCCTTCTGTTCCGTATTTTAAACAAATAACTTAAATATTTTTGCAACCAAATGGTTTACTTCAAATATATACCGAACATTTTCCAAATTTGTTTTAGTTCGTGTGCGTTCTACGACAATACATATTAAAGAGTTAATGCGAATGTGTGTGTGTGTGTGTGTTGTTGTTGTTGTTGGTATGTATGGTGTGCGTGTGTGTATTTATGTGGTGTGCTGCTGTTCGATTTAGTAGCCATTGCGGCGCTTGTAGTTGCGCACATTATTGGCCAGGCAGCAGGCGAAGATGAAGCCAACCAGCTGCAATAAAAATGTACGTATTTATATACAAAATTTCACAGATATTAAGAAGAGACAAGAACTCACCTCGACCACAATCAGACCGATGCCAACATACTTGGCCTTCTCGGAGCTGCCAGACATCAAATCAACGAACTTCTCGCGGCAACCGCCATAAATGTTCAATGGGTTAACGCAGCTGCCGTCACAGCAGCTGGACGGCAAGCCCGAGGTTAGCACGCTTCCTACATAGTCCTGGGGGCCCATGCGACCGCAGCAGTGCAGCTGAAAAGGAACAAATGTTAAAACAGTTGACACGAGTGGACTTTGCAAGTAATTGGTACATACCGATTTCTGTATGGCATCGAAGACACCACCTTCGCGTGTCTCGCGGTTATCCCAGACCTTGTCGATCACCTCACCCATGGCATTATCGAGCTTATCCTTGTTGGTAAACAGGAGCACAACGACTGTCAACTGGAGTATGAGCAGAACCAGCAGGCAAACGGCATAGCTCATGGTCATGCACACAGATTCGCGTATGGCGCCGCAACAGCCCAGGAACGAGATGAACACCACAATCGAGCCGAGGGTGATCATGATGATCGGCAGTGCTGCCTGCGGCGGGAAGCCGACCTGGCCATTGACCTCGATGGTGCCAATGCTCTGCAGTATGAGCACGCCATAGACAATGCCCAAAATGCCAATAATCTGGAATGGAACAAGAGCAGCAAATCAACAAGTATTCAACAATGGTTATGGAGGGGGTTTAATACGTGTGCCAAGGTATAGAAACTTCGTCATGGTTAGGGCTTAATCATTCCATAGATTTAATAAGTACACTAAAACAAAGCCAGGGTTTATTTGGTGCATTTTTCAAGTTTGCCTGCAGTCTAATCTGTCATATATTTATATATGCCACATTTCTTGCTGTTGATAACAAATTTGCGGGTTTGCTTCCGGTGCTAAACATCCGGTTGCACACAAAAAAGTCGCGAGTGAATCACTTCAACGAGCTATAAAAGATATCGTAAGTAAAGTTGGTTCAACTTTATATGGTAGATGCCATAAGTGGAACAGTCGGCCGCAGGCCATTACGTAAGTCAAAAGCTGCAATAAAATTCAACACTCGACACTCGACAGTCGACAGTCGACGGTTGCAATTGCAGTTGCAGTTGATAGTTGAAAATAACATAGCGCTAATTATGCTTAATTGAAGGAGAGCGAATGTGAGTGTGGAGCGGCGGGCGACATTTGGCATGCCAAAGATAAATTATACAAATTCTTAATTACAACTGCGGTTGCCCCAAAGCAGCGCTGACCTTAGGGATAGGGCCAAAGTACGTGGCTAATGGCTATTAAAATTAACAGGCGCAACGCCGCTTACGTAATGCAAGCCAGCTAACTAGCGGAATTAAAACAGATCTAATTAAATAGTACACACACATATATATATATATATATATATATACTTTGCTATCTGCAAATATTTGGGCAGGCGGCGTCTCGTAAGCTAGCCCAGTTTTGTTTGGCTAAGCAAATCGCATCAAGCATACGCACCGTGCCACAAGGCTAAGCCCCGCTGATTAGATAAGCCTCATCTTATGTATACACATAATATGTATGTACAGCTGGAAAACACGCCCTAAAGTTCAAGGTGCAAAACAATTTACGTCAAGTTTATGCAAATTGTGAAACTTCCCCGCAGAAAATGCTTTTTGCTCAGCAATTTTTCTATACGTACGGGCATCGCATCAAGTGCAAGCCGCAACAATTGTTCGCCAATTAATTGAATTTACTTGATTTCATTATGCACACGTTTGGCATGTTTATTTATGTATATTTAGCTCTCTGTCTCTCTCGTATACCCTGTACCTCAAAGAACAAGCATAGCTGAATGAGCGTATGCAAATGCAAGCTAAAGCAAGCGCCACAAATATCGACTCACAATTTTTGCTAATGCACTTAAATGCCGGATTTGTTGGCCTCACAATGCTTAAACAATAAAAAGTTATTTCGACATGAATTTTTCATGGCCTGTGACTAATTGCGTCTGGAGCACTTTCGCTGGGAGCTGTCTCCGTGTGGGCTGCTTCATTTGGCACTTTGTGGGGGCGTCTCTCGTTGAACTTAATCCAATTTCTGAATGGATCTGAAGCATTGTCATAAGCTAAGAACGTGTGTCCAAATTGACCCAAATAGTCGGTACAAAAACAGCATTCGGCTATTCAAGACGTTTATTGTTCCACTTTTACAGAAAACAAAAGCGTTGCTCCTAATGTAAACATCACGTGCAAATAGCTCAGCCAGATGACGAATACCTCGAATGCACAGATATAGCATAATATATATATATATATATTATCTGTGTGTATATTATGAATCTCTGCTCGTGAAGAGTTTTCTCAATTGAAAGTTGAATTTTTTTTGTGGCCTCATGACGTCATGAGTCTCCCAAATATTACTCAAATGCAAATATGTTGAAGCACCAGAGACAAGGGTCATAAGCTGTTTATTGTCAACCCCGGGGCAAACAACAGGAATTGTATCCGACTGGGGGATACTCTAACTATAAGACTGTTATGGAGTTTAACTCTTACCAATACAAATAGTTTGTGTTATCATTTTGGACCTGTTTATTGTCAACCCTCGGCAAACAACAAGAATTGTATCCGACTGAGAGATACTCTAACTATACGACTTTCATAGAGTTTAACTCTCACCAACTTTCGTAATCATTTTAGCCCTCTTCTGCTCAGTACACAGCTTCATTATAGCCCCCTTCTGCTCATATGCCTGACTACAGGGTATACATGAATGAACTGAAACTCTGAGCTCATTTTATTAATATCGGTGGCAGTTCGTGCAACAACCCTCGAAGCATATATTTAAAGTTATTTGGCTGCCCATCAATTGCAATAAATAAATACGCACGCCGAGAGAGAATAGAATTTCTCTGCTCTCTCTATGTGTGAGGAACCACACCCAAAATTGCGGCCCGACCATGCGGCGCCGTATTTGTAGTCAGTCTGTCTGTCTGTTTGTCTGTCTATCGCTTGTAACTGGCAGTTATCACAGTCGAACAACAAGTGAGCAGCGAGATAGAGTCGTAGACAAGTAGAAGCTGCTGTCAGCGCTTGTGCAACAGGACGTATGCGTGATGTGGCTTGCCCCCCCTCAAATAGAACAAAAAAGAACATGCGACATTTTGATTGAAAGCGTATCTCAATTTTGAAAAAAATAATTACACCCAACACGTATTTATAGCTCAAAAACACGACACGACACAGAACAACAACAACAACAAGAAAAACTTCTAAAATGGCAAACGTAGCAATAAAATATAAAAGCTGCAAAAGTAAATTACACAGCAAATTTTGGTTCAAGTTGTTTTTTTTTTTTTGCCAAGGCATTCCGAGTTGCCAAGTCGGATTGTTTGTGCAAAAAGCTGAGATTCAGGAATGCAGAATGTTTGTTTGTCTTTTTTTTTCAGGAAAAATATGAAATGTAAACAGAATATTCTTGGCAGCTGCTTTTGGTCAAAGCTTAATTTACAACTCCAGTAATATATGTTTGGTTAAGGAAGGAAGGAAACTGCATTCGGAAAATAGTTAATTATACATTAATTAACTCAATGTTTAAACTATTTCGAGCTGCATTACTTTTGCATTTGTTATAGATAACATTAACATTGACATTCACTTGTTCTGATCAGATTTGTCAGGCAGTCTATATAATTATTTGTTGCATTCGATTAACGAAGCAATTTTAAAGCCCGCTTTTGCCCTGTTATTAACTAAATTATTTGAAATTAATCTTAAATTATTAAAGGTTAAAAAATACTCTATGATTTGTATCTATACATATTACTTCTATCAATGTATATATATGTATATCTTTCTATATATCTATCTATCTATCCATCATATTTCTATCTATATATATATATATATCTATCTATCTTTATATGAAATCATCTCTCTATCTGTCTATCTACCTATCCATCATATATCTATCTATATATCTTTCTATTTATCATATATCTATCTTTCTATCTAAATATCTATCTATTCATCATATATTTATCTATCTATCTATATATCTATCTATTTCTCTATATATCCGATCTATCTTTAGCGTCATCTATCGATCTATATATCTATCTTTGTATCTATACATCTCTATACAAAGCATAGAACAAGTTTTATTTACTTTAATAAGCTTCAATTATGTTGCTTTAAGATTTCAAGATTTTTAGCTGCTTGAAGATAACACATTATTCTTGTCAAGGCACACAAATCAACATCACATATCCGACATATATGTCTATATAGAACATCTAAAACCATTTGACATATATGTCTATATAGAACATCTAAAACCAAGACGAGTTTGTCATTAGCTGGCTGCAGCCAACATTCTAACTCGCATTTGATTCTCAAAAGTCAGACGTGTCGAGAATACAAAAAAAATATATAAAAACTCCCAATGATTGCATGAATCGGGGTAAAATACACGCCAACATATACACATTGACTGTGCGTGTGTGTGTGTGTGTGTGTGTGTGTACCAATACATGCACATGTATCTATACATGAACACGTACCTGTAGCTGTATCTGTATCTGTTGTTTCCCTTTTGTATTTAACCAAGCGAATTGCACAATGTTTTGTTGCTTTCTCGAGCGTTGCGTTGTTTTTTGTCGTTCATACACTAACAAAGGGTATTGTCACTTTGCCAGGAAGTGTGAAGCGCATCAATTGAGGTCAAAAATGTCAGAAATGCCATTAGCTACAATGTTATTGATGAACGTATCTAAAACTATTTGAACTTAGTTCTCAACGCATTTGCAGCCTGATGCATTTTTAGAACTAAGCGAATTTTTCTCTATAACATTTAACAGATATATTGGGGAAAAAATTATATTATTTCCAAGGTGTCGGCAAAATATATGGCCAGTTTATTTGGATATATAATAATTATAGCTTTAATAGTTATATTAAAAATATATTTGATTTTTATTTAATTTTTTCGATTGAATTTTTTAAATTTTTGGCAGACAAGTGTATTAAAATTTCGGCTTAAACAAATGATTTTATTTTTTATTTTTTTTTGTTGGCTTTTTTTCTTTGTCTGGCCGAGCGACGCTCAAAGGCGGCTTTTTGCTGTGGCCTGTTAATTTGCTTGCCTTAACTGTCAAGTGTGTTATGTACACACACACACACACACACACACACCCAAACGCACACACAGATGTACACACACACACACACACCCCCAAACGCACACAGACTCACTTGCGCACAAACACGACGTCTGATTCAGATGTGTATCTGTGTGTATATACACATTTATGTGTGTGTGCATGTGTGTGTGTGTGTGTATACCTGAGCCGCTGTGCTGCACGTGTAAATGTGAACTATGTAAATAACGTGTGCTTGCTCTTTCCACCAGTTGCTGGGCAATGCAACAAGTTTTTATTTTTTTCTGTTTTTTTTTTTTTTGCAGACTTATTTATTTATTAACTTGTTGAGATTGTCGACGTATTCATGTTTCTTTTTTTCTGTTTTTTTTCTTCTGATTCACAGGGGCGTCAATTTAGCGAGCTTTCAAAATTGCTAACAGAAATATACGTGCGAATATCCACATATATTTGCTGTGATTGAATGACTGACGGACTGACTTACTGACTGACGGACTGACTGATTGATGATCAACGCACTGACCAAGCCGTGAGGGCTGGCAAGCCGGGCTTTTCACAGTAATTATCTATTGTGATGCAATCTTTCGGAATCGTTTGTTGTTTTGCATTCTATCAAATTGATATTGTTAGAAAGCGCATCGGAAAGGTGTTTCACACTTTTCAGAAAATGCATTCGCCTTACAGACATCTGCTTCCTGTCGCCACCCCCTTTCGGAACATGATCAACACGTTCGAAGATCTGGGCAACGATGGTTAATACTTGAAGTAAATATATATATTTACATAATGCATAACTATATTTGAGTTGAGCGATTATTTGGTTTTAGGGTGTGTTTTTATTGCCATTTGTATGCGCACAAATATTTGCCATACTTATTTATATTTCAAATGCGTAGCTAGATACTTTTGTATAAGGTCTCTGGTGTAGTTGACTCATGCATCTGCTGATCGAAGAAGCACGTCGGTTGCCCTGTTATTGCTGTCAATTATTGAACTTGTGTGTGTGTAGTTCATCTTATCACAAAGCTGATGAGACACGAGTTGCATTGCCTGGAAACTGATTCATTTGAGAATAAACATATGACATCATGCGCCGTCGAATTCTGGGCAAATTAAATTAAACGCTGGATTTTAAATAAATATACAAGCTCAGATCTAAACAAATCTGCGGCTCTGCTGTATATAGTAGCTTATGAAAATAAGCAAACAAAGCAAAAGCCAAGAAATTCTCATAAAAACTGAAATTGATTAAGCTATGCCTACATCTCAGAGCAGCAGCAGCAGCAGCTCGACTCGCCACATTCAGATACGGCTACAGATACAGATTCAGATACAAATGTGCGCGTATGCTTGTGCGTGTGCGCCTCTGCTGGGAAGCTGAATACACACACATAATTGCGTATATATTATATAAAAACGATGATGTCATAGCCACAAAACAAGCCATGCCAAGAACGAGGCTGACATAAAGCGAACTAGAAAACAAGAGTGCTTCCAACAAAAAGTGGCCGAATAGAAGATACGCTGTATCTGCGATCCTTTTGCCTTTCTACAAACGAGCATAGAGATAGGGTCGCATATCCTTAACTTTGTCGAGGTTTACTTAAGCTGTTAACATCTCCATAAATCCATTTAACTCTGTCCTAATCAATTTCCAGGGTATACAGACTAGTTAGCTTCGCGAGCTTGCAACTGCCATCCGCATGGAATTCACAGTTCAAAACACTTGCGATTCTACGAATAGAGTAATTGGCAATTGACAAGTACTCTTATGAAATCTATATTTCCATTGAACTAAGCTTAACAAGGGGAATTTCGATATCGTCTCTCTATCATTTATATCATTTACTTACCGACACAATGGTATTGAATACGAAGAGTATATATTTAACCATAGACGTTCCACAATCCATTTTATTGTAGTTATTGCTTCCTGAAATGCATGAAAGGAAAGTCATTTAGTAGTAGTTATTTATTTAAACATTAAAACAAACAAGTTCGAATTATGCAAATGCATATCGAAAATGGATGCCATTACGCAATATGAATACGATTTAAATGATTTGTATTTGTATGCGATACAGTTAATTAATTTTATGCAGCCGAGTGTTCATTTAGTGGAAATTTGAGCTACAAATATAAACTTGTTTTGTATTTATTTATTGCTTTTCTTTCATGGCACAAATTTATTTGATTTGTTTTGCTTTTGAGTTGCAAAAAACGATATCTAGATATCGTATTATGTGTGCTTTCCCACTTTTTGTGTGCCCCTCAGCTATTTTGTTTTATATATCTGCCCATTTACGAAATACCAAATATAATTAATTCCAAGCTAATATACAGCTGAATTCAATGTTGAAAATAGCTAAAAATAGCTAAATTGAAGCCAATGCCTATTTAGCCAAAATTGCAGACGCCTGCCAATTTCAACGGTTTCTGGCAGACTACCTCTGAAAATAGCCAAATCTAGCTACAAAACTGCTGAGTTGGCCACACTGATTATACGATAGCAATTGCGATATTTGTTACAGGCGTTCTTCTACTTAACTTTATTTTTCCTTACTGGTCACACATTTAATGTTCATACTTAACCCCTAAAACCGGTTCGGCTATCGTAAAAAAAAAAACAAATTTTTATGAACAATAAAGGCAAACGTGTTAGCAAGCCGATTCAATTTTTTTTTAAATCGGACATTTGAACTCATGTTTCGGTGCTTTATTCTTTTAATTATTTATAAATGCGTCATGGTTAGCAGCAATTAAAAAGAATGCTTGCTAATTAAACATTGAAGTTCAACTTTTGCGCCTTGAGACGTGTTTACGCCGTAATTTCCATTCTTCGTCATTCTTATGGGTTGTCTTAGCAACCACAACAACAACAACAACAACAGTTTCAATAGTGGAAAACCTCTCAAGAACATATATTGACAGGAAAACCCAAAATGAAAAGTTCACTGCACTCGCATTGCCATACACTATCATTTAATTTGCATCTTTCATATATTTATCTTCACTGAGTAGCTGAGTTTGTAAGTGCGTCGTCTTTATTTTGAATGTGCTTTCGCACTTTCCGTTTTCCACCACTTTCACATGCATCTTCTTTCGAGCAGCTGCCGCTGCAGCATCTCAGGCAAATGAAGCAGAAGCAAATCAGCAAATACATATGTATGTGTGTATATGTACACAGCGCATTCACTTATTCGCTTAAGTGCACATTGGCCTTTAATACTTATTAAACATTACCTTTTCTGATTTTTTACTTTATATTATATTTTTATTCAAGTAACACGCTCACGGCACGTCCGACTCGGCGAAAAACTGTTTTTGATTTGACTCGACTAACACAAAAGCAACGACGCAAAACTGGTTTACAGTGTGACCAAACTGTGGTAACTATTAAAATCTGCTGTAGATATTTTAATTCTGGTTTAGGGAAATGCAAAAAAAATACTGCTTTACTATAAAAATAATATATCATAATTAATCGTATACATTCATTTTCAAAATAAATGCCTAGTAAAAATAATAATAATTCACACCCCTAAATACCAAAAAATATTATTATTTGGCATATCTGTGAATGACGGATGTGGTCCCATTCGATCGTGGCGTCCTGTCTTATTTGCGATAAGATTGATTGGGAAACCCCAATCAAAAGTCGTGCAGTGAAAAATTAGTTTTTATAACCTGAACCCATTAAATTATTATTTGTGCGAAATCCAAATGTATGTAACAGGCAGAAGGAAGTATCTCCGACCCCATAAAGTATATATATTCTTGATCAGCAGCAATAGCCGAGTCGATCTAGCCATGTCCGTCTGTCTGTCCGTCCGTCCGTCCGTATGTATGAACGCAAGGATCTCAGAACCTATAAGAGCTAGAGACTTGATGTAGGTGCTCCTAGTTCCCGCGCAGATCGAGTTTGTTTCCGATAATCGATAACTTACTCCGTTTCCAAGCAATCGATCAAAATCGATATCGATATCCTGTTTTTTGGGCAGTTTTGGTAAATAATAAGAGCTAGAGTCACCAAACTTGACATATAGCTTCTAAAATAGAACAAATATATGATATAGGATTTTTCTTCATGGTTTTCCTTCTAGATTAATCTGGCATTCAAATCTGAACACCGATTATTTAGTCGAAATGCATGTCCAAATCTTACCCCAAGATTCGTTTATAGACATGGGTCAAAAATGACCACCCCCATATCTCGGCCAAATCTCATCCGATTTTCACGAAGTTTGGCTTTTTCTTCATGGTTTTCCTTCTAGATTAATCTGGCATTCAAATCTGAACACCGATTTTTTAGTCAAAATTCATGTCCAAATCTTACCCCAAGATTCGTATATAGACATGGGTCAAAAATGACCACCCCCATTTTTCGGCCAAATCTCATCCGATTTTCACGAAGTTTGGCTTTTTCTTCATGGTTTTCCCTATAGATTAATCTGACATTCAAATCTGAACACCGATTTTTTAGTCAAAATTCATGTCCAAATCTTACCCCAAGATTCGTATATAGACATGGGTCAAAAATTTACCACCCCCGTATCTCGGCCAAATCTCATCCGATTTTCACGAAGTTTGGCCTTTTCTTCATGGTTTTCCCTATAGATTAATCTGACATTCAAATCTCGACACCGATTATTTGGTCGAAATTCAAGTCCAAATCTTACCCCAAGATTCGTTTATAGACATGGGTCAAAAATTTACCACCCCCATATCTCGGCCAAATCTCATCCGATTTTCACGAAGTTTGGCTTTTTCGTCATGATTTTCCCTATAGATTAATCTGACATTCAAATCTGAACACCGATTTTTTAGTCGAAATTCAAGTCCAAATCTTACCCCAAGATTCGCATGTAGACATGGGTAAAAATGACCACCCCCATATCTCGGCCAAATCTCATCCGATTTTCACGAAGTTTGGCTTTTTCTTCATGGTTTTCCCTATAGATTAATCTGACATTCAAATCTGAACACCGATTTTTTAGTCGAAATTCAAGTCCAAATCTTACCCCAAGATTCGTATATAGACATGGGTCAAAAATTTACCACCCCCATATCGCGGCCAAATCTCATCCGATTCTCACGAGGTTTGGCTTTTTCTTCATGGTTTTCCCTATAGATTAATCTGACATTCAAATCTGAACACCGATTTTTTAGTCGAAATTCAAGTCCAAATCTTACCCCAAGATTCGTATATAGACATGGGTCAAAAATTACCACCCCCATATCGCGGCCAAATTTCATCCGATTTTCACGAAGTTTGGCTTTTTCTTCATGGTTTTCCCTCTAGATTAATCTGGCATTCAAATCTCGACACCGATTTTTTAGTCGAAATTCATGTCCAAATCTTACCCCAAGATTCGTATATAGACATGGGTCAAAAATTACCACTCCCATTTCTCGGCCAAATCTCATCCGATTTTCACGAAGTTTGGCGTTTTCTTCATGGTTTTCCCTCTAGATTAATCTGGCATTCAAATCTCGACACCGATTTTTTTGTCGAAATTCAAGTCCAAATCTTACCCCAAGATTCGTTTATAGACATGGGTCAAAAATGACCACCCCCATATCTCGGCCAAATCTCATCCGATTTTCACGAAGTTTGGCTTTTTCTTCATGGTTTTCCCTCTAGATTAATCTGGCATTCAAATCTGAACACCGATTTTTTAGTCGAAATTCATGTCCAAATCTTACCGTAATCTTATTCGTATGTAGACATGGGTCAAAAATGACCACCCCCATATCTCGGCCAAATCTCATCCGATTTTCACGAAGTTTGGCTTTTTCTTCATGGGTTTCCCTATAGATTAATCTGACATTCAAATCTGAACACCGATTTTTTAGTCGAAATTCAAGTCCAAATCTTACCCCAAGATTCGTATATAGACATGGGTCAAAAATTACCACCCACATATCGCGGCCAAATCTCATCCGATTTTCACGAAGTTTGGCTTTTTCTTCATGGGTTTCCCTATAGATTAATCTGACATTCAAATCTGAACACCGATTTTTTAGTCGAAATTCAAGTCCAAATCTTACCCCAAGATTCGTTTATAGACATGGGTCAAAAATGACCACCCCCATATCTCGGCCAAATCTCATCCGATTTTCACGAAGTTTGGCTTTTTCTTCATGGGTTTCCCTATAGATTAATCTGACATTCAAATCTGAACACCGATTTTTTAGTCGAAATTCAAGTCCAAATCTTACCCCAAGATTCGTTTATAGACATGGGTCAAAAATGACCACCCCCATATCTCGGCCAAATCTCATCCGATTTTCACGAAGTTTGGCTTTTTCTTCATGGTTTTCCCTCTAGATTAATCTGGCATTCAAATCTGAACACCGATTTTTTAGTCGAAATTCATGTCCAAATCTTACCGTAATCTTATTCGTATGTAGACATGGGTCAAAAATGACCACCCCCATATCTCGGCCAAATCTCATCCGATTTTCACGAAGTTTGGCTTTTTCTTCATGGGTTTCCCTATAGATTAATCTGACATTCAAATCTGAACACCGATTTTTTAGTCGAAATTCAAGTCCAAATCTTACCCCAAGATTCGTATATAGACATGGGTCAAAAATTACCACCCACATATCGCGGCCAAATCTCATCCGATTTTCACGAAGTTTGGCTTTTTCTTCATGGGTTTCCCTATAGATTAATCTGACATTCAAATCTGAACACCGATTTTTTAGTCGAAATTCAAGTCCAAATCTTACCCCAAGATTCGTTTATAGACATGGGTCAAAAATGACCACCCCCATATCTCGGCCAAATCTCATCCGATTTTCACGAAGTTTGGCTTTTTCTTCATGGTTTTCCCTCTAGATTAATCTGGCATTCAAATCTCGACACCGATTTTTTTGTCGAAATTCAAGTCCAAATCTTACCCCAAGATTCGTTTATAGACATGGGTCAAAAATGACCACCCCATATCTCGGCCAAATCTCATCCGATTTTCACGAAGTTTGGCTTTTTCTTCATGGTTTTCCCTCTAGATTAATCTGGCATTCAAATCTGAACACCGATTTTTTAGTCGAAATTCATGTCCAAATCTTACCGTAATCTTATTCGTATGTAGACATGGGTCAAAAATGACCACCCCCATATCTCGGCCAAATCTCATCCGATTTTCACGAAGTTTGGATTTTTCTTCATGGGTTTCCCTATAGATTAATCGGACATTCAAATCTGAACACCGATTTTTTAGTCGAAATTCAAGTCCAAATCTTACCCCAAGATTCGTTTATAGACATGGGTCAAAAATGACCACCCCCATATCTCGGCCAAATCTCATCCGATTTTCACGAAGTTTGGCTTTTTCTTCATGGTTTTCCCTCTAGATTAATCTGGCATTCAAATCTCGACACCGATTTTTTTGTCGAAATTCAAGTCCAAATCTTACCCCAAGATTCGTTTATAAACATGGGTCAAAAATGACCACCCCCATATCTCGGCCAAATCTCATCCGATTTTCACGAAGTTTGGCTTTTTCTTCATGGGTTTCCCTATATATTAATCTGACATTCAAATCTGAACACCGATTTTTTAGTCGAAATTCAAGTCCAAATCTTACTCCAAGATTCGTATATAGACATGGGTCAAAAATGACCACCCCCATATCTCGGCCAAATCTCATCCGATTTTCACGAAGTTTGGCTTTTTCTTCATGGTTTTCCCTATAGATTAATCTGACATTCAAATCTGAACACCGATTTTTTAGTCGAAATTCAAGTCCAAATCTTACCCCAAGATTCGTATATAGACATGGGTCAAAAATTTACCACCCCCATATCTCGGCCAAATCTCATCCGATTTTCACGAAGTTTGGCTTTTTCTTCATGGTTTTCCCTCTAGATTATTCTGGCATTCAAATCTGAACACCGATTTTTTAGTCAAAATTCATGTCCAAATCTTACCCCAAGATTCGTATATAGACATGGGTCAAAAATTACCACTCCCATTTCTCGGCCAAATCTCATCCGATTTTCACGAAGTTTGGCTTTTTCTTCATGGTTTTCCCTCTAGATTAATCTGGCATTCAAATCTGAACACCGATTTTTTAGTCAAAATTCATGTCCAAATCTTACCCCAAGATTCGTATATAGACATGGGTCAAAAATTTACCACCCCCATATCTCGGCCAAATCTCATCCGATTTTCACGAAGTTTGGCGTTTTCTTCATGGTTTTCCCTATAGATTAATCTGACATTCAAATCTGAACACCGATTTTTTAGTCGAAATTCAAGTCCAAATCTTACCCCAAGATTCGTTTATAGACATGGGTCAAAAATGACCACCCCCATATCTCGGCCAAATCTCATCCGATTTTCACGAAGTTTGGCTTTTTCTTCATGGTTTTCCTTCTAGATTAATCTGGCATTCAAATCTGAACACCGATTTTTTAGTCAAAATTCATGTCCAAATCTTACCCTAAGATTCGTATATAGACATGGGTCAAAAATGACCACCCCCATATCTCGGCCAAATCTCATCCGATTTTCACGAAGTTTGGCTTTTTCTTCATGGTTTTCCCTATAGATTAATCTGACATTCAAATCTGAACACCGATTTTTTAGTCGAAATTCAAGTCCAAATCTTACTCCAAGATTCGTATATAGACATGGGTCAAAAATGACCACCCCCATATCTCGGCCAAATCTCATCCGATTTTCACGAAGTTTGGCTTTTTCTTCATGGTTTTCCCTCTAGATTAATCTGGCATTCAAATCTGAACACCGATTTTTTAGTCGAAATTCAAGTCCAAATCTTACCCCAAGATTCGTATATAGACATGGGTCAAAAATGACCACCCCCATATCTCGGCCAAATCTCATCCGATTTTCACGAAGTTTGGCTTTTTCTTCATGGTTTTCCCTATAGATTAATCTGACATTCAAATCTGAACACCGATTTTTTAGTCGAAATTCAAGTCCAAATCTTACCCCAAGATTCGTATATAGACATGGGTCAAAAATTACCACTCCCATTTCTCGGCGAAATCTCATCCGATTTTCACGAAGTTTGGCTTTTTCTTCGTGGTTTTCCCTCTAGATTAATCTGGCATTCAAATCTGAACACCGATTTTTTAGTCAAAATTCATGTCCAAATCTTACCCCAAGATTCGTATATAGACATGAGTCAAATGTACATCCCATAATCAAGGCGCAAGTCGACCACATTAACTGGCAATTTATTAGATCTGGTAGCTGGCCAGTGGGTGTGCGTATGTGTGTGTGAGGGGAATGTATATCGAGTTAATAAATTGCATGGCCAACAATGAGACGAATGTATTCGTAAATCAAGTTTAGGCAATGTTTTCGACATGGCTTTTCATACCCTGAACCCATTAAAAATGGGTATAAGGGTATATTGTATTTGTGCAAAATCTAAATGTATGTAACAGGCAGAAGGAAGCATCTTCGACCCCATAAAGTATATATATTCTTGATCAGCACTAATAGCCGAGTCGATCTAGCCATGTCCGTCTGTGTCTGCCTGTCCGTCTGTTCGTATATATGAACGCAAGGATCTCAGAACCTATAAGAGCTAGAGACTTGAAATTTTAGATGTAGATGCTAGTGCCTGCGCAGATCGAGTTTGTTTCCGATAATCGATAACTTACTCCGTTTCCAAGCAATCGAAAAAATCGATATCGATATCCTGTTTTTTGGGCAATTTTGGTAAGTAATAAGAGATATAAAATAGAATATATATATGCATTTGATGTTGGAAAAAGAAGGTTCAGGGTATCTCCTAGTCGGGAGCTCCCGACTAGAACCTCTTACTTGTTTTTATATATTCCATGAAGCACACTTAACCAAATGTGATATATTTATAAAACTAATCGCGATTAATTGTTCATATTTAGCTTTCTCTCTTTTAAGAATATTTTTATTTAAATAACATGAAATACATATCATAGTTGATGGGCATAGATTACCCTTACCGCATTTGCAGTTTTTATTTAAAAGTACACGTTTGCATTAAAGCTTATAGTACAGCAAATACTATATTATTATAAAATGCATGTGTAATAATAATATAATAACGAGAAAGTACGACTATCTCCGGCAGACCGAAGAGTTAATACCCTTGTAGACATTAGCCTTACGTCTTTGCAGATATGCTAGCATTTGGAAATGCAACACAAAAACATTATTCGACCGATTCTGATTATAGAGCTTATCCGGAATACATATACTCTATAGGGTCGGATATGTATCCTTCTATGCAATACATAATTCATGATAAAATTATAATTCCGTCTACAAGAGCGTAAAATTTAGGAGATACATTTCGTTATTGCAGGGTTAGCATCTAGTTATAAGATTAAAAATTTTGCCGTCTCTGATTGTTGCGGGTCTGATTCGCCAAACAGCATGCAAATATGAAGGCGACCAACTGTAAGCAGAGTAATTTTGCACTGAGGAACGAATTTGTAAAAAAAACAAATGCTCATAAGTTACCTCAACCGCAGTTACGCCCAAACCAGCATATTTGATAATGTTGGCATTTGTGTCCCATAGAGAGTCAACGGCAGACTTGCAGCCCGGCTTAAACATGACGGACGTTAAGCTACAGGTGCCATTTGTGGGCGTGTCACAGCAGGATGCAGGATAGGTAACGCCATAATCGGAAAACTTGTGCAGGCCACAGCATTTCAACTAGAAATTTTAAAGATGTCATTTTGTGGCAAATAATTCTATAGTAATTGCTCTTCGAATGCTTACGGATTTCTGCAGAGTATCCATCAAGAGGCCATCGGTTTTTCGCTGTTCCCAAATTGTTTGCACAACTTTATCCAGAGATTCACGTATTTGCACATGATTTATCCACACATAGATGATCAGTGCGATTTGGCAAAAGAACAAACCCAACATGATGATCGAGTACTAAATTTATGAAAATCCATTCCAATTAATATTGTTTCAATCACAATAATTCCCGGATCCATCATTACCGTTGTTAGGCCACAGGCATTCTCGCGAATGGCACCGCAGCAACCCAGAAAGGAGACCAGAAAGATGACACAGCCCAGGATAAGTATTATTATAGCCACACTATTTGCAGTGAAGGTTTGGTCAACGCTCGAAAAGTCCTTGATTTCCGAGACCATAAGGGAACCAAATATGATCAGCAAAATGCCGCAAATCTAAAAACAAATCAATCACAAATAAAGTAAGCATTTCAATTATTTCGGCGGGGCATGCATTGAAAATAGCATCGGTCCAGTCATAACAACATGCATTACTCATTTCTTGTTATCGCTCAATTGTCGATTGTTTCGAAACATCTGCCGCAGCTCATTTACTATAATTACGGTCAGCATTGGCATGTAATGTGTGAAAATCACGACATTCCTAGCCATTTCTCGATATGTGTGTTCACATTTTTCTCCACATAAGATAAGATAGGGCAGATATAACATATAATTCGCGCACGTAAGAGCCTGCTTTTTGCTCGTATTCGAACATCATGAGTTTATTTTACTTATTCCCTGAGATAAGATAAGCCAGCCGTTTGTATGAGTCGGTTTTTAGTCATTTCAAGTGAAATTGTATCAGTTCCCCTCTCTAGGGTGAGTGCTAAAACTTACCACAAACAATATATTAAATATGAAGAGCACATATTTAACAAAAACCCCACCGCAATCCATATTGAATAACTGTTTTCGTATTACTCGCGGGTAGCTTTAACTACGATCCGAATCGTTTCGGTTTCGACAACTAACTGAATATTATTTCAACAATTGCAAAATGTTCTAAGGAAGAGCTTTTTCTTATCTTTAAATGCGGTAAGCTTATTCAAACAGAGCGCGAGCATTAAAAAGCTTTGCATACTTTCGGGCGACACATAGAAAAAATACTAAATACCAAGTACTTATGCGGAAAAATAGCTTTGATAGGGATGTAGAGCTCACATATTATGAATCATACTTTCGGGCGTCGCATAGATAAAATACTAAATGCTTACGTAGACAAAAGTATTGACAGGGATATAGAGATATAGACCTCACATATTATAAATCATGCTCTCGGGCGACACATAGAAAAAAATACTAAATACTAAATACTTATGTAGAAAAAAAGCTCACATAACTTAACTCAAATCTAGCTTCGATCCGTTGTCCACCGGTTGATCTCTATAGATTCTCGAGTAGTAGCTAAAAACGAACAATACTTAAACTCATTTTCTTATTCCTTTCAAACTCCAAAAATCAGTTATAATTCTATATATATTTTATTATATGATAATTTAATAAGTAAGCGACAAAGAAAATCAGTTTTTTTTTGCCGTTTTAACTTAAAGAAACACTCGAGTGGAAGGTTTTATTTCTGATTTTCAGTAAGCCGAACAGATTTTTTAACTAAGGAATAACTTAACCGTAGACTTGTCTACCCGCATTCGCTTTACGCATGCAGTTGGCCAGCATGCCGGCTACGACGAAGACAATGAGCTCGTATATGCATATGCCCAGTCCGGACCATAGAACGATGTCGTTGTTGTCGCTCCAGAAATCGTAGAATTTCTGATTGCAGCCCTGGCGGGTCTCGTAAATGCTGGCCGGGCAGGTCTGCAGGCGATTCGAGTAGCCGCAACAGGTGCCGGGCACATTACCGTTATAGTCCTCAAAGCCCTGATTGCCGCAGCAGTCGAAAGTTAGCTCCAATGCGCCCATTGGATAGCCATTCGCCGCGTTGTTCTCATTCCAAATTGTGGTCACCAACTTGCTCATATCCTGCAAAAATTGCTGCCCATTCACAGCGATCCAGCAGGTGAGCACCAATTGCAGCACGAAAAGTAAAAACATCAGGGTAGCATACTAAAAATATATTGAAACCAAAATCAATCAAATATGAGCTGGCATTGGAAACCGGGAAAAAACCCACCGTGCTTGTCAAGCAGGCGCTCTGGCGCCAGATACCGCAGCAGCCAAAGAAGGAGACCAGGAATATCAGGACGCCCAATACGGTCACACAGACGGGTATGGTATTGGCACTGCTCAGCTGCTCCAGCTCGGTTAGGCGATTAAAGTTGGATAGCATTATGGAGCCCAACACAATCAGCAATATGCCAACAACCTATTCGAATATAGTTTAAATTTATTATAATACGATTTATAGAGAATATCTTAGATGCTTGCAGTTGTTTATTTGCCCCTCTACGCAATTCTCATGAATGCTACTAAGCGTCAGAAGCTTTCATATTTGTCTTAAAATTGTGTAATTTGCCTTCTAAGAAACTTTATTTCTGCTTATTTTAAAACATTTAATATAATAATATATGCCCTTCTACGCAATTCTCATGAATTGTACTAAGCATCAAAAGGTTTCATATTTGGCATACAATTGTGTAATTTGCCATCTAAGCAACTTTATATTATTTGAAAACATTTTTTCATTTTGGTGTACAAAGAGAGAAATTTGTATACCTGTATGAAATAATGTGATATAGTTGACTTGCTAATATCGAAAAAACAATGTTACATTATGATTAATGCCGTCTCTTTCGTTATCATTATTACAAAGCGGGCATAATCCATCATTGATAACGCCGCACACACTTGTGCATGTCACTCAGCTTGTATCTTAATGAGAGTACCAAAGCAATCAGTGTACATTCAAGTGACTCAGGCGCGGACAATGATAATGTCTGATAAAGCTTGCTATATATATAAAATTGCAAATAATAATCCTATGAGCCTTAGCACATGAGCAACAATTGTCTATATATATGTATATATAGATATATATCAGATACATATATTTGAACATTGTTAACTGCGAAATATGTCAGCTACCAGAGAAATATGTGCTTAATTAAAAGAAACTCGAATCATTTAAGATTAAAGATATACGACTTTGATAATTAAAGCACAAACTATTCGGTTGTCGTATGAAATACTTTTGGATTATATATAATTCGTTCTAAGCCCAATAATAAGCTATGTATTATTTGAAAAAGGACTTGTATTTTTCAAATATTTTTAACAGGCACTTCGTGATATCTAGTTGAATTATCTCGCACATTTCACTTGATTCCGTAAATAGTTAATTATGGTACGTTGTAATTAACTCACCAGAAACACAACATTTATGATATAAATGAGGATATTAAGTATTCCCGATATGCAACCCATTTTGAAGCCGTTTTCAAGGATCGTTTATTTAGTTAAATTCACTTGGCAAATTTTTGTTAGCTTTGATATTTTATCGCGCTTTGTGTACGCGTCGATTACTGTCGTTCGATTCGACTGTCCTCAAGCTGTTCCGGCCGTTATAAACTAACCGAGTCGTTGTCATATCTAGATAGACTCCCCATTTGTGTATCTTATCAGCCCGAGATAACACGAATATACGCAATCGTTGCTCTGGGTCTTCGCAAAAAGAAAAATGAAAAACAACAACAACGACGGAAAATAGCCAAAAAGTAAATATTTTGGGTACATGTTATGGCCAGAATTGATTCATTGATAAGCCATGAATCAGCTACAAGTTGTTATGACCTAATACGCACCGAGAGCCTTGCGACTATATCAATTTCACAAAAAAAAAATTATAAATACCCAAGAGTCCATCTGATAACGAGTTCTGCGAACTTTGCTAAAAGTTTTATTCTAAGCGAGTTATGGGGGTGGGAATTTTGACATATGTGTGTATTGGATATTTGAGGGTACCATTTTTATATAAATTTCGACTAAAAAAAATTTTGCCAGACTTAGGTGCCAAATTGATCTAGAGGCCCAGCCATGAACAAAGAGCTTAACCTCATGGAAATCGGGAGAGATTTGACAGAGTTATGGGGGATGGGAAATTTCAACTTATGTCTATATGGGATATTTCTTTGACTTTGACCAAAAATATTGTTGCTTAATTTATAGTTATATACAACTGGCACGACTACCAGAATACTCTGGAACCAGCCTGCCGCTACTAATATGCTAACTTCTCTCTATAAAATTCCAACAATTCTTCTTGTCTCAACCCCACACCCTAGCAAAATAGTCTTTAATAACTTCGGTGTTTATAGTCCGATCGTAATGAAATTTTCAGAGCTTAAATATAGTATAAAGTAGTGCATATATACCAAGGTGCAAGGTTCTATCACTCCTGGATGATATGGTGGCCCACAGCTGAACTATTCGTAATATGTTACCGAATTTCCATCGACGAACAGACAGACGAACTGATGGCTAGATCGTCTCAAGATACAAGACATACCCCTCTTAATAATAATTTGTATGGTATAGTTATCAACAAAACGATAAGATATTTTGCCATTTACACGCACATGCATGCATTTCTGATAGATCATAAAATGGACAGGCCACAATAAATTGTGTATCTAAAGCTAATTTGTTTATTTATGACTGTGATGAACGAATGTTGTATGTAAAATATAGACTAGATGTTAATTTAACGCTTCCTCATGGCGTTGGCCAAACAGCAGGCTATCACAAAGATGCCCAGCTCGAAGAGCGCCACAATCAAGCTGCTCCAGCTGATGAGATCCGTATAGGATTTCCAGAAATCGGTGAACGTGCCACGGCAGCCGGCACGCACTGAGTAAATGGCAGCATCGCATACCCTGTTCCTATCCGTATAGCCACAGCAGGAAGAGGGCACAACTGTATAATCCGTAAAGCTATTTACGCCGCAACATTTGAACTAAATTGCACGAAAACCAAATGATATGTTAGGTCTCACATTCCTTCAAGATATGCCAATGATCACTTACAGATATCTGCAGTGCATCCATGGGATAGCCATTGGCAGCATCATTTTGTTTGCCGGCGGCATCCACCAGTTCGCCCATTTTGCCCACGAAATAATCATTCTGCACAAAGATCCAAATGGAAAGCGCCAATTGCAGACCAAACAGTATAAACATGAAAATCGCATACTGCAAAACGAGAAGGTTAGTTAAGTTTCGAACAGAGTATCATGAGTGTGACTCACAATTGTCGTGCAGCAGGCATTTTCGCGTATGGTGCCGCAGCAGCCAAAGAACGAGATCACAAATATGACACAGCCGATGACAATGATGCAAATGGGTATGGTCCGGGCATTGAACGTGTCACTGAAGGAACCCAGGGTGCCCAGGCTGGACAGTATGATGGAGCCGACCACGATCAGCAAAATGCCGCCAGCCTGTAAGCAAATAAAATCCAATTAGATCCGAGGCAAATAATTGGGGTAGTCCATATCCTGGAGGAGCTGCTGATCAGATCCATTCCGGCAACGGATAGCTTTCCACATTGTCCACATTCCACACACTTACCAAAAATACGAGATTGAGTAAGTACAGTAAGTACTTGAACATCTTGGATAAGCAATTCATTTTGTTTCGTTTCCGTTGATTTTCGATCGATACCAAATTAAGTCCGTTCGTTGCGACAGCTCGCGTCTAAATTAAATACCATAGCCAAGATCTGGGCCTTAATAATGAAATTGTCGACCCAGCTAACCAGGCTGGGGCCCCAGCTTATCTACCCACTTATCTGGCAACAACAAAAACCATTCACATAACAACAATTCGTGGCGGACTTGTGGAAGCTTATCAATGGACCCTTATCGGATTGTACCCAAAACGGAATGCGCCGGTTGCGGATGATACTGTCAAGCCACCTATACTATTATTATTATTATTACTATTAACTAGTCGAAGGCGGACAAATAGAAGTTCATCCAGTCTGAGTCATAAACATGAGAGAACTTTGCGAACTTTGTACTCTAATCTTCAGGGTGTCCCAGTGCTAAGCCTTATGAGGCTGTTGCTGAGTCATCGATATCTAGGTCTATGTTCTGTACATTATATGGAATATACATATATAGCTTTAGCTAATTAACCAATCTAGCTCATGAGTCAAAATCGTCTTATCAAGTGCGAAAAAAGCCAACGCTACGGGAGTCCCCCAACATTTCCTAAATGATTTATTAATAACCAGCTTGAAATGATAAACAAAATGTTGTTCGATTTGCTCAAAGACGGTTTCAATACGCACCATTAAGCTTAGTTAATTACTTTATTGTCTGTTAGCGAAAGCTACTAAGCAAGAAATTAAATCAAGAGGTTCTAGTCGGGAGCTCCCGACTGAGGATACCCTGAACCCTCTTCTTCCAACATTAAATCCATATATATATATTCTATTTTAGAAGCTATATGTCAAGTTTGGTGACTCTAGCTCTTATTATTTACCAAAATTGCCCAAAAAACAGGATATCGATATCGATTTTTATCGATTGCTTGGAAACAGAGTAAGTTATCGATTATCGGAAACAAACTCTATCTGCGCGGGAACTCTCAAGTCTCCAGCTCTTATAGGTTCTGAGATCCTTGCGTTCATACATACGGACGGACGGACAGACAGACGGACATGGCTAGATCGACTCGGCTATTGATGCTGAACAAGAATATATATACTTTATGGGGTCGGAGAAACTTCCTTTTGCCTGTTACATACATTTGGATTTTGCACAAATACAATATACCCTTATACCCATTTTTAATGGGTTTAGGGTATAAAAAGCTATTCAGAAAAGGGAAATAAAATACATGCATAAAAATAGACCTGATAACTAAAATTTTTAATAGATATCACTTCCAATGGTTTTTTTTTTTATTTCCAATCGAAATAATTATTGTAGAGTATCCAGATATCATACACAAAAAGAAAAGCTTTTGTTTTTAGACTTTTATTAAATAAATTTCTCTTCAATTCTTAGCAAAGCAAAACATAAGAAATTTGTATACAAAATGTGGAAATATTTAAAATTTCATTTTATCAGCAACGATTATTTTCGAGCCCTAATTTACAGAGTATTTATGTGGCCTGTCAGCACAAACCAAAATAACCCAAGTGCTTTTTCAAAATATAGATAACAAATTGGAAGTGTCGAATATATGAAAAAAATCAAAAGTTTTCTATTGAACCAAATATTACGCTATCTTTCAATTATACTTAATATTATTTGATTTAATGAAAAAATTCCATTCACACCAAAAAGACATACAATTTATTTATAATTTTATTGCATTTTGTATAAATAATAAAAATCGTTACAAATACATTTACAGTTTGTACAGTAAAAAAAAGTTAGCACAATCATATGGAAAACAGTGCAAAGATTATGAATATAATTTTCAATAGATATTGTCAAGGTGCGTAATGTGAGAGTCGATATCGTTACTGAAATGGCCAACTGAATCATATCAACTAATAAGTAAGTGCATGATTTGTATTAAATTGGGCAACATAATTCGTACTTTCGGTTTGCATTAAAATTAGTAAGGCCTCAATGCCCTATGCTGGCCAGTTATCCCTGGAGGAGCCCATTAATAGTCCGCTCGGCGTCGATAGTTTCGAATGCTGTTCGCCAAACAGCAGGCAAACACAAAGCCCACAAACTGCAAAGGTAATTTTGTTGCATTAGCCAACGAACTGGACACAGATGATGGGATCTTACCTCAATGGCGGCAATTACCAGGCCGGTGTATTTGATAATGTCGCTGTTTCTGTCCCAGAACTCGACAAAGGCCTGCTTGCAGCCGCGACGATAGACGGTCTCCTGGCGGCAATTGTTGGTGTCCTTGCAGCACGAGGGCGGAAAATAGCCCTGGAAGGCATAGTCCGCAAAGCTGCTGCGTCCGCAGCACTCCATCTAAAACATGGAATAGCATGTCAGAATAAACTGTTGATAACCTCTGTGAGCTAGACGTACGCTTATCTGTATGGCATCCATGTAGTCGGCACGGCGTGTGCGACGCTCCCAGGCCTTCTCAACGACATCGCCCATTATCACCAGATACTTGTCCTTTTGCAGCCACATGTAGACGACCAGCGCCAGCTGGCCAATCATCAGCACAAACAGCAAAATGGAGTACTAAAAATGGGCCGAGCTACAATCATTCTGTTGAATATCCAAGCGGGTAAAGTACTCACCGTCATGGACATGCAGTAGGATTCGCGTATGGCGCCACAGCAGCCAAACCAGGAGATCAGCAATATCACCGTGCCGAGTACAATCATCGTAATGGGCACCTGTTGGGTGCGCAGCGCCTCGGCGAAGTCATCGATGTTGTGGATGTTGCTGAACAGCAGGGCGCCAAATACAATCAACAAGATGCCGCATATCTGACGAAGGGAAATAACAACAACAATATTGTTTATTGGGTAATTAGAATGGAAAGCTCAGCCGAAAAAGCTTTGGCTGATATGAAAAGCGGCCAATTCAAATAGCTGAAACTCGAATTTTCTCTAACAGTTCAATAAAAAGATACTTGTGCTGATCCTCAATTATGGGATATATCTATTAATAGTATATCTATCAGTAGAGACAGCATAGATTATAAAAGCAACAAAACAACTTCAGCCTAAAGCGCTCTGCTGCTGTAATTCACAACGAGTTAAAGCTGCGAGCAGCTGTAAGGGCGTTGTCAAAAACAGTTTATCGAACAATATTTTGTTCATTCTCTTTTTCTAATATTCTTGAGTATGGAAATTCTTAAAATAATATTGAAAAGCACAGTAAGTAGCTATGCTTATAACAAACTCTATAAAGTCTGGACGATAGGTCTGGGAGTGTAAGGAAGTCTCAGACTATTCTACATTAAATAAAGAAACTAAAAGAACATATTAATACAATAAGCCACAATTTTTCAAGTATATAGTTTCGATGAAATGTCTTCTATTTTGGGCTTAGTTTTAGGCCCTGTATTTACGATACCGCCAATTGATGGTGTTACCAAGGCTTATCATCGGTTCTATCTAATCGATAGAGGCAATCCAATTAAGCAATTTAGATTAAATGATAACCATAACAAATAAATATGCTAAAAGCAACTGTTTGCATTGATTTCGCGTGTGTGTGTGTGTAAAATACGTCAGCAAATTGTTTTTGCAATGCATAAATATGAATAAAACTTCGTACTAAATTTTAAAGCATAAAAATACAGCCAAGATAAGCCCCCGAATATTAAGAAACTTGCGTGGCAATTAACGAGAGAGCTTGAACTCGCATATTTGACCTATTTTAAAGAACGGGAAATAATCGAATTTATGCACAAAAGTCAACGAGCAGAGTGGCATTCATTGAAGATCAGACATAGATGAGCACTTTTATGAATGAGTACTATGAGTACTCGCGTGTGTGTGTGTGTGTGTGTGTGTGTACTCGTTTACTATATAACCCATAAGTCAAGCCAAATGAGTTCAAGTGTGCTGTCAACGTCGCCGCCCAATTTCCATTACAAAAATTTCCCCACAGTACGTTAAAGTGTGCGTGTGTAAATGCAATGGGCGCCTTTTTTTCGGACCCAGTTTTGAATGACTAACCGACTGACTGACTGACTGACTGACTGACTGACTGTCTGGCTGTCTGGCTGAGGAGCTGTGCGCCAAGTTCATATATAATTAAGCTAGCTATTTTAGGCGTGGACACCCTCGCGCCCTGTCGTCGCTCTATGTAATTGCGCAATTTTCCATTTGGCATTGCACAATTTTTGGCTGGGTGGGTTGTTTTTTTATTTATTTTTTTTTTGTTGCCTTTGCGTGACTAAACTACAAACTATATGAACTTTTTCTATATTACATTCGGTGTTGAGAATTTCCCAAGCCCATTTTGCATGCCATCAAAATACAAATATTGTTAAACGCTCGCTCGAAAACTGTTCTGTGGGTACAGTTTTTGCTCTTCTCTTTTTATTGGGAGTTATTATTCAATTTATAAAAAATACCATGAAAATACAAATATTGTTAAACGCACGCTCGAAAACTGTTCTCTAGGTACAGTTGTTTCTCTTCTTTTTTAATAGGTTTTATCAAAATGACATAAAAATACAAATATTGTTTAACACTCGCTCGAAAACTGTTCTCAAGGTACAGTTGTTTCTCTTCTTTTTTAATAGGTTTTATCAAAATGACATAAAAATACAAATATTGTTTAACACTCGCTCGAAAACTGTTCTCTAGGTACAGTTTTTTCCCTCTTCCTTTTTTATAGGTTTTATCAAAATGACATAAAAATACAAATATTGTTTAACACTCGCTCGAAAACTGTTCTCTAGGTACAGTTTTTCCTTCTTCCTTTTTTTAATGGGAGCTATTACGCAATTTATCAAAATACCATAAAAATATAAATATAGTTTAACGCTCGCTCGAGACTATTCTCTAGGTACAGTTTTTGCTCTTCTCTTTTTATTGGGAGTTATTATTCAATTTATAAAAAATACCATAAAAATACAAATATTGTTTAACACTTGCTCGAAAATTGTTCTCTGGGTACAGTTGATTCTCTTCTATTTTTTTTGTAATTGAAGTTTTTGGAAGTTGGCTTTCAGCAATTACAAAACAAATGAAAATGGCATTGCGAGAAACCAGTTGCCGTTGGCGACTGGTTAACCTCGGCAGCTGGCCGTGCCAAGTGTTTATAGAGACAAGAATCAAGAATCAAAATAAAAGACAACAATAGATATACTACTCTATACATACTACATACTCTATACTAAGTCAGGCACACAACAGTTGTTGAAGTTAGCCCCGATTTAGTAACAAGTTTCGCATTCCAGATGATCTCAAAAGTTGTGAGTTGTCGCATTTTTTCGGGTCAACCGGTTTGTAGGCCTCCCACCCCAACAATGTACAGTGAAGACTGTCTAAAAACAACGGTCTTGAGATTTTTGAGTGGGCTTTCTCGCCCACTTAAATATTTGAGAAATTTATTCTATTCTTAGCAACAGTTTTTGAGAAAATGTACATTCAAATAAAATTCTCAATCTATTAGCGATCTGTGTTAGTCTCCGACAGTTTTTACTGTATAGATGGATGTGTGTGCCTGAGAAAACCAGTTTTAATGTGAATTGAAAGCCTCGAGCTGCTTATGATATCATGCCAACAAATTAAGTTTGGCTCATCAAATGAAAATGTGTATGAAAGTAAAGTGCAATTAAAATGTAGAAAAAATGTTCAGTTCACTCACCGAGCACAGCAAATTGAATATAAATAGTATATATTTGACCATAGAGATTCCGCAGCTCATTTTGTTTGAGTTTGAGATTCGTTGGGACGGCTGAAGAACTGCAACTGTTTTTGTTGTTTGTTATCGCGGCACAGAAATAAAAAATATCAAGTATACGTTATAAATATATTATTGTATCATTTTTATTCAGAAGCATATAGAGCCAAAAGCACGCACATACATACATACATACACGCACACACACACACACGAACATATATATGATGCGAACTGAACAACAACAATATCATTTGTTTATAACTAAAACCAAATTCCTTCGTTCTTTTCAGTTTCATTTCATTAGCAGCAAAACACGTTCTGCTTTTGCTTTTTGCATAGTTTGGGATTTCCGTTGGATTTGTTTTTTTCGTGCAACTTAAAATTAAAATAACAAATTTAAACGTTCAACGTTTCGTTTGCAGCGCGCTTAAACAAGAGAGAACTATGAATATGAAAAGGGGGGCGTTGAGTAGAGGGCGTGGCCGCATTCAGCATTCAGCGCACCAGCTCCGGCAAGAGTTTCTGTTTGGGGAGCAGCGAGGCGCGCAGTTGATTGAAACGCTGCCAGATGAACGGATAGCGCGCCGCCCAGGCTAGCCACGCCTCCTTGGTGGCCGTGCTGGTCTCCACCTGACGCAGATGCTTGTAATATTTGCCGTTCCTTTTAACAGCCGCTGCCACATCCTGTGCGAACTTGGCAAAGCGCAGCTTGAGCAACGTCTCGGATACATCCAGCAGCCTGTTGCCCTTGGGCGGATGCACCAGGCACAGCTGGCACAGCACATAGTCCTGCGACTTGCTCTTGTTCAGCGGTATAAAGGTGGCCTCGCGTCCAACCAGACACTGCTGCAGCCAGGCGTAGCCATTGGCATTGACGCGCACGCCGGGCAGCTTGACAGGCAGCAGGCGGTCGCGACTGGTAAAGATGGGTATCAGCGGGCGATGCTTGATCAGCAGCAGCGTATCCTGATCGCGCTGCTGTATGCCGCGTATCTGGCCAGTATGCATGATCCTTTCGTTGATGATGCGTTCGGGTATGTGCGACGGCTGCTTGAACTGGCGCACCAAATAGGCCGGTTTGCGCTTCATGTAGGCGACCAGCAGCATCAGCGTGGATGTGCCATAGATGGCCAGTTCGCTGCCGACTGTGTCGCGCTCCAAATAATTACATAATCCTTGGTATTTATCCAAAAGATAGCTTTTCGTGGAGTCCATTGTGGGTTATTGATATGATTATTAAGTACACTAGCGCCTAAAATTGTGCGAGGGAAGGGTGTGGGAATTTGTTTGAGTATTTTATGCAATTATTTCAATGACATCATTTTTTACTTTGACAAACTGGCAGCGGCGGCAAACAACGCAAACGTCTTCGAATAGCTTCGTTTTCTTATATGTATATGCACTACTTATGTATATATGTACTGTGTGTACATATGTTTGGCAACGCAGTGGCTAATGTTATTCTTGTTTTTCGGTTTTTGTTATCATTCGTAGGTCTTCTTTATGTTTTGCTTTGCGTCGAAGACGAAGCAACCCGCAACTTTCACGTCAGACGGACACACTTTTTGACATTTACGCATGCCGGCGACGCCTAAGTGCAAGCGAGCTAGCATGTGAGTGCTAAACGATCTCAACTTGCTTTCCAACACTTAAAGCTTAACGTCTTGCAACACTCTCTGATCAAATACATGCACGCGCGCACACACACAACACACACACACACACACACACACACAAACGCACCTACACAGGCAAACGGAATTCAAAATACTCACACACACCTTGAGCGTATAATTTTCCGTTTTATTTTCGAGTTGTGTGTTTGGTTTTACGCGCGCTACGTTATGAACTGTTGCCGTTGTCGTTACAGACTGAGATCGGCGGCGACAACAACCGCCTGTTGCTTCATGCCGTTCGCTTGGGGTCGCTCTCACAGACGCACACGCACACACCAACGCCAACAGCGCGGGGCACGTTGGCGTTTTTGGCACTCGGCTTCCAATTGATTGTGTACCGTTTGATTGGCGCGTAGTATTTCTGTTCATGTTTTCCCGCCTCTACCCCGCGAACTATTTGAATGACGTTCGCCATCGTTGGGGGTGTACTGTATAAATGCATCAACTTTTATTTTGCTCGCTCATAGTAAATTTAATTTGTTATTTAGTTACGCTGACTTGCCCTTTGTTTGTTTATTTATGCAAATGCGTTGTGGCTTTGAACGTGATTCTCTTTTCGTTTTTTTTTTCTTTCTTTCTCTGTTGTGGTTGCGCGCCAAAACGTGTTTTAGACTTGGGGTTTTCATTGACATATGTTTTGTTTACCAATGCCTTGCACTAAGGTTTTTATTACATTGCAGGGCTTAAATTACTTAGCTCAGCTTCCGCGTTTAATAACAATCTCGAACCTGTTTCGAATTCTCAACTTTTTACTTTTGCTTGACATCGACAACAACAACAACAACAACAATGGCGGCCGCAACAACAACAACAATGGCGGCTGCAACAACAAAACTGGTTTACGTGCTACTGTAACTTGCGTAATCGAGTCGGATAAACGTGGCTTGAAAAGCCCAGTTGTTTTGTACGAAATATGCATGTCGTGGTTAATACACAAATACCTTGACAAAAAGCATGTGTATGTATGTGTGTGTGTGTGTGTGTTGACAGAACTATGACTGTGCCTCATTTTCATCTGCGGCGCGGTCACACTCACCAATTCTAATTAACGAGTGAGCACTGTACAATTAACCTCGGCCATATGTAAATGTATTTCCATGCGCAGACACAAACACAATTAATAACAACAAAATGTATTTACATGTTTTTACATGAATCATTCGCGGGCTTACTTTGACGGTACCTGCAATAATAGAATACGCTTTTCATTTGAAATAAAAACAAACGTCAGGCCTGATGCAATTTCCCAGCAGTTAAGTTCAGTTTTTTGCAGTTTTTAATGAAAATAATTTCGCCTTGCTTAATAGGCAAATTGCTTAGCCACAAATTGGCCTCGCCTTTGCCAAGAGACGTTCGCAGGCACATCAATTCAATTCCGCACAAATTCTACAGCTGCGCAAACAACTTTTGAGTATAAACAAAATGCCAATATGCACGATTATCTACAACTTCCAGCAAATCCATATTATTGAAAAGAGCTTTGATTTTTATGGGATACACATGTGGGGAAAATATACAGCTTTCATACAAGAAACTTATTTGGGTACGATTAATCCTCAGCTACAGTGATCGCTCGCAACGTGGAACTTGTGGGTTTCCGAGCTCATTAAAAAATCGCATTTCAACAAGCCTCAACACCTTCTAAACGTATAGCCGTTTCCTTTTATCCGACAAGCATGTTTCACTGTACAGGCAATTCACAGATTAGATAATTAAACAAGATTAATTGGAAAATAGGGACGCCATAGTTGTGTGCTTTATTGTGTGCTGCGGCTGCAAAGCAGCGTAGTCAAAAATCGAAATTATTTCCAGTTAAAATCGTAAAATTATGAGTGAGCTTAGCAAATTTAATATTATTATTAATACAAGCGTCGCGTGTATTGTATCTGCTGGCCATGTGAGGTCTGCCCGGCGCTGGAGCCAGCGGCCGGCTGCATGGACAGTTGTTGCCTGGTTAATTGCTGATCATAGTTATTGGCGGCGCGTCCCGGCGCATAGCCTTGCGTTATGCTGCCCGTTGCCTTGGGATTCTGCATGCAAATAGACACAAATGATTAATATGCATTTGATGGTGGATTGGACAGTATTCACCTGCGCCGCACTGGTGCTGATTTGCAGTACATTGGGATGCAGCGATAGCTCGCTCTGCATGGGCTTATATATGACACCGCCTTCGGACAGTAAATGCGGCGGCGGCGGTACATGGCTCTGTGTCGAGCCCTCATGCTTGACCTCAATGTGATAGCGATCCGGCAGCTTCTCCATGGTCACTTGCGGCTTGGACGTTTGCACGGTTAGGCTACTGGCGGCAGTCTGCACCTGCACCAGGTCAGCCTGCGATATGGGCGGTTGATCCAAATTGATGTGCAGCACCTGCATGGGCTGGGCTTTGGGTGATGGTGATTGTGAGCCGGGCGCCTTGCTGACAGTTGCACTGGGCCCAGTCTGTAGCTCCACATGGTATCCGGGCCGCAGTGGCAGGCCATAGTTGTTGTATATGGACTGTAGGCGTGCCTCTGCCTGATGCTGTGTGGTCGGTGGCGCCGCAGTCGTCTGATAGAATAGGGTACCCGTGCTCGGATACTGCGCCGTGGACTCTGTAAGCGAAATACAAAAAGAGAAAATAAGTAAAGCGTGCGGTCATGTAAGGGCCAATTGCTTTGTTAGAGTTCAACTGAGTCGCTTTAGGTGAACTACTCAAGAGTATCGATTAATATTCTTACTGTTCCATGACATTTTAGCATAGTCAGCGGCACGACGGTAGTCATCGTGTTCTGCGAAACGAATTACAAACAAATAACGAAATCAAAAGTAAATTAAGTGTATGTGCAGGTTAGAAATTAGTGCGCGCTATTCAAATGCGTGACTATGGCTCAGCCAAATCGATATAAACACATGTATATCGTATATGTTAGTAGGGTGAGGGAAGCAAAATAGTGCCAGGGCCTGTGCTGGCCAATGTTTGGGGCCTGGCTTACTCGTTTGCTGTTGTGCATAGTTGGCGGGGCTCTTGTAGTACGCCTGATGCTGCTGGCTGGGCGGCGAGGGGCTGCGTCCGCGTTTCACAGACGCCGCCTGGGTGCCCGGCGCAGGCGGCTGCTAATGAAATTTAAACAAATTAAATAATGTTTATTCTTCGATATAGTGCACATGTTTTACCTTTTGCAGTATAGGCAGCTGATGGTGTATACGACCGGAAGTCAAAAATACCTGGGCTGTGGCTGCGCTGGCCGCCGCCGCCTGCTGCATGGCCTGCACCTGCTGCAGGGCAAACAGTTCGTTCTCTTTCGCCTGTTTTTTGCGCGTTTCGTCATCGTTTAGCACCTTCTTCAGTTGCACCACCAGCTGGTGCTTCTTGTTATACAAATCGGCCACCTGCTCGTCCAGTCGGCTGATCTCACTACGTGTATCCGCTAGCGACAAATTATTTTCGCGTTCACGTGCTTCTCGCTCGCGCCGCAGGCGCAGCTCCTCGCATTGTCTTTCATACTCTGTACGTATAATATAATGGGCATTATTGTTCATTAATCATATTTAATTGCAGTTACCCTCCTGTCTGCGCTTTCGGTCGGCTAGAATAAAGCCTTTAAGTGACCCTCGCAGTTTTTCTGCACGCTCTGCAGCTGCGGCTTGCACAGCCGCATTGTTATTGTTCACCGCAGACGCTGGCGGCATCTTTGTGTTATGCTTAGTTATTTTGCCAATTTTATAAGCTTTTATGGGACAGGCACGCAGCGCGTAAATTGTGTTAAACCAAACCCAAAAAAACAGGCCAAAACGCCACAGCAGTTGGCTAAACTGAAACTGATTTATTTAATGCCCAAATGGCGCGGTGTTGTCACGTCTGCGCGCGTAATAGTTTTTGTTTAATGCAGAGCAAAGCAGGTCGAATTAGTAGTGAAATAATTGTCCCAACTTGCTTAATAACATTTCGCTTTATATGCTGCTTATTAGTTTTTAATTCTGGCCTTAAACTAAATAATAAACAATTTGTTGTTTTCAACGCACGCGGGCTGGCAACTCTGCTTGTGGCACACTATAGTTGTCTCTTGCGCACTTATGTTGATAACAGCTGGTTGCGTAGAGTTTGTTATTAACATCTGGTCACACTTAAGGCTGCACAACTATCGATAGCGACCAACTCATCGATAGTAGTAAATCTAGCAACTTGGCTCAGTTGCAGTCGAGTTTTCTTTGCGTCTTGTCACTGCGCGGTAGAAAATCACCAAAAATTCGCTTTCATACAACAAAAAGTGCTTAATAATATATATATTAGTGATATAAAGTGCAACCGCAGTTATCGCCACTGTGATTTGTGCTAAAATACGCGGGCCTAACGCTTTTGGCAGGTTATTCAATACAAATGCTGTGAAATGTGTGTTCAGTTCTTTGATTAACCCACTTTAATTTTGTGCCTGCCAATAAGATTTTTATAGCGTCGAAATAAACAAGAAAAAAAGGCGGCTAAAATAAGAGGAACCAGCGCAGCAAGCAACAAAAACTCCAACATCACAACTATGGCCAGTGAGTAATAACAGCAAGTTAGAAATAGAAATAAAATTATGCTTGAATTTTATGCGCACAGTTTGCGTAGCAGCTCCTAAAACCATTTCAGGCTGCATGCTTAATTCAGTTCTTAGGATAAACAAATGCAACTCATGCGTGTCATTGTGTGTGTGTGTGCGTGTTTGTGTGTGTGGCAATGTCTACATTTTATGTGCGCCTTTATATTTTACGAACTGCCGCTGAATGCACAACAGATTCGAGTACATACGCCCCGCTGCCAGAGACCAGGTGCTTCAAGTGTCTGTCTGTCTGCCGGCAAGAAAAGTTGTGGCAAGTGTGTTGTTGGTGGGAGGGTGGTGGGGGGAAAGGTTGCGGCAGCCTGCCGTCGCCGCCGCCGTCTTTTCCTCGGGGGAGTCATGTGTGAAAAATCAATATTTACGCACCATACCGTTTGTTGTTGTTGTTTTGCGCTGCACTTTGCACGCTTAAATGTTTAAGCCCAACCTGGTCACACTCAGTGATCGCCTTGTTACACTCTTAAACGGAATCCAATCAGCGCTTACATTAAAGTCTGAGCTAACTTAAGCTCAATCAGTTTGTCATAATTATTGTCAATTGTGGAGTAAGCATTAGCAAGCCATATTTTTGCATATCTGCAAATCTGAATAACGACTCTGTAGTCCAATTAGAAACGTATGTGGGATACGGAATTGGATGAGCAATTCATGTTCACCTTTGCTGGTCACACTTGGCGATCGTCGTTACGTGTTTAACTCTTCTACGTAATCCAATCAGAATTTCATTCCATTTAACTGTCAACCACCTTTCAGCAGCAAACACTCACCCGACGACGACTCCCATTAATAAATGAATATGCCCCTGTGAGGTGCCAGCTTTACCGGCAATACCAACAACATGCAACCCCCCTGGGGCATAACAACAAACGCACACACACACACACACACACACGCACACAAATTGTACGTGCCGGCGCACATTTAACGCCACCCCCCTCAGTTGGGTAACTGCTGCAGCTGCGTCCCATTCCCCCCCAAAACTCACTTTAGATTTTAATTGGTCCTTTGTGTCTCGCACCACCCACCATCGCAGCGCCTGGCCACACTGATAAGGCATATCGTTTGCCAGAAACACCCTGCGCTCAAATTTTGCATTCGGTTTGGGTCCTGCCTTTGCTTTTCTTGATTCTTTATTGTTATTATTATTATTTTCGGGCTTTTCATTCGTTTCACGCAGCTTTAGTCGAGATTAGCTGTGTGTGGGTTTTCCTAGTTTTGGATTTGTGATTTTTCTTCTTCTGCTTCTCCTCTTGCTTTTCTAACTGCTAATAAGATTTTTGGTCTGCGCTTAATGGCCTTGACTATGGCTGCGTAGGGGGCGGGGCGGAACTGTGCGCCCGGAATGTGCGCAATTTTAATTGAGTTTGGTCCCCATTCAAATTGGCATAGAAATTAATTTCAATTAACTCGAGCTTTGAGCTACAGACGAAGGACACGCGTTTCTGTCAGCGAAAAGTTTGAAGCATGCTTTTGGGACTGAAGCGCTGTCAGCTTGTCAGTTAGTTGGCCAATTCGCAATCAGACAGCTTTTGTTTTATTTAGGCCAAAGTGTGCCACACTTCAGGCAGTTGACAACAGCGCGCTGAGCTGCTAGAAAAGTTTAAGTTTGACATGAGGTTAAAGGTCATGCTAGCTTTAAGATATGCTAACATTATGGTTGGTTTTAGTTTTGACCAAGCTTATATTCTTTAGTCATAATTTACCTATATTTATCAAACATAAGTTAGTTTTGGGAGCTAAGGCGATGCTTTAAGTATTTCACTCACAAGAGTGAAAAATAAGTGGAAAACCTTTTTATGATATTACGTCGAAATTCATTCGAGAATTAACAATAACTATTCGATTTGTGACAAATTCATGCATGAAACTGATTTTTTAAATTCTTTTTTAAAAAATCCCTGTAAAGTATCATGCAAAGCATGAAAAAATCGCAAAATTCACACCAACCGGCGGAAAATGGGTGAAAAGTAATAATCTGGCAAATTTGCATATATCAAGCTTTGTGTGGGAGCTACTTTTGCTTACAAATTGTGCTCAAATAAATCATTCAAATGGACGTGTGTTTCGTGTCAAATAAATTCGTTAGCAAACAGGTTAATTGAATTAGTTTCGATGTGGATTGTGAATTGGAACTGTGTTTCAATTTGCTGCGACTTTATTCAAAATTAAATGTTTGAAGCTAGCTACCGCAGTTCACACAATTACACATAGATAGATACATACACAGACATACATGTATATCAAGTCAAAATTTTTGCTTACGCAAGCTGCCGCAGGACGCTGGAGCAGTGCAGCAGCCGGCGCCCAAGCCATGGACCCGGACCAGCGTCTGGCCAACGGCTGCCTGAGATTGGCCGTCGGCGAGCTGAGCGTGGGCAATTATACGCTGGCCATGGGCCTGATCAATGAGGGCATGGCACGCAACCATGGCAATCACAATGAGATCATGGCCCTGCTCGAGCTGAAGAACATTGTGGTGCGTTTGCGGCTCAAATGCGAAACGCCCGGCCAGCTAATCGGACCGACCTGCAAGTCCGCAGCGCTGCCGTATAGCTTCACCGTGGAGATGCTCGACGTTGTGCAGAAGGTGCTGCGTTGCCGCAATCATTACGAGGTGCTGCGCATCTCGCATCATGCCACCTACTCGGAGGTGAAGCGTGCCTATAAGCGTCTGGCGTTGCGCCTGCATCCGGACAAGAATCGTGCGCCCGGCGCCGATATCGCCTTTCGGCGCATCAACGAGGCGGCCGACACGCTGACGGACAATCAGAAGCGCATCGAGTACAATTTGTTAACTGCCGTTGGCGATTGCTTTGGCGGCAAGGCCAGTCTCTATGGCAAGGATGTGAAGACGGCGGGCGTACAGTATGAGCCGCACAGAGAGCAGCAGCCGGACGAGGAGCAGCAGGGGGATCAACCACGACGCAGCTACCAGCCGGCCAATCAGCGTGTGCCGCAGCGACAAAGTCTCTATCAGACCGAACAGCTGGTCATTGGACTTGTAGCCGCCCTGGTGTTCATTATCATCACGGTCCACTATTTGTCCACAGCGCCCAACTATAGTTTTACGCCCACCAGGTAAATCGGAAGAGTGTTCCAATTAGAGTTCTGCATCGGTTAATTTAGTTGCTGCAAACACGAGTACTCAATCGAATAAACCGATTCAAACCCGTTGTTCGACCTGCTCGAGTCTGCAACATGTTCGAGCTGTGTTCGAACGCAACCAAAATAGTCGAGAGTTTGAAGCGAACTCGAGCCTATTTCTTCTTGGTTTGAACTGACTGTTCGTTTGCAACTCGAACAGCTCGAGCATAAAGAATGTTCGCTTGGCTCGATGCAGGGCTCTAGTTGCCATCAACTGCAGTTGAAAATTTTCGTCGTTTACCTTGCAGCAGCCACAGCGTGCGACTGGTGAGCCGGCTCTGGCGTGTGCCCTACTTTGTGACGCCCAAACTGGCGGCCAGCCAAACGCCTAAGCAGCTGGAGCGCATGGAGTCGGAGATCGAGGAGATCTATCTGACGGAAATCAAGCACAACTGCAAGCAGGAGCGCAAGCTGCGTGAGTTTGGGGCGGGCTTACATCTCCGCTAGCTTCATAGTTACAACTCTAAATCCTTTGTAGGCGACAAGCTGTTGCAACGCGCTCGCAACACGAACAATCACAATTTGCTTGATCACGCGCTGAAGATGCCAACGCCCGCCTGCCACGCCCTCATCAAGCTGGATCAGTTCAAAAGCCAGCCGCTGCTATTGGACAATATTTCGGATAAGAATGACTCGTGGGATTAAAAATCGAAACAAAAACCAAAAAAAAAAAACAAACTGAACTCGGACCAAATCTTAAATCAGACGAAATCTTAATGTACTTCAGACTTTTACAAAATTAACATATATGCTGTACATGTATTGGGTATTATTTATAAAAAGAGAAATGTTATTTTTTTTAAAACACTTGCATAAGTTATTTATATGTGAAAAGATGTATCTGAAGAGTTATCTCTGCAAGCCAAATGGCCAATTAATTGCAAGAGGTTGGCAACTCTGTAGCCCGATAGAGCATAAAAACTACCCATGAACTACCCTACTCTACTCTCCTCGCATCAGGGAACTCGGCAACTAAAAGAGCTAGGGCTCTTAAATGGGGCGTGGTTCTAGTTGTATACCAAATGTAAACTAAGTTGACACAATTTTTATCGGAGTTACTACAAAAATCGATAAAAATCGATTTCCTAGCCAACTTATTTGCGCATATCTTAAAGCTATGATCGGCAAATTTGGAATAATTAATTTCTCGCAGTTGCTACAAAAATCGAAAAAAATCGATTTCTAAGCCAAGTTTCTTGTGAATGTCTTGCATATTTTCTTGTGGATACAGCTCAGTATCCAATAAAGTATATATGTATATATATATATATTTTTGATAAGCACTAAGCGATTTATCTTTCTATCTATATATCTGTCTGTCTATCTATCTATCTGCCTGTCTATCTATCTATCTATCTATCTGCCTGTCTTTCTGTCTTTCTATCTGTCTATCTACCTATCTGTCTATCTATCTATCTATCTGTCTTTCTATCTATCTATCTGTCTTTCTTTCTGTCTATCTATCTATCTATCTGTCTTTCTATCTACCTATCTTTATATCTGCCTATCTGTCTTTCTGTCTATCTATCTGTCTTTCTATCTATTTGTCTGTCTATCTGTCTATCTATCTATCTGTCTTTCTATCTAACTGTCGTCTATCCGCCTGAACATAGAAATATCTGTTCTTTCCAGTTTAGTTAAAGCTTTTATATGTGCATGGACTTGTCTGTCAGCTTATTATTCTAAAAATTTCAAAGCTATTGAACGATAAATATAAAAGTTATTCAAGAGTAACTTTTTCTGTAGAGCCAAAAAGGGCGCAGCTGTCATATTTTGAAGCATGAGCTCAAATAATTTGTGTAAAAAAAAAAAGCGGATTGTAATTTAACGATGCGGTTGCCATGTCGCCCGTTTATTGTCCTGTGCTCGTCTAACCCAGTTTTGTTTTGGCCAAAAGTGCACACGGGGCGAAAAATAAATAAATAGCCAAAAAAAAAAAAAATGATATGGGCCTGCCACGCCCCGCCCCCCCAAAGCAATTGGCCCACAATTGCTGCCAAGCGCAGACCGAGAAGCTAACGAACTTGGGGACATAGCCTGAATGCTGAACACGAATTGGTGAATACTGAATACTGAATACTGAATACTGAATACTGAATACTGAATAGTGAATACTGAATAGTTGAATAGCGAATAGTTGAATACCGGCGGGTGCCAGTTACAGCAAAATCCCAAATACAAATCCAACCAGGCACGCAAATGGAGCCAGACGAACAACAACTTTGATGTTGATGCGTTCCACTCACATAAAAGAAGTTGCGGCGGGGGCAGGGATGCGGGCGGAAGTGGCACGTTGCACCTGCCACGTCTGCCACACAAATGTTGGCAACACACGGCAACTGTTCAACTGCAACTGCAATTTCCAGCAACAACAACAACAACAACAACAAATGCAACAATTTCACTCGAAATGCAATGCATTCAGTTATTGGAACGGCATAAGGGTAACACATTTGTTCTATGTGCCAGGCAGGGTTGTGCGGCGCCGTGCTGGGTTGCCCTTACAGTGGCCGCGTTTCTATGCCAAATGCTTGAGCCGTGCTTTTCTAAAGACCTGTAACCATTAGAGAGCCCAAAAGGGTTGTCTGCAAGTGCTCTCAAATGCTTACAACTGGCAGCTGTTGGCAACTCTGAACCCCGAATCTATGAACCTCAGCTCTACTCTACTCTACTCGGCAACTATAAGAGCTAGAGGCCTTATATTGGATATGGGGCTGCTTTTAAAGCACACTTGGACTCAGTTGATATCATTTGCTTGATAACTTTCGCAGTTGCTACAGAAATCGATAAAAATCGATTGCCAAGCAAACTTATTTCAAGATATGATCAACAAATTTGGTATGTGGTTTTACTACTATTGCATATACATATGCAGGTTTTTCTTCTCTTATTATTTCACTGTTTGCCCCAAAATCGATAAACATCGATTCAATATTTAAGAGATTTTTAGACTAGGAACTTTGAAATCGTTCGAGTATTACATATATATGTATATATATACATATATATAATAACTTTATTGATAATTTCGCTGTTTGCCCGAAAATCGATAAATATCGATTTTATTTCTTAGAGGTTATCAGAACTATAGCCCTCATATTTGAAATACAGGCACCCGTATACGAAGCGCAACTGTTATGCATTTCATTTTAACGATAACTTGAGCTTTCTTGTATATGTAGAAAACTTACATATTTTTGGGTTTATCGATAAGTACACCCTGTGTACAGGGTGTCTCGTAGTCACGCTCTTGCCTCAGCAACATTCGGTCCATTTTTTTGTTGTTTTGGGTCCACATTCAATGTTTTGTTCAACTTTTATTCATTATTTATGCTCCACAAAGCTGCCTGAATGCCCTTTCTCGCCCACTCTCGTCTAGCTATTTTTGTTGTTGTTGTTGTTGCCACTTTTCAACTTGGCTTCGGTTCGGTTCGAGTCTGGCCCTTGCCCTTCGCTTGGCTTCTGCTGAGACGGGGGGAAAAAGCTTATCAGAATAGCATTAGACGGGGTTTCGGGCCATGTGTTTGTTTTTTATGCCCTACGCCGGGCTAAGGGATAATCACTTGTTGAGAACAGCCTGTGCTGAGCTCTACATTGGACTACTTTTGATTCCTTTTAGGGGAGTTTACTTTCGTCCCAGTCAATATGCTGGTTTTATGAGGTGGAAAAAGCAGGGAAGTGGAATTGAAAGCACAAGAGCAAATAGTTGAAATGTGTGGATAGGAATAGGAACTTGCTGCTTATTTAATATTGTCTTATTGTGTTTAAAGAATTTTATGCCTAAAGTGCAACTGTTTTTGGCTCAAATTAAGTGAGGATTAAGGATTCCTACACCACGAACTCCTTGACAGCATTTGACCAACTATTTCTTTCACTCGCAGATAGATATACATGCTGTGTAGCTATTATCAGCCGACTTTGCTATCGATTCTGGCCTTGCAAACGTCTATTAACCCTTAGGCAGCTTTAACTAGTTGGGAATTATAAACGTCTAGCTACGAAAGCGAGACAACCAGTTTATGTTTAAAGTGTCAACTATGACTCGCTCGCTCTTTTTAATATTAATATCATTTCTAATAGACTTTTTAAAATATGATTTGTAAGGGTATTTAATATTCGTTGCATGGCTTATCCTTTCGTTTCTTGCCTTTTTGCTGGCTTTATTTTTTGTTGCCTTCGCTTTTTCTGTTGCCAGCTGCGATGTTGGAGAATTTATGCAAATTGACTGTTTGTCTGTTGCCCGAAGGATTTCTCTCGCTCTCTCTCTCTCTCTCTCTCTCTCTCTCGCTCTTGCTCTCTCTCTGTCTCTCTTTTCCCGCAGCCTGGCCAGCAAATGAGCATTTAATGGGAGACACGCTTTAAGCATTTGCACATAATTTTCTGGTGAACTAAATTGCGCTGAGCTGACAATTCGCCAACAAATGATATTACATTTTCTGCTTCTTTATTTTTTTTGTGGCCAATAACCGCCGGAATTGTGAGCAATAAATTTGCCAGGCTACGCTGCGCTGTGGCATGCCTCGCGTGCCGCCAATAAATAAAAATAAAAGTGCCCTTAATATTTACAACATATTTAGTTTAACGAAATGGTTTGTGTCCCTTCCTTTAGCCGAAATGGACGAGCTCATCGAGCAGCTGAAAACGACAAGCGTCAGCCTGGACAATACGACGACGACGCTGCTCTGCGAGATTTCGGCCACAAAGGATCCCAAATTGTTTGACAAGCACGAGCTGGCCGATTGCTTTCTGCGTCTGACACAGTGCGAGGACACGACCGTGCGCAGGGAGGCGGCCAAATGCATTGCCGAGATAACCAAATCGGAGGTGCAACGAAAAAAGTTCACCAAACGCGACATCATCGCTGCCTTCCTCGAGTGCCTGCGCCATGTGCCCGCCGCGGATGGCAGCATGGAGCTGCCCATACAGATATGCCGGGCGCTGGGCAACATTTGTTATCTGAACGATGAGGCGCGTGATCTCATTTTGGAGCTGCAGGGCGATGCGGTGCTATTGCGCCTGCTCGACATAGCCGAGATCGAGGATGTGGCCAATGCGCCGCAGTTCATCAAAGTGCGCGGCGGCTTGCTCTCCAATTATCTGTTGGGCGGCGAAGGTCTGGCCAAGCGTGCCATGGAGCTGGGCATAATGCAACAGCTGCAACGCATTGTGGACACGGGCGCCGACAATGTCGAAAAGCACGAGGATCTGTTGCTCAACACGTTGCCGCTGCTCAGCATACTCACCGAGAATGTGGCCGATTTGAACTTTGAATCGCAGCTGAATATCAAATTATCACGCATTTTGGCCGCCTCCACAAATCCCGATCTGGCCGAAATGTGTCTCGAGCTGTTGCACTATCAGGCGGAAAGCGACGAGGTCAAGCTGCTGCTGGCCAAGGATGGCCTCTGCGAGACCATCTACAATCTGCTGGAGAAATACAAGACGCTGGCCAGCACCAGCGAGGCGCGTGCGCTCATGAAACTGGCCTGTGAACTGATTGTGCTCATCCTGACGGGCGGTAAGTGCCTGTGACTACTTCTAGTTCTACTCTCGCTCTCTCTCTCTCTCTAATACTTACTCTCCTCTGGCAGATGAATCCATGCACTATTTGTACACCACGCCGCTGCTGAAGAACATGGTCGATTGGCTGGACTCAACAGATATTGATCTATTGACCACGGGCGTCTTGGCCCTGGGCAATTTTGCGCGCACCGACAGTCATTGCATTTACTTTGTGGAGCAACAGACCATGAAGAAGCTGCTACAGGTGTTGGCCAAAAATAATGGCGTCAAGGACGATGTGCGTCTGCAGCACGCACTGCTCAGTGCACTACGCAACCTGGTCATACCCAAGCCGAACAAGAATGCGGTCATTCAGGCGGGCCTCGTGCAGACCATATTGCCCATGCTGGAAATCCATCAGCCGCCGGTTGTGTTCAAGCTGCTCGGCACGCTGCGCATGACCGTAGATGGTCAGGGTGAGTCCAACATGTGCCACATAATTGCAAACAGCTTCGCTTGACACTTGACTACACGCATTTACAGAGAAACTGGCACTGGAGCTGCTGAAGAACAAGACGCTGATCGAGCAGCTGGTGCACTGGAGCAAATCGTCCGACTATGCGGGCGTCACTGGCGAATCGCTGCGTCTGATGGCCTGGCTGATTAAGCACGCGTATCTCAATAAGATTGCCTATGCGCTGCCCCGCAAAGGTGATGCCCCGGCCGAACAGATTGCGGACAAGATACCCTTGGCCCATGACTACGATCGCAGCAGTCTCAGTGAATTTCTGGCCAATGAGGGCACCGTCGAGGCCATGGTCAGCATGCTGACAGCACAGCATCTGGTCATGCAGAACGAGGCACTGATTGCCCTATGCATACTCTCTGTGGTGTATCTATCGAAGCCCACCGAGGCGGAGCAGGCGCAACGTTTGCAGGATGAGCTCATCAAATGCAATGTGGGTGCCAAGCTGGCGGAGCTCATTACCAAATCATCGGACAGCATGACCAAGGAGATTGTCGAGAATCTGGAGAATTGCATTAATCTGCTAAAGACAGCCGATAAACTGGTCGCACATCTCGATCAGCACAACATAAACGAGCTGCTCAAATCCATACCCATTCTAACCGAATACTGCACCTTGTAAGGATTATAGGCAGCGGGAACAGGCACATTTGCATTTATACGAGAGAAATCTACCCTCGCTGTCCAAGCACCGCCAGTTGCCTATTTCAGCCCACACTCAGAGACAGACACACCCAGACAGACAGAGACACACTCCCAATTGTAGTTTCCACCTTAGAGCAACGATTCAGATCTTAGACTTGATTATATATAGTTTCATTAACCTGAAACCGAACAGACGTGAACAGAACAGATGATACGGGAATGTATTTTTTAGACGCAAGCGTATTTTTACTACATTTACCACATAAAACATATAATTAATTAAATATACATGCATACTATATATATACACATAATATATATATATATATACACGTATGTATTAATTAAGGCATATAAAAACATTTCTGTTACATGATTTTTAAGAGCACAATAACAACAAAACGAGGTGATATCGCTAAATATATTAAATAAATGTATTTTACGTATTGTACTTATAATTTGTATTTGAACAATTTACAAAAAAAAAAAAAAAAAAAAAAACATTTGTTGGCACACATCAAAAAACAATTTCAAGCACAATTTTGCATGCAATTTGTATTAAACATTTTAATTGTTGCACTTTTCAAAATTTATAATTAATATTAGTACCGTAAAACTCACCGAAATTCTCTCACACACACACATACACACAGTTGGAATTAACATTTTTTAAACAATTTATAGCAGAACACAAAAGAAAAATTGTAACCTTATAACAATCAGCGAAAATAGCTTAAACTCGAATGAAATATGCAAATTTTACAAAGTATATATATATATATTTAACATTTTAACAATAATTATTGTACTCGATTTGTGGTCACCAAACAACAACAACAACAACAAGAAAATTTCTTAAACCTAACACGTAAGGCAAGTTTAAGCACAATTTAAGAAAATATTTATATAACGCGTTGAAACACACAAATATTTATAAATTTGAAACACAATAATGTACATTTAAATAGTTCAAATACAATTTGAAATGCATGAGAAAATAAAATGAGAGAGAAAACCAAAGAAAATTTCCAGTAACGGTTTCGGACTGCTTTTCGACAATTTTCTAAAAACCGTTTCAAAACCGTTTTGAGCGGGCTTGATTCGGTTTACTATGCGAGTACTTTCCTTGAAAAACTTGGCAAGCTGTGGCGTATAAATACTTGAAGTTATGAATATTTTTGTTTTTTTTTTTTTTAATATTAATTTTAAATACTTACCGATATTTTTCGATTTGGTAGCGCCGTACTGCCGAGAAAAACGTAAGCAGAACGCCACAACCTTCCCCGTTTAACGTCGAATTCAATTAATTTGTTTTGGTTATTTTCGCGCTTGCGTAAAACGGTCACACTGATCTCTAATAAAAGTCAGACGCTAACGCTACGGAAAGTTTTTGTCATTTTATTTTGTTTTAACATGCTGAGAAAGTGTTTTTATTCAAGTGCTTTGCGAGCTCCATTTAAACGCCAATAATAACGCATATTTTGTGCTGCATTAACACTAAAACAAACAATTGTGATGCGAAAGACCCGCTCGCAAACTCAGGCGGAAAATGCCGCTTCAACCACACCGCAGCAATCAGCACCAGCAGCAGTAAACACATTTGATGCGGCTAAATTCAAGGTAACTTTATCTTTCAATGTTTCATTTAATGCACTTAAGCATTCAAAAAACAGTGTATTTTAGTAAGAAAAAAAAAACAATTGATAAGTAAAAACAATGTGACCGCAGGCAAGCCTCATTTTCAGCGCCCCCTGGTGCAACATACGCAAACGCTTGCTGCTAGACAAACGATTACTTTACAACACTATCATCCGCCATATTTCCTCCGACAAAACAAATTTGTGCGATTAAAAAGATAAATGCGGGGGGACTTAAAATAATAAATGTGTTGAATATCAGTAAATGTTTACATTAGTTACAAACCAATACATTAGTAATATAAAAGCGGTAATTGTGATGAAAATCATGGCTATGCCTTCGAACGCCATTTTCGCCCGTGTCGTTCAAGGTAATGTACAATTTGGGACATGCGATTTTGTATCCACTGTGCGGTCTGTGTGTAGCTTTTTTTTTTGCAAAGAATAAGCAATACAGAGCCGGCGTTTATCTAGCGCTTAAATGTTGTAATTGACTGGCCAAAAGCATATACTTTTTATGACTATATGCATATGCACATGGAACAAATGTCTTATGTACATTTCGGTAGAGCCACACACATTCACGCACACATGCAATACATACCCAAATGCCATTAGCTGTGTGCGTGTGTGTGTGTGTGCAGCGTCGTCGTGCCTTTTAGTCTGTTACTGTTATTTTACTAGCCTTCTCCTCCACCCACACCTTCTGCTTGCAGGAATGTGAGCAAATGGTGCAGATGCTACGCGTCGTAGAGCTGCAAAAAATCTTATCGTTTCTGAACATTTCCTTCGCTGGACGAAAAACCGATCTGCAAAGTCGCATCCTATCGTTCCTGCGTACTAACCTGGAGCTGCTCGCACCCAAGGTACAAGAAGTTTACGCTCAATCCGTGCAAGAACAAAGCGCCACGCTGCAGTACATAGACCCAACCAGGATGTACTCGCACATGCAGCTGCCCACTGTGCAGCCAAATAATGCGAGTCTTGTGGGCGGTGCACCGACCCAGGTGCCACAAGTGGGCGCCGGCAATCCCGCCCAGATACCTGTCGGTGCTGGCGGTGCGCCCGGCAATATGATACCCTACCTGCACTCGCACACCATGAACAGCCAAATGCCCATACATCCCGATGTGCGTCTGAAAAAGCTTGCATTCTACGATGTCCTTGGCACACTCATCAAACCATCGACTCTGGTGCCGCGCAACACACAGCGAGTGCAAGAGGTGCCTTTCTATTTTACGCTGACGCCACAGCAGGCTACAGAGATCGCCACAAATCGCGATATACGCAACAGTTCAAAGGTGGAGCACGCCATACAGGTGCAGCTGCGCTTCTGTCTCGTGGAGACATCGTGCGACCAGGAGGATTGCTTTCCACCCAGTGTCAATGTCAAAGTGAACAACAAATTGTGTCAGCTGCCTGTGAGTACTAACTACAATTTATTTATCCATATATTTAAATGTTAATTACCCACGCGCACAATCCAAATCGTGAGATTTAGGAAGCTGAAAATGCGGGTTTTAGGAAACGTAAGAAATTGTTTTCGATTGTAGAAGTGATTCACACTTTTCGGAAAACGTGGAAAGTTGGCGTCCAAGTTTGTTTGAAGAACGGCTCAAATTTCGTTCGATCAGCATAAAAAGTTTATATATTCATTTCAGCAGCACGTGTTCCTGTTTGATTTAATGAAAATTGCCTTTTGTACCTTTAACTAATTCTCCTTTGCTGCTCTACAGAATGTCATTCCTACAAATCGCCCAAACGTGGAACCGAAACGTCCACCACGGCCGGTGAATGTGACCTCAAATGTCAAACTGTCGCCGACTGTGACCAACACAATAACGGTTCAATGGTGTCCGGACTACACGCGCAGCTACTGCCTCGCCGTCTATTTGGTAAAGAAACTAACATCCGCACAGCTGTTGCACCGCATGAAGACTAAGGGTGTCAAACCCGCGGATTACACGCGTGCTTTGAGTAGGTTACAAGTAGAGAATTTCAAATCGATCAGAACATTGACGATATGTTTGAATTTCAGTTAAGGAGAAGCTTACCGAGGACGCTGACTGCGAGATAGCCACGACCATGCTGAAGGTGTCGCTTAATTGCCCGTTGGGCAAAATGAAAATGTCGCTGCCGTGCCGAGCATCAACATGCTCCCACTTGCAGTGCTTTGATGCCAGTCTCTACCTGCAAATGAACGAGCGCAAGCCCACCTGGAATTGTCCAGTCTGCGACAGGCCGGCCATCTATGATCATTTAGTAATCGATGGGTACGGTTTATTCAGTCTACATTTTGGCAATACAATATATTTATGTATCTATTCCTGCAGCTATTTTCAAGAGGTATTAGGCTCGTCGCTGCTGAAAAGCGACGACACTGAGATTCAGCTGCATCAGGATGGCTCCTGGAGCACTCCGGGCTTGCGCAGTGAGACACAAATACTGGACACGCCGTCAAAGCCTGTTTCTAAAGTGGAGGTCATATCGGATGATGTCGGTGCGTAGTAAATGATGATAATTGTCTGCCCCATTCGGTGGATTTGTGGATTATAATCGTGGAGTACTAATTTGTATATTGTTCAATTTGCGCAGAACTGATTGATGACACAAAACCGATGAAGTCTGATCTGTCTCCAGCGCCCGAGGAGCAGCCAACGTCCACGTCCAACAGTGAAACCGTAAGTGCAACCAACTTTCCTAACTTTCCTAATCATATTACTTATGTTTGTATCTTGTGCCGTAGGTGGATCTAACCTTAAGTGATTCGGATGATGATATGCCGCTGGCCAAGCGGCGACCGCCAGCCAAACAGGCGGCTGCCACGTCCACATCGAACGGTACGGGCGCCGCTCAACGTGCCTATGCCTCGTCACAGCAACAGCAGCAACCGGCAAAAACTGGTACGTTGGATCCATTTTTGTAATAAGATGAAGCAAAGCAACAGGCAACAATCGATTTGTTGAACACACTTTGTATAGCAAAAACAGATTTCAAACAAATATTTATAAAACGTTAGGGTAACATATACACATAAGGCAATATTCATACACACACACACCACATACACACACCATCATCATACACACACACGCACACCACATACCAGCCCCTCAAAAGCTTGTCAACTCAAGTTGCCTTCTTAACTTGCTATGAAAATTTCCCCCTTCCCTTCTGTCTGTTTTGTGCACTTTTCACAAGCTTTTCGAAAATTATAACTATTAAGAGTTATTTAAGCAAATCGGAATTAGATTGAAATTCGAATCTAATCTATTGGGAATTGTGTGGAGTTTGAGAATTGAATTGAAATGGTCTCGGCCATTGATCTGTCTCCATCCTGTAAATCTATGGATATACCAAGCGCCAGTTGACTGAATCTGTCAGACTATGGTCCGTTTTAGACAAGGCTACGCCATCCGGCCGGATGCCGATGCTCAATAATAGGCGTCAGTTTCTGTAGTCAGGACTTTATATATTTGCTGTAATCACAATTTGTACATAAATGCAATTTTCTTATAGATATATTAAAAAAAACTAAGCGTGCGCCAATTTATGAGCACGTTGGTATTCGCTTATGTCTACGGTCACGGTAGGTTATATCGTAGTCCCGTTATTCAACATAGAATTCGTTTTATCTATGTGCATATCTTACAGTAATGCAGTTAACAAGGCGCAACCGTGACGTCACACACTCAATACAAACTCACCCGATTGAACACTTCGAACACATTTATATATATATATATACATGAATTCAATGTTAACTCCAAATGTTTTCGATTATTTGTTTTCTTTTTAATTGTGCAAGAGTTTACTGTGCGTCCCCTTGTTTACCTGTATTTACATTGATTTGTTTAAATTTTATGCATCTCCGATTTAATTATATTTATTTATTGTCAGCAAACATACAATTGTACTCTGTTTGAAATATAATTAAGTTTTTTTTATTGTTCTCACTTTTTTGCCCAAATCGAAAACTGTGGCCACACAGAAAATAACTGTTTTATATATACATATATACACATATGTATATACAATTTAAAGTTTTGTAGTAACTTGTGCAACTCTCTCTCTGTCTCTCTCTCTCTGATTCTATTTTCTCTCTCCTCTCTCACACTCTCTTTATATATATATTTGTAAATATATGTATATTCTATTCTCTTCTCTTCTCTGCATTTTTTTCGACCATCGACTCTACGAAAGATTCCCCCGAGCAGCAAACACAGCAAGCGATGCCGTCGCCTGAAACGCTACAACAACAACTTTTGGTTGGGGATCAGCCAACGGCTGCAATGCATGCCAGTCTATTGGAGTCCCTCGCCGCTGCAGTAGCGGATCAAAAGCATTTTCAACTCTTGGATCTGGCTGCAGTGGCGGCCGCTGCTGCTGCCACGGCGTCTGCCTCAGCGCAGAATCCAAATACAGCTCCATAGACAGACACACACACACACACGTTCACACATATATGTAACAATTGTAAACAGTTTCACACACACACATGCGCACACAAGATTGTGCTTTTTACATGTTATGCTTTCGTTTTGTTTTCGTTGGCTTTGCTTTCGTTTTGTTGTTGCCCACTTTCGCTCGTTTCCTTTGCTGGCATTTAATCCCACACACACACACACACACACACACCCATCTGTATACATGTATATGCCGAGTATCAGAGGCTATTTAACTGATATTTTCATGTTCACATTCATTTTAAAAGCATTTTTACCGTTTGCTCTTTCTCCCTTGTGCTGGAGACCCTTACAATCTCTCTTGTGGCGGCATTTCTCAACTATTTTTCTCTTATGCCTATTTTATTTGCTTGATTATCATGACTATTAATCACATACAATCATTATCAGAATGTTTTATACAAATACTTGCAACTCGAAATACGGTTTGATAAAGTTTCAAAAGCGAATCGCTCAAAATGCCCTTTAAAATAGTTGCTGCCTGTTTGTTGCTGTTCCTAATTTTCTATAATTCTATTATTTATATTCTTTTGATTACCCTTCGTATTCAATTTATTTCAGGCCTCTACACTTAATATTATATTTGTTATCGCTTGAGTTTATATATGTTATTCTCCTCTTCTTAATTTATCTGTGTGTTGTGCTTGCCTCGATTAATACACACAAACATACCCCCACCCACCCACACACACACACACATAGTAAACACAACAAACTACGTTTTGCAACACATAATTAATTTATTTATTGGGTTGTTTATTTTTTGGCGTCAACCAACACTTCGTAATATGTATTTTTAGTTAAAAAACAAAAAAACAAGAAGAAAATACACAGAAACAAATAGAACTAAACATTAAACAATAGCGTAATAATAAACATAAATCAAATGTTAATGTTTAAGTCTCTTTACAATTATTCCTAATTCATATAGAAAAGCAAACGGAGTGGAACAAGAATCGCATCGATTTTAAGTTATATTTCGTGCATATTTTAGCAATTAAGTTAAAGTTTTTCCTATTTTTCTTGGCATATTCGGCTCGAGTTTGCTTAATAAAAAAAGAAAAACAAAGGGATACATTCAACAAAACCCAATTTCAGTTTATTTTATAACTTTACGTATATTATATGTATGTATTTATATCAACTCTTTTTGATTTTTGGAAAAGAATGCAAAAAAGTGATGCAAAAACTGGAAAACAAATAAGATATAAACTTCACTCAATAATAAATAAAGCTAAATCTATCGTATATTAAATCGCATCATCTTTGTAATTATTTATTTAGGCACTCTGGATTACTATTTTAAGCCGGTTCAAAGCTGATTTTATAGGATCATATATGTTATATCCATTCAAAATCGCACAATTTGAACGAACACACACACGCACACACACACAGAGACACATGTACAAAACGATATTTATGTCTCTGCGAATGACCAAAAGAAATTTGATCGAAACTTTTACCTTTATAGCCCATATATGAAAACTGAAAAGACACGCGCGCTAAAACGAATTTTTGTTTGAAACAATAAATCGCATTTTGAACCATTTATTGCATGCGGGGAATATAAATACACCATGTATAAGTCAAATATAATCTGCAAATTAAAGCTAAACAATATTTTCAAACAAGCCAAGTGTGTTTTATTTATTGTCAACAACCGTTTATTATTCCATAGTCTTTTACTTTCTCTTTTTAATATTAACATTTGAGATATTTTGCACATTTTGAGAGTTATTATTTCGATTTTGAATTGTTTTATATACGAATATTGTTTTCTATTTTGCAGATGAAGATGAAGCTGACATGGAAAAGAAAGAATCTTCTGTCATTGAACTTTCAGACTCGCCGTAAACGCGCACATTCAACTGGCGACAAATCTCCAAAGATTCTTATGCAATCCACTTCATTCTAATTCTAAGTATATTATTTTGGGCCCAACAACTTGACATCCGCAAAGTAATTTATGTACTGTTCGTTGTTTAAAAACTTAAGTTAAGTGAAAAGTAATTTGAAAATAAACAATACATATTTAAATGTATTACAATTGTGAAGTTCAAAATGCAAAAAAACCATTATTTTCCGTTACAAAAAATAACGGCTAAACACAGCTGAGTTGTGTGAGTGCTGCCACTCATTTCGATTTTTATTTGCAAGCAGTTGGCAGTCCGTTTTGCAGTGTGACCAGCTCAAATTAAATAACTTGTTTTTTTTTTGTATTTTTTCAGTGTGCTCAATTCCTCTGCCTTTATCAGTTAACAAAAACTGTGCTTTTCGTAATTCTCTTCATTATGTCTCAAAAGCCTATATTATATTACGCACTCTTCAGCCCTCCAGCAAGGACCTGCATGCTGACAGCCAAATTGATTGGCTTGGATGTGGAGCTTAGGTGAGTGCAAGATCAATCACATTTCCATACCCTTCACATGACATATTTTCTTTCTCACAGGGCCGTTGACTTTTCGAAAAAGGAACACTTGAGCGACGAGTTTATTAAAGTTTGTATATAAGAGTATATAGCATGCGGGATTACATCGTACACGGCATCGGGATATAGCTAATATATCGTCTCAAATAATTGCCTTTGCAGCTTAATCCGGAGCATCAGATACCCGTTTTCGTGGACACCGATGGTGAGGTGTATGTGGACAGGTTTGTGTACCTTTAAAACCACTTTCCATATCACCTCTTATATATATATATTTATTTTTTTAGTCATGCCATCGTCTGCTTCATGGTTGCCAAATATGGCAAGACCGATCAGCTTTACGCGAAGGATCTGAAGCGTCGCGCTCACATTGAGCATCGCCTGTACTACGAGAATGGCGTGCTCTTTCCGGTGATCAAGGACATTGTGGCGCGCAATCTATACGGTGGCGAATTGGAGTACAATGCATGCTCTGTGAAATTGTGCCAGAATGCTTACGCTACGCTGGAGCACTTCCTGGAGCAGGGCAGCTTTGTTGTGGGCAATGAGCTGAGCGTGGCGGATATTTCCATAAACACCACACTGATCACATTGGATCTGATGATGCCCGTGGATCGGGAGCGTTATCCCAAAATTGCCAACTGGCTGCAACGCATGCAGCAGCTGCTGCCCGACTATGAGGAGATCAACCTGAAGGGGGCTCAGGCTCTACAGCAGCGCATAGAAAATTGCATGGCCGAGAACAGATCTGCAAAATAAAAATTCTAAAATTCCAAAATCTCAGCCAATTGTATGCACCTCGACGCGCTCAACCTGCCCGGGATCGCTGTTTTTGTGTTTTTAGCCATATCTGCCACGCCCCTGCGAAAAGATAATCAAAACCGATGGTTCCTAGTTGACCCACATATCCTTGGTTATACCATACCATTGATATAGTCCTGGTGAACCTACAGTTCCAAATCCCAGCTAAATTCGCTTGAAAGCTTTATCCACAATTAAATTTCGGTTTGAAAATTAACGGACGCAAAATGCCTTGGCACTGTGCCCCCGGCCGTTGGGTTCACATTTTTCATATCAAAATTCAGCTGAAGTACCAGGCGAACAGCAATGCCCAGCAGGTAGATGCAGAGAAATTTTTATTTAACAAAAATTTCGTTGCATACCCACAAGGTGCAAAAATAATGACTTGCAAGTTCCTTAACAGTCCTCTGTTAATTAGCAGCTACGCAGCTGTAAGTTAACACGTCGCTGTTAAGCAAATGTTAGTTAACAGCTGCTGCTAAGCTGGGCGGCGTCAGGCTTGGACGCAAATTTGGCAAAAGTACCAGGCGAGCAGAAATGCCCAGCAGGTAGATGAATTAAATTTTTTTTTTTTAATTTGTAAATGCCCATATCTCGGTCAAATAAAGCCCGATCCCGGAAATTTCAAGGGCGTTGAACTCGTGGAGGTCCATAGAATAGATCGGCATCAAAGTTGTTTCTGTTTAGATATATTTGTATATTTTTTAAATAGAATTTATAATTGATTTGTTAAGCTAATTGGATTTAATTCTCACTATGATAATGCTTTGTGTCTTTTTTATTTGGAAGTCAAATGTATTTGTATTTGTTTTTATCCTTTTGAAATAGTTGCTCGTAAATTTGTTGCTTATACATTTGTTTTTTTTTTTTGTTTTTTGTTTTCTTGACAAGCCAAGCCGCTAATAGTTAACACAAGCTGTTTTGTTGTTGTTCTCGCACTATAACTAGCATAATAATAATATTTAAGGTTTTGTCTGGTAACATATCGTGCGTACGTCTAGCTATATACAATACGAATCCTAAACCTAATCACACTTATTTTGGTATATTTTCCAGCTAACTGTTGGCGCTTCACTCTAGTCAAAGGTCGTCCAGTTGTTCATGCCCTTGCCAGCGCCTGCGCCCGCGGTCAGTGCTGGCTTTGCATTGGCGCCACCAGCTGTCGCCGTGGCCCCATTCAGCGAGAACTGATCCAATCCGTATTTGCGCAACAGCTCAAAGTCATCATCCGGCGGCTTGGCTGCGAGTGCCCCGCCGCCGCTGCTTCGTTGGATTTGCGGCGGCGCCACGCGACTCGTAACGGCCGCGACGGTGGCCATGTGCTTGGGCGCAAAGTAGGGATAGAGCGGATTGTTGACGCTATTGTTGGCCTGGCTGAGCACGCTGCTGCTGTTGACGCCGACTGGCAGAGTGCTCGACTTGGACTTGTGGTTGCTGTTGAAGTTTCTGCCCAGCGGTGGCAGCGGGCGTGCATTCTGATTTAACGGATCGAAATCCTCCAGATCAAAGCTGGTATTGTTGCTATCGTCCAGCGATATCAGATCGTTCATGCTGTCCTCCGGGCGCGGTTGAGCGTTGCTGCTGCTATTGCTGCTGCGCGGTGACTGTGCGGGGAGTAGACATAAATAGGATAGATTAGTTAAGCGAATAACTCTCTATAGGCTAGACAATCTACACTTGGATTAGTCAACTACAATGGCAGGCAAATGCAAGCGGATTAGTCGCAAGGCTACTGGGTCCATGGTTAGTTGAGAGAAAGGGCTGTTTGGGAGGAGGTATGTGTGTGTGTGTGTGGCAGCTGGATGTATTAGTATGTGAGATGTGGAACCGCAACCAGGATATTTCTTAGTTAACTAGACAGCGCAGCTTGTTGTTGTACCTCTCTCTTGGCCCGCGGCGTTGGTATTGGCGCCGAGTCGGAGCTGAGCGGCGATGATATATTAAGCTGCGAGAATCTGGATGCGGCCGTAACAAATGAAGCGGCTGACGAACAGGACGAGCTGGACGATGACGACGCCGATCCTGATCCTGATGACGAGATATTCGAATCGTTTGACTCATCCTGCCAGCAATTGCGCTCCAGACGATTGATGCCAGCGCTGACAGCAGCCGCAGTGGCGGCCACCACAGCATTGGCGCTGCACTGACGTCTAGGCGGTATGGGCGGCGATTGCACGTCCGGTGGACTATCAAAGCTCGAGTCTGTGCTGGCAAGCGGACGTGGCGGCTTGGTGGGCGTTGACGTGTGCCGCGGCGGCTTCGAGTCAACCAGCGGATGCATGGAGCTGCTGACGATGGCGCTGCTGCTGTTCGGCGCATACGGATGATTGTAGTAGGAGGCGGGTTGTTGCGGCAGCGTGACGGGCGGCGGTGGGCGTGCCGGCGGTGCACCGTTGCGTGAGCGCGTGCTGTGATGCTCAGCGTTTGGCTTCAGCTGCGTGTCAAATGGCAATGGCGGTGGCAGTTGCATGTTTGTGATATGTTGGTGTTGGTGCAAGTTGCGAGAAGATGAAACAAACACAAGGCGACAACAAACAGACAGACAGACGGGACGAGGCGAGACGAGACGAGAGACAACACAAGAAACACATGAAAAAGGCAATGAAAAGAATGAACGTAACATAAATATCTGCTTGCAGACGTAACAACAAAAACAACGACAACATCGGCGACAACAATGAGAGTTTGCAACATTAAGCGGCAAGCGAAACGACGCTAGAGCAGCTGCAGCCGCCTCTCATATTCACGCACTAGACTACTTACGCTGCGATCGACGGCGGGCATTTTAAAGAGCGGATGATTCTGCAGCTCCTGCGACAGATTCATCTCCGATGAACAGATCGAGCTTGCCGAGCTAACAGCAGGAGACGCACCCACAATATGATCAAAATTAGCATTAAGCGGCGCACCCAACGCATAACCATTTGCCGGTATCTGGCTGCTCGAGCTGGACATGGCCAGCGGCACAGGCGCTCGTCGATGCTGCTGCTGTTGCCCAGGCAGCTGCAGCATGTGCTGCTCCATCGGCTGCTGCTGGCCATTTAAGTTCAACTCGCGCTTGCTGCAAACCGGCGAACTGGGCGCCGAACGATGTGTCACCTTACGGCCGTATAGCGTGCTGCTGCCGTCCGGACGATCCGAGTGTTGCGGCGAGCTCAGCCCGAAATGGAAGTGATTGTTGGGATTGTGGTTATGGCTGCCGTTGTCGCGCCACTTCTTGTAGGCGGTCTTAACGCCACGCGAGCTCTCCTTGACCTGCGGAAGGCGGAATTCGCAATTAATATCAATCCTCAATCCTCAGCTCCAGTCTTCAATCTGATTAAGAGAGTCAGTTAAAGCTACCACTCACCGATTTAACAGCAGACTTAACAGCTGGATTAGTCTGCAAGAGTGAGGCGCATTTGGTGATAATACGGTATATAAATGTATATAGGATCGGATCAAGTACCCAGAGAACGAGCATTAAGCACAGAAGCACAAACGTGAGTTCCAAGCAGGATACATGAAAGAGAGACACGATCGCGAGACGCAACGCACAAATATTAAATGAGATATATATGAATATATATATTTAATGTGAATATGGATAGCAGCACAAAATTACAATCAAACTACTATTAAATACTAATTGTTAAGATGGCAATGATGATAAATGTGGGCTTTAATGCAATGAGGCTTGAAAATGTTGTTTTTGTTTTTTTTTAATAACGATTTCAATTAATGGTTAAACGTTGTTGTAAAAAAATGTTGAATGGATTAGTAAAGTGTGCATTTAGGGTATTTTTTTTGTTTGATTTGTGAGTTCCCTAAGATATAATTTTTTTTTGGTTTGTTATTTATGTACATAGATGTCTATGGCATTTAACGCTTTAAAGTAAAGCTCCGGCGCGCTGTTACTAACATTTGTTTTCTCTGCTAAGCAGCTGTCAGTGATTGCCCGCTCTGTTGACAACATGTTTTGCCTCTGCTATGCAGCTCTAAGATTACAGCGCGCTGTTATTTAAAATATTAACAGCATAGCTTTAACATTTTAACCATTGGACATATATATATATCGTGTCCGGGATTAAACAAACAAAAAATCTCTATCAAAAACATAAAACTACATCGAAAATAAGAAAAAAAAACTTGTTAAATAACACTATTTCGTTACAAAATCAAAAAATGTTTAGTTTTGCCGTAAAACAAGGATTAAGTGCAATTGTTGGTTAAGATAAAAAGAGAGAGAGTAGAGAGAGGATATTAAATCAAGTAAACTAACATTTGTATTTTGTGAACAAGGTGTTTTGTGTTTTTGTGTGTGTTTGGAAATTCTACTCGTTTTTTTTTTTTTTGGTGATGGGCGGTGGCAATCAGTCTAATAAGTCGTGGCAAACACTCGCGAAACATTGCGCTTTCCCAAATTATACTGCGAAATAGATTAAATTAAATTAAAGAAAATATTGTTGAGCATAACGAAAAAAAAAAATCAAAAAATATCTTAAAAATTACAGCACACAAAATGTAGTCGGAAATCGGTAGAGGGCTCAATCCTTGTATGCACTCCAAGCCAAAGTAAAATAAATAAATACACAATTACACATAGAACCCAAGAAAAGATGGGAATGGTTGGATGTGAAAAATTGCACTATGATTAGGGGATGGTTAAGGCAATTGAGCTAACATCTATGGAGCTAAGGAAAAAGGTGGGAAAAATGTGCATCCTCTGCGCCGCTCACCTTGTCCTTGACATGCTTGAGGAAGACATAGTTGCGTCCGCGCTTCTTCATCTTCTCCGCATAGCGCACAGTTTCCAGTTCGAATTCATCCGAGAAACCCAGACCGCTGTTCAGCATTTTGAGTCTGTCGTCAACGAACTGGGCAAAGATTTGTAGCTCCATCATTTTGGTTAGAAATGGACGCAAGTGTGCGGGCCGAGATTCAATGAATTTGTCGTGATTGAACGTTTTGCAGGTATCGTGAAACTCAACAGCGTCCCGATAGCCGCCAATCAGTTGCACCAATGCGCCCAGAAATATTTTAGAAACACGATCTCCAATGTGATCTTGTGTGTGACTCAGGTATTTCTTCATCTGTGACACAATCTCTGGCGGCAGGGCGCGCACATCATCAAACGGACTCTCGAACACTTTCGTATCACAGTTTAAGATCACAACTTCGCCGAGCTCATCGGCGGAAACCTGAAACCCAACAGACAGATCATTTATATGGTAAAATATTAAATATGATGTGTTATTTACAGTTTCGAGCACAGGCTTGGGCACACCAATTAGATATGGCATGGGTGCGCCCAGGTAATCCTTAAACGCCCAGGGCAAGATCGGTATAAATATATGCTGCCAGACCATGGGATACAGGAATGCATTGGCTGCCTGTATGCATGAGGATAGACGATCCAGGTGACTCGATGTGAATATAATGCGGCGCTCGGCCAGCATGGCAGCAAATACACAGATCATCTCCTTGGGATCCACAAAGTTATAATACAGATTTAGATTGTGCTGCAAGGTATTGAGATTAATTTTGAATTTAAGTATTTAATTCAATGAAAATCAGTTGGAACTCACATTTTCTGGTATGCTAGGCAGCTGAAATTGCAACGGCCGCTCGAAAGTAAAATGCTGAAGGGAAAATTCATAAATTGATTAATTAAGTAAATCTTAAATTTATTCGCAAATTATTGAGCATTCAATACTCACGCTTTGGCCGCTGTTATAGAATACCGTTAGACTGCCGCCCGAATCGGGCACGCCTCTGTTGTAGGCCTCCGATAGGAAAGTGCGAAACCCATTCCGATCGGTGCGCCTCAACTCCGCCAGCACAATCAACAGCTTGAGGAAGGTATCATGCCACGGCAGATAGGTGATCAGAACCATGGCCGTTTCCGTCTTGGGATCATGTCGACAGAAGCCGAAACGCCACTTGGAATCGCCGGTGGTGTGCACAAATGAATACGATTGCACGGAGCCCCTGTATAGAGTAGAAATATGCATATGTATAGTATAAATATAATAACCTGCCAAAGGAAACCCATAGTAAAACAAACTTATCTTCGGCTTGCCGAAAATTAAATACCCCTTGCAGACAGCAGACGGGCAGAACTTTAGACAACTTAAATATTTGAGTTGGTCCGTTTGCGTTTAGGATTGGGCAGTTGTGTATATTAGATATAATTATAGCATTATTATTATAGCACTTCCGCTCGGCGACGCCATAAACCCAATGACCTTGACAGCAGCAAGCAACAGTTGTGTTTCTCAAGAAACGCTTCGCCGCATGTGTACATACATATTTTTATGTATGTATGTATGTTTCTGTACATTGCAAGAGCGAGACAACAAATTGTGAACGCACTCGCAGCGGGGCTTTATGAATGACTAACGCTTGTCCGTTGGCGCGGAAAGTTGATGATCAAGTTTTGCTTCTTCTTATGCGTTTGCCTCTTAACCCAAATTATAAGCATTTGGCAGACGGACCAAACAATCCAAAAATCACAACAAAAAAAAAAGAAACAAATTAAAAAAATTATATGTGCTGCTGCATTGAGTTTTCAGCATCTAAACATTTAGAATAAATGTATGTATGAGCATTTGATAAGCGGTGTTTCCTTTTGTTGCCATTTTCTTTGTGTCTTTGTGTGACAATTTGTGCGCGTTGATGATTATGTGTGAATAAAAGCAAAATGTACAACAACAACAGTTATTCGCACTGAGCTCCGTTTTCAATGCGACGTCGCTTGGCCTCCGCTTTTTTTTTTCTTTTGCAGCTCTTTCGCATTTCGCGGGCCATTTCGTGTTGTTGCTTTATTGTGGGCGTCGGATTACGTAAAGTCGTTAGATGCGCGCATTATTTAATAAAATATGCTAAACAGGCGCAAGCGACAAAATCGCAGCAGCAAAAATAAGCAAGGAAGTTGATGTGCGCTCTCGCTCTCACAACAGCTGTACATGTCGGTGCATTGACTTTACCGATAACTGTTAATTACAATAATGATAGCCAGCAGAAAAGGGGGAGAGGAGAGCGCGCGTGAAATAATCAAAGCCAATGAATGAAGAGAGCGCGCTGGAGGCTGCCTTTGCTGTTATTTCGCTGTGTGTGTCGTAACGGTGCTTGGCGTATGCATGTGCCGATTTTTTTTCTTTTATTGGGTGATCTTTGCTTTGGGCCAATATTTATAATCATTATTAGTTTCACTTTGAACGAATTTCGACATCAGATTACATTAGCCCAGCATTTGTTCAATTTCCCAAATTGTGTTTATCAGTGTATTTTGCCATACGATAACAATTGCAACTAGGGAACGGGTAGAGGGGTGCGGGTGCACTAAAGACAACTTGTTGCCCAGTCTTGAGGCAGCTGCACAGATAAAACCAGAAATGTTTACGGCGTGACTAACTGAAGACAATTGACGTATGTATGTATGTAACCGATACCGAGTGAGGAAATACTTGCTATAAAAAACAACAAGCGTAAAGTGCGAAAATAAATTGCGTTCAACGTAATCCGAATGAAATAATTCACCATTGCCCCTACAAACTGGCGCGCATATGTAAACAAACACAAAACTATACAACAGGTTATACAATTCATGGACAAACATGAAGTGGACGCTGCCGCTGCTCATGAGTCATCCGGCAGTGTTGCCAAATCGTGGTTTTTTAAAGGGAGATTACGGCTAAAATTCCGTTTGCTGTTAATAACATTTTCCAATTTCACTTTAGGTATATTTTAACTACAACAAGTGAAGATGTCCGCCTAACCAAGCTGGCCGTGATTAGAGCTTTCACTGTATTTTATAAGATTCTTCTAGCTTTTTTTTTTTTTGCTGCTCAGAAATTGACAACACTGGTCATCAGCGCCGTCAGCGACCATTCACCCAGTCAGAAAGCAAATATCAGGCCAAACATCAAACGGTCGTTGGTTCTATATGTTGTTGTTTTTGTTGTTGTGTCTATTGCCTGTTGTTTATATGTACGAATATGACTAATGTCAAATAACCGGAAACATGGCATGCGTAATAAGAATGTGTAACAAATTGCAGTCAGACGCACCTTTCGAGTTCGCAGGGAAACGCAAACGATGGGATGCCAGTGCTGAGCATCTCCTTATCGCGAAAGCCCTCCGGGAAGCTCTCGATAATAATACCATCGGGTTTAGCTGCTGCTCCACCATTGCGGCTAACGGTGCCACGATCGATGCCGCGTGTGGGCTTCACTTCGCACCAAAACTCAAAGAGTTTCTTTACGTCGCTTCTGCCAAAATGACAACATTTAATATATGTATTATTAGTATATATGAAAGAGATGAAGCCGATGAAAAATTTCACTGTAGTTGTTGCGCTCTGATCAGCCAAGCGTTACGCCCACTGCATATTTATTTATTTTTTTCATTTTTTCCCAGATGGAAATCTCCGACAGCGAACAAAATACTCACTTGATACGTGAACCCATCTGGAGAATTTTTTTTATATTCGTTTTTAGTACATGTTTCAATCAATTTAATATGTTGGATTTGTTTAAATGTGATACTATTGGGTTATTTTTATATGTTAACTTTTGATTTGAGATGTTGTGTCAGCAGCAGCAGCCCGCATAAACATATACAGGCGGCTGTTCACTCTGACTTTTCCCTTCTCTTCTTGCTCTTTCGCTTTGTCGATTCACGATTTGGTTTCGCGACGTCATTGAATCATATTCATTGTTGTTCAATGGCTATTGCGTTTGCGATTTAAAGAACACTGCAACTGTGATTCTGGGCGTCTAAATTGGCCCAATCTCTATTGATACGCTTGGCACACTTATTCTTATGCAAAGAAGTCGAATCAAAAAAACACTTTTAACGACAAAAACACCAACAAAATATAACGCAGCGACGCAAACGAACCGACCCCGACAGCAGTTGCACTTGTACTCGATGCCGTTGCTCAATACTCGATACACGTTAAGTCAGCTGTGTTGTTTTTAAAATTGGTTTTTGCCTATCGAAAACGATGGAATTCACATAGCAACGTAAAACAATATAGCATAGTACAATCGTTCGTTAACAGCGATGATCTGTTGTAGTGTTGTTATGCATCTGTTATCCAATTGCATAGTTAGCTGTTAAATTCAAATTGCACACTAACTACCTACCACTACCTTTGACTAACTGCCGGGTTAAACATCCCTTAGCTAAAAACTGATACTTTCATAGATGAGCTTTGAATTGTGCTAAGTATTTTTTGAAAATGCATGCAAAAAATCAACCGATGTTTTTTAGAAGCAAGTTATGTCTGCTGTTAACAACAGCACAGCGATGTTAGCTAAAATGAACGAACCAACTAGTTCATTTGAACAACGTCAGTTACTTTTACATGTGCAGCATTTGTTATTGTTTACATTTGGAGCTTGTTACAATTAAATCCTGCCACAAAGTCTATATGTAAAAAAAAGTTCATAAAATGTCTGTTATCGATTCTGTTATTATGTAATTTTTGTTTTATTCAATGGTTGTCACAGCAGAAACTAAAGTTCATTTCGAATAAACTAGAAAAACAAATCGCTTCCGATAGAAAACGGCAATTAAGGCGTCGGTTGCTTTACAACTTGTCAAGGCAAGTTAAATAATATATGAATTTCAAAAGATGCGTGCGTCATAATTGGCACTATAATTACCACCACCCACCTTCACTGTCACCATAAATAGCACAAAGGTTCACATCCCATACCCTTGGCCGTGGCTATTGATTTTGTTGTTGCACGTGATGCCAAGACAAATACTCAATACATATGTAAGTATTTGTTGCGTGTGTGTGTGTGTGCGTGTGTGTGCAACGGCCATTTTTGATTTCGAATGCGACGCGCCGGCCAAGTTACAACCACAAACCATGGCTCATTGTTGTGTTTTAAGCCATTGGAAAATAATCAAATTTACAAATCATATTTTAATTTAAATTGGGTGTGTCACAGCCCACATAAAATTATCCAAATTATATTTGAAATTTCGTTATTCTTTTTGTATATTTCTTCAAGGTAAGCGCACAAGCCCTCATTTCATTGGAACCTTATATTATGCGCGGCGGCAATAAACGTGTACAATATACTTTATCTAGCTGTAGACGATATATACCAAAGAATTTATAAAGTTGCTAGTTGCTCTGGCTAGTGATAAACATTAGTTAAGTTCTTTTTGCACCGTTGTGAAATTATGCTTGGCGCGTTCGTTCAGCTGCCGCTCAAGGCGGCGGCGATGACGTCACAAAAACAAAAACTGAATAATGAATTGCTAAGCATCGGCCGATTCGCGCTTATGATTAGTCACAATAGCAGAAGCGCGAGCACAGCATTAACCCAACAGCTGTGTCGCAACCAGCAACAACAACAAACACACCAACAACAACAACAACGAAGACATCTACAGGAACTGCTGTGAGTGCGAGAGATAAGCCCTATAAAAAAAAAACCCAAAAAAAAAAAAGTACTATCTGCGTTGTCATCTCCAATCTGGGCTTGATAACATTTAGCACCGCAAGGCTCGCGTTCGAGTGTCCGCCCGTGTGCCAGCATTTATGTCGCGCTTTATCAATTAAAACCCATACAAAAGCACCTTAATACCCATACTCGACTTCGAAGCCGATATTTGAATACCCTTACCCTTAGCCTTGCCCATTGGCCATGACTTTGACATGGTGATACGTTCTTATGATGGAGCTACTATTTGTAGAGATTGCTTAAGCTATTTTTGACTTAATTCGTATGTCAGATATATGATAAACTGCTCCGCAGCTGGGCAAAGTTCGACACGGCTGTTGACACGGATCATGATATGGATGCAAAGATGTATACATCATTATCATGCCCGTTGCGAGGGTATAACAACGATAAGATACGCCTCATAGTCATAGTATAAGCACATACGTATGTATATATATCATAGTCGTATCAGCCCGAGTAGCGGCCAGACAAAGACCGTAGTTCCATTCAACGATTCCGTACATATATGTACATATGTTTTGCGGCCTATTGTCATAAATTGTAATTTTGTACGGGTTATATCCAATTGCAGTCGCCGTCCCGCTTGGGATCAAAGTAGCAAATCGACTTTGCGCGGAATACACACGGATCCAGCGTCAGTCACCATGTTCTACTCCATGTACGCGTATCTGTCGCACTTGCCGCGCCTGCACGCCCTGGGCATGGCCATATTTGCCTATGTCATCTACTACCTCATTCAGGTGGTAAAGGTGAGTGGGCTGCTCTTACGTAATTGCACTAAACAATAACAATTTTGGTTTGGTTTTTTTTGTTTAGCGGCCGATCATCGCCTGCGCGGATGGCCCGTTCAAGCAATATCTGATCAAGACGATGCCCACGCTGGAGAACAAGTATTGGCCAACCTTCTGGTGCGTGGAGAGCCGTGCTCAGACGGTACTTGCGAGCCTGCTGCGCTCCAAGAGTCTGCCCCGCGTCAATTATCGCCGGTAAGTGGCAGCTGCGATTCGTTCTCTCGCTTCAATACAAAAAAAAATTAAATGCAAATATTAAGTTGCATAGCTTTTAGTTAACCCAGAAGTCGAAAGGTCTTGGAGCGGCACAAAACAAATAGTCAACGCTACAAATTACTTCAAATAATTAGCATAATAATAAATGAAGATCATCATCAACTGATTTGCATGCCCTGTACTCATTGCAAATGGGTATTATGTGCGCTGAGGCAGCTTTTGAACTCAATATATATGGATATATATTTTATAAGGACAGCAAATATTTCAGCTCCTGCTGCACTTTAGTTATCTGATAATTTCCTCAGCTTCAGCTAAACCTTCTTCTATATGTCTTATTATTTAAGCGCATATATCTTGTTTATGAAAACTTTCTGAGCTCAAGCTAAGCTGGCGTTAATTAATTTAAATCACAAGTTCACAGACCTGAAGCATAGTACAATCCAATTTCCAGCTCCAATTGATTATACTATATACCTTCAATTAGATTAGCGACAAATTTACATATATGTATATGCATGCATTCATATGATTCAATTGGCGATATTTATTTGTCTACTTGCACCGCATAGCGAAATACTCAGCCTGAAGGATGGCGGCGAGGTGGCACTGGACTGGATGGAGGAGGGCTGCGATGAGCGTGCTCCGTGTGTGCTTATATTGCCTGGTCTGACTGGCGAATCGCAGGCGGAGTACATTAAGTGTCTGGTCTTTGCCGCCCAGCAGGCGGGCATGCGTGTGGTTGTCTTTAATAATCGAGGCCTTGGCGGCATTGAGCTGAAAACGCCTCGGCTCTATTGTGCCGCCAACTGTGAAGATTTGTGCGAGGTGGTGAAACATGTGCGCCGCACGCTGCCCGCCCACTGCAAACTGGGCGCCACGGGCATATCCATGGGTGGCCTGATACTGGGTATGCGTGAAAAAACTTGTAACTATTTGATGTGGTCTAATTAACTTTTTGTGCAGGCAACTATTTGGCAAGGAAGAGCGATGAGGCGCGTGATCACCTGTCGGCGGCCAAGATTATATCTGTGCCTTGGGATGTGCACAAGGGCAGCGCGAGCATCGAGAAGCCTGTCATCAACAATCTGCTAGGACGTCATCTGGCCGGCAGCCTGTGCCGCACGCTGCGCAATCATTTGGAGGTCTACAGGGATATCTATCAGGATTCCGAAATTGACATACAGCGCATACTGCGTGTAAGTAATTGGACTTCCCATGCCATGGGCCTTAGACTAACTCAACTGAACTCAACTTTATCAATTGCCAGTGCAAGACCATCAAGGAGTTCGACGAGCTGTTTACGGCCAAGCAGTTTGGCTATGCCCATGTGAATGATTATTATACGGATGCCACGCTGCACAATAAATTGGATCACATTAGTGTGCCGTTGCTTTGTCTGAGCGCAGCGGATGATCCATTTCAGCCACTGGACGCCATACCCATTAAGGCGGCCAATCAGTGTACACATGTGGCAATTGTAATTACCGCACGTGGCGGCCACATTGGTTTCCTCGAGGGCTGGTGGCCATCGACCAAGGATCAGTATATGTGTCGCATATTTACCGAGTATTTTAGCAAGGCGCTCTACGACGAGGACGGTGAATTTGAGCGTGCCTCGGATAAAATGCATGAACGTTTTCTGGCCAAGCAAACCGTGGAGCTAACCGCCCGTCTCAATGTGCCCCGAGGTGTGCTGCTGCTCGAGAAGCCTGCGGCGGAGCAGCTGGAGTCGCACAAGTTAAAGCTAATGTAGATGAGTTCTAGCTAAAACTGGGCATCAACCTATACCTACTAGACTCCATATGCCCACATATATTTATATACATATAAATAGAAAAAAAATTACAGCGTGTGTAGACCAATTGCCAGTAATGGACGCCGGCTGGAGACTTGTGATATAAAATTGAACAAAATCCAAAGTGTTATTAACTAAACAATTAATTAAAATATTTGATCAAACAATACGACGACAGCTGTTAGAAACTATACAAATTAATTGTAGAACACAATTTAGTCACATATCAAATTGGAACAGTGAAAAGCTTTACAAAATAATTCATATTTTAGTGAGTACAAAATGCAAATTCGCAATTGAAAAACAAAACAAAATACTATATACAAAACTAAGGAACTATTTGACACAGAACAATAATCTTATTCAAACTATATATATATATATATTTTTTAATTCCGTATATATTTAAACTAATAAAAAAAGGAATACAACGCTTAACAAGTATATGCGCATGTACCTGGGCTCTTGACCCACAAATTGTATAAAGCGAGCAATTGAAAACAGTTTAGAGCTACAAAAAAAACGCTTACTTTTAATTTATGATTATTGTTAAGAATTTTGTATTATTTGGATTGGCGAGCCCGCGTGTTGGCCTAAATCGGCTTGTACAGCAACGTTGTCACATATTTCTTGCAGTAGCGATGCGTGGCGCTGAGCACCATGACGCCGTCCTTGATGGAGAGCGCGTACAAATGGTTCAACATGACATGATTCGGCTCTGGCAACAATGTGGGCTCGCACTAGAATACAAAATGGGGATTGTTTAATTATTGTTAAACGTATAAAACATTTATGAAAAACATTACCGATAGCGGTGTATCCTTGTTGAGTATAACCTGCAGCAGATGTGGCGGCAATACGGGCGGTCCGGATACCTTCTCCCAGGGCTTCACCTGCGGCACCTCCTGTGAGTACTCCTTTTCCGCATAATTGGGCACATTCTCGCTATCCTTGGCCAGCGCTTGGAACACCTCAAAATCTGAGGGTCGCACCGACACCAGATTATTCTTATCGCCGTCATCAGTTTCCACGCTTTTCTACAAGTCAGAACGAGACAAACAATTTTGCAATTAGAACGCTGCGCACATGATTAGATTTGTTTTCTTCCATTTATTATTATTATGATTATTCAGGGCAGAGCAGCGGCAGCGGCTGAGCAGCTCTCGGCGCCAAATCCACAGCCGCTGCGCCGCTTTGTTTACAGCCAGTCCGGAGCTGATTACACAACGTATTAGTGAAAAATCGAGTGCGTCGTCAGCAAGTGTAAACATCACGTATCGATTTTACCCCACTGTGCGGGCACACACACACACACACACACAGGGGTTAAGCTTACCAGCTTGGGATCGTGCTTCCATTCGCCATCCACACAGAATTTGTATTGGTGGTCGCCCTCGGGCAGATCGATGATGGTCACAAAATTGCCGTGACTGCGCACCATCGGTATGGGCTTCCATTTGGAGAAGGTGCCCGATATGGTTACATTTTTGCCACCGTAATCCCAGCGCAGGACTGTGGGCAGCGCCGTTTTCATTTGTTCCGTGTCATCGCCGCCCGTTGGCATTGATCCTGTTGCCTGTTCCAGTTCATCATCGTTGTTCTCCTCCATGGTGCTCTCTCTGTCAGCTGCTGCTGCTGCTGCGGCTGATTCGTTATCAACAGCTGTTGTGCGCTTAGCCGCCGCTCTCGTGTAATACTCGTCGTCGTCTTCTTGCGACGAACCTTCGTTTAAGACTGCCGTATGTTTTTTATCGAATGAGAAAGCTTGGCCGTGGCCGCCGCCGCCGCCACCGCCCGCTCCAATGCCGCCCAGAGCTGATGCGCCCGCGCCGCCGCCCCCGCCAGCCGCTCCAGCCCCCAAACTGTCACGAAAGTGTGCGGGAGAACTTGGCGTGGAGAGGTCCGTCGACTTGTGGCGCTCACGATGCATATGCACAGACGAGCTGCCCGCGTTGCCCATATTGCACCTCTCTCTCTCTTGCTATCTAATTTATATTAATTTTTTTTTTTTTGGAGGTTACTTAAAGCATTTAAAATTGTTGGACGATGATTGTTTTGGCACTTTGTTTTCCTTGAGGTTTTTTTTTGGTTTTGTTTTACCCGTAGTTTCGCTTCCGCGTTTATCGTTGTATATTATATTTTTTCAGTACTTGTTCTCGTTTTTGTATATGTTTGGCATTTATTTTTCTTAACTTTTATTATTTAATAGTTTGTTTTTGTCGTAAAATGGCTAATTATAATTACAACTACATGTATGTGTGTGCATCTGTATGCACAATATGTATGTAAGCACGTAGTATATATTCGCAGTTCCAATTGGATTTGATTCATATGGTGAGAACATTAGCAGGGTTGCATGAGCCGTAAATCGACTAGGGCGGCAGAGTCAGTGAGAGCACAATTGCTGATTGAGCTGCAACAATATGTACATATGGCGGTGACAGCGTCGATTCTTGGCACTTCTTATCGGAAAGGGAATCGCCCGCTTTTATATGCATTTATTTTCGTTTTAAAGCACAAAACTACTGACAGTTTTATTATTAGAAGTAGTAATTTTTGTAAAATCAGTAACTGCGTTTGAAAATCGAATTTAACAGCTGCTAAGTGGCTCTAACGATTGTTCTTAGCATAAGCAAAACATCGCGAACTCAGCTGTTTTACAATTATCCGATTCTGATTTGATATTATAATTTCACCGATACCCAAATATTTTTATAAAATTTATATATTTAAATAGCAATAGTAGCAGGTAAAAATTGCTAAAAAAAACTTTTGAGTTACTCAACTTATCGTTACTAAAAAAATAATCGATTTTTTCAGTCGATTTTACACACTGAAATGCGTATTAGCTGGCAAAACTATCGTTTCGCACACATCACAAGCTAACGAGTAGTTTCATTTGTTTATACTCGAAAAGTAGTGGTCGGTCGTCGGTAAAGTGTTGGATGCGTACAGCCCTGCTTCTTGGCCGCTTTAAGAAAGTGAAAGTTAAAAGAACAATTACAAATTATGTAAAATGCACAGTATAACAGTTTGCATGCACAAATAAGTGAGTGTGAAATTACGTGTGTTTCGAGAGTTTCCGTTTTATGGAGGCTGCACCGGCAATGCAGCTGCACCGAAAGAATTATTACCAACAACAAAAGCGCCAAAGCGAATCGGCGGCAACGCTTTAAATTGAAAATTGTCGGCGCCTATTGTTAAGCGCCAATTAGATCGTATGTTGAAACAATCGAGCACAATCAGTTGAAAACAACATCATTCGCCTAACACACCAAAGGAATAGGTTGTCTATTCATTAAACGCTCGCCTTGCGGCTGCTTTGGCTGTGCGCCATAAAACCAGCCCACAAAGGTGAAGGCACACACACATGCATGCCATTTTGCTGTGTGAGTGTATACACTGATGTGCGGAAGCTAGCGAACACAACCGAAAAGTGTACTTACTTTGGCAATATATGAAAATTATCAACATGTTAACTGTTCATCGATTATATAATACATACATAAATGCAACACAAACCATACGAAAATATAACAATAATGCGCTGTGCAGCCGCTGACTGCTTGCAGCGACTGTTCAATAAAACACTGCATTTGGTTATCCGCATTTAATGTTGTTTTTTATAGTTCAGTGCATGCATTGCATATATTTGATTGAAGAACAACAACAACAAACTATAAATAAATTAAAAGTGCATTGTATTGACTGCAAAGAATATTAATTTTCTTTGACCTTCATGAAACAATAATAGTTTTATTTAATTTAATTGATTTTGCTTTAATTAAACGCTTGGCAACATCTTAAATAGGCCGGAGCAACACAATGTGAAGTAGCCCAAGATAAATAAAAATAATTGAAAATTTGTAATGCAAACTAAAAACTATCTGTCAAACTGTAAAATGGTTTTCGCGCGTTTCCCGTTATTTAAATCCATTGAAACTTGACTTAACAGTGCCGTTAATTTTGCGAGCAGAGAACGTCTAGAACGGCAGACTGGAGGCCTCGCTCACATTGAAGCGCATTTTTGCCCGCAAAATTGCCTATAAATCGAAATCAAAATCTACACTAGCGGCCATGCGAACTAAACATTTAATATTGATACTAATCGGAGTGATAATCGCAACGCTCGTATTTATTGTGTTTGGACCCGCTGGCGAACCGAACGATTCCTTCAAGCACATTGTTGTGCAGACGCATCAGCAGTTCAAAGAGTTTCAGGTGAGTCCTCCGTCTCTCTCTCTCTCGCTCTCTCTCTCTTTCTATCTCTCTGTTAATAAGTTGCCAAACCCAACGTAACCAAATTTGTTTACACGTACCCAAACAGTTGAGGGGCGTAACTGTTATTGTAACTGTTGTTGTTTCTGTTGTTGCTGCTGTTATTGTTGCTGCTGTTGTTGCTGCTGCTGTTATTGTTGCTGCTGTTGTTGTTGTGATAACATGGTATGTTATCAGTGCAACTACGTGACAGCTTTCTTCTTGTACGCCAAGCAGATTTTTCCGTTTTCATTGAGCAATATTTTGCGCTTATCAGCCGCTCTCAAGCAGTTTGATATATAATATTAATATACATTAAATAATGTCAAGAATTCGATTTATTAAATTCATAAATTTGAATTTGAATTTGGGTTTTCCTTGCATGACTCATTTCAAGGGATTGCCAAATATTATCTGTTAGCATAGCTCAATGGTTGTCAACTATAAACCAATGTCAAGTGCGACTTGTTTGTATTTTTTTTTTTTTTTTTTTTTTTTTTTTTTGTATATTTTTTGGCAAATGATAATACAAACTAGCTGCCAGCTGGCATAAAGAGTCAGATATGGGTAGAGGGTCTGCAAATGAACTGTTCGAACTGTGGATTGTCAAGCATTTTGTGCTTACCCTTACACCTTGTACAAAGGGTTGGAAGAGGAGTGTATGCAAATGTTATAGGCAGCTTGTAATAAACACAGATTGAGATAACCCGAAGATATGTAGAGGGTATTGTATAGTCGGCCTCTTGTTCTTTATTCAGGAGGGCTTTTAGCTAAATTGAAACACGTCTCCGGTTGAAGAGTGCTGGCAAGAATAACCGGGCAGCCAGGCAGTTAGACAGTCCGACAGTCGGACAGTCGACTGGCCAAGGCAAGGCAAACAAGTAAATGACCCAAAAGATATCATCATTTGGCTGGCATGCCTGCCAATGTCCAATGTCCGTCTATCATCATTTGCCGGTGTGCCCACGGCATTCCTCAAGTTCCGGGCATTAGTTAAGCGAGGTCTTTAACTTTTCCAGCTGTTTGTTTACATGCAACTTCCAAACGAAACTTTCATTCTCACATTTCAAACATTCATAACATATGTTTTCACATATATGAAAGCTCACATACATACCTACCTATGTATATAACGATTGAGCTAGCGGCTTCCTTGACTCGAGTTTTGTTTACCTTAATTTTGTGTGGCCAGAACGTTTATTGTTTACTTTAATTAGATTGCGGCAACCACTTTCCGTATCCCAGCCCCAGCCCCAGCCCCGGCGTGCATATTAAATATCATGTTTTCAGCGGTTTTACTTTGAGTAACTTTTTAGCCTAACTCAGTTTTGAATTACATAAAGTAACACGCAAATGAAATATAAATTCGTGCCGCAAATAAGTGGGGAAATATCTATTTGTCATAATATGCTGCCGCATATCATATTTGCTCCAGTAGATATTGGATACGTAATATCGCAAGGCGAGATCGCCAACAACAGTTTGTGTTATCTGCTGTTTGAGTAAAATGTGCTGCATCGACTGCTTATCTGAATCTAATCACTTGAATATAAGCCCCATATAAGCCCTACAAAAACATAAAAATAAAAGAAAAATAATTATATATCTTTTTACTTAAATCATGCATTGTTTTTTGCGTGTGACTAACAATTCATTTAGGTTTTGTTTTCCAGCATTTTACATAAATATAGATCTACTCTTAATACTCTTGAAGAAGAATGTAGACGTTTAACCCATTAAGTATATACATATATACCACAGCCTGAATTGCCTTAACATATTTTCCCTTTTTATATGTACATATGTGTATTATTCACGGCTAAGAATTTTCATACATAGGTATATTCATAGTTAATCACACACAAAAGTTTAAAGCGTATTTGTGTGCCAACACAACATGTTATTACAACAATAACAATTGAAGCATGAAAACATGTGGGTCTTACTTCAAATCATGAGAATCGCAGAGAGGAGCAAAAAGCATGAAGCACTAACTGGGGTCGTTATACATGTATAGGATATATATTATTGCTCAGCATCAATAACCGAGTACCGAGTCGTGTTTTAAATGAAATATTGTGGCTTGCCTTGTGCTTTGTATGTTCCTATAGATCGGACAATAAGGCCCGATGCTATGCATGAAACCTTTTTTGTTCATTGAGTGCTTTGGCTGCTCGCTGAGTCCAGGGTATTTGCTAGCCGGGCACTCCCGACTAGAGCACTCTTGCTGCTGCTGTTAGTTTTCTTTTGCTGAACAGCTTCGTTGTTTGTTTGTTTACCTAATATATATATTTTGAACAGAGAAAACATATCGACTTGATGTTTGCGTATATGGATGCATAATTGGTATACATGTGTTGCTAAACTTGTTCTCACCATCTAAAACCAAAAGTCACAGACAACAGACAACAGAGAGCTCATTGTATTTCATTAGTCTCTATTTATTATCATTGTGGCTATCCATAACTGGTTTGCCAGGCCGCACTTACTTACGATAGGTCGTGTTACAGTTGCACATGATGATTTCTATTATCACAAATACAGGTGCAGGTAGGTGTGCATATATAGAGAGAGCTCATCCATATTCAATACTGTCTACTGCGTGGCCAATTGAACCAAATTCTAGCAGCTCAACCCCTTTTGGTACCGCCTCCGTCTTGCGTAAGACACATTGGGTTTGTTGTTGACAACTAAAAAGGTGCTTCAGAAACTGTCAAGTATCCGCAAGCTACTCACGCATCCAGCACAATGATGACGAATAATAAATTGCAATGATCATTGTCGTTCGATGCAGTGTCGGTTAAACTGACGTCAAGTGCTAAAAGCCGCGGGTTGCCCGCTTTCTGGAAACAATTCACAGTACACACAAATAAACCTATAGTGTGTACCGACATATTTCAATTCTCACAATATCGCCACTTATTATACCCTTTCGATGGGGTATACGAATTTTATCAACACAGCTGCGTAGCATATCTATTGAATTGTTCTGCTTGGAATCCCATCCTACTCCAGCAGGCCTCCTCAACTTGATCCTTTGATCTATTGAATGCTTTTTTTCCTATTTATTGAATTTTCTTAAATAATATAGAAAATTGAGATTGTTTTTAGTTCTTACTGAAGACTATTATTTTCTCTACTAACATCTGCCTTCAAAATAGGCTGTGAAAAGGGGCCCGGACGGCCAAATAAAACACCTTCAACGTGTCGCTGATGCTATTAGAAAATTGTGTATTCTAAGGTTTTTCGCATTCACTTTTCATAATTGTATTTGTGCAAAATGCAAATGTATGTAACAGGCAGAAGGAAGCATCTCCGACCCCATAAAGTATATATATTCTTGATCAGCATCAATAGCCGAGTCGATCTAGCCATGTCCGTCTGTCTGTCCGTACGTCCGTCTGTCCGTATGTACGAACGCAAGGATCTGAGAACCTATAAGAGCTAGAGACTTGAAATTTTAGATGTAGATGCTCCTAGCTCCCGCGCAGATCGAGTTTGTTTCCGATAATCGATAACTTACTCCGTTTCGAAGCAATCGATAAAAATCGATATCGATATCCTGTTTTTTGGGCAATTTTGGTAAATAATAAGAGCTAGAGTCACCAAACTTGACATATAGCTTCTAAAATAGAATATATATATGCATTTGATGTTGGAAAAAGAGGGTTCAGGGTATCCCCTAGTCGGGAGCTCCCGTTTAGAACCTCTTACTTGTTTATGCATTAAATAGTTAGAATAAATAAATATTCTGCATTTAGTATCAATAGCCTTATATTAGTCTATCTAGTCTCTCGGCTGCAATAATCTTTTTGAACCTGTATAGAAATATATCCTGGTTGAACAAATCGGCCAGCTTTATCATATAGAAATCGGTCAGAAATTGAGTTTTTGTATTTCGCAGCCCAACCCTGCTAAGTAAAGAAATATGCCTGTTTGTGTAAGGGTATGAAAACTACAGAAAAAATAAGTCTGTTTCTTGTTTTAGCTAACTACGAGTTTTATATAAATGTGCTGATGCAAGCGTGTCCAATTAAAGTTCTCCAGCTTTCCAATGGGAAACACACAGGTGTTGTGATATATATATATTTTTCTAGACGTAGCTAAGGGTTGGAATATTGGACCTCATCATACATAATTTTTTATGTTCCCTTTTAAAACGACAAATTTAGCCAACCTTTTTATCGAGCTGTGACATTCATCGACAAGTTGTGCCTGGAAAAGTAATATAATATGAGACTTTACAAATTGAATACGTGTTATCTTTAATCTTAATGTGGCAGTATTCAAATCAATTGGTAATTATACATTTTATGGAAATTTCTGTGCCCTAATCTACTTTAATTGACATCAAAGTCATTTGGCCACTTAAAGTGTTCCATCGTCTAACGTCCAACAACTGACCTCTGACTCCTGAACCGTTGACATCAATTAATTGCAGGGTTCGCAGTGAAATGTGCCGTCTATTTAGTTTACATTTACAGCTCGCCCGCGACACGACCTTTCATATCGACGCTCGATATTGTTTAATAATTGAATATAATATAGCACAAATGAGCTTTCGATGACCTAGACGAGCCCAACAGCCGGCTGGCCTGGCTTCAAAGTGCATACGAAAGTTTCAAGGTGACAAACTAAGCAGAAGACAAAAGAGTTCCGTTGACAACTAGAGTGCGCCAGTCAAGCGTGCCCGACTAGTAGATGCCCTGTATCCAGTACTTTGCTGTCCAAGCTACTCCGTTCATACACCTTGGTGAGTGTAGAAATGACTGTGCGAACTATTAGATTGCCAAGTGGAGCCTCTGAGTATAGTCTAGCTGCCAGTCGGAGCCTCCAAGTAGAGTATATGCATTCGGATGACCTGAGCGGCGTTTTTGATACAATGCGCAACTCCAAGCTCTTTGCTTCAAATATTAAAATTGTGATTGTAATCAGGATTGTTAATTTTTTACTAGAATGTACAATTGCTGCATAAAGTTGCCCTGTGTGTGTGTGTGTGAGTGTGTGAGTGTGTAATGGCGCCTTGCCTCTGCTCCGAGGTGCCATTAGGCACATGCGGACATTTCGAGTCACGCGCGACCAACCCAAACGAAATTCCACATTCAATTTGTTGTTCACGTGCAGCACAGGATGGCAAAAAAACAAAATTAAATAAATATGGATAGTACACTCTACGCTCTACGTGTTACCCTGGAAAAACCAAATGTTTAAAGCAATGTTTCGTATCGAAGATACCTTGGAAAACATAACTATATTGAGTTGTCCAATGCGGCTACAAATCCTCTGCCCAATCCAAGTCTCTAGTAACTGATTTGCATGGAAACAGACAGGCGGGAATATAATACCCTGTAAAAGGGTATAGAAAAGATTATATTGCCGACTTGCAGGAGCTGCGTGTCATGGCCTGGCCTGGCCTGGCCTGGCTTTATTGGGGCAGCTACACAAATGAAATGCTTTAGCAATGTTAAGTGGGCTCGCCATGTGTGCAATTAAAGGTGCTTTAAGGGTGGTTCAGGTGTGTATTTAACTATATTGTTGAGAACTGAGAACTGATTAATAGGCTGAGCAATTGCATATGCTTGCTGTTAGTTCTTAACGCCATTAACAAAGTCTTGAAAGGTTATTTTGCCATCGTTGTCGGCATCGATTTCCTTCATCATATCGTTGAACTCCTCGTCGGTGCATCGTTCACCTAGATTGAACATAACATTACGCATCTCGATGGGCGCTATAATGCCATCCTCATCGCGATCGAACAGCTTGAATATTGCCATTAGATTCTCCTCCTTGGAAAGGCCATCCATGCGTTTCGCTATCATTTGTTGAAACTCAAAAAAGTCTATCTCACCATCACCATCGAGATCAATCTCATCGATCAGATCGTACAGCTCCGCCTCTGTGGGACAGTATCCAAGCGAGCGCATCGCAATGCCCATTTGCTTGCCCGTAATTTTGCCCGTGTTATTTTGATCGAAAACCCTAAATGCATCGCGTATCTCATTTAATTGGTCTTCGGTCAATACGATGCCTCCAACAGCCTCCATAGTTCGTTATATTCGAAGATTTTTTGGAATTTTTTTTTTTGAAATCAGCTAAATATAATTTTGTGTGCTATATTTGTAGTGTTGTTGATTCCTTTTGAATAGGTAAACTAGATTCATATTTGAAAATTTTGGACTACTTTGCAGCCGGATAAAATCGATATATTCTTAAGGCCGAACTCTCAATATTCAACTATGATGGATCGTAACGATGATGCATAAATAAAAAAATATTGAGAATGCGACCCTAACTGAATGTAATATAACAATACGAATTTTGCACTGCGCTCCAAATATGAATATTATTATTATGTTAACTCTCGTCCAATGAGGTCATCATGTTGGCGAATTCTTCGTACAACAAAACCCCATCGCCGTCTAGGTCCGCCTCGCGAATCATTTCCTCAATCTCCTCATCGGACACTTTCATGCCAATTAATGCAAAAATTGTGCGCAATTCAGCTGCCGAAATGAAGCCATTGTTGTCCTTGTCGTACAATGTAAATGTCTCGCGCAGATCCTCGGGCCGATCCGTATCGGACATTCGGCGTAACAGTATTTTAGTGAACTCGTTAAAGTCCAGAGAACCATTGCCATCCTCGTCCGACTCATTGATCATGTCATGGATAACCCCATCGGGCAGATTGCCGCCCAATGCGCGCAGGACAACGCTCAGCTCCTTGTAGGTAACGCTGCCATCCTGTTCAACGTCAATAATGTTGAACAACTCTTGAAAAACTGCCAATTGGCACTTTGTCAATTCCTCCATTCCTGTGTGCTCCTATCTATTTTTTTTCCAGTTTTTAATTAATTTTCTTAAAAAGTTTTATTTTTTTTTTTTGGGTTATTTTTATTTTTTTTGTGTTTTTTTTTTTTTTAATTTATTTTCTTATTTATAGCATAGTTTTTTAATGTATTTTTTGTTTTTTTATGTTTGTGTTATTTTTTTGTGCTTAGTTTGTTGTTTTCTTTTGAGAATAGAGTGTAATAATAATATTTGTTAGTTTAACATATTTGAGCACAACTTGTGCTCCTGAAATTTAAAGCCTGTGCTACTCTTGGGAGTATTCGAATGGAAGCTCGAAAAACCATCTTGTTTCTGGGAAACAAGTAAGAGGTTCTAGTAGGGAGCTCCCGACTAGGGGATACCCCGAACCCTCTTCTAACATCAAATGCCTATATATATTACTATTCTAGAAGCTATATGTCAGGTTTGGTGACTCTAGCTCTTATTATTTATCAAAATTTCCCAAAAAACAGAATATCGATATCGATATCGATTTTTTATCGATTGCTTAGAAATGGAGTAAGTTACCGATTATCGGAAACAAACTCGATTTGCGCAGGCGCTAGGAGGACCTACATCTAAAATTTCTCTAGCTCTTGTAGGTTCTGAGATCCTTGCGTTCATACATACGGACAGACAGACGGAAGGACGGACGGACAGACAGACAGACATGGCTAGATCGACTCGGCTATTGATGCTGATCAAGTATATATATACTTTATGGGGTCGGAGAAGCTTCCTTCTGCCTGTTACATACATTTGGATTTTGCACAAATACAATACACCCGTATACCCTTATTTTTAAAGGGTTCAGGGTATAAAAACAATGTCCATAATGCAATTTCCTAGAAAATCAATAAGCTAGCTGCTTGTGCACATGCATTTAAAGGAAACTGGGCAGAAGGTGGAAAATGTGCCCTGTTTCTTATAATTGAATTGTTGCATATAATTGAATTTGTTTGCAGTCAGAGAAATAGATAGCGGCTGTTTACGAATATATATATATATATATGCCTTATGAAGTCGGCTCAAAATAAAATTCCCTTACATGTTTGTGAAAACTTCTTATCGTGGGTTAATTTTTCTCGTGTTTGTTTTCTTTTGAATTCTTGACTCAGATTTGCGACGTGCACAGCCCGCATTTAATGCTCAAGTCAAATCTGTATTGGCTTCAGAGAAATGCCCATTGATTCTAGAAATTATTTTGCATTTTGTGCAGTTACCAGTTTCAAGCAAATTGGGTCCAATGATTGAGGTTGAGCAGTCGCCAGCCTTGGCACACGATGTGGCCGGCAGGGAGAGGGAGAGCCAGCGGTCGGATGGAGGATGTCAGACTGTCATGCGATTTGCGGCAACGACAATCATAAAATGTTGGCTTATTTAGCCTTTTGGGCGGTGGCACCAGCACAATCAGTTTCGATTTGGGGAAAACAAATTCTTTACTGGCACATGACACGCCCGTTAGACTTGCAGGTATGAGTTAGGTAGGAAAAACCACGAAAAAATATTCCATTGTAAACAGCAGTTGGTACTGCGCCCATTGGGAACAATTTGGTTGCTCCACAATGATCGGAAAGAAATTGTGTGCTATTATCCTTGAGCACTGTTTACCCACGGAGCAGCTGCTAGAAAGATTACTCGCATATGAGCATTGTCCTAGAATTTGGATAATTTCGAGCCCATTTGTTTAGGTGTTGAACTAAAATATTGATTAATCGTCTTTCAACTATGCAAAGACCTCACTCTGTGGGGCATTCAATCCCCGAAATGTTAGATATTAGACGAACATTGTCTTTTTGGTTGGAAAGCCCTTTATGGAAAGCTGGTTCTTGTTATTTCCAAAATGTACAAAACTTTAGTTGATTTGTGCTTTGCTTTCAGGAGAACTTACGCGTTGGCCTGGAGCGCAAGAAACTCGAGCTAGAGCCAAAATATTTGGTGCTATTGGGATTCACGTCGCCGCTCACAAAGGATGATGCCTCTCAGCAGCCGCAGACAGACACGCCCGTCACGGCGAAGAGGGCGGCGCAGGAGATTGGCGAGTTGCAGCGTCAGCTGGGTACACGAGATGACACCAGGCAAATGTCAGCGGTAGCGTCAAATCCCCAGGGACAGGAGCAGCAGCAGCAGCAGCAGCAAAAGAGTCAGCGGAAACGCATTACGACGCCGTATAACGGCACAAAGGCCAACTTTACCATAGTCACCTATGTGCAGGAGGGACAGGTGTCATCGGCCATATTGTTGGCCCAAAACATTGCGGCCAAGCTGCCCAGCGAGTATTTGCTCATCTATGATCTGGGCGTGTCCGAGGAGCAGTTGCGTTCCCTGAACGCCTACTGCAATAACAGCCGGTGCGCTGTCATCACCTACGATCTGACGGAGTTTCCCTCGTTCGTCAACGATCAGCGTACGCACGCCTATCGCCCCATTGTGATAAAGGATGCCCTGATGCGGGCCAAATCGGTGCTGTTTACCGAAAACTATATGCGCATACGCGGCGGCTATCGGGAGCTGCAGGATCTGCAGAGTCGAGCGTTGGTCGCCGGCGTTTTGGGCTGGAATACACCGACAGCTGTTTCATCACGGACACATCCAAAGATGTTCGACTACTTTGAATCGGATGCGGAGGATTTTATATTTTTGCGTATGGTTGATCTCGATGCGGTCTTCTTTGCCGATACGCTCTTTGTCACAGACAAGATTATGCTGCCGTGGCTAAAATGCGCCCTTACCATGGAATGCATCGATCCAATTGGTAAGTGTTCGGTTTGTTTTTTTTTCTATGTGATGTCATTGGTTCTCAACAGTAGTTCCCTAACCCCACTCACCGCGCACCCAGTCAATCAAAGTCACATTCATAGCTCGCGCTCCACGTCCAACAGCTAACCGAGCGGCGACTGTGGGGCCCACAGCGCTAATGACCATCATTTGCAGCGCATTTAGCCGATGATAGCAAACGTGTCATACATGTATACATAATTGGGTCCACCAAACGCGAATCGGACATCTAATGTCCTTTCTCTGGGCAACCGTTAATGGAAAACGGCAATTAGGGAACGAAAAATCGATTGAATCAGAGGCTGTGTTTGAAGATTTACACAAAGGATTTCTGAATTTATTTTCGAATAAGCAAATTACGACAGGAAGTAGGATATATGGAATAGATTGTGATTTCGTTTTGAAAACAAAGTGGGGAATATGAAATAGGATATTCTATTTTATGTATCTATGTATTATGTTCTATCCATGTGTTCCGTTTTGTATGTCCCATATCCATATACTCTATTTCGCATTATTAGCATATTCCACTTGTGCGGCAATTTCGTATTAGCTCGATGAACATCACAAATGGTCCGAGCACAAGGTGCCTAATTAAAATCCACAAAAACTTGGGCACATCAGCGTGTATATTGACAGCGGCAAACACATACTCCTGCGGCTTAACATCGTAGCCATGATGGCCGCAGAGCATCAGATGTGTATCGTAGATAATATACCAGGCCTCCAGCGTACAACCGAACAGGCCAAGCAGCTTGAATAGCATGCCCAAAAAGTATGCCAACACCAGAAACAGTCCAAAAACCAAGAATATTATAATGACGCCCACACCATGAGAACATTTTAGTCTGTCCTGTTTAGTGTACAAAGCTACAGCTAACAGCTCGGTAATAACAATCAGTGGATATGCATGCAGCTGCAAAGGACAAGCATGTTAGATGTCGAACACAACATAGATTCATAGAATACGCACCCAACGTGTTTGACCGAACTGTATTAAATAGATACTCATGCTGATGGCGGTTGTGAGAGATGTCAACAGGAATACGCAGTAATTGTAGGGAGGATATCGTCGCCAATTCGGCCATAGATAGAGAAACGTGTACAAAATTAACAGCACCACAATTGTGACCACCCGTAAAAATAGCTGATTACGGGGAAACGTAAGGATAAACATAATCTCCGAGCAGGGCACGGCCAATGCAATCTCCAGCTGTGGATATTGTATACTAATAATCACATATATTCTAAATAGTTTCAACTGAACGACCTACCATTAGCAAATAATAAAAACGACGCACCAACTGACGCCTTGGTCGTATATCGGGTATATCGAATGCGTAGGTGCGTTCATCGAGCATAAGCTCACACTGTATGCTGACGTCTTGTGCTGTCGTTATAGGAAGGTTATCTAGATAGATATTGCAGGGGAATTTGTGTATTCAGATAGCAATACCTGCTTTGAGATCCCAGCCTTCACGAGACATTGTTATTTTAGTTTCGTTCGATTAATAACTAAATTATGCATAATAAAAAGGCTTAACCAAGAGCCGAGAACAATTTATTGTGATACAAAATCAGTACAAATTATTTGATATTTGTATCTGAATTGATAATAGGCTAATCGGTTATCTAATTGCTATTTGTTATCCTATCTACCTGTTAGGTGCCCAATCGAATGGCTGCAAATTTAACAAAAAGCCACTTTATCGTTATTCCGGCTGTCATGGCTATGATGCATCTGCTTTCAATATTGTTCTGGGACTGACATGGCATCTGGACGACTCAAAATACTCGTTGCCCAGCGACGCAAGGGAGAACATGTTCTACAAGGAGACGCTCGAGCAGGCGACCAAAATATTAGAAAGTCGTAGACGCAACAGCAGCGACACATCGGATCATCCATTCACGGAGGACTGAACAATTTGCAGCGGCAATTGTCTTTGATATACATCTAACATATTCCTTATTTGTATATACACACTCAGGAGCCGCTGGATCAAACTGCATATAATAAATAGCCTTTATTATTTAGACGAAGAAAACAAACATTACATTTACACAACTGCATACTTACGGTCAACTGCGCCAGATTATGTGAAACGTTTGAGAATATCAAGAGAAGTTCGTTGTATTTACAGTGATTTCAGCATAGAGTAGCTACATCATATACATAGATCAAATTTATACATAAATGTGTACTAGTGAACGTGCTATACTCTGTATAGGCGATTCGTGAGCAGAACAGCAGCCGGAGCAGCTTCTGTCCAGTAAATACGCCTTAGTTACTTATTTGTGTTATACTGAATACTATGGATATATTTTGTTTTATAATGATACTCTGCCTAACTTAAATACGATTATTTATGTAAATAATTAAAAGGAATTACATACGTTTTGTGATTGTATTTGATAGTTACACACATATTCATACATAATCAATACAAATAACTATATATAATAACATATATTAAATGTACTATAGAAAATGAGCCAAAAACGTTAGCTTAATAAAGGACAAAGTACAACAAAAATAATGCAACCAGTGTCTGTTCGCGATTTGAATTACCTAGTATAAAAACAAAATAGATTACTTTACTTAAAAGTCGTTGAAACAATGTTAAGATCAGGCCAAGAGTCTGATTAAGCGTTGGTTATAAACCCATTCAATATCGGCTAAATATATTTATTTTTCATCTGAATGTGCGTTTTGGCTTGCCATTTGATGGCCTTTATGTTTTGCTTAAATTAAAGCGTGCTTTTACAATTATGGGAGTCTTAATCTAAAATTATTTGGAATTCGTTTTTGTAAGTCAACTTTTAAGAAATCCTGTATACAATTAATAATAAATTCACATAGACATACACACGGCTGTGTAATTCGATTCATAATGTAAGCATTATGCAATATTTCTAAGTATCAAGCAAAAATCATTTACCTTCTGGCTAGACGCAATACATACAAGAAGATGCGCACCACATCTAAATACAATGTTAATGCCGCGAATATATAATCCTCCGGATTAAACTGATACTTGTGTGTGCCGCCAATTATCAATTGTGTATCATAGATTAGCAAGAAACTGGCCAGTAGAGCACCAAGGCATGAGACCGCCGTCTCACCGAAGGTTCCACGTAGAAATGCACCCGCAAAGGCAAGGATCAACAAACAGATAACAACCGTGATTATGACGCCGCCCCAGGCTGTGAAATCATATTTGGTTTGTATGGCGAATATGGACAGTGCCACAACTAACACCGCAGTTATACCCACAGCCAAGAGCACCACATTTGCGTCTAGAGTGCTGGCCACGGCGCCCAGGAGCAGGGACATCGTAGCCGTAAATAGGCCCAGACAGATGAAATTGATGGGAAAGTTGCGTCGAGCAGTTTCACAGCAGGCCATCGAGATCAGCACCACAATGTTGACGATCATGGCGACGCACACGACCATCGGCTTCTCCCGGACAAAGTGCTTTGTGGGCTCGTGATACACAAATATGGATATCACACCAAGGGTGACGAGCAATTGTGTCTACAAGTGCCAAACAGATGATTAGAGCAAATACATGAAATTTGATTAACTTCAGGCTTACCAAGAGAATAAAGTACACTTTTCGTATGAAGCCCTTGCGTATGGTTTGATCATTGAAAATGATATTCTTTGCCTGCAAGCTATCATCTGCATCTGCAAATCCAGGACTGTTGTGCATTATAATCTGCCCGCTCTCCAGAAATGGTGCCGGATTCGTAGTTTCCCTGTCGACTGCATTCGGATGATTCACGTTTTCTGCGGGCATCGTTTCTGGCCCGGCTGGCGGTGGCACTGGCAATGGTATCGGTGGATAGCGCTCACCATTGTTGAGGGGCTCTACGATTGAGAAGTATTCACATTAGCAGCTTGATAAGGGAAATTTCCCCTACCTAATTGTTGTTTATGTGTATCTCTGAATTCAAGGAATAAAATGAAATAAGAACTGCGTCATTCGCGCCGGGAAAAACACACACATATTGGGTACATACATATTATTTACATTTGCATGTAAACTCGCAGAACTCTGATTTCAAATGTTAAAAATTGATTTGAATGTTTTCTGGCAAATGAAAAGTGCACAATTTAAACTTGAAAATCATACTAATGCCAATGTATACATATGGAAATATATATATATATATATGTATTTTTGCAGATTATCAATTTTCCAAGAATGCATGTTTATGATTTTTTGCCACAGCAACTTACTTGCGACAGTAGTTAAATCTTTGGGCGTTTTCATACGGTTATACGACATAATTTTGATAGTTGTTTAAAGGTCGACTTAAATATATAGAAACACTTCTTATCTCTCTGGGTATTAGTTTCGTTCTGAGTGGACCAATTGGCACTGCTGTTCAAGCTGAAAGAGATGAGCGCGATCCGTGATTTTCATTTAAACAGGCACGAATTAAACAAGTTCTGAATAAGTTCTAACTGCAACACGTGCCGTGTTTTATATTATTTTCCTTGGCTCCGGTCATTGAAAATAAATCAAATTAACCACACAAACCATCTATTTAAGCAAACAAATGTAAATAATTTATTTTTCGTGTTGAAAGCTTTACATTGTGCATTTACCGTGCTATAAAACTCCTGCATATCTCTGGTCGTTCTGGGGCTGCCACGTTGGCGTTGCCCATCCGTTTCAAAAAGTAAGCGCGAAATTTGAAAATGAAAAAGCTTCTGTTAAGCACATGCAAGCATGCAAAATCCAACAAACTTCAGCCTAGTGCAGCAGCAGAGCAACGGATTATGGGGTAGTCAGTATAATTTGTGCCACAGCAATTGAAACACGTTTAAATCGAGCGAGCAACAGAAAACAAGTTTAGCGACCAAGACAACGAGCTACTGTGTACAAAAAGTAAAAGGGAGATACGCGTGTGTATAACTAGCAATGACTTTAATTGCGAAACTTTTCAATATTATGGTGATATTGTTGTGCGCACAACATGAACTGATCAAAATAAACGCATATGATCCAAATGATACCAAAATAGTTGAGTGTTGCCTGCCACCCGCTGGAATGTTTGAGGCCTTCTATCCGCGTGAAGTGGAGGGCATACCAAACAGTGCATCTCGGCCCGCTCACGGGCATGGCAGCTTCTTCAAGCATCGAAATCCTGCACTGGTGGACACAAAAAATGCAGCCGCCTATGGCTACCGCTTTGATGGGAAGCGGCGCTTCAATTTTGATTAGTTTGTAAGGTGTTCAACCATTGCAAATGTTCAAAAGCACATTCGAGAAAATAAAAAAAATTTCAATATGCATATTGTTTTTCAATTTTTACGATTAATATATCGATATATATCAAAATACAACCATGCGGTCTGAGTTCCATATGACATTTAGGATTGACAGTAGGAAAGAAGAAGAATATATTTTTTCTTCAAAAGTATGTCTTTGAAACAGATTTCTTGAACGCAGCAAAATTCAACATTTGAAATTGTAAATATAGTTGAAAACGCTCAAGGCCAGACCCAAATCACCTGCAAATCATGAACGTGAAAAGCTTCAGTATGCTGCAAATGCTAAAAAATTCTTGGCGCACGTAAGAATCGTGTGTGTTAGCATGGTCGTACAAAAACCCGGTAAAAATAAATGCATTTCATAATTGTTCAATTAGATTTCCACGGCGCTACGCCACAAAAGTAACCACTGTCGGTGGTGATGAAATTGGCAGTGGTACCGGAATTGGCCAAATCACCGGGCGCGTGCGAAGCAAAGACGGTGGCCCGCACAAGGTAAATAAGCCATCCAAGGAAATTGTTACGCATCTACCGCCACTAACCGAACCGCTGCCAAACTTGCCGGAGGCCATTTATGCCAACCCGTTGGTTGAGAGCGCCTCCACAAAGGTTACAACATTAATTAATGGTCTGCGCATTGCCTCGGAGCCGCGTTATGGACAATTCTGTACTGTGGGTCTGGTGCTGGACTCTGGACCACGCTACGAAGTAGCGTACCCTAGTGGCGTATCACATTTTCTTGAAAAGCTTGCGTTCAATGTAAGTGTCCCCCCCAAATAGTTTCAAACCTGTGTACCTTTCGAATTATATCTCTTCATCCATTCACAGTCAACAGTTAACTTTCCTAACAAGGATGCAATACTCAAAGAGTTGGAAAAGAACGGCGGTATTTGTGATTGCCAAAGCTCGCGAGATACCCTTATATATGCGGCCAGCATTGACAGCCGTGCTCTTGAGTCCGTTACCCGTTTGCTGGCTGATGTAACTTTGCGGCCCACGCTAAGCGAACAAGAAGTCAACCTAGCGCGTCGTGCTGTCAGCTTTGAGTTGGAGACGCTCGGAATGCGACCCGAGCAGGAACCAATACTCATGGACATGATTCACGCAGCCGCTTACAGAGACAATACACTAGGATTACCAAAGCTATGCCCGCCACAGAATCTGGACAGCATTGATCGCAACGTCTTAATGAACTATTTAAAATATCATCACTCGCCGGACCGCATGGTCATTGCTGGTGTTGGCGTAAGTTTAGCCGCAAGAGCATTACATCAATTTTTATAATGTTATTGAATAACTTTTTACTTTTCTCTAGGTGGATCACGAAGAGCTGGTGGAGCACGTAAGAAAATACTTTGTCGAAAATGAAGCGATTTGGATGAATGAAGAGTTGACAAACGCGGCTCCCAATCAAGTGGACACGTCAGTAGCACAGTACACGGGCGGTATAGTCAAAGTAAGCAACGATACCTTAACATAGGGATTTGCACAATTAATCTTGTAAACTTGAATAGGAGCATTGCGAAATTCCCATTTATGCGGCAGCTGGGCTGCCTGAACTGGCGCACGTTGTACTCGGCTTTGAGGGCTGTTCCCATCAAGATTCGGACTTTGTGCCATTGTGCGTGCTCAATATTATGATGGGCGGCGGTGGTTCGTTCTCCGCCGGTGGCCCTGGCAAGGGCATGTACTCACGTCTATACACGAAAGTCCTTAACCGTTACCATTGGATGTACAGTGCCACAGCGTACAATCATGCCTATGTGGACACTGGACTTTTCTGTATACACGGCAGTGCACCACCACAGCACATGCGCGACATGGTCGAGGTGCTCACTCGTGAACTAATGAACATGAGCGCCGAGCCCGGCAACGAAGAGTTAATGCGTTCCAAAATCCAACTGCAATCTATGCTGTTGATGAATCTGGAGTCCAGGCCAGTTGTGTTCGAAGATGTGGGCCGCCAAGTGCTGGTCACGGGTTATCGAAAGCGCCCCGAACACTTCATAAAGGAGATTGGTATGCAAATATATACACACATCAATTGCTATAACTATAAATGTCATAAATATTTCAGAAAAAGTAACAGCTGCCGACATTCAACGCGTGGCACAAAGACTGCTTAGCTCAGTACCGTCAGTGGCTGCGCGCGGAGACATTCAGAATTTGCCTGAGATGACAGATATAACAAGCGCACTCAATAGCAGTGGGCGCTCGCTTGGTCGCCGTTTATCGCTCTTTAAGTAAAGCTAAGCTACGCGAATTAATACGTTGTTGAATTCGTATTGCATTTTGTACCATAGCCATTCAAATCGATTTGATTTTGTTAAAATTTGCAATCTTCCCCCAACAAGTACTTGATTTTTTTTTACTTTTGTTATTATCAATTAGTTATTTGATGAACTCGATTTAGTTATAGTGCTTGATTTGCAATGCAATCGTTCAATAAAATTGAACTGAAGTACAGTGCAATCAATCTTACCACAACTCGAAGGACACCGTGCTAAGATCGCTTTTGCTATATTTATCATCAATGGACTAATTACAAGTTAACAAATTTACAATTATAATGATGACGAGGATACTGGAGAAATCGAAGCTTCCTGTAGACGAGGCCGTCGCTTTGGCGGTGTACTAGAACTGTCGGTATCACTACTGCTGCTGCTGCTGCTGCTACTTGCTCTCCTCGATATGTGAACTGGCGCTTAAATTGGAAAGGATCGAGTTCAATTAAAGATGCACTACTATGCAATCGATATTGTACTTACAAGTGGGTCTATTAGTAGCAACATTATCATCGTCATCATCTTCAGGCAATTCATCGCTGGATATATTCTCATGCATGCGATATTGTTTAGGCAAGTGGGACTCATCCTCAAGAGGCGGCGCATATTTAGGCTTCTTGACCCTATCGTCTTGGGGCTTATCGGCATCGGTATCCATTTCGCTGCCTGTTTGTTTCTTAATGCTCTTGGCAATGACACGCTTCTGATGGTCCAGCTGAGGAAACAAATCCCGCGAGTTCTCCAGCGCTTGCTTAGCCGCATTCATCTCTGCCTGTTGAATGGATGAGCCGCTGGCTGTGGCCAAACGCTTGGAGCGGAAATAAACAGCCACTTTGTACACGCGCGTATTTGTGGGTCCGCTAGCCTCGACCACCTTGTAGTATGGTATATCAGGCTCGCCGCCATCCATGGTGCGCAATGTGAGACAGCACTGTTGCAGCTTTGACTTGGGATCGTTCCAGTCCTGATTCATAATGAACAGCTGCAGGCGTGGGAAGAGGCAGACATGGCAGAACTGTTCGCAATAGAGCAGTCCCTTGTCGACATACAAAGCGCCCAAGAAGGCTTCCAGCAGATCAGCACGATCTTTGGTCTTCAAGTCGGCCTTGGGATTAGCATAGACGGCGTACTTAGGCATTCCCAAATCATCGCAGACAACGGCCTGTGTGCGATTGTTGACGAGTGAGGAGCGAAGCAGGGATAAATGACCCTCATGATGCTCCGGAAAATGACGGTATAAATATTCCGAGCAAATCAATTGCAACACAGTGTCGCCGAGAAACTCCAGCCGTTGATTGGAACCTAGCGTCAAGTGGGTAAAGCCAATCGAGCGATCGGTAAAGGCACGTGCCAGCAAACGAATATGTTTAAACTTAATGCCAATGGAATCCTCAAATTTGGTCAGATCCTTGAGGACACGATACGAATCAATGCAGCTACGATCGCCGAGCGGTTCCTGTTCCTGCAGCGGATGCTCCGGCAGATTTTTCCATATTTTCAACAGCTTCTCGTCCTGCCGAAACAGCGCATCGGTAAACACTTCATCGGCCACTTTGATGCCACCATCTAGGAGTAGAGCACCCATTAGGGCCTCAAAACAATTGGCCATGGCGTGACGAAGCTCTAGCTCATGACACAGATCGGAGCCGTGAGCATACAGCATGAATTCCTCGAGCTGTAATTTCTTTGCCAGCAAAGCCAGATGCTGATTCTGAACAATAGCCGCGCGGTAAGTGGCCAGGCCGCCCTCCTCTAACTCCGGAAACATGAAAAATAAATGTATGGAGCTCAGAAACTCGACAACAGCATCGCCAAGAAATTCCAGGCGTTCGTTATGCGTGATATTCGAAACAGTCTCGTGATCCTTGCCAAACCGAGACATTATGCTGACCAGCGTATTAATGCCACGCTTGCGTGTGTTCATATAGTGTATCTTTCGATCGCCGTATTCCGGCTGTCGTATTCCGCAATTCGTAAGTGAATTGCGCGCATGATCCGGATTAGTGCCATAGTTCTCCTTGTAGGATGGATGTGTCAATGCCAGTTGAAGCAAATAACGATTCTTGAACTTATAGCCAATGCTCTCCTCCAGCAAATCCAGAGACTTGTGAAAACGCAAATGCCCTGTGAGCACCGGTATGAGCATCGCATGCTGCACAATGTCGCACATAATGCCCGTGCGGTAGAAGCCCTCCGAGCTGATGGCCACGGTAATGTTACGCTTCATGCGTCCTTGCGTGCGCATCTCCTGCAGTCGCTGCTCCTTGTCCTCCAGCTTGCGCTTGTCTTTGAACGATGGCTTCGACATGTTTGCCATTAGATGACGAAATTTAACATATTCACGCCATGCCTTTTGATACTCGGGATTGCCCGCATAACTTAGTTGCGGTGGCCGTATGCCAAAGTGAACAATCGCCGGATGCGAGATGCCCGTCTCCCGATCCAAGCACTCTGGCAAATCAGAATTGTTGCGATCCAGCTGATCGACGCGCAGCGAACAAGGCTTATGCCCGGGCTTGGTCACCAGCATGCCCTTGATGAAGTCCACGTATTTTTGCCACTCATGCTGACTGATTTGGTTTAGGTGCAGCAGCTGTTGACGCTCCACCAGCTCGGCTGAATTGTCCAGTAGATACTTGAGCACCTCGCACATGGCAAGCACTTCTTTGCCGTTGTCGGGAAGCTCGCGCACAAAGCGCGGCAAGAAATGAAAGGCTGGACAGGATTCCTCGCCATTTATGGCGCCGTTTGGTATCAGATTGAAGTCAACCAGCTCCAGCAGCTCATGGAACAAATATTTAACTGAAACATAAAAATCAACTATCAAACTCCGAGACAACTAAAGTTATATGAAGCACACTCACAAAATAAATCCAATTCGCGTATGGTAAAGTTCTCGGGCATCTTCTCCTCGTCGTACTCAATAGTGTACTCAATGTTAAAGCGAATCACCTTACAGACAGGTAGATCGGTAAGCCGCACATGGGAAAGTAAAGAGAAGCCCTCGAAAAGGAACTCGTGCTCATCGTGCTTGATAATAGTCGGTGTCTTTGTCAGAAAGTTTGTGGGCGGCGATATGGTAATGCGATAATGGTAGAGGCTAGCCGCATTATTTGTATCCTTATCGCACAACGGATAGCCCTTTTCGCCGGGATAGATGCCGTGCCGTATGCCAATGCGTCGCGACTTGGCCGAACAGCGGCACAGCGGACCATCGTTCATCTCGCCGGCGTCGTTGTGCCACAGATCGGGATGTACCCGCTGCGGATGCTGCACCTTGCACGACAACTCTTCCATGCAGCAGTCCTGCTCAATTTTGAACGCATCCTCATCCGAGTCGGAATCAGAACTGGAGGAGCACGCCTCCGACTTGTGCTTGTGCTTGCACGCACGTCGTCGCGTTTTCCGCGCAGGCGGCACATAAACGGGCAAGGTCTGGCGCACACGGTCGGCGCGTTGAAGCAGCTCATCATCGAACAGAGCGCACAGTTTGTGCAGACGTGTCTTGGCCTTAACTTCATGCTCGGTCTTGGTGCGCTCATAGTAGAGCTCAGCGGGCGAAGAACGTACCCAGGACTCGGCAGGCACTTCTGCCTCGTTTAATGCGTTCATTTTCTTAATATAATCCTCCGGCTTTTCACAATAGTTAGAGCACCATTGGCGCAAAAGGCGATCACGTTCCGTTTCCAGCTTTGGCTGATTCGACGCCGATTCGCTCCAATCGCGCATGGATACGCCCTTAAAATTGGAGCGCCCTGGCGCGGGAGGGAACCCAGCACGCGGTTGTCGTGGATTATAGTAACGTGGTTCGTAGCGATTGCCGTAATTGTAGCCACCGTAGTTGCCTTGGTAGCTGGCATTGTTGTAGTTGGCGTATCTTTGATTGGGCGGTCGATAGTTTGGGGTGTAGTCATATCGTTCCTGATACTTGTACGAGTAGGAACTCTGTCCATATGTCTCATAGTCATATGAGCCAGCCGGCTGATGGTAGTTTGTATGTCCGTAACCCTCCTTGTATGAAAAGCTGTCATATGAATATGGGGCTGCGTACGGTGGCGGTGGTCCTGCAGCGTATGGCGCATAAGCCGGTCCAGCGTATTTAAAGTAATTTGTGGAAGAACTTTGAGCGTGGTAGGGATTATTCACACTCGAAAATTGCTGCGCGTAGTCAAAGGTGCTTGAAGTCGTCACATTCGGATCATTAATGCCAGGTGGGGCTTCGTTTTTTAAGCCGGGCGGCAACAGTTCCTCTGTTTTAGTTGGTGGTGGGGGAGGTGGTGGCGGAGGTTGCGTGGGAAACTCCTGCGGAGGCGGCAAAGGTGGCTGGTACATTATGTTTTAACAATATGTTTCTTGAGCTAGACTTTTTCGCCGAAAGTGACCATAATGGCAATACTTTCGGTAGCCCTTAAAGTTTGTTTACATCAGGGCTGGGTAGCTAACATGAACTTATTAGTGAGTGTTGTGAAACTAGTTCCGAAAGCAGTCTGGTTCAATGAACCAAATAGGTTGAAACATGTTCTGCCAAGCCATCGCACATGTTGATATTTAGTTTTAATTAAAAAATTAATCAACATGGATATAAACGGGCCAGAGCAACCTGCGGAGATTACGCTACGTAGCTGCCCCGGCACCACGCCTGGCACACCTCTAAGCAAAAACCAGTTGAAGAAGCAGCGGAAGCTAGCCGAAATGCTGGAACAGCGAAAGTTGCGGCGCCAGAAGGAGCGCGAGCGCCGAAAGGAGAAAAAGGCTGTGGCCAAGGCCAATGGGTTGCCGCTTAGTGCGGGACCCTCACGCAAGGAGCTGAAACGGCGGCAGCTATCGGCAACCAGTAGTCAGAGCTCTGCTGATGCGATCAGCGTAGCAATCGATTTGGACTACGATGACCTGATGCAGGAGCGAGATATTGCCAAGTGTGTGAAGCAATGTCTGCGTATCTATACGATCAATCGACGTGCAGCACAGCCGCTACGTTTGCACTTTACGGGCATTAAGCGCGAGGGACACATTCACGAATGCTTTAAGAAGAACGACGGCTGGGAAAACTGGCACGTGGACTACCACTTTGATCGCACGCACACGGAACTCTTCGACCAGAAGCAGTTGGTCTATTTAACCTGCGAATCGGATACGGTACTGGAGCATCCACAGCCCGGGCATACGTATGTGATTGGCGGCCTTGTCGATCACAACCATTTGAAGGGTCTGTGCCATCAACGTGCCACAAGTGCTGGACTCTTGACGGCGCGCCTGCCACTCAGCGAACACGTGGATATGAAGACACGTTCCGTGCTCAGCACCTTCCATGTGTTTGAGCTGCTAACACGCGTGGCAGCTGGGCAGGATTGGACGCAAGCGATTCTAGAAACTATTCCACAGCGTAAGGGTGCCAAAGCCAAGATTAGCTTAGGCACAAATGCGCAACTGAAGGAAGAGAAACCACGTGAGCCGCAGGAAGACGAACACAAAAATCAGCCAAAGGCAGAAAGTTGACCTCATTTGAAGTTGAAATTATTGTTTATTATAATTATTATTTGTAAATAAAAATCGTAATTAAATTGATTGAAGATACAACTTCGGTTGCGTACAACGAAAACAAATCAATTAAAATCCATAAAGTTGCTCTTAAAGCTAAGTTGTTAATGCCAAAATATAACTTTAAGAACGTGTGTGCGCCATAGTTGGACACTTAGCATACATAAACAAATAGTTAAAGGTTAATATAACTGAAAGGGTCTTGAATGTTGCACCTTTAAATATTTTTCTACAAGTCAAACATATAACTTAGAGCTAAATGTATATTCCCTATATGTATATGGTATCTATTCTAATTGAAGCAGCCGCTAAAACTACGCTGGACAAATTGTTTGCCGGCATTTCTTTCTACATGCTAAATGTATTTATGCTAGTCTAAATTTTACATAAGGCAGCATTACCTTGCACTGTGGGCAAGGACTTATAACTTGTTTACAAATATTTTGGAACTTGCCACGTTTACTCGCACTACAAATTCACAAAAACCATTTTTTTTCTTAGCATTCATAAGGTTAGATGCTTGTCAACTTAGCCTAGTTAATTAAATAGTTATACCCCAAAAGTATACACAAGCTGGCACAGAAAAAAAAATCTACATATACATTTCGTTTGGGCCCATCATCGATTGTGTGGACAACTTGTATGTGTTGTATCAAAAAGATTTCTCAAATAGTTAAAGCATTTTCAAACCAATGATTATCAACGGCCTTATCGATAAACTAACAACAAATGAACTTAGTCTAACATACAATCAGTACGGTTCTTAATGTGATTACAAGTAGGCACAAAATCTATATCGAAAAACCAAACCAAATTGGATGCTGTAAAGTGAACAAATTTTCTTACAGGCGATTGGACAAATAAGAAACGAATTAAACGGAAAATAGTTGGTGATTATATAAATGCAACTTAGGTCAAACCTGTAGGGACTACAGCGAACTAACAAACTATTGAATAAGAATAAAGGTGCGCCAGTAGCTAGACAAAAGATCTAGACAATCTTCATGGGCACATCGATGAGGCAGTCCGCTTCGAGACGACCGAGCGTTTTCTTAACACGCAGCGCGGTGAGACGCACCGTTGGATTCGGATGCCAGCACTCCTGCATAATTTTGGAGACGGTGGCAAGCACATCATCCTCCTGCCAGCGCAGCGGTATCGGCGGTCGGTAGCCCTTGGCGCACACAACGGCATGCATATCATCAAAGGTGGGATCGGAGGGCACGACGTCATGATAGGGCAACGCGTAGTCCTCGCAGGTGGTCGTCTTGGTGCCCGAAATTGGCGTATAGCAACGTCTTGCAATCTCCCATAGTACCAGGCCCACAGAGTACATGTCGGCGCGTTTAAATTCTTCGAATTGTTGCGGATTGAGTGTCTGGCTAAGGACCTCCGGTGCCATATAGCGTCGGGTGCCCACACGCGTATTCTGTGCAATGTGTATCTCATCCAGCTCCGAGATATATTTAACGGCTAGTCCAAAGTCAGCAATGGCGCACTGTCCGTTGCGCTTCACCAGTATATTCTTGCTCTTAACGTCCCTGTGCGCAATAGCCGGCTTGCCCGGCGTACCAAAGATCTCGTCGTGCAGATGGGCCAAGCCAGAGGCAAGCGAAAAGGCCAGCAGCTGTAGTTTCTGTGGATTGATCACCGATGTGGACAAGTAGTCGTGCAGGCTGCCCATCTCATGGTAGTCGGTGATCAAGAGCATTTGCGTCCAGCTTCCGTTACCCTTTATATCGGCGGCAATGAAGCCCAAAATATTCTCGTGTCGCATAAGGACCGTTTGGTATATTTCCGTTTCACGAAACCAGGATGCTTCCTCAGTGGTAAAGAAGGTCTTCACGGCAACACGCTCGTCGCGCCATTTTGCCAGCCACACCTCGCCGTAGCGACCCTTGCCCACCAGACGCACCATCTGGATCTGCTTGGCAATTGTACGCTGCACCAGCAGCGGTAAACCGGATCCTGATCCAGAACTTTGTTCCACCAGCTGTGAGATTTGCGAGTTGCACATGGAGTTTATAAGGCCGGGCTGTTTGCGCAGCTTCTCGCGGCGCTTATAGAACAGACAAAGTATAAAGAGCACCACAATAAAAACGGACATGCTCACAATGATGGAGGCGAACAGAGCTAGTGTGTGCACAGATTCACTGCTTACGGGCAACTCGGGCGCAGCTGTGGTCATCTTCGGCATGAATTCGGGCTGCAGCTCACGATTGCAGAAATCTTTATCTTCGCAGCAGGCAATATTCTTGCCATGAATGTGTGGCACAACCGCCACTTTACACATCAACAGGCCACCATTCTCCTCGGGCGGCATGCAGCCAAAAGTGCGCTCCTCCTCGTAGGTGCCAGTTATCTCATCGTATACCTCCTCGACGGCACTGAAGCAGCTGCCACCCGGCCGAGTCTCGCAGGTGCCGTTACTTACATTGTTCGGGCAGCTGCCATCGCAGTAGCAAATCATCGAGCGTGCATTATTTCTACGCTTTTCGTGATGGGCTGTGATTGCTGCACCGTTTAGCACAGCTGCAGCAGCAGTTTCAATAACTGCAACGTCTTCGTAGGCCCGAAATTCACCATTTTGAATTAGCACAAGCAACACAAAAACAATATAAATTGACGAAACACTTCGGTTCCACATTCTTAATGATATAACTTGTACAGAAAAACAGATTTTTTACTTTAGTTTATTAGCTTCTTTCTAGAGACGTGAGAAAAAAAACATCGGAGCATCGATCTATCGTATTCTTATGTCGCTTTAATTTTTGAAGCTAGTAAACAACTACTTTTGAATACTTGTACTTGTAACGGTTTGAGTAAATATCGCTAGGCCTTGGCATGCATCTACCTTGATTTGCTCACAATTAAATTGAGTTTTGCTAGGCATATGAAATATTGTTGAGAATATTAAGATGCTAAATTAAATTTAATTCTAAATATCGCTCTGTATAAATTTAGGATTTATTATATTCGAATTTCTTGTTCGATATTTTTTGACAGCTCTAATTCGAGAAATATCGCCCATCGCTAAAACCAAAAGTAGAACATTAGCCAGCACTGCAGAAGAAAAAACATTGCTAACCGGTAGAAAAGTTCCTTGCGGAAAAAAAAACGCTGCCCAAGTGCACAGTTTGTACAAAAAAGTTGCTTAGACAATGAAAATTAAACAACAAGTCATAAAAGTAAAAGACGTCAACAAGCGAAAGCTGCGAAATAAGGCATAAACAATGTCAGCAACGGCTCCAGATGCCGCCCAAGCAGCCGCCGAGGAGGCTTCGGCTCACGATTACATAGAGCTAAAATCTATGGAGGATGTGGAAGCCCTGGAGCAAAAACAGCTTTACGCGTACATAGAAAAGTTGCATGGCATTATTAGGAAATACGACACCAAGATCGCATCATATAAACAAAAGCTAAAACAATTCGTGAGTCTCAGTTACCAAGCAAGTTTTTAACGAACTATAATATAAACCAAACCCAATTGCAGCTGAACAAGGAATCAATAAGTTGCGGCGAAAAAAGCACGCAAGCGGCCAATGGCCATTCAGACGCAAATGGAGAGGAGGCACAAGCCGGAAAGGAACGTGAGTGTAAAAAGAGAACAATTTATTAATGCTATTAAATTCTACAATAACATATTTGTTGACCGATTTGCTAACTTTGGCTGCCGTTCACTTTGTTTTGCTGGCCACGGCGGCAACGAGCGCTGCGCCTCGTCCCGAACCATCCTCTGACAGCATAATATCGAACTCCTTGCCTGGCTTGACCAGTTTCTGCATCATTTCCCTGATGTAACCATCGAATTTTGGATGATAGCGGTACACAGAGCCATCTATGCCCACCACCACTCGGCGATCAATGATCTTGTTGATGAGGCCACTTATGCCAATAGCCACGAAGGTGGCAGCGCGCTTGGTCACACACTCGCAAATGTATTTGAGCTTCTGGCAATCCTCAACGGTGGTCTTTTCCACTCCGAACAGCTGCTTGATGATGCGTCTTGTGTTGGGAAACTCCGGAAACGAGTCGGCTTCAACTTCGGATATGTATTTGGTTTCAAAGATATCCACATTCTTTTGTAGCACAGCAACGAATGCTGCACGTTTTGTGTTCAGCTTGAAAATTTTATTCCGCTCGAGGGCGCGTAACAATACCAGACGCACCAGTTCACCCAAATACATGCCCGATGTCATTTTCTCGAACAGCTGTTCGGATCGGTTAATTGATTTTCTGTCCACCTCACGATCGTAGTCTGTGCGTACAAATTCCAGCTGTCCATGATCACCAAAGGCGCCCCACTCCACGTTAACAATGACCTGTTTCTGGATGCGCTTGAAGTCCGTATCTAGCAGATCCACATTATCCACATGCTCCACATAGCAGGCATTGCAGCCAGTGCCCACAATCACGCCCACACGACAGTCGGGATTGCGATGTGCGCAGGACATAAGCGTGCCGGTGGTGTCATTGAGTAACGCAACGACTGCAATTTCCGCATCGCCGCGTCGTTGAATGGCATCGTGCAACATCAAACCCACATCCTCACCCTCGACGCCGGGACAGTTAAAGCCCTTGGTCCAGCGCGTCAGCTTGGCCTCCCTGAGGCCCATCTGTATGCAGGGAAACGAAAACGTGAAACCGAGCGGCAGATAGGCATTATGCATGTCGTGCTTTGCCACAAACTTGGCCAGACATTCGGCTATGTGATCGAAGAGCTCCACGCCCGGCCCGACCATAAGATCCTTGGGCACAGCATAAATCTGTGACTCGACCGTCGCCTCGTGATGACCTTTGAGCGTAACGAGCAGCACCCGGAAGTTGGTACCGCCCAAATCAAGCGCCAGATACTTGCCCATCTCATCGCCCGTTGGCAAATCCTGCACATATGTGGGAAAGCATTTTGTGCTGGCCTGCTCATGTGTGGTGCGCCGCAAACCCTTGGCGATCTCGAGGCAGAAACGACTGTACACTTCTTGCACCTGATAATCGCTCAGCACAAAGGGTTGCATAAGTTCACGTATTTCCACATCGACCATTTTTGCTCTGATTAGCTGTTGCTTCTTTTTTGTTCCAACCGCCTGGCTCGAATAATGTGTAACGACTAACCAGACTAACCATCACCTGCCAATGGCGACGCCATCGTCAGCTTGCGCCGCACCTGATAAGAGTTAGCACAAAATTCGCATTGCATTCGCCCAGTCGTAGCAACAACTGTGCAATCTCTCTCCGCATCAATAGGAAATATATGAAATAAAAAACACCCAACTAAATCTGCTGAAACCTAATAGAAATACGCAACTTGTGCTGAACATCAGCTAATAAGTTGTGCCTGACAGCATATTTGATTGTAGTACGTTTTATAGTTTAGAGGCGTTTAACATGTTCTTTCGTTTTAGGGAAAGCTCTATAGAAGATGAACATTCAGATGACTTCAACTGAAAATTGTGGGCCGTGAAACAAATATTAATCATAAAAGAATATTTAAGTATTATTTTATTTTATTTTCATTTCGTTCTAATGTCTCAGTCTCCACTGTTATGGTTTATAATCTATCCCAAACTTTTCATTCTCGTTGTACAATTCAGTAATTACAATTTATACACTATTCAGAATTTAGACAGAATTTAGACCCGCTGACCTAACAAAACTCATAAAATCATACAAATAGTATATATTTAGCTATAGATAAGAGCTATTTAAACAAATAGTTTCGGTTCAAATGACTTTATTGGATGGTAACAACTTTTACACACGAACACCTTCGTTTACAAGATTGATCGCTACATCCGTTGCGTTTTAATCTTAATTATTTTATTATTTGAGCTATTGCAAAAAATTAAAAAAAAAATTTATTTATATATATACAGGCGCCAAGTGCGCGTCAATTGTGGTGCCTCGAAATAATGCCTGGGAGATTAGCGCCAGTTCCCGGTTTCAGTTGAGGGGCACAACATGATGTAAACAGGTTGACATTAGACACAGGCAGATGGTAAATAGGCGATAAGTTGGCCTTAGACTTAAATTGTGATTGTAAATTTTACTTAAAGACATATAAAAAAAATAATAATCAAGTATATAATTTGCAGTTTCGCCAACAGATGCCTTCAGTTTTGTGGATGAGATGCGTCAGGCGGCCAAGCATGCAGAGAACTTGAATAATTTTGTCTATGAACCGACATCGGGCATGTACTACGATCCCAAGACGGGCTACTACTACAATGCGGTAAGTAATTTACAGCAACGTAATCTTTATGACGTGCTGTGCCTTGCCGTGCCGTGCCGGGCCCTGCAGTAGCTTGTGCCTAGCGCGCTTGGTGACTTTTAGAGGTTATCGCGAATGATGAACCTACAACCACACCCCAAAGCAATGACAAACTAAATAATACTCTCTATGTAACAGGAATACGGTCTTTACTATGACGGCAATACGGGCTGTTATTATAGCTATGATCAGGCAAAAGATTCGTACGAGTTTCACTCGCAGGCTCAGGTGCAGGTGAGTGTGTGTGAGAAGCTAGATGTGAGACCTGACTGATTAAATTGATGACATTTCTCTTCCTCCTTCCTCCGTCAATGCAAGTGTGTGGCGCCGGGCGAGCGCCTCGATTATAGTAGCCTGTTAGCACGTTTTCGCAAACTAAGCATAGACCGAATGCGTAGCAATGCATTAGGTAAGAGCTGAGCATCAGAATGTGCGATAAAAACGCGGATTTCTTTTCTTCTCACTGGTTTCAGGCGAACAGTACGGCGGCAAAGGACGAAACAGGCAACGAGCAGCTGGAGGATGACAACGTGGACGATGATGTCGAGTTCGATGAATTTGGTGGCGTCATCACGGACAAGGCGACACTGCAGCAAATCAAAGCGGAAAAGCAAAAGTTGCGCGAGCGTGCGGCACGCAGCAAACGCAAGGCCAAACGGAAGCATAAGAAAAAGCAGAAGGAGCATCGTCACAAGTCCAAAAAGCGACACAAAGAACGCAACAGCAATGATGATAATGATGATGATGTTTCCGTTGATAAGAAGGCCAGTCGCAATCGTGCTCGCAAATCTCTTGATGTTGAAGACGGTGAACTGTCGCAATCGACGAGCAGCTCCAACTCCGATTCCAGCGACGAGGACAAAAGCAGCAGCAACAGCGACTGCGACAGCAGCGGCGTCCCGTTGTTCAAAGCCAACAGTCGCTTTCAAGGTGTTTAAAGAAATTCGCGTTTTTTTACTGATCATTTTATATCGTTGACTTTTGATTGGATTGATACTAATGTTTGCCCACCTACTCCATCCCACCTGCACAGACATTGCCAAGAAATATCCGCCCTCGCTACGCATCATTGTGCAGGAGACCAATGTGCCGGAGTTGACGGTGGGCAGCCTCCATTTGATTACCTATAAAGGCGGCACGCTGGGCCGTGAGGGCGCACACGATGTCATCATACCGGATGTGAATGTGAGCAAGTGCCATCTGAACTTTCACTACGATACCAAGCAGGCCATCTACAAATGTCGGGATCTGGGCTCGCGTAACGGCACTGTCTTGAACGGCGTGCGCATGTCCGAATCGAAGGCCGCCAGTGAGACGCTAGATCTCATGCATGGCAGTGTCTTGGGCATTGGGCAGACGAAGCTGCTGTGTCACGTGCATGAGGGCAACAGCACGTGTGGGTTATGTGAGCCCGGGCTGCTAATTGAGACACCAGCGCCGGCAGCAGCAACCGCGACAGCCAGCGGTAATGTATTAACACACAAGGAGCAGCTGAAGAAGCTGCAAAAGAAATACGGTTTAGAGAATGAAAGTAAGTGTGTTTAGTGAGTGTAAACGGGCCTTACCTAAATATTCTCTCTTAGAATTCGTGGAGGCGAGCGTCAATCCGAATCCAAATTATAATGATCGCAGTGCCCAGCGGCGCATCAAAGTGGGCAGCAGCACGGACAAGGAAAAAACCGAGGTGGCCTGTGTGCACACGTAAGCTGAGGCGTATATACCTGCTGTGTGGTTTGAGTTTAATTCGTTTGTTCGATTACAGTGAGATAGCCAGTTCCAACAAGGGCTTCAAAATGCTCAGCCAACTGGGCTGGCAAAAGGGCGAGACGCTGGGCAAAAGCAATCAGGGCCTCTTAACGCCTGTAAGTCGAATGCCAATAGAAACGCTATCTATTATTTATATTTTTATTTGCCAACAGATCAATGTGGTGGCCAACGAGGGCACCACCGGCCTGGGCAGCAGCGAGCCGCTGGCGAAGAGTGCCCCGCGTTCCATGGATAAACGAAAATTGGCCAATTTGAAGATAACGCAGGCGCGTTATCAGCGCGCGAATGACATATTTGTGGAGTCCGATGAGAGCGATTGAAAACGTAGTTTGATTTAAGTTTGAAACACATTTAATTAACAATTACTCATAAAATATGTGTACTCATAGGTATACAATATATATATAAGATATATCTATATATAAAGTATACAAGGGTGCATATCATATTATGTAATTCGAAAATCTTGCTATATAAGGTTAAGCTATCAGTCAATTAATTAATTTAGCTTCGCTCAAACACACAATAATTACAAAAAAAAAAACACATGGAAAAAATATGTTTAAAAACTAAAATAAATAAAATACATTTTGTTTAGATTGTGGTAAAAACTAAACTATAAACGTAAACGAAGTGCGTGTGCCAACCAATTTGTATATAAATTAATTATGAATTAGTTTTATGGTTACGTTTATATGTTTAATACAAAAGCCTCTTAAGATATGTGGTTTTCTCTTACCATGGATGTTGCAAAAGAATTGTTTTAATATATTAAACGTGTTGTTCTGGTTGTTGATTGTGTTGATAAATGCGCTAATACTTAGCCAAGTGCATATGTGTGTGTATATGGATGTACTGTATGTATGCTTGTATTGAATGTTGGCAGCAGCCTAAGGCCCTTGCATCGGTTTACAACACTAAACAAAACGCACAACGAGAATCTTTGGATGTTGGAACTACACAGAGATGCGCTATATATACGCACTATATATATATGTTAGTATATATGCTAATGTGATTTCTTGTTGATAATATTTCGCTAATTTGATCTAACATACGCCCGTAGCTCGGACGCCTATGAAATAGCCTGTGGCACACGAATCCTTGCGCATCTCGCACCATGAATTATATGTGTGATTGTTGTAGCCACAGATTTTATCCGCCCGGTATTGCTATGTGGGTAGGTATAAGAAAAATGTCCCGATATTAAGTTATTTCCCTTTATTTTTGTGACTAGCTTACCGTTCGCTGTTGCTTGCGTGCGCACTTGTAGCGGCAAGAGACGCACCGCGGCATGTGCGTCTGCAGGTCCACGAGGCAAGTATCCTTTGGGCCGCACTTGATGTCCGCACAGGTGAGGCGGTCCGCTGCAAAGAAAATAAATTTTACGAGTCATACATTTAAAGCAGCTCCACGCAAGTTTTTTTTTTTAGTTTTTGCATTTCCTGACTTTTTATGTCTGGCAATTTCAGTTGCTCGTTTAATGGCCCCTCGCGCATATCCTGGCCAAAAATCATGTGAACTTTGGCAGGTGTTGTTTCGAGATTTCTTGATGGCGACTGGCGGCTGGTAAAGCCACGAAATTCGTGTGTGCGTGTGTGCATGATTTTATACCCTGACATAGTAAACAAGTCTTGTGCATGCATATATGTACACACATACATACATATGTACACATATTTAAATATTAACATAAGTAAACATCATGCTTACATTTCCTGCTATTTTAATATTATGTGAAATGTTAAAATATGCTGGCAACGCCTAATTATGTTCAGGAGGCAATGATTAATTGCCTATGCACTTTACATATGGTTTACATTGCATTGTTTTAGACAAGGTGGCAACATAGTTATTATGTAATAAAATGTGACTCGGATTTGCAAGTGTTAAATTTCTCTAATTTCGTTGTGAATATGTTTAATAATAGATAAGTGAAGCTTAAAACAATGGCTTAAAACAGTGCTTATTATAAAACGTACAGTTTGCAGAGTATTTTAAGGGTGAGTGCTTTTATGACTTACATATGTATCTATGTATGCTGCCGAACCATTCTTAAACAACGCTTACAGCTATTTTGGCTTTTTAAATTGGGTGTTGTTTTCGTTGTTGTTGTTGTTGTTGTGGCACACTGCAATTTTCAACGCTGCCACATTATTCACACCACAGGCAATGGCCATGTGTACACGTACATATAATGTATGGAAGAGCCCGCCCCATTCCTGACATGCGCAAGACGGTAGCCAAGCCAAGTCAAGTCAACGCAAGGCAAGGCAAGGCAAGGCAGCCAAGCTGCGCAGCCGCACACACACACACACATACACACACACAAACACATATTGGAACTTAGCAACAATGTTGCAAAATGTTGCCCCGCGGCAAATGTGCGCAATTGCTTATTGGTTAAGGACGATGGAAGGGGGAAGGGGGGGGCGGGGGCTGGAGTCAGCGGGGCAGCTGCAGATATACTCTGCATAGCTCCTGGCTCTGGCGACGTTGCGTGAAAGGTTGACCGCCTGGCAATTCGAAACAGTTAAAGTTTATTAATTTCAACTGCCAATTTTCGCTGTAGTCTGGCAGCGTCCTTTGGCCCGCTGTACGCGGCCACGCCACAACGCACTTGTACTTGTTGATTGTGATGGATATGTATGTTGTTGGTGCTGGGCGGCATGGCTGCGCCGGCTGATAATGCCGTCACAATGCAAGCCAACTGTAATTTGTTATGTCGACGTGGTTTAATCAACGCCAGCGGCAGCCTGCGTCCATCCGGTTTTTACAGACGCGTCTAAGTCGACGCCGCTGCTGCTGCTGTTGGCTGGCGGAACTTATTGCAACATTGTGTGGCATGGCCAGAGATTCGTTGTGGTCGTATGGGTCACATACACAATGTGGACGGGACGAGACTGGACGGGACTGGACTGGACTGGACTGGGCTCAGCTGTCTGGCCATTTTGGCATTGCGTGTTGTTTAAGGTGATTTTAATACGATCGTAAACTTCAGCCGGCCCAGACGCAGCCAGCAGACGCTGAGCCAGACAAAAGTGACGTCGCGAACAGCGGTCGGTGGAGAGCGGCGGAGGGGGGGGGGGGGGGGGGTGGCTAGGGACACAAGCGAGACTCAACCGAACTGAACCGAACCGGACGGGCAGTTGCAATCACAGAACCTGCGTCGCCCCCATCTCTCTACTCCCGTCTGCCGTCTCCGAACTCCCTGTCTGCCGTCTCCCATCGCCCCGTCATCGCGAAAATGGCGTTTTTAATGGCTTGTACGTGTAGTCATATTTCTTAGGGGCAAACTTGCCCAGGCTGCGTCTGTGGTTGTGCTCGTTTTTGGGGGCTCTTATGGGCTCTTGATCGGGGCACAGGAAAATATTTATGTGAAAGCACACAAGCACACGAAAACCATAAACTTACTAACCATAAAGATAAAATGCTCAAAAACGCACAAAACACAAACTGAGAGCTATTGAATGTGTGTGTGTATGTATATATATATATATATATATATATATATGTATTATTTTATCGGCTGATGATCAACATGAAGTCGAGGACAGCGCAGCAGACGGCGGCAGCAGGAACAGAAGCTGGCTGCAAAGGAGGAGCAGGAGCAGCAACTGAAGCCTCTGCATGCCGAGATCATCAGCAGGCAACAAACAAACAAACTGCACGCACACACGCACACGCACACACACACACACGCACACGCACACACGCACACACGCACGCACACACGCACGCATACACGCAAACCTTTGTGCTAAAAGCAAAAGTGAATAATTGTTAATGATGTTAATTTATTTTAATATCCGGCTACCGTGCAACAACTTGAGCAGGGTGGCAGGTTGCACCAAAAGGTGTGCAAAATTTATGAGTTTCTTTTAGCGCAGACAGCCAAACTAATCGCGTAGTTGGGGCAACAGCCTTGAAAAGTCGTCTTAAAGTATGAATGAATACATGAATGCATAACGGCTGGGCTATAAGTAAGTCAGACAGCTGCCAAATGAATAGAGGTATTTGAATGGGCTTAAAACTAAATATGGCAACATTATTGTTGGTCAAAGTTCATGTGAAATGTCCCATATCGACAAAGGTCAAAATTTCGGACGCCCTTTACCCGGTCAAAACTCATCTGATTTTCATGAGGTTTGGTTTTTTGTATATAGTTTTCCCTCTAGATTAATCTGGCATCCAAATCTGAACACAAAATTTTTGGTCGAAATTCATGTCAAAATCTTACCCCTTATATTCGCATATAGACATAGTTCGAAATTTCCCACCCCCATAACCAGGTCAAAACTCATCAGATTTTCATGAGGCTTGCCTTTTTGTATTCAGTTTTCCCTCTAGATTAATCTGGCATCCAAATCTGAACACAAAATTTTTGGTCGAAATTCATGTCAAAATCTTACCCCTTATATTCGTATATAGACATAGTTCGAAATTTCCCACTCCCATAACTCGGTCAAAACTCATCAGATTTTCATGAGGCTTGCCTTTTTGTATTCAGTTTTCCCGCTAGATTAATCTGGCATCCAAATCTGAACACAAAATTTTTGGTCGAAATTCATGTCAAAATCTTACCCCTTATATTCGTATATAGACATAGGTCGAAATTTCTCACTCCCATAACTCGGTGAAAACTCATCAGATTTTCATGAGGCTTGCCTTTTTGTATTCAGTTTTCCCTCTAGATTAATCTGGCATCCAAATCTGAACACAAAATTTTTGGTCGAAATTCATGTCAAAATCTTACCCCTTATATTCGTATATAGACATAGTTCGAAATTTCCCACCCCCATAACCAGGTCAAAACTCATCAGATTTTCATGAGGCTTGACTTTTTGTATTCAGTTTTCCCGCTAGATTAATCTGGCATCCAAATCTGAACACAAAATTTTTGGTCGAAATTCATGTCAAAATCTTACCCCTTATATTGGTATATAGACATAGGTCGAAATTTCCCACTCCCATAACTCGGTGAAAACTCATCAGATTTTCATGAGGCTTGCCTATTTGTATTCAGTTTTCCCTCTAGATTAATCTGGCATCCAAATCTGAACACAAAATTTTTGGTCGAAATTCATGTCAAAATCTTACCCCTTATATTGGTATATAGACATAGGTCGAAATTTCCCACTCCCATAACTCGGTGAAAACTCATCAGATTTTCATGAGGCTTGCCTTTTTGTATTCAGTTTTCCCTCTAGATTAATCTGGCATCCAAATCTGAATACATAATTTTTGGTCGAAATTCATGTCAAAATCTTACCCCTTATATTCGTATATAGACATAGTTCGAAATTTCCCACCCCCATAACCAGGTCAAAACTCATCAGATTTTCATGAGGCTTGCCTTTTTGTATTCAGTTTTCCTTCTAGATTAATCTGGCATCCAAATCTGAATACAAAATTTTTGGTCGAAATTCATGTCAAAATCTTACCCCTTATATTCGTATATAGACATAGTTCGAAATTTCCCACCCCCATAACCAGGTCAAAACTCATCAGATTTTCATGAGGCTTGACTTTTTGTATTCAGTTTTCCCGCTAGATTAATCTGGCATCCAAATCTGAACACAACATTTTTGGTCGAAATTCATGTCAAAATCTTACCCCTTATATTCGTATATAGACATAGTTCGAAATTTCCCACCCCCATAACCAGGTCAAAACTCATCAGATTTTCATGAGGCTTGCCTTTTTGTATTCAGTTTTCCCTCTAGATTAATCTGGCATCCAAATCTGAATACAAAATTTTTGGTCGAAATTCATGTCAAAATCTTACCCCTTATATTCGTATATAGACATAGGTCGAAACTTCCCACTCCCATAACTCGGTGAAAACTCATCAGATTTTCATGAGGCTTGCCTATTTGTATTCAGTTTTCCCTCTAGATTAATCTGGCATCCAAATCTGAACACAAAATTTTTGGTCGAAATTCATGTCAAAATCTTACCCCTTATATTGGTATATAGACATAGGTCGAAATTTCCCACTCCCATAACTCGGTGAAAACTCATCAGATTTTCATGAGGCTTGCCTTTTTGTATTCAGTTTTCCCTCTAGATTAATCTGGCATCCAAATCTGAATACATAATTTTTGGTCGAAATTCATGTCAAAATCTTACCCCTTATATTCGTATATAGACATAGTTCGAAATTTCCCACCCCCATAACCAGGTCAAAACTCATCAGATTTTCATGAGGCTTGCCTTTTTGTATTCAGTTTTCCTTCTAGATTAATCTGGCATCCAAATCTGAATACAAAATTTTTGGTCGAAATTCATGTCAAAATCTTACCCCTTATATTCGTATATAGACATAGTTCGAAATTTCCCACCCCCATAACCAGGTCAAAACTCATCAGATTTTCATGAGGCTTGACTTTTTGTATTCAGTTTTCCCGCTAGATTAATCTGGCATCCAAATCTGAACACAACATTTTTGGTCGAAATTCATGTCAAAATCTTACCCCTTATATTCGTATATAGACATAGTTCGAAATTTCCCACCCCCATAACCAGGTCAAAACTCATCAGATTTTCATGAGGCTTGCCTTTTTGTATTCAGTTTTCCCTCTAGATTAATCTGGCATCCAAATCTGAATACAAAATTTTTGGTCGAAATTCATGTCAAAATCTTACCCCTTATATTCGTATATAGACATAGGTCGAAACTTCCCACTCCCATAACTCGGTGAAAACTCATCAGATTTTCATGAGGCTTGCCTATTTGTATTCAGTTTTCCCTCTAGATTAATCTGGCATCCAAATCTGAACACAAAATTTTTGGTCGAAATTCATGTCAAAATCTTACCCCTTATATTGGTATATAGACATAGGTCGAAATTTCCCACTCCCATAACTCGGTGAAAACTCATCAGATTTTCATGAGGCTTGCCTTTTTGTATTCAGTTTTCCCTCTAGATTAATCTGGCATCCAAATCTGAATACATAATTTTTGGTCGAAATTCATGTCAAAATCTTACCCCTTATATTCGTATATAGACATAGTTCGAAATTTCCCACCCCCATAACCAGGTCAAAACTCATCAGATTTGCATGAGGCTTGCCTTTTTGTATTCAGTTTTCCCTCTAGATTAATCTGGCATCCAAATCTGAATACAAAATTTTTGGTCGAAATTCATGTCAAAATCTTACCCCTTATATTGGTATATAGACATAGGTCGAAATTTCCCACTCCCATAACTCGGTAAAAACTCATCAGATTTTCATGAATCTTGGCTTTTTGTATTCAGTTTTCCCTCTAGATTAATCTGGCATCCAAATCTGAACACAAAATTTTTGGTCGAAATTCATGTTAAAATGGTATCCCTTATATTCGTACATAGACATACATAGTTCGAAATTTCCCACTCCCATAACTCGGTCAAAACTCATCAGATTTTCATGAGGCTTGCCTTTTTGTATTCAGTTTTCGCTCTAGATTAATCTGGCATCCAAATCTGAATACAAAATTTTTGGTCGAAATTCATGTCAAAATCTTACCCCTTATATTCGTATATAGACATAGGTCGAAATTTCTCACTCCCATAACTCGGTGAAAACTCATCAGATTTTCATGAGGCTTGCCTTTTTGTATTCAGTTTTCCCTCTAGATTAATCTGGCATCCAAATCTGAACACAAAATTTTTGGTCGAAATTCATGTCAAAATCTTACCCCTTATATTGGTATATAGACATAGTTCGAAATTTCCCACTCCCATAACTCGGTCAAAACTCATCAGATTTTCATGAGGCTTGCCTTTTTGTATTCAGTTTTCCCTCTAGATTAATCTGGCATCCAAATCTGAACACAAAATTTTTGGTCGAAATTCATGTCAAAATCTTACCCCTTATATTCGTATATAGACATAGGTCGAAATTTCTCACTCCCATAACTCGGTGAAAACTCATCAGATTTTCATGAGGCTTGCCTTTTTGTATTCAGTTTTCCCTCTAGATTAATCTGGCATCCAAATCTGAATACATAATTTTTGGTCGAAATTCATGTCAAAATCTTACCCCTTATATTCGTATATAGACATAGTTCGAAATTTCCCACCCCCATAACCAGGTCAAAACTCATCAGATTTTCATGAGGCTTGCCTTTTTGTATTCAGTTTTCCCTCTAGATTAATCTGGCATCCAAATCTGAATACAAAATTTTTGGTCGAAATTCATGTCAAAATCTTACCCCTTATATTGGTATATAGACATAGGTCGAAATTTCCCACTCCCATAACTCGGTAAAAACTCATCAGATTTTCATGAATCTTGGCTTTTTGTATTCAGTTTTCCCTCTAGATTAATCTGGCATCCAAATCTGAACACAAAATTTTTGGTCGAAATTCATGTTAAAATGGTATCCCTTATATTCGTACATAGACATACATAGTTCGAAATTTCCCACTCCCATAACTCGGTCAAAACTCATCAGATTTTCATGAGGCTTGCCTTTTTGTATTCAGTTTTCGCTCTAGATTAATCTGGCATCCAAATCTGAATACAAAATTTTTGGTCGAAATTCATGTCAAAATCTTACCCCTTATATTCGTATATAGACATACGTCGAAATTTCTGACTCCCATAACTCGGTGAAAACTCATCAGATTTTCATGAGGCTTGCCTTTTTGTATTCAGTTTTCCCTCTAGATTAATCTGGCATCCAAATCTGAACACAAAATTTTTGGTCGAAATTCATGTCAAAATCTTACCCCTTATATTCGTATATAGACATAGTTCGAAATTTCCCACCCCCATAACCAGGTCAAAACTCATCAGATTTTCATGAGGCTTGCCTTTTTGTATTCAGTTTTCCCTCTAGATTAATCTGGCATCCAAATCTGAACACAAAATTTTTGGTCGAAATTCATGTCAAAATCTTACCCCTTATATTCGTATATAGACATAGGTCGAAATTTCTCACTCCCATAACTCGGTGAAAACTCATCAGATTTTCATGAGGCTTGCCTTTTTGTATTCCGTTTTCCCTCTAGATTAATCTGGCATCCAAATCTGAACACAAAATTTTTGGTCGAAATTCATGACAAAATCTTACCCCTTATATTGGTATATAGACATAGTTCGAAATTTCCCACTCCCATAACTCGGTCAAAACTCATCAGATTTTCATGAGGCTTGCCTTTTTGTATTCAGTTTTCCCGCTAGATTAATCTGGCATCCAAATCTGAACACAAAATTTTTGGTCGAAATTCATGTCAAAATCTTACCCCTTATATTCGTATATAGACATAGGTCGAAATTTCTCACTCCCATAACTCGGTGAAAACCCATCAGATTTTCATGAGGCTTGCCTTTTTGTATTCAGTTTTCCCTCTAGATTAATCTGGCATCCAAATCTGAACACAAAATTTTTGGTCGAAATTCATGTCAAAATCTTACCCCTTATATTCGTATATAGACATAGTTCGAAATTTCCCACCCCCATAACCAGGTCAAAACTCATCAGATTTTCATGAGGCTTGACTTTTTGTATTCAGTTTTCCCGCTAGATTAATCTGGCATCCAAATCTGAACACAAAATTTTTGGTCGAAATTCATGTCAAAATCTTACCCCTTATATTGGTATATAGACATAGGTCGAAATTTCCCACTCCCATAACTCGGTGAAAACTCATCAGATTTTCATGAGGCTTGCCTTTTTGTATTCAGTTTTCCCTCTAGATTAATCTGGCATCCAAATCTGAATACATAATTTTTGGTCGAAATTCATGTCAAAATCTTACCCCTTATATTCGTATATAGACATAGTTCGAAATTTCCCACCCCCATAACCAGGTCAAAACTCATCAGATTTTCATGAGGCTTGCCTTTTTGTATTCAGTTTTCCCTCTAGATTAATCTGGCATCCAAATCTGAATACAAAATTTTTGGTCGAAATTCATGTCAAAATCTTACCCCTTATATTCGTATATAGACATAGTTCGAAATTTCCCACCCCCATAACCAGGTCAAAACTCATCAGATTTTCATGAGGCTTGACTTTTTGTATTCAGTTTTCCCGCTAGATTAATCTGGCATCCAAATCTGAACACAACATTTTTGGTCGAAATTCATGTCAAAATCTTACCCCTTATATTCGTATATAGACATAGTTCGAAATTTCCCACCCCCATAACCAGGTCAAAACTCATCAGATTTTCATGAGGCTTGCCTTTTTGTATTCAGTTTTCCCTCTAGATTAATCTGGCATCCAAATCTGAATACAAAATTTTTGGTCGAAATTCATGTCAAAATCTTACCCCTTATATTGGTATATAGACATAGGTCGAAATTTCCCACTCCCATAACTCGGTGAAAACTCATCAGATTTTCATGAGGCTTGCCTTTTTGTATTCAGTTTTCCCTCTAGATTAATCTGGCATCCAAATCTGAATACATAATTTTTGGTCGAAATTCATGTCAAAATCTTACCCCTTATATTCGTATATAGACATAGTTCGAAATTTCCCACCCCCATAACCAGGTCAAAACTCATCAGATTTTCATGAGGCTTGCCTTTTTGTATTCAGTTTTCCCTCTAGATTAATCTGGCATCCAAATCTGAATACAAAATTTTTGGTCGAAATTCATGTCAAAATCTTACCCCTTATATTCGTATATAGACATAGTTCGAAATTTCCCACCCCCATAACCAGGTCAAAACTCATCAGATTTTCATGAGGCTTGACTTTTTGTATTCAGTTTTCCCGCTAGATTAATCTGGCATCCAAATCTGAACACAACATTTTTGGTCGAAATTCATGTCAAAATCTTACCCCTTATATTCGTATATAGACATAGTTCGAAATTTCCCACCCCCATAACCAGGTCAAAACTCATCAGATTTTCATGAGGCTTGCCTTTTTGTATTCAGTTTTCCCTCTAGATTAATCTGGCATCCAAATCTGAATACAAAATTTTTGGTCGAAATTCATGTCAAAATCTTACCCCTTATATTGACCTATTGACATAGGTCGACATTTCCCACTCCCATAACTTGGTGAAAACTCATCAGATTTTCATGAGGCTTGCCTTTTTGTGCAGGCTTTGGGCTCTAGATCAGCATCTAAATGGTTAATTGGCCAACCGTTTGATCGTCTTCAAACTCATTTGTAAAGATCTTTAAGATAATTTATTTGAAATGTGCCATGGTCAAGGCCGGGCTATGTATCTGCTAGTATATTCATAAATTCGAGAAACACTTATGCCCTAAGCGCAATAAAAATATTAAGAGAGCTATGGTAAGAATTGGTTGAAAGTTTTTTAATTTTACTTCTACGATTTGTACCTAATTTTCATTTAAAATTATTATAAATCAAATTAAAAATTAAAATAATTTATAATTGTTGAGGCTTTTTCGTGAGCAGCTGTTCGGACTTGGACTTGAGATTTTAGTTGGTTTGCCTTTTGTTTTAGTTGTAGTTATAATTTGTATTTTCTTCAACATTAATTACAAGCTGTAATTTGCAACAAAACACTGCAATTAGCACGCAATTGCAGCCGGGCAGCCGCCTCTGACACACTAAACCAGTTTGGGCAGTCTGTCCGTCTGTCTGTATGCCTGTCTGTTGTTCAGATATGGCGCGCGAGAATGCAACACCCGCCACGCCTTTAATTGGTGCGGCGACTGACACCAAGGCGGCAACGGCGACTGCTGCCGCTGCTGCTGCTGTTGTTGTTGTTGTTGGTGCATCTCAGCAGCAGATACATCCCATTGTAGGCGTTCAGCGGCAGCTGTTTGCATGTAATTAATTGGAAATCGGAGTCGATCAATCGCAAATCTAACCACAAAATTAATAAGCATGAATTATGCCGAGCGAGAGAGATGTCGTTGTGGATGCGCGACAGTCAAAGTAGAGCAATGCTGACAGCAACAGCAACAGCAACAACAACTGCAACAGCAACAGCAACAGCAACAGCAACTGGCTAATCAAATTGCTGGCAATCATGGAGCCGTATAAGCAAATGTAGCAATTTCAGCCAACAAACACCGAGCGCAACTTGATATGGCACGGCAGTTGCAGACGACAGCGCGACAACACGACAGGGGCAACAGCAACAACAGCAGCAGCAGCAACAACAACAACCACTTGCGGTTGTGAGTCGACTTGAAACCTCAGCCAAGTCAAGTCAATCAAATGCAAAATTGCGGTTCTGCGTTGATTGTTGTTAAATTTGCACAGCCGCCATCGTTGCCGACAACAGCAACAGCAACAGCAACAGCAACTGCAACTGCAACAGCAATAGCATCCCAACAACAACAGTAACCACTGCAATTGCTAGCAATAATTTGCGTGCCTGCACTTGGCTGCGACTTTCAATTAATTTGATTGAGTTTTAAAGCTTATCAATCATGAAAAAGTATAAAAATTATACGCATGAGTTGTAGTTGTAGTTGTAGTTGTACATACCACGACACGGTCCCGGATATGCCACTGCAATTGATCGTCCAATTTTGCAAATCATACGATTTATATCACAAGTGCTCCTGTATGTGTTGCCATCGATGCCGCAAACCGCACGCTCCTCAGCAATTGTTGCCGCCTCATCCGGCTGCCCATCGTCATTCAGATCGTATGCCATATCATCCCAGGGACATTCGATTTTGCATGTTATACAATGCGGCATCATATACTGATCCTCCACACAGGTCAGACCGTTCAGACATTGAACACCATTGCAGCTCGCTGTGTGGGATTTCAAATGAAATGAGATTAACTTATAAAATGGAGAAAAAATACTGTGTAGCATATTATAAAAGTCTTCTGAAGTTGTTCAACATCTTGGGGTACAAAAAATTCTAAAATCATAAACATGAAACTCTCATAACTTTGTCAAAGCTCAACATAATATTGCAAGGAATGCAATTGCACCTACAAATCCCAAATGTACTCAATTTCCTTAAACCTAGCGACTCTTTCATACTTGGAGATACGTGTTTGGATAAAGCGAAACCCTAAAATCTAAATCTATCCCGACTGCGATCATGTAAAGCATCTACGATTACCAGCCGATTGGCCTTCAGAGTATGCCAAAGGTATTTGAAAGCCAACCAATTGGCGGCTTATTGGCCGCAGCTACATGTATATATAAATCTGCCAAACTTGTTAAATTCATATATATATACCTGAAAATTCATGATTATATAGGAAGACATTTAGCAATTACCTTGCCTATGCAACTTTGTAATATATGTGGCTATATATGCGTTTATATGCTGATTATGCTATAAATAAACAGTTTGCCAATTTCTATGATTAGCGCCAAAAGCGCGCGCACACACACACACACACACATAATTACACGTATATATATATACTCTATATGGCTGGCTATAAACTGTCAAATTTATCATTTTGCGCATGGGCCGTTGAAACGCCTTGGCGCCAACTGTGACACTTGCTAAAAATTGCATTCATTTTCCTGCACAAAATTACGAGTGAGTATTGCGAGTTGGCTAGAGAGGGAGGAGGGAGGAAGGCGAGAGCGAGAGATCTGCATGGCCAGATCTTCAGATTGCCCGATTGCACATTCCACAAAAGCTGGAGTTGGAATTGGAGCTGCCATGTCGGCACGCGCCAACGTTAGATGTTGCTGCTGCTGCTGCTGCTGCCACTGCCGTTTTATGTCTTGCCACGGCAACAAGAGGCGACAGGCCGCGCTTGCCGCTTGCGGCTAATCCAACAAGTTCTTGTGGCCTCGCAATACAGTTGGGTCCTCCATCGTTCTTGTACGTTTTTATTGATCATTTGAGCATGTTTGCGAGTGCTTCCTGTATCATTAAATTATTACAGAAGCGAGCGGCTCCGCTCGATCGATCCGTCTGTCCGTTTGCTCGCTTGCCTCGTCTGTCTGGCCATTGGGCCTCGGTTGATTTCCCCACTGGCGACAAGTTGTTGGCCGTAATTGAAATGTGCAATAATTTGTCATCTAATCTAATTGTGACGCTGCTGCGTTTTGGCACGCGAGCACACACTCACACAGGCACACTAATACTCATAGTACTCACACTAATACTCATAGGAATCACACTAATACTCATAGTACTCGCAATAATACTCATAGTACTCACTCTTGCAGTGGCCGCGATAGGCGACCTCTAGTTGGGCGTTGTTTGTGCGGCAGGCGCGTTTGCGCAGCTGGCATTCGGTGTTGTAGGTGCGTCCATCGTTGCCGCAAACCGGATTCGTGTGTTGCTGCTGCAACTGATTGCAGACAGAGAGAGAGAGGGAGAGAGAGGGAGAGAGAGAGAGAGATGCACCCAAAGAGTATGCAATGGTTTTACACAGAGACAACTTACCACTGGCGCTGCTTCATAAATTCCAGCCAGAAATGCTAAATCATCGACATTAGCCAAGTGGCCGTGACTGTTGCCCGATGACGCAGCCGTTTCACTTCCGTGTTCAGCCAGATACAAACGACGACGTCCGCCCGAGCCAGAGCCCAAACCAGAGCCAGAGCCAGACATTGTGGTATTTGTGCGCCGCTGATCCTTGTGGTTGTGCTTGTGCTTACGCCTGCGCTGCTGCGTTCCATTGTCGTATTGTTGTTGCTCGTGATTTGGAGCATGTTGCTGCTGCTGCTGCTGCTGTTGATGTTGGTGTCTGCCTCGTGCTGGCGCATTGTCTTGCCGCGACTGTCTATTAATGTCGTTGGCGGGTTCATTAGCATTTGCCAACTTGTGTCTAGACTGAGCCGTCGTCTGCGCAGGCGTCGTGGACGAGTCATTGGCTCCTGTTGCTGTTGCTGTTGCCGTCGTCATTGATCTTGTTAAGTGTTTGCCATTGTTGTTGCTGCTGCTGCTGTTATTTTTTCTATGTCTGCGCCGCTCGCTGCCCCACGGCGGCGTCATTCTCTCCATTTCTACCTTCATCTGCATTTGCACTTTGCCGCTGCTGCCGCTGCTGCTGCTGCTGCTGCTGTCCTCCATGTGCAGTCGTCTGGTTGTGGGCTGCTCTTGCAAATTGCTGCTGTCTATAATCAAAAGTCTTCTGTGCCTCGTCTCGCCCTGCCTCATTCCTGTTCTATGACTTGCTCGCTTTGGCATGCTCTTCTCTTGGCTTTGTTGCTGTTGCTGCTGTTGTTTTCTTTGGTTATCAGCGCGGTTGCTGTTGTTATTGTCGCTATGTTTATGCTGGCGTTTAGCGCCATCTAAACCTAAATTGCTGTTTGTAATTTCGCTACTTAGACTACGTGAACCGCGCGGCGACAACAACAACAACGACGACGCCCACTGTTGTTGTTGCTCTGGTGCATTGCGATGTTGCTGCTGTTGCTGCTGTTGCTGCTGCTGCTTTCGGCGTAACGTTGCTCCACAATCGGGCGCACAGACACATTTGGGCCTGCCCTTGCGCTTCACGCACTTCTTGTTTGGCCCACATTTAAATCCCTTGCAGGTCTCTGCAAAGTTCGCAATAAAGTTCGAACAAGCTTATAGCATCTGCTGCCATCTCAGGCATCACACATTTCTATATGTTATTCAAGGTTTTTGATACTCACCTAGGCACGGCGCACACTCAACTCCATTTCCGATAGCTGTTGCAAAGAAATGCTCAACGCTGCTCAGCTCGCGATCCGTGTAGGAGAAGGTCTGACTGGCGCCACAGCAATCCGATTTTGTGATGTTTGTTGAAAATATTTGATTGCATTTCCCACTGTCCAGATGTGTCTGCCAGCAAGTGCCAGCTGCAACGAAACGAACAAGAACAAAACGTTGTAAAATATCACTATTCTTGAATATCATTATAAAAGGTATTAACATCTGTAAGCGAGAGCGAGAGGCTTAGCGAGAGCGAGAGAGAGAGAGAGTGTGTGTGTAATAGAGAAACTGTTCATTTTATTGTTGTCACAACAAACACAACAAGCGTCTACAAGCGTTTCTTGAATTCACGAGAATCGCATAGAACGGCAGTCGAAAAACGTTTCGTTCAATTTAACTTGACTTTCGTCTAGGTAGGGTAAAGGTGGATTAAATTCTTTACTACTAATCTGGTTTTATTTCATAAACAATCTAGACTTGAAAGCATCTGTTAACAGCTTGTGAGTTGAGCTTGAGTTGTATACATATTAACTAATATTGATATGCATTTGCTTAAAGCAGTAATTATTTATTTTGTAAGATTTATTAAGGCCTTTACATGTTAATGTCTTTGCATAGTTGTATGGCAACGCATTTGTTATTTGTAAACAAGGAATTTTTGCTAAACAACTCTATTACTTTTAGCTGCTTGCAAAAACTCTCAGTCCGCAGTTTTTGCACTGATAAATTGAGCAAATATTATTTGCAAACGCGGACAGAATGACACCCAAGCACACGGCCTGAAATATCTGCGATTTGTTTTTTTAATATTTGTTTTCCTCTGATCAAACTGCAAAAAAATAAGTAAATAGGAACTAAAAAGGCTGCTAATAAATGGCAGGCGAAGCCGAAAATTTGTTTTGTATTTATTTTTTTGCGGTTGAAATCAGTTTTTTTTGGTTTTGGTTTGATTGATATAGCACATGGGATAAGCAAATAAGAATGTGCTGAAAAATTGCGTCATATTTGGGTATAATGTGTCACATTTATCGTACATGTCGAGGCGAATGAACGCACAACAAGCAAATATATATGCAAAGATACGGAGATTCCGAAATGTATGCTACCAAGAGAAAAACGGGAATCTTCAAACCGCCGAAGATACAATACCCTTGTGGAACAAAAACAACTAATTTTCGATCGACTTTTAATATAGGGCCAACTGATATTGTAGTGCGATATAGGTAAGGATTTGTTCAAGATATGAAGAGATAACAAGATATCATCAATATGTTTGCAATAATTATTCCTGTAAGAACTTTATAATTGAGGGACTCGTCTATATTGACTCGGTTTCATATATACATATACACGTTTTGGGAATGTACTTCGCGATAAAATAAAATATTCTCTCTGTAAAAGGGCATAAAACGCTACTCGTTTAACCGAACTGGCGCCACTTAAATATTCTTGGCTTGCGTGTGAGTGGGGCAATAATTTTAATTTTGGGTCATGCTGAATGAATCGAAGAGTGTGTGAAATGTATCTGACGGATGCGACTTACCCGATGCGAGGCGCATGCTCAGCAGCAATGCAATTAACAAAGTCATCAATGGCAGTCCAGACACGGCTGCTGCCGGCAACATGGCTCGCATTGTTGTTGTTGTTGTAGATGTTGTTGTTGTATATGCTGTTGTTGTAGCTGCTGCTGTTGTCGTGCAGCGGCTGCTCTTTTGTGGACTAGAACTAGATAAATGTGGCTGCTGTTGTTGTTGTTGTTGCTGCTGTTGTTGCCGTTGTTGTCGTTCACGTGCCGTTGACACCTCGTCATTAGCGTCAATGTTGTCGTGCTTGTTGCCGGCTTGCGTATTGCGTAAATGTGTTTGTATTTGTGTATTGACGTCATGGTCATGGCCAGCACTCACATACGCATTCCCCTCATCATCATCATCATCATCAGCAGCAACAACATCATCATCATCATTGTCATTGGCAATTATGCGGGCAGCATAGAGCAGGCAATTGGCCATTGCCTGCAAAGCTTTCCATATGATTACTATAAATAAACTTAGAATTGTGCTACATTTGCGGACAGTTGTTGCTGCCCCTGTTGCTGCTGCTGCTGCTGCTGGTGTTGCTGTTGCTGTTGCTGCTGTTGCTGCTGCTGTTGCTGACGTCTTTGACAATGTTGCCGCTAATTGGTTTGGCTTACGCGCTGCGAACGGAAGTGCGCGCATTGCCAGCATGTTTCTGCGCTTGTATTTGTAATTTGATTTTAGAAATGTCAAATTGTTCTGACTGTTTGTTTGATGCTGCTGCATGACAAGGCAAGCAACAACAGCAACAAGCGCGACAACAATTGATGAATGCTGCAAATATAAAAAAACGAACAAATTTTTCAATTAAATAACGCACAAATATATGCTGCGCAAGTTAAGTATTTTAGAAGAATCATTGTTAGCAGCCTCGAATGTAAGCACTTCAATGAAGCACATGCTACAAGCCACATGATGCAACCACAACGGCAGCAACAGCAACAGCAGCAATAGCAACAACAACAACAGCCGCCAGTCAGGCACAAAGAATGTTTTGTTAAAAAAATACTGCAAAGAGGCAACAATTAAGTCTCAAACGTTGAGTTGACATTGAGCAGGCGGTTTTCAAAATGCGACTACTAAAAATAAAGAACCTGTTGCTGCTGTGGCTGTTGTTGTTGTTGTTGCTGCTGCTGCCCTGTCATCGCTGTCGTTGTCTGCAATGTTGCTGCCACTGCGGCCGTTGCAGAGGCAGGTGCGCGAGCTTTAGGTAGGTTTGCTGCATAATGCAGTCGCGTTTGTCTTCAGCTGCGGCCCGTCTGTCCATCTGTCTGTCTGTCTCTCTGGCTGTTTGTCTGTTTTTCAGCCTGCCTGGCTCTGCCTGTTTCTGCCTGTGACTTGCAGTTTGTTTGGCGCGCTAGTTTGGCATTTGTTTTATTTTGGCTGCTGCCGTCATCGTCATGACATTAAGGACGTGCTCAAGCCAACATATGCAGACGGGCCGCACAGACTGACAGACAGACAGACAGCCGGCCGGCCAGACATGCAACAATTGCATTGAGTAGGCGCAAACGTAGCGAAACGTGACTGGAGTGTGACTTGTGTATGTGGCGGCTGTTAGCTTAACTCAAGCATCCTAATTTGCTCAACTTGGCAACGTCCTTGAGGCGCCCCCCCCCCCCCCCCCCCCCCCTCACCCTTTGCCCTCTCCACTGTTAATCCAAAAACCACAAATTGTCAATGCCTTTGCATCCAGCTAAAGTGCTGCTGCCTTCAGGCTGCCAACCCTAGCCCTAAATTAGCCTTCTTCAGCGCGCACTAGCTGTGCGTTTTACCTGTGCCGCGCCAGACATTGTACATTTCCACGTAAACAATTAATGACCTACTGCGTCATGGTTCATGTTCACCAGCGCGAGGAGCAGGCAGCAGCCAGCAGGCAACGCGTGGTGGGAGGTGGGTGGTGGCCAGCGGTGCAACAAATATAAAACAAGAGTGCTCTAATCGGGTGTGTCCGACTACAAGATAGCTTCTATCTTTCACAACGTTAATTTGACATATAGAACCCCAAACCCTCCAACAATTCCTTTTAAGCCCAAAAACCCTCCAATAATGTGGTGGAGTGAAATATTCTGGTTCTACTATTATATCTCTATATGTATATACAAATGTTTGTCCTGACTGACTGACTGGTGATCAACGCACAGTCACAACCGTAAGAGCACGAAGACGGGGTTTCGGAATGTCTGGAAAAATCGCGAAAATCGCGTTTGTCTGAAACTTTATTGTTTACCATCCGATCGGCCTTAACTCATTTTCTATTTTTCTATCATACATATATGCATATATACGTACATATACACATACATATGAACATACATTTGTACATACATACATAGAAGCATACATATATACAAACTTATATAGATACATACAAATAACATACATACATACGTCCTTACATACATGCATATATACATTTGTACATGCATTAATGCATACATATATATATATTAATGCATTCATGCATACATACATATTTACATGCATACATGCATTAATGCATCCATACATTCAAACATACAAAAATGCATGCACACATGTACACATGCACACATGCAAAACTTCCATTTCTCGGTCAAAATTTCATACGTAAAACGGGCAAGGCCGAGGTATACCCGTTAGTCATATTATATTATTGAGGCCAGCTTATATATATTTCGTAACTTAGACTACTCGGACAATAGGAGCTAAGTTCCTATTTTGATTAATCAACTATAGCATATGCCTAATGAGTATGGAGATGCCTGCTTCTGCCTGTTACATACATTTGCACATGACCATCATACCCTTTCTGCCCGTTTGCAATGGGTTCAGGGCATAAAAAAAATTATTGCGTTAACATGCGTTGCGACATTTTATATGACGGTCGGTCGGCTTGGCCTGTTGGCCGCTCGGTTGCCTGGCCAGTGGCTTTCCAGGTTAACCCGGCCAGCCAGACGCTGTCTGCACACACACACATACACACACACACACACCATCGCACACACACACAGATTGGCAGACGTAGCCGCCGCGGACCACGTCCAAGTGCAGCACACGCACTTGCATTGGAGCTGCATTCCTGTCGTGCCTCGTGCAAGACGCAAGAAGCTTGGTTATTTTTAGACCTGGCGCAGTCAGTGGGTTTTTTCATACCCTTGCAGAGGGTATTATAATATTTGTCGACAAATGTGTAACGGTTTCATAGAGTATATTCTTGATCAATAACCCCGAATCAATATGGTCAAGTGCATTTGTTTTTTATATCTGAAGCTATTGCAGGATACTTTGAATAGGTTCGTCTTTCTCAATCATTTATCTAATAGATAGATAGTAATTCGCCTGTCTGGACCAAAATATAGATTTGTTTGTTTGGTAAAGTTTTCTACTTTTCGTGATATTCTCATTAAACTGTATTTTTTCTTCGGCGTGCTAAAGTTAAACGATTTTTCTTGTTTCTTTTATATAATTTAAATACTAGCTGTTGTTTTTGTTGTTGTTGTTGTGTTTGCTGCTAGTTATTCGAACTGCTTTCCACGTTGTTTTTGTTATTGTCTCGTCTGTTATTATTGATTTAGTTTTTCCGCGTCATATGGCTGCGTAGTCTGCGTAGTTTCACAAATTTCGAGTGTTTACTGTACTAAAAGTTTTTGCGCGCGCAAATGCTTGAAATTCCACAGTGTTTACAAAGCAACAGCAACAACAATAACAATAACAACAACATCAGCAGCAAAATTGGGTTTGAAGGAGCAAAGCAAACGACAAGAGCGACAACAACAAGAAATACAACTATCAACGGCAAGCCGAAGCTTTAATATCCTTACCAAAGACTTGGTCGTAAATTGGCATAGAAAACTAAACATTATAGTTCCTATATCAGCATTATGATAGAGTACAATCGAGCAGTGCCTTTTGATCTCTACCAAGCGAATAAATAGGAGAAGAATGTATAGTTAAAAGTATGAAAATTATATGATATTTACAATGATGAGTTATTTACAATGAAGGGCGAGGAGATATTTAAATAATTCGCAGAATTTTACTAAAGCTTTAGTTTGTCGAACTAGGCCTAGATAGACTGAAAATAAAACTATTTTTCTTATACGAAATCAACATGGCAACTAGTCAATAATATTTTCGATGTAATCTATAAGATATGGAAGTTTGGTCAATATGTCTGAAGAAACGAACAACTTTTTCAAACAAGTGATTATTTCTCAAATAGTCAGATCTGGCATATTCCGACTAACGCCTGCCTAGACTTGGCTATATCGCCTTTGATGTTGATATTGATCAAGAATATGTCTAAGGTTTGTGTTACACATAACATGACATTATTATACTGCCCTTAGCAAGGGTATAAAAATGCAAGGAGCAGCAACAACAACAACAACAACAGCAACCGCATAAAATGCATTCACCGCAGCAGGCAAAAGCTTAGCAACTGCATTGCCAAGCCCCAATAATACACACACACACACACAATATATATATATGTATATAAACATATATAAATATATATATATATATATATATATATATATCTGTATTTATATATTCATTGCTATGTTCTTATATAGCTCGCCTTTTTCTTGATGCAGTTTGACCGTCGGCTTTAAAGACCTGTTTTCATGTTTTTTGGGCATTTATTCTGGATTTTCGCAAAACCATTTTTTTTGTTTGTATTGAATTGCATCCGCTGGCGTCTGTTGTTGTTGTCGTTGTTGTTGTTGTTGTAGCCGCTGCACTTCAGCAACAAGTGCATTATATTCAAAAGAAGAGCAAACCTAAAGAATTTCAAACTTTATCCGAGAGCGAAAATTAAGCTGCACTTCGAATGCGGTGCTAAATTTCATTGCAGTTCATGTTTATGAATATATATACATGAGAGATACATGTAACCCGAAGATGTACAGTGTATCGCATTAAGTCGCAGTTGCACGTTAGATATATGCATCACATATTCAGTTTCCCATTGAACATGTTCTATGCTTATCAAGGTCTACGGCTTGCTTTTGGCCAGGTCAAGCTCATTAGCATGTGCTACAGGTAAACAGATCTATTAGACACGCAGTGTGAAGAGTTTCATCAAATATACAAGTAAATAAACGCACCGATTTTACGCTTAGTGATGTGATCTCTTAAGTAGGCAACACACAGCTATCAAAATAGAATAAATAAATACCTTAAGCATTCTATGAATGGGTGTAGGAGATTAGATGAGAAAGTATACTTAAAAGTAAAATAATAAAATTAATCAAATTAAACTTGGCATTCCGATTCAAAGCAAAATGTCTACCCCGAGCTTAAGTTTCGATTCAAGATCCATTATTACGGATGCATCTGATTTGAAAGATGTTTTTCATATATTTTACAGCTTGTTATATATAAAAATATTTATATATATATAAAATAATACCTTACGCATGCTACGAATGAGATGAGATGAGAAAGTATACCTAAAATGAATATAATTAAATTTAGTATCAATACAAAATATCTATCCCGAGCCAAAGTTTCGATCCAAGATACATCATAATATGTATCTAATTTTTGCGTTATATATTATTATATATGTATATGCTGTATTCCCACACACACCCACAAATATTTGTAGACTGTTTTTCGTTGTGATAGCTTATCTACAGGTAATCCGTTTACCTACCAATTTTTATTTGGCATTCCGCGACAAGCTGAGAGGCCAGGGTCTGTGACCATTTGTGCCGCTTCCTGCTTCTGGTGTGGGGCAACAAAGTTGCCGCCGCGATTGCGCAATAACTGAGGACGCGCCGTCGCCGTCGCCGACCTGAGTTATTTTTAGAGCACGTCGCACTTTTGCAGGTCTCCAACTGAGTCTGGCCCCGAGTCTGGCTCTCTCTCAGTCTCTGTATCTGTATCTGCATCTATGTGTATCTGTATCTTACGCGCTGGCATAACTGTGTATCAGGCGTAGGTTCATGCTTAACGAGAAAAAAAAAGGGTCAAGCGCGTTTTTGGTTTCATGAATAACAAACAAAATCGCTTCTTAGGAAATATATTTTTTTTTTGGATTTTCTTCTTTTTTTTTGTGTGTTTTTTTTTTGTCATGACAGGAAATTCCTTTCAGCAAACTCATCAAGCTAAAGTAAACGCTGCTGTCGAAAAGCGTAAAGTTGCACAGTTTTTGCTGCGAGATTAATGACATTTTGGGCAAAGCACACACAAACACACACACGCACACCCCACCCCCCCAGGCTGTCAAGCAATGCCGCCCACTTACGCATACGCAATATTTGCATATGACAGCAGCTGCTGCGGGGTGGGGGCCGCTGGGAAGGGGGGTTGGGGAGCGAGTGATAGGGTCTGTCGTCGTTTGTTATGCAAGCAGTAAATTTTCAATAAATATACATAAACCAACAAACAAATCAAATCAAAACGACGCAGCGAGCCACACGACGACGGTCAATCAAGCAGCCAAACTGACGCTGCCCGCTGCCGGCTCTGTGTGTGTGTGTGCTAGTGTGTGTGTGTGTGCGGGTGTGCGGTTGTGCGGTTGTGTGTGTGCGAGTCGAGCCTCCCACAGCCTAGAGAGACAGCCGCCGCATCATGTGATCCATTGGGACGTTGCGTTTTGTTTATTTTCTTTGCGCTCGAACGTCACGCGTTCGTTTGCATTGCACATACGCAACGTTGGCCGAAAAGCCGACACTTGCAAAGTGCTGGGCACATATTTGCCAATTGTTGTTGTTGTTGCTGTGATCTAATGCACATAGACGAGAACAGAGAACAACAGCAAGTAGAAGAAGAGGAACGCCTCATTAACGCCAGCTCGAGACTCGCGTCTCGAGTCGCAGCTTTGGTAAACAGGAAATCAGCAGCATTTTCAATTGCCACGGCCAAAGTTTTAGAAAAGCGCGCGCTCAAAATTTCTACAGCTTTATAGAGGGTATTTAAGTTTTGCCATGAAATGTGTAAAGTCTACAGATATAACTTGATCGGGTTTAATTGGCGTGTCGATATAGCCGAGATCGTCTCTTTCTAGGCAAACTAGTCTCTCAGCTTAAGCTAGCTTTACCATAGTTATATGTGCATACTCAAGTCGAAATTGGCATCGATCAAAGATATCTCAAACAAAACTGGCATTAGTTTATAATAAAATCTCAATCGTCAGAATTGTTCAACATTTTCTATTATCATTATTAGAAAATATTCTAAGCAAGGTGCATAACTATGAGCTTAAGATTTTTTCTGATAGATCTGCCGCGATCAAAGATTAAATTCCTATCCAAGATATCTGAAACAAATCTGGCATTAAGTTATATATTAGCAAAATCGTATTTCTTAGAACTGGAACAACATGTTTAAATATTTCCAGCAAGGTCAACAATTATCTGCAAAAAACTAAGCCACATGCTAACAAGCGTATTGAACATTCGGTGTGTCGCAGATAGTTTCTTTTTTTCTAGTTGTTGTTGTTGTTGTTGTTGTTGTTGTTTATTTGCCATCTTAGTTGCGTGAAATTGTTGTTTGCTTATACTCTACGCCCTCTACGCCCACTCGCCCCGCCCTGTGCTGTGTGTTTTACAATTGCCGTTGTTTTCGTCTTCTATCGGAAGAGCAGTCAAAACTTTGCAGCATAATACATAAAAGAAATAAACCATCTAATATCGTAGTCGTCGTCGTTGTCGGAGCGAATGAAAATAAATATCGTCGCACATTGAAATTGGATCTGTTATTGAGTCTTTCGATAATGCTGTTGACAACTATGCAAGAATTTTGTTATTGTCTGAGAGCCGCAATTGTACGTGGAATTATTTTCATTATTATTATTTTTTCAATTTTTTTTATTATTGTTCTTGTGATGTTTTCATTATTGCAACTGCATTCCTCAATTGGTGGAACTGTTGCAGCTGCACAAATCGAAACATTTTGCAGACAGTTTTCCGCAAAAGCAAACAAAACAAAACAAAACACAACACAACCTAACCCAACCTTAACACCTTGTTGGCAAACAGCATAAAGGTGTTAAAAAAAGGAACATAGATCTGGTCTTTTGTTAGCTTGAAGATCGGGCAATCAAATGCTTGCCAAGCTATATGATTTGTTAAAAGGAATAAATACAATAATTGTATTAGGTGTTGGCAAAGAGAAGCAGTTAGTCTTGCAAAATTAAAACAACAAAAAGTTGACGCTAATTCCATTTTAAAACAATTATGTTTTGATAAGATTCTAACTAAAAATCGTTCTATATAAATCAAGTTTTAATAAGTTTTTCATGTTTCAACTTAGGCTTTCCAAATTCTTTAAATATATTCCCAAAAAGTCTGCAGATCTTGGCGGAATTGAAAACTTTTTTAAGTTCTGTTAACAATTTCATTTAATTTATAATTTAATTGGATCAGTTACAATAAGGTTTTAATATGGCTCTCATTTCGCTCACCTTTTATTTTTGGCAGCAATTGTTGTTAGGCAATTTTGACAACTTTTATGAATTTAAATGAATATTTTGTATAGCTCAATTTTCCCAAGAAAATAACAGAGCAATCGCAAAAAGCCGATATAGTTTATTTATTTTTTTTTTAGTATTATTATTATAATTTATTATTGCAGTCAATTTGCGTTGTTTTGCGAGCTTTTTGGCCGCACGCTTTTCAGTTAATAAAACGTTGCTCAACTTTTATTATCAGTTAAATTAAATATTTATATAAGAACTTAATTATGCATATATAAATATATATATATATATATATTTAAATTAAAAACTGCCTAGCTGGGCATTAAGTTGCTGTTTTTTTATTTAAGCGCGTCTTTTGCCAACTTTGCACAAATTAAAATTGTATAAAATTTAAATGTAAAACGAACTTGTTGTGGACAATTTGTTTAAATCATTTGTTGCACAAAGTGTTTGGTTTGGTTTTTATTTGAATTAACAACTTTTCGCGACAGCAAAACTTTCTGTTTCGACTTTTTGGGCGGATTGAAATACGTGCGCCCCAACTGATGGTCGAATGCCGACTGAATTTTGAAAACCAAAGTTCTCGTTTGGGTAGCCAACAGCCAGAGAGAGATGGGAGAGAGATGGAGAGAGAGAGGGAGAGAGAGAGAGCAAAAGAGAGACAGCTAGGTAGACAGTGAGAAAGAGAGAGTGCGAGAGCGAGAACTTTGCAAACGTTTTGAGAATTTCATGTTGTTGCTATTTCTGTTGACTTGTTGCTTCGTGTTTAAGGACTACTTCGCTTTTGGGCCTAAAAGCATTTGCGAGTGTTGTTTTTTTTTTCATTTTTAAAGTGTGCCGTTGAAAATTTAAATTTCATTTTAATAAGTTAACTGCAAGCGCATAAGAAACAGAGAGGGAGAGAGAGAGAGAGTTTGTGTTAGTATTGGGCGGAACCTGCTGCAGTTTCTGCTGCTGTTGCAGTTGTTGTTTGTGACTTGCTGAACAGCTGATGTGGCTCATGGCTCTTTAGTTGGCATCTTTAATACCCTGTAGCAATCAAAAATGCCTAGAATAATGACAGCATAAAAGTCTTGCAGGCAGTTCCCACTCGTAGAAAGTACAAACGTTGTTGATCAGCCGCAATAGCAGAGACTAGAGCTGTCCAATTCGTTGTGTACTTCCGCAGACGATCAAATTGAGAGAATAGAGAGAATAGAGAATAGAGCTGAATTTTTGAGCTTTAGCTTGACTTGTCTTAGGCCTTGAGGTTTGGATTGTGCGGCGATCTTCACGCGAACATGAACAAACGCATGAATTTCGTCTATATAGAACACGTTAAACTGATTACACATATTGTTACAGGGTATTTTCTAGTGTAGCTAGCTGTAGTTTTGCTTAATATTAATATTTATTAATATTTTGTGTGCGTCAAAGGGTATTTTCAAGTCAAACTTTTCTTTGCATTTAATATATCTGTGCCAGTTAATATTTAGAGGGTATTTTCTAGTGTAGCTTGTTGTAGTTATGCCGTTATAGGGTACTTTCAAGTCAGAGACTGCCTCAACTTTAACTGTTCATTTGATATTTTTGTGTCATTTAATATTTACAGGGTATTTTCGAGCGTAGCTTGCTGTTAAATACACTTAAACTAAACACAATATATAAGCATAAAGCCTGTATTATATTTTCTAGGGTATTTTCAAGTCAGAGACTGCCTCAACTTTAGCTTTTCATTTAATATTTGTGTGTGTGTGTGTGTGTGTGTGTGTGTGTGTGTGTGTCTGTGTGCATTTCCGGCTGTGAACAGATATGTGTGTGTGTGTTGTTGTTGTTGTTGTTGCCAAGCTGCTTGGCTCATTAAATGCAGCAAGTGCCATGCTGCGGCCATATAGTAAACATCAGCATAAACATAAACATAAAAATATCTGCCTGGCCTTAACTGTCTATTGTTTGCAGCAGCAGCAGCAGTAACAAGCTTACTGCTAACTGGGCAGCTGCTAACTGGCAGCTGGCAAGCGAGAAAAGCGATTTCTTTATGGCGCAAACAGCGTCATAATTTAGATCTAATTGCCAGATATTTGTTAAAGCAAACTGCACGTCGTCGTGCACTCGTCTTGCGCTGGATACTCTGTCTCAAAATTAAGAAATTTTGATGTGCAACGGACAGAGACGGCGAGCGAGAAGGAGATGGAGTAGGAGAGGGAGAGGTGGAAGGAGAAGGAGACGGCGTTGAGCTGCTCTTGGCCCCCTTTTATAGGGCGATGGCGTGCCGCGCGTGCATTAGGGCTCAGCTGCACTTGCTCCATGCCTGCTCGCTGCCACGTCCATCCCCCTCCACAGTCGTGCATCTTTTTGCTCGAACTAATGACATGGACAGCGGCAATGCATGTGGCTGCCACATTTGGCTTCGAAGTCTGCGCTGCGTGTGCTGGCATTTTGATAACAAACAAATAATTAAAAGAAAATAAAGCGCGTACCACATGACGTATGCGCAATCAGCTGGCCCAGCAATTTGTGTGCCACATTTGATATTTGCATTAAACGCTCAGATATATGTTTATAGCGCAGTCTGGAAACAATTTTTCTTTATTTATATATAAGTTTCCGATATTTATAATTGTATATGCAGATTTCCGGCTGTCGAAATTAAATGCAAAAATTCAAAATGCCACGTCGCACATCAAAGTGCAATATTTGAGCATGGGCACAGGAAATGAATCAGTTTTCGATCAATGACAATAAATAAGTTTATGGCGACAAAAATATGCCCACATAAATTATGCAGCCTGCTCTTTGGGTCATGCGCGGCGTATGCGTAATATTTGGTCCTGCCAGGAACAGGAAGCGCTTCAGGGGCGATTGTGGGCGTGTCGGGCACGTTGACCATATCATATATCAAATGAAATGGTTGAGCAAACAAAAAACGATTAATGGGCAAACATCAAAGTCAACTGCAGTAAAAGCTCTTTAGATGGAGAGCGAGATTTTCATGGCACAATGCAGAAATGCGGCATTTATCAATTTGAATGCACACGTTTCTCACGCTAATTAGTGCAGGGCAGGTATATTTAGTAAAAGGGTGAGAGAGAGAGAGGCGGGGAGGTGGGGGCAGCTTAAGTGGCGGCAATTTGCGTTGCCTCAAGGATATTCGATGACAAAAAGAAATTGCCTTATGTTAAGCTGTCTGCCCGTTGTCTCGTCTAGACTGATTTCTCTGTGTGTAAAGTGTGTGTGCGAGTGTGTGTGCGTGTGTGCTTATGCATGTGTGTGTGTGTATTAGTCCGCTTAGGCTTGTTCTGCTGTCGGCACTTTACATCAAAGCAAAAGCCATTGCAATTGGCTAGACAGCGTCATTATAATCCTCGTTAGTCGGTTTGCAGTTGGACAGCGCATATGTGTGCGTGTGTACGTGTGTACGTGTGTGTGTGTGTGCGTGTGTGTGTTTGACTATGTGCAACATAGTTGTATGTGTGCGGCATGTTCGTGTGCATGTGCATAAATTAATGGATGCGCCTATATTCAACTTAAATTATTCAGGTAAGACTTTGTGCGTGTGTGCGTGTGTGTGTGTGTGTAAATGTGCCATGCGTATTAATTATGTGAAATGTAGCATAAAGATTTTGTACATTTCAATTTATAATCGAAATTTGACGAAAAACGAAAAGAATTGCTACAAAACGACAAATCAAATTTGAACAGATTTATATTCCGCAATTATATTGAAAGTTTCTTTTAAAACTTTATATTCAATCGGTTTCTACTTGCACTGCTTACTCATTGCAATATTTTAAGAGCTTGTTCCGAATAGTGTGACTGCTTTTACCTATTTAATGAAATATGCAATATATTCCCAAACTTGTTTTATCTTTTCGAAAATTATTCTCAATGTGCGTTACGTTTGAAAGCTGAGAATTTGAATTTATCTGCCCGCGCACAAAAGTATGCAGTAAATTTTGTATACTTGCACAGCAGCTGACAAAGCAGTTACAACTGCTTGCGTATGGACTAATGCACTGCTTAGTCATGAATGTGCAACAGTTGGTGCGTGTCTCTGCTAAATGGATGTAGTTGGCAACACCAGCCAAATTCAATTGGTTGCGTTCAATTTAAAACCGGAAGCAATTCGACTTTTAGATAAATATTTTAAATATAACATTTATGGCTAAGTGGCAGTTAAATAAGGCATTAAACAAGCGTGGCTGGCACAGACCAACTGCTAACTATATGTAAGAGCTGCTGAGCTAAAAGAATGCCATTCTTTATGCAACTCACATGCCAATAAAGCCGATAACTATTTATGAAGATAATATACCCTTTTTTATATTTATAACAAAAACCCGAAGCGACTGCAGCTGCAAGCCGCAGGCCACGCCCCTCTGCCGCCCGGTCGCCTGATTTGAATTTTAATTACGCCGAGGAACACGTTCATGTGATGTGTCGAGAGCATTTAACAGATAGTTCGATGATTTTATGACGACAACGTGCGGACGAGTGCCTCGAGTTGACAATAAAATAATGCTGAAATTACAATTCGAGCTGATGAGCCGAATGTGACACAAAAGACGAGAATCTTGGCCTGACAAAAGATCTAGTCTGACATTGGGCTAGTGGTACTTTACGCTTGGCTATATATATTCAATTCAATTTGTTGCACGATCAATGCACGACCCCGAGTCAAATATTGTATTTTTGCCAAGTGCCAAAAGCGCTTGAATTGCGACAAAACGGTTCAAGATTCGATATGCTGCTCGTCTCGGATTACGCGCCCGATTCTGGCTTTGGCACAGTTGCGGGCGGACCGGAAAGCGCCGCCTGCATTTTATATAAGATATTGGGTTTTATTTTCATTATACCCTGGCAGAGGGTATTATGATTTTGTTGAGATATATGTGACGCATAGAAGGAGACATCTCATCAAGCATATATATTCTTGATCACAGCCGAGTCAATATGACCATGTTCGTCTGTCCGGATCGGATCTCCATATCATATAGCTGCCCTAGTTGATTCTTGTATGAACAACTTTTTTGTTGGGTCTGCAAGGGTATTCAATCTTCGGCGCGCCGAAGATAGCCTGGTTTCTTTTTTTTTTTTGCTGCCAGGCAGCGAAAGTGTTTCGCAGAGATCTCCCTCTCTCTCTCTCTCTCTCTCTCTCTCTCTCTCTCTCTCTCTCTCTCTCTCTCTGTCTCTTATTTAATTGTTTCTATCAAAACTTATGTTTTTTACAATTATTTCCATTGAAAGGTGACATTAAGTAGGCGTCGAGAGTTTCGCCTCGCCTTGAGTTATTCATTTGCCCAAGATTAAGCGATCGCAACCACGCACCTGCGACTGCTACACTTTCCGTTTCAATTAGTCGGGCGACAGCAATTTGTGCTCGTTTTTTTTTTTTTGTTTATAACATATATACCCTTATATATATGTAGTGTATTTACCTGCCAGACGGCGCCTGGCTCGCAAAGGGGTTGGCCATTTGGTTTTTATGGCAAGGGTTTGAGACTGTTTGAGATATTGATTGGCATTCAGTTTCCATTCAGTTTCCACAAAAGTGCCGTGGTTTATTTATGAAAACAACGCAACCCAGGCAAAATATTGACTCAATAAAACAGGGCCATAAAATAATGTGCTTGTTATTTGGGAGTATTAAAAACTTAGGCCTACAAAATATTGCCTAAAGTACAAAGTATTTTGTAGAACAAACACGTTTTATATTTAGATTGATTCTTAAATTGTTGAGCACTAAAATAAAAGTAATTTAATGAATTTTAAGGCAGGAAGTTAAGTGAACCGAACCAAGGAAGTCTTATCCATATCGGACGACTATATATATATTATATAACGCTCAGAATTAGCAAAGCTCTTATAATATTAATCAAATGGACTGCAAAGTAAAGTCAAGAATGTTTCTTTAAAAAAAAAAGAAATTTGATTTTCACTTTTGCACTTTTTTGAACAGCAACAAATCAATGTCGCTGACGTCAGAGGCCAGAGACACCTGCATTGAGTTCACCTTTAAAATGGCAGGCAGCACTTCCTTTTGTCAGCCCCTACCCTCCCTCTACCCCTACACCGCACCGCCCCTTGCACGTAGACGCCCCACACGTTGACCAAATAAGGCGCCGGCTCACAATATTTTCACAGCTGCAACAAAAGGCAACAGCTGGGGCAGAGCAGAGGGCGGGGGTACGGCCAGTAGTAGCTATAGTTATTTAGTTATTGTTGATGCGACTGCAACGACATACATATGTACGTGCAGGGAGATATAGCATGCATATACTTACATGGGGCCTGTGTTTGCCTGTGCTGATAAATTGATAAATGCATCTAGAAGCGCGAAGCATTCGTTATGTTGTAAATGTGGAAAAGTGCATGAAACTTCCGTCAAGTATGGCGACAGATAATTCTGACTACGAGCTAAATTCAATGGGGGGGAGGGGCAGATAAAAGGCGAAGCCAGTTTCACAGCAGCAACTGCATCATTCAAAATGAATTGGAGTAAAGATCAGCTCAAGGGCAGCCTCTAGTAAGCGAACCCCATTTGAAGGCGAAACACAATTTCAACAGTTCAATTTATACTCTATACTCTATCGCACAATGTATAACGCATAGAAGGAGACAACTGCGACACCATCAAGTATATACTATTCCTGATCCGTATCAACAGCCGAGTCGATATAGACATGTCCGTCTGTCTGTTTCTATGCGAACTAGTCTCTACCTTACTAATACTACCTTTTTCTGTTGCATGCAGCTTATATGTGGGAAACGGTTGGATCGAACTACTATATCCTAAGGCTGTCGGTCGAAAAATAGGCGCTAGTATGAAATTTGTTTTTGCTTTTCAAGATATCTACAAAATCCTATTAACATCGGACTACCATATCATATAGCTGCCATAGGAACAATCGGTCCAAAATGGAGTTGTTGTATGGAAAACTTATTTATTGTTCTCAAGATATCTGAACCGTACTCGACATTATTTTCCCTGTGCTTCTTAGATACGAGCAAGGCATAATGAAAAGGTTGCGTCTGCAAGGGTATTAAAACTTCGGCGTGCCGAAGATAACACTGCTGACTCGTTTGCTTTTTTGTTGCTGCCACAAGCACATGTTGCAGCCATTTCAAGTGCAGCAGCAACACTGAAGGGGCGCGGCGCACCAAAGGGCAGACGCGTGCGAGGGCGACTGCTGGGGCATGAACTTCAATTATATGCAACAGTATGTGTTGCTGCCTTCGTGCTGGCCATAATTGCTGTCAAATCAGCTGGCGAGCGCATAATTATGCCTATTGCATTATGATATTCAACTTGTGCTTGTGGGCGTGGCACAGACACAGCCGACACTTTGTGCGTGCTCCAAAACAACAATTTCCATCAATGCCGCATTTCTAGTTGCATCGAATGCTTACTTTGGAAACTTTTTAAATTGTTTTGCCAGCTTCAAAAAGAACATATATATAGCTGCTCGTTAGCGACTGCCTAACTGTTAGATACCCTGTAGTTAGAGATTGGTTTATCAAGCTAAAATCAACAAAACTTGTATACTATATGCTGATATATATATAAATCCAGCATTTGAATCAGAATATAGATTAACTTCTTGTTTTTACTGAAATAGACAAGAGAGGCAATAGTTTTTAATTACCCTATTACAGGGTATTAGAACACACTGTTGTCTGATGATGATATATACCAGAAGGATATAGGTCCACCATTCAAATTAGAATAGAGAAAGATTCCTGGTTTTTGCTAAGCAAATAGTTTTAATTTAATTTATTTAAAACAAGTAGCTCTTTCTTTAGTACCAAGCACTATTACAGGGTATTAGGGCACAATGTTGTTTGGCATTTTCACCGCGCCAACCCCAAAACAAAATAAACACAGATGTTTAAGACCTCGAACTATAGTATTACCTATTTATGGCTTTTAACAGGAATTTTATTTATGCATAAGGCATGTGCCTCGAATTCAAATTCGAGTTTGAAGTTGGAATACTAAATTGAAATTGAAATTGAAATGTAATTGGTATTTCGTAGCTCGTAACGCAAGCTGTGAATTGACATTTATGGGGCGATTCAATTGGCTTATCAGCGCTTGAACTTTCTTAGGTTTTTATTGTTTTACAATTGTGGCTGATAAACGGCAAACTAATTCAATTACACAAACACACAAGGGAGCCAGAGCCAAGTGCAGTAAATGGAAAGACGTGCATCTTATCAGGGCCCTGTCTGTGCTAGACCCCGAGCTCTCGCTGGCAGACTCGCTGCCTCTCTTTCTCTCTCATTCGTTGATTCTCTGGCGTAACTAAGTGCTTTCTAATTGAGCCGCATGTCAAACTGCCTGGCAACGCATATTTGGCTAGCATTCATGTCACGGGCACATAAACTGCGGTCGCTGCACATAACCTACCCTAACAAATTGTTGGGCTACTTTTCATATCGCACTGTGTAGCTGATAAGCTTATTTTATTGTGTATAAACAATGCGTTATTTAGCGCTGCTCCCGGTATTTATTTTGCTTACAAGTTCAATGACTGCAACAGCATACTGGGCTGAGCATTTCGGCTATATAAAGCACATGCCCGCAAGCACTTGCATGCACAACTAATATACATGCATATACATATGCATAAATATATACATACACACACACACACACACACACATATATATATATATATATGTGCTTATATAAATCGTCATCCTTTGTTGGGTTTTTATGGCCGACATGTGCTCTTCATTTGCATGTCCAAACCGATCGGACATTTTGAATGCTTAATGTTATTCTTAATTATAAGCAAATAAGTATTTATGCGCATCTTGAAAAATAAAAGCTGACAAATAGCCCGGCTGGGCTCCAAACGGAGTTATTCCTCATTAAAGGAAACAACCAAGTCCACTCACACGCATTCCACTCGCTCAATGGTGACAATAATGAACGCAACGCTCTTCGCTGCTTGTCCATGTGTGTGTGAGAGAGGGTGTAAAAATGCATGCGGGAGCGTGTGCTGCGAGCGCGGGTGGTTGCATGCACTGTTAAAAGAGAATTCCCTGCATGCCAGCCGACAAAAATATATTAAGAATGAAAAGGAAAAATACTCAATGGGAACAATAATTTCCCTTTCGCCATCAATGTGATTGCAGTATAATGAAACCGAATAATGGCAATTGAGTTCGAGCTTGCGACAAACATGTCGCCTGTACCACACATTCAAGCACGCATACAATCGAAATCAAAGCACAGTCCAGAGACCCAAACAAGAGGCCAGAGAAGCACACAACGGCAATTGAGCTGCTTCATTTTATTCGAAGCGCTCGTCGAGTGAACACGGGGCATATAAGGAGCGGAGGCTGAAGTATCGTGGAATCGTCGTGGCACGCATGATCTCTATATAAAAGATCAGCAGCAGGCGCGAATTACGTGAATTTCAAGAGTTTTTGTCTGTTTACTGCGTATAAGTGTAATTCAAGCGAAACAGTTGTAAAGCGGGTCTCGTACAACATCGACAACAAATTCGAGTTTCGGCTTAGGATGAAAACTTACAAACGTTAAATTCGTGTCGCTGAAATGCAATAAAAATAAATAAAACCAAATTGTGTATGCGTGTTAAATCATCAATTAAATTCAATAAATCATAAATATATAATCCTCGAGCTCGTTTTAATTGTGATTTATGAGCTTAATCAAGCCCCATATGTGATATATACAAATATATGTATTTAGCTGTGCATTGTTAATAAAATTCAATTTAAAGTCAAGCTAAAATTACGCATGCGCAAATTTAATTTGATGTCTTTCAATGCAAATTGAATTTTAACTGCCAAACAACAACAACAACAACAACTACAAGAAACAAGATGTCCCGCCTTTTGGTGTGTCTGCTGCTGGCGCTGTTGCGTCCCGGAGGCGTGGCAAACGCCTTCAATTACGCGCCTCGCGCCAACTTTGTGATACGCGCGCCCCAAGACCTCAAATTCCATTTGCCCCAAGCGCGCAGCAGCTACTTTGGCTACACACTCGTCATGCGCCCCACCAGGTGAGTGAGTGTCGTGTGAGTGTTTGAATATGAATATGAATACGAGTGCGAATCAGCCGGGCTGCTATGCGCCTTTTGCAAATATTTGTCAAGAACAATGTGGGAAACTCAGTTTATATTTGACGTGACGCCAGACAAGCAACGCCTTTTAGTCTTGCCCCCCCACCCATCCCCCCTCGGTTGCAATTGAGCTGCTGCTCGGCAAACACCTTTGTCAATAATTTGCAGCTGTGGCTCAATTTTTATGACAAATGCTCGAAAATATTTCAGCGCTCGCCCAAAATTGAGCAATCAGAGAAGCTACTTCTTGAACTCGAACCGCAGTCACCAAGTCTGAAAGTGACTGACTAACAGATGCCCTGTAATGTATACGAAATAGCAATTACCTTCTTTTACCAGAGTATTAGCTGCAACTGACAGACTAGCAGATGCCCTGTAATGCATTCGCAATTTATGTTATGTTCTTTTAACAGGATGTTTGCTGAAAGTGACAGACGAATAGATGCCCTGTAAAGTATTCGAAATTGTTATTATCTATCTTCTTATCAACCCCAAATTGATTTGCATTACATCTCTGACAGATGGCAAAAAGTCATGCAACTTTCCATCAATTCTCAGTAGTTACAGGGTATGTTACACACTAAATTTATTAGCATCAATTAGCACTTTGGGCGGCATTTAACAGCGTTGACTACATTTATGTGGCCCATAATTAAATATAGCCAAATAATGGCGATAGTTCGCCAGAAAAAACTCGTTCTCAGACGTAAATTTTCGACTTGGCAGCTGCATAAATAAAAACTAAAACAACAAAAATAATAGTTAACAGCACGGAAACCACTCGAAAAGTAAAAAAAACACAAAAAACACTTAACAAACTGAATTTTCTAAAAATAACAAACTTCAACTACAATTGCCATCAATTCCAATTGCCACAGATCGCAGCGCTCAGATCTCTCGACAATTGACAAACTCTCACTTCTTGTCCGCCGCGACCCACATACGCTCTGGATATAGTATATAAGTAGATATAGCTTCGGTTAGATACTTGTACGTAGACCTGATGGCGTCCACTTTTGTTTAGAATACGCGCACACCGGCAATGACATCACACCAAAAAAAAAAAAAATAAAAAGCTGCACAGCAAATCAAATCAAGCTTTAAATTTCAAACAAACCCAAGACATTGGAGATCAACTATTGAGCATGCGAGGTCTCAAGGGAAATACTCTAAGATAGTCATAAAACTACATTAAAAAACATTCGTTACAATGTATTAGACTCAGACATTGCTACAATTCATTGGCTTCGACTTTGTTGGGTTCTTGGTTGGGGAAATACTCTAAGATAACAATACAACTAATATATTAGACTCAGACATTGCTACAATTCATTAGCTTTGACTTTGTTGGGTTCTTTTTTGCAGTAAACAATATATACAAAAAGTTTGCTTGGGGAAATACTCTAAGATAACAATAAAACTAATGTATTAGGCTTAGACATTGCTACAATTCATTCATTAGCTTGAAGTCATTATGCAAAAAGTTAGTTTAGCTTGATTTAGGTTTAGATTATGCTGTATTAGTACCTGTAAACTTATCGTCAATCAGCACACTCTGATAAGAGTACTCCATTTCCGAGTGAATGCAAATTTCTGATTCAGATTTCTTTCACAGCAGATGAGTCAGTCCCATATATCTATGGCTTATACAACTTACCCAAAGTAGTGCCTGACAATGGGATAAGGAGTACAATGTAAATACAACACATTTCATGTGAACACAATACGCATTATCAATGCCGGGCTTAATATGATATTTCCAAGACCCCAGCCCCCCCTTGTAGCAATGATTCATTGCAACAATGAATCAAGTAGTCAATACATGTCGGAAAGACGTTTTGATGACTTTGTGTTATATATTGAAAGTCTGTGAATCAAAGCATATATAAATATATACAAAGGTTATTATCTTTAGTAAGATTTTCTTTTCATTTTATTCCTTCAATTAGCAAAATAATTAATGAAATGTGCATTTGTAACAATTTATCCTTCGCTTATCCACTCTAATGCCAACTTATTCAAAAAATATCTTACAATTGATTTCTGCAAGCTGATTCACGCACTTGATGTGTCTCTTTTTCGGGAAGGGCATAAGAAAGATTCGCCAAATTTGGGCCACAGATTCAGATGACAAAGCATCAAATTTCATACTGTTTTTTATTGTTATTTCCTTTTCTTTTTTTTTTTAATTTTGCGTGCAGTTAGTAGTAATAATTTTGTTCTCAGTTTATAACCATATTCGTATGTTTATGAATGTGGCTTTTTATACCCTGAACCCATTAAAAATGGGTAAAAAGGGTATATTGTATATGTGCAAAAGCCAAATGTATGTAACAGGCAGAAGGAAGCATCTCCGACCCCATAAAGTATATATATTCTTGATCAGCATCAATAGCCGAGTCGATCTACCCATGTCCGTCTGTCTGTCCGTCTGTCCGTAAAGGATCTCAGAATCTATAAGAGCTAGAGACTTGAAATTTTAGATGTAGATGCTCCTAGTTCCCGCGCAGATCGAGTTTGCTTCCGATAATCGATAACTCACTCCGTGTTCAAGCAATCGATAAAAATCGATATCGATATCCTGTTTTTTGGGCAATTTTGGTAAATAATAAGAGTCTAGAGTCTCCAAACTTGACATACAACATTTAAAATAGAATATATATGTGCATTTGATGTTGGAAGAAGAGGGTTCAGGGTATCCCCTAGTCGGGAGCTTCCGACTAGAACCTCTTACTTGTTTTTTTTTTTTTTGGGGGGGAAATTGACAATCTTGTTTTTATGCATGACTATGAGTAGTACGTGTTTATAACGAGTTTCGCATTTGAGTGCTTTTTTTTTTTTGGATGGACACTCGTACAACTAATTGGGTTACTTCCTCTGCCCGTTTTTTTGTGACTCGCACTTTAAAAATTGTAATGCAATGGGCCACAAATTTGTTTTTATTGTGATTAGCCAACTGCGCCCTGCAATTACCTGCGAGTGCGCCTAATTATTTACGGAAATTACGCGTAAAATCACGACAACTTGTAATTTATTTCACATCAATTCAAGTTGCTAGAAACAAAATTAAAAACAGAACAAACAAGTTAGATATAGAGTTTGTACACTGAGAATGGAAATACGCTTTAACTAAAAGTGTGAGCAGCTAATTGAAAGGTTTCAAAGTTTATTGAACCGCAATATTGATGAGTTTCATAAAAGAAAAATTCAACTTGAAAGTTGTTTGTGTAAATATTCACTTTCCATAAAGATTTCTATCGATTAATGTGCAGATTATATATTAAGATATCTACTGACTGACTTTATCGATAATGGAACCATATTGACAATATTAAACAGAGTGTACTTAGATAAACTTCAAGAACTGTGACCAGAGCTAAAGAAATACTCGCGGCTGACATTTTCCCAGGGCAAATAAGCGTCGCGACGACAGTTTCCTTTTGGTTCGCTGTAAAGAAAGATTATGATTCATTTCGCCTGAACGAATATCAAGCGTGTGTAAAGTGAGCAGCAAATGAATTGCGCAACACATGAATACTCGCTGGAACAGGCAACTGGCAACTGGCAACAGGCAACAGGCACATGATTGGCTTGGCGACAATTGCCGGGGTTGGATCTGCCTGCAGCAGCTGCATATTGTAATGCATAAAGTGCTGTCTGTGGCCACGGCGCCAGTACGTCAGTATGGCACGGCGTTGCGGCGCCCCCGCGACGCCGCAAAGTTAACACTGCACACAAATATTTTTAGCTGCTTTTCTCTTGGTCATTAAACCCAATTCCAAAACGAAGCAACAGCAACAACAACACAAAGCTGCAGCAACTCTTGCTGCAGCGGCTGCTTTTGTTCTTAAACATTTCTTGACCGCAAAGTTGTTGCTGCTTTTGTTGTTGTTGTTGTTATTGTTGTTGTTGTTGTTGTTGTTGTTGATGGAGATGGGCACAATCACGGCGCGAAAGAAAGAAGATTTGTGTGGTCCACGACATGGCTTATTCTTATTATATGCACACACAGACATACAGAAATCGATATATATATATATACATGTATGTGTATGTGTATATATTCATATTCATATAGCGAGCAAGTTCCGTGCCCTTGGCATATCCCTCCATCATCCAGTTTTTGTAATTTTTTTGAACCGCAAATATAATATATTTAAGGAACCAAAAGTTGGTATTAAACATTTTCCAGCCATGTTTTACGTCTTAGGTAAAATGTAAACTATACTTACATAGATATTTGAAAATGTGGGAAAGTCGGAACGTGTTCCGCTCACTTTGAGCCTGAGAATTTGCTAAATAAACTTTCATTTAAGCATCCTTTGACCCGCAGGCACATTAATTCGCAAAACAAGTTAGTTCACTTTAAAACGACATCATATCGAATTGGCGGAGATATGTATTTAAGAAACGATATAGCTACGCCGTAGTGGGAGCAATAGATTACCGTGCGGAGATATGACGTTCTATGACGACATAGCTCCGCGCGCAGATATGACGTATGATATACAGAGAGAGAGAGAGAGAGAGAGAGAGAGAGAGAGAGGGAGAGAGGCGGATTACTATCTCCTCCCTTACCCTCAATTCTGACAACTTCTTTTGCTGCACTCAGCACAGCTTACATGATAACAGTATTCAGTACACTTCGCAGCACTTAAATAGAAGCAATTATTTACAGTACCTTTTGAGCACTTGTAAAACTTGATGTATGTTAAAAATGCCGGAAAAATCCGAGTAATAACTGGACTATTAATATTATATACAAATTTTAAATAAAAATGCATATACTTAGCTTCGTCTCAAGCAAGACCTCCGCTGATCTTACACAAATGGATTAGAGTGTGTGCGGATGCCTTCGTGTCTGTATGTTTGTGTGCATAACTGGGTGACACATTACACGGCTCTTGAGTGAGTGACTCATAAGCCTCTTTTTTTTTTTGGGAAATACTCAAAACTTGGCGTTGGTGTAAAGACGGTCACAGTTAAAGCGTGAATGAATGAGTACTTACACACACACATACGCACACGCACAAGCACACTAATGCATGTGTGTGCGCTGCTGCTGATTTTAATGCTGTTGTTTTCATGCTTGTCGCTTAAGTAACAACAAATATTTGTTGATTGTTTTTGCATAAATGTGTAAATACTGTAAATTTCAAGCAAGTAGCTAAGTGACATGTGCTTGTTACCTGACAATTTAATTACGATTTGTGGACATACATACATACATATACATATATATATATACAATTGTAGAGCGCGCAACAAAGGGCAAGAAATAAAAATTGATTGCCTAGGCATTGCATAGATGCACAATTGTGATTCATAACCACCCCCCTACCCCCTTCCCCTCCCCTTCCTCCCTGGTGCTGACTAAGCATTAGATGCACAGAACGAAAAAGTCTCTGACTTTTATCTGCGATGTGTTTTTATGCTCCTATTATAATCTGAGTTCCAGTGGCAATAAAAAAAAGTTTCTGCTTAAAGTTAATATTTGGTTTTTTTTCTTTCAGTTATTTATAAAAGCTGATTAACCGGTTTAATTTAGTTTATTTTGAATCTGTTTTGTTATCAGCTACGCTCAGCTAGCTGCATTCAGCTGTTAACTGTGTAACTGTTGTTGTTGTTGTTGTTGTTGTTGCTTTCAGTACACTATGAAATTGCATTTTATACGGGAAGGCCAAACAAGTTGACTCCAGCCAAATATGGAAATAAGATAATAAACATAAACGCAGCTTTTTAAAGCACACTTCTCACTCCCACTGTCGTCCAGCCGACTGCAAACAACGGTAAAGTGAGTAAGCTGCTCACGTTTTGAGTGGAAAAGCGAGCAAGACAGAGAGAGAGCGAGAGAGAGCGTAAATTCGAGCAGCGCTGCGCACTCTCAAAAAGTTACCTGTCCGCTGCGGCTGCATGTCGAAGAGAGCGCGCGCAGCTTTTCAGTTGAGTCCAGACATTGGCTCGAGACGGTCGCGAGCGGCAAAACATTTGCAATTGTTTGTTGCACCACGTCGTGCGTTGCGCGTGCTTGTCGCCGTTTGACATTTGTGATAATACATAATCAGAATTGATAGTGTAACGGCCTTACCTCAGTTAATTGATTTATTATTTATTTAAAAAAAAAAAAACGCCGTGAACATGGCCCGGCAAGTTCGCTTGCTCCTGTCGCTGCTGGCCGTCTGCCTTGCTGGCAGCGCCTGCGCCTACAACTTGTCCCCGCGCCCCAACAAACAGATCAGAGATCCACAGTTCGCCACGGCGATGCCGAAAGTGCGTGCGTCATATTTCGGTTATAGCATCTCTCTGCGACCGCACGGGTAAGTGTGCCGTTCCGCAAGATCCGATCCGATTCGAAACTTAAAGCTCGGGGCGCGTCTTCTCTCGCTCGCTCGCTCGCACGCTCGTTCGCTCTAGGCGTCCGTTAGGGCAAACAGGTTGGAGTTTTCGATGATTCATCGAAATCGAAATTGAATCGGCGGGGGGAGCGGGGCCAGATGAAGTGTGTTGGGGCCCACACAAAAAAAAAAACTGAATGAAAAAGAGAAAAATGAAACACAACTTATTAAGTTGTGCAAATGATGAAGTCATATTTGTTGCTGCTATCAATCGACAAGGTCTGCCAGGTGGGGTGGGGCAGAAGTTCACCCAACTCCAGTACACTCAGAGAAATATCCTACCTAGTTCGAAATTATTTAACGGAACTGCGACATTCTCATGCCGAATACGAATTCCTTACGATAAAAATCGATTACTCTATTCGAGAGAACATTTTCATTTCTATTGAGGCTTGGAATTTCTTATTCACGGCATTTTTCAGCTCAATTTGAGCGAATTTTACGAAATATGGACTCTATGTCGTTTCTATTAGAGCTGTGGGGCGGGGTATATCAAACATGGGCCGAAACACCTTTTATTTTTCTCTGTCCAAACGAAAAGCTGAGGTTATGCAAATATTAAAGCATTCACATTGCACGTACGCTGATACCCTTCCGGCCAGATATAGCTATGGGTATATACATTCTTATATATATATATTACTCAATGAGGCATATTCAATTTCTGGCTATTGAGTGTTCTGTTCTTTGTGTTTTCTAGCTAAAAAGTTAGTCAATGCCAATTTGTTGTACTGTTTATCAGCTTTGCTTTTAGTCGATTTTCTTTGATAAGATTACCTGTATGTGGCATTGTGTGCAGGCGTGTGTGTGTGTGTGTGTTTGTTAAGTGGTCTAGCATTATGGCAAAAATGCCAATTAAAGCTGACAGCAGTTGCCAAGACTTCAGAAAGAAATGCTAGCATTAATTACATATATATATTTAAGTCAAAGTACATTATTTATTCTAATTATTTATAGTTTTTGTTTAGCTTATATACTAATGTAAACAAATGTTAATTTTGAATGGCCTCCAGCTGGAGCTAAGAGGTCCAATTTATAGCTCCTTTATCCCAGCTTAACTTCAAGTCAAGGTATTCCTTAGAATTCCTCAAGCAGTTGAATGATGTTGCCTTGGGTATGGCCCGTTTCCCACACCCATTTCTCAATTTCAAGCGATAAATGAATTGTCGTTTATCAAGTATACGCCAGCTATGCTCGCTGATAATAACGAGTCTTTATCAGATTGGTCACCGTTTCGAAAAGCATGTCCAATGGCAAATAAAGAACAGCCTATGTTTGTGCAGAATTGAATGTATTGAGAACTCATAGCTGTATTTAACAAATTCCAATTGCTGAGCGAATGACTAGGTCTGGGCAATTGGTCTCAATTGATACTGAGGTTTATGCCTGCTGCTAATGATGCTCTCCGCCTCCTGCCTCTACTCTCTTATAGCGTAATTGTGGGCGCACCGCAGGCCCAGTCAACGCTGGAGGCGCAGCGCGCGGTCAACGAGACGGGCGCCATCTACAAGTGCTCCCTGCTTAACGGCACCTGCAGTCCATATGTGTTCGATGGCCATGGCAATCGGAACACGGAGAACAACGAGTACACATGGGACTCGGAGCGTCGCGACTATCAGTGGCTGGGTGGCTCCATGGACGGCGGGACGCGGGACGAGGATAAGCTGTTGGTGTGCGCGCCCAGATTTATAGCGCCATCGTCAAAGGATTATCATATGCACGGCATATGCTACTGGGTGGCCGATACGCTCGCCGATCAACCGCAGAATGTGACTAAGATCTCGCCGTTGCGGCTGAAGGACGACCAGGTGAAGGAGAACAACGATCACAGATATTACTTCTATATATTGGCCGAGCAGGGACTCAGCGCCCATGTCTCGGATGACAACGAGCAGTTCCTCATCGGTGCGCCGGGCATCTTCACGTGGCGCGGCTCGGTCATACGCTATCGCAAGGTTTCCCTTGTGGATGATCCCTCCGCAAGTCGCCGCGACACGAGCAGCCAGAAGCGACGCCAGATCCGTGGCAGCGGCGACTATTTGGAGTACGCGCCGGAAGTCACCTACGAGACGGACATACCCAATCCGGATCGCTGGGGCCAGCCGGACGACTCGTATTTCGGCTATGCCGTCGGCTCCGGCCACTTCGACAGCACCGATCTGAAGAGGCTGCTCTACGTGGCCACCGCGCCGCAGGCCAACGAACAGTCCGGCGAGGGCTACATCTACGATGTGCGCGGCAAGACCATCGAGAAGTATCATGTCTTTCGCGGCGAACAGTTTGGCGAATACTTTGGCTATGCGGTGCTCGCCGAGGATCTCAACGGGGACAATCTCACCGATGTGATCATCTCGGCGCCGCAGCATTCCCTCGAGGAGTCGCACGATAATGGCGCCATTTATGTCTTCCTCAACAAGGGACGGGTGAGTAAGCCTCTCTGCTTCTTCTTCCTGTTGCTGACTAATTTTGTTGCTATCGATTCCAGTTTAATTTCGAGGTTAATCTGCTGCCCTGTCCGCTGCCCATCACGGCCAAGGCACGTTTCGGCACCACGCTGACCAGGCTGGGCGACATTAATCACGACGGCTACAACGGTAAGTTGCCCACCTTTGTCCCAGTTCCCCTCCCTCTTCTCCAATTTACGGCTCCTGTGCTTACAATGTAAATATATTTGCAATATTTTCGCAATCTGTGCCCCTCTGCCCACAGGGGCGTGGCCCTGAGCATGAAGTACCTGCTACTGCTATTCTATTCCATATAGATAAGTAAAGCGAATACACCACGCAGCAATTAAATAGAAACACTTACGCATAAAGTAGTATTGTATATGTATACCCTTGGTATAGGTATTTTTATTCTATGGCAAAATGTGTAACGCCTGTATATACTTGTATATATATATATATAGCCATATCTCTCAGATTTGCTTTAAACTTGGCGTATTTATTTTTGCGCGGCAGCACATATGTCTGAGTCGGTCGGATCGGACCATATCTAATATTCCGATAATTTAATCTCTTCAATTTATTTAAAATTTCTTCAAGCAGAATTTACCAAATATCAGTAAAACATAAACGATATCTTTAAAATACAGGAAAACTCGTTTTCGTTTGTCAACGGAAGGAAGGAGTCGATCCTTCCCGTTAACATATATTCGAATCTTTCATTTCACTAATGTCCTCTCCGTTTACAGACATTGCTGTCGGTGCACCGTTTGCCGGCAATGGCTCCGTGTTTATATATCTGGGTGCCGAGCAGGGTCTGCGGTCACAGCCCAGCCAGCGCTTGGACTCGCCGCAGCAGCAGCCGTCCAAGTACGGCCAGCACATGTTCGGGCATGGTCTGTCCCGGGGCTCGGACATCGATGCGAATGGCTTTAACGACTTCGCTGTGGGCGCGCCCAATGCGGAGGCCGTGTTCCTGTATCGCGCATATCCGGTGGTCAAGCTCTTGGCTAGCGTCCGTTCGCAGAATCGCGAGATCAAGCCGGAGCAGAACCGAGTGCAAATCACGGCCTGCTACGGACTCTCGACGACGGCCAAGTTGAGCTCGGCCCAGCAGCAGGAGATGGCCATACGGATTGTGATCGATGCCCAGCTGAAGCGCGCGACATTCACCCAAACGCATTCCAGCGAGCTGAGCTTCAATGCCACGGCGGGCACCACGCAGCAGTGTCGCGTCTTCGACTGCGAGGTGCGCTACAGCGAGAAGGATATATTCCAGCCCATCGAATTAAAGATGCACTACGAGCTGACCAAGAAGGTGCCAGACTCGGAAGGTATGTGAAACGAGAGGGAGGCTTAACTCATTACATTAACTGATATTTTCTCTCAATTTGATTCCCTACAGAATTCTGTGAGACTTGTGTAGCTGTGGATCCCGAGGATGCCAAGGTCTACACTGAGAAGATCATCTTCAGCACGGGCTGTGCCACCGACGTGTGCATTGCCGATCTGAAGCTGAGCGCCAAGGATGTGAGGTAACTTAGAGAAATAACTTTTGACAAAAACAAAACTGAAGTTATAATGATTCATTTTTTATCCGTACAGCTCCAGCTATATACTGGGCAGCGACAAGACGCTGCGCCTGAACTACGAGGTGACCAACGAGGGAGAGACAGCCTACTTGCCGCAGCTGAATGTGACCAGCTCGAGTCGCTTGAATTTCGCCCAAATCCCGGGCAATTGCAGGGTCAGCGAGGCGGTTATGGTCTGCGATCTGAACCATGGACGACCCTTGGGCAAGGGCGACAGGGACAGCATCACGATTAGCTTCGATGTGAGCAGCCTGACGGGCAGCGCCCTGACCATCAGCGCCGAGGTATTCAGCACGGGCCTGGAGCAAAATCTCCACGACAATAAGCTGAACACGCTGATTGCGCTCAAGGAGTACACGGAAATTGATGCCTCCGGGTAAGTCGTGATGCAACTCGTTTAATATGTGTGCTCATCCCAATCCTATTGATTTTTACAGCGGCCAGAGCAATGCAGCAATCGACTTGGAGCACTATAAGAACTCCGCGCTGGTGGTCAACAACTATGAGATCAAGAGCAATGGCCCCAGCACTGTGGATGGCCTCGAGCTGGTCTTCCATATACCCGTTGCCTACAAGATCGCCGGCTCAACGGCCACGTTGCCCATCATCAATGTGGGCAATCTGAGCATGCAGGCCACATACGACTCCCAGCTGGTGTCCATTGAGCTGCTTGACCAGAATAACACGCAGATAATTATGAATCCCATTGAGATCTCGACAACGCGCAGTGGCCAGCACACGGAGCGCGTGGTGGTCAATCAGAATGGGCAGCACTATGAGGTCAGCAGCGAGCATGTGTTGCAGGAAAGCTGGCAGGTATTGGACTCGGATGCTGTGGCCACGGCATCCATGACGCGCAAGCGACGCGATCTCAAAGCCTTGACTGCCAGTCGGGAGCAATACGAGCGAATCGTGAACTTTAAGGCGCACGATCTGCTCAGCGAAGACTTCAAGGACAAGCTGCCGGTGAATCGCACCATTGTGTTCAATTGTCGGGATCCCGAGATGACCGTCTGTTTGCGCGCCGTGATGCGCGTCTACAATTTCAAGCCGGAGAAGCCAATCAATCTGAACTTGCGCTACAGCATCGATTTGAACGAGGTGAACGCCATCCTAATCGATCCATGGGAGTTCTTTGTCGTCCTCATCGATCTGAATGTGCGCAAGGAGGGCGATCCCACAGGCAGCTCGCTGTCCATTCGACGCAAAATTGAACCGAATGTCATATCAAAGCATCTAGAATCCAGCTTGCCCATCTGGGCTATTATTTTGGCCGTACTCGGTGGTCTTCTACTGCTGGCAGCCATCACGTATGCCATGTACAAGGTGAGTACCACAAAAATCGCATGCAAACGATGATTGATGAACAACGCATTCTCTTCTTCTTGCAGGCGGGCTTCTTTAAACGTAAGGAGAAGGACGAGATGGCCATTCTGGCGAATCAGGGCCCCGTGGAGCCCGAGGCGGAGAACCTTAACAGTGGCAATAACTAAGCTCAATATTGTGATCCTCGTTGCTAAGCTATAGACAAGTACATCACATTCTAAAAAAGAAGAAAACATCGATTCCAACTGAACAGTTGGCCAATACCAAAAAAGCGAAAAGGATAAACGAACTGGATAAGTGGATCAACAGTTTAACAGATCTACAGTTAGAAATGTGTTCTTCAAGAAGAAAGCTATATATATAAATATATATATGTATATGGATATATATTTATAACTAAAACCTAGTGTAACTTGTAGGCCGCGAAGCATCAAATGTTCTTGTGGATTTTGTTGGAATTTTTGATAATAGCTTGAAATGAAATGTTATTTATGTAGAGCTGCGCTAGGTGCGCCGAGTCAAGCCATATTGCCATTATTTGTAAATATTTATAAAATATTGATAATAAACATATTTGTTTAGTTTTTAAGCTTCGATGGCTTCGATAAAAGACTTCAATTTTTGTATACAATGTAAAAAATAAACTCACAAACATGTAGAGAGAAGGCAAAACACACACAACACTAAATATATTGTACGCAATAATTCATCCTAGTTTAAATGTAAGTGAGAAAAGTATTAAATAAATTTTTGCCCCTAAGTTATACAAACAAGAGTTTTTTGATTGGGAGGGTTAAGTCGCAGAGGTCCATACAACAGAATGCCATCAGTTTTCAGAAAAGTAATTTTTCGAAGAAAAACGTATTTTTTTGATCAATTAGAGTGCGGATGGCAATCGGTAGTCAATCGCCATGATTGGAAACGTCATATCTCCGCGCGGACGTATGAAGTTTTTAGAGCGGCGGAGCTATGTCGCTTCAAAACGACATAATTTCGCCATGATCAACGGCGGAGTTATGTCGTTTGGAAACGTCATATCTCCAAGATTTTTTTTAGAGCGTTGGAGGTATGTCGCTTCAAAACGACATAACTCCGTCGTCGTTTTGGAGCATTGGAGATATGTCGTTTGGAAACGTCATATCTCCAAGATTTTTTTTAGAGCGGCGGAGCTATGTCGCTTCAAAACGACATAATTTCGCCATGATCAACGGCGGAGTTATGTCGTTTGGAAACGTCATATCTCCAAGATTTTTTTTAGAGCGTTGGAGGTATGTCGCTTCAAAACGACATAACTCCGTCGTCGTTTTGGAGCATTGGAGATATGTCGTTTGGAAACGTCATATCTCCAAGATTTTTTTTAGAGCGTTGGAGATATGTCGCTTCAAAACGACATAATTTCGGCATGATCAACGGCGGAGTTATGTCGTTTGGAAACGTCATATCTCCAAGATTTTTTTTAGAGCGTTGGAGGTATGTCGCTTCAAAACGACATAACTCCGTCGTCGTTTTGGAGCATTGGAGATATGTCGTTTGGAAACGTCATATCTCCAAGATTTTTTTTAGAGCGTTGGAGATATGTCGCTTCAAAACGACATAATTTCGGCATGATCAACGGCGGAGTTATGTCGTTTGGAAACGTCATATCTCCAAGATTTTTTTTAGAGCGTTGGAGGTATGTCGCTTCAAAACGACATAACTCCGTCGTCGTTTTGGAGCATTGGAGATATGTCGCTTAAAACGTCATATCTCCAAGATTTTTTTAGAGCGTTAGAGCGTTGGAGATATGTCGCTTGAAACGTCATATCTCCAAGTATGCAATGCTTTGCTTTAGTTCTTTGTGCACAACCACACGGATTTTTTTGGAAAACTTTAAATGGTCATATCTCGGCCAAATAAAGCCCGATAGAGGGCAGATTGGGAGGGGTTACTCGCGGAGGTCCATAGAATCGAAATTTTTCGAAAAAAACGTGATATGCCAGTCGATAGCAGAGACCAGTACGAGATTAAAAAGGCCTAACTTTCCAAAATCGGACAATTATTAGCCGAATTATCGCAAAAAAACGAAAAATCTTCAAAATTATAACGGCATATTTTCGCTTTTTTTAAATGGCCGTATCTTGGCTAAATAAAGTCCGATCTTGAGAAGATTGGTCACGTTCGACTCGTGATCAAGGCCAGTTTAAACTAGGAACTTCATATATGCAAAAAAAACTGTATCTTTTGGTCATTTTGGGTGATCTCTTGGAATGCGGATTTTTGGGTGGCAATCGATGGTCGGGATCAGTACGAGTAGAAAGAGGCATATCATTCCGAAAACGGGCTGTATTTAGCCGAGTTTTTTGCATTTTAATATTTAATAATCAATGTCGCTGCAGCGTGTTTATTGTGAATGGGTGTTTTTATGGGCGGCCCAAAAGTATGCAGCAGATCAGCTACTCTTATAGGCTCAAAATTTTTATCTGGTCAGCACGAAAGTATGCAATGCTTTGCGTTACTTGTATGTCCACAACCACACGAATTTTTTGGAAAAAATTTAAATGGTCATATCTCGGCCAAATAAAGCCCGATTGCGGTCAAAAAGGGAGGGTTAAGTCGTGGAGAAGCATAGAACCATAGCATAACAGTCATTTATTTAAAAAAAATAAACGTGATATCTCTGCTAAATAAAGCCCGATTGCGGGCATACTGGGAATTGGGTCCTTTAGGTTCACCAGGACTATATCAATGGTATGGTATAACCAAGGATAATGGGACAACTAGTTACCATCGATGGTGATGTAGCTTTTGCTGGGCACCGGCTGAAAGAAAAAGCATCAGTATTTGTTTTACCATTTCGATCAAAGAGTGAGATGTATGGATGCATAATTCAATTTATTTTCTTAAAATCAATAAGTACATTGTTTTCATTTTTTTAACACTAATAAAATGCATTAAGGTTACCAACTAATAATGAACAACGCATTTAACACGAAGGAAAAGGTTAACATGTTTTGGTTGGGTTGGTTTTGTTTTTGAAAAAATATCTTTCTATGCAGTATGTATATACAAATTGTTTTTCACTAGACTATTTAGCTAAACATACACACAGTTGCGCGCACACACACACATATAAATAAGTAAAATGGACTAACTAACTAAATATTAGCACACATACAGATACAAGCAGTTAATATATACTAATTAGTTGCATAATCAACACGTTTACATACATAACAGTACAGATACTTATATAGGCAAAGCGTAAGTACAATAAGTTTTGCTCTAAGTTTAATAACTATATAGATTTTTGAGTTTTAGTTTTAGTGTTTGCTTTTTTGATAAGTTTGTAGTTTGTTGTAGGATATGTGAAATTGCAAGTTACATTTCATATGTTTCTGGAACTATAACTAGACATTGTAAACATATTGTTTTACTTGATAACAGTTAGATAGAGTATACGACATTTATGTATGCTGAAGAGTGGTAAAAACAGATGTGAAATGCATGCATTTTGATTTGTTTGTTTTTTTTGTTAATATTTCTCTTTGCTGTTCCTTGTTTTTTTTTTTTGTATATTAAATAACAACAATAAAAACGGACAACTTGTAAATAAATACATTTTATAAAAATACAGACGAATCTGTGTGCTATGTATTGTCAAAAATTTAAATTGCGTTGCATTCCACCAGGGCGATCGTAAATACATATATATATATATTTGATATGCGCTCTATCTTTCGACATGAATCGGATATATAAATATATATATATTCGTATGGAATAAACCGCAATATTATAATTGTTTTTTTCGTTGACTACCAACGCTTTTGAGCACAAGGTGGATTCACATACTCGTACAACTAACAGATACAGTTACGCTTACAGATACATATACATATACAGATGCAGATACAGATACATTTATCAATGTCCTACGCTAGGCAACATTAACGAGTACACATACATACACATACATACACACACATATAACATGTATATATATATATCTATATATTTACATAGGTGGTTAACACATTGTCTCGTTATACGGCGGATCCTTTTCCGATTCGGTGCTGCTCTTGATGTTCGAGGACAGCTTGGCAATCTCGTCCTGCACCAGGTGTGTGCTTATCTGTGGAATGGACAGCCCCACATTGCTGCTCTTGGCGGAGGAGGAAGTCGTGGAGGTCGTGGGTTCGCCGTCTCGCGACTCCTCTGTGCTGGAACTGCTCTCCTTGAGAACATTCATGCCCAGCTTGCTGGGGTAGGGCGGCTTCAGCGTTGAAATCAGTTTGGCGCCAACCTGCGCGGGCAACGCAACGCCGGCAACTGCAGCTGTCGAGATTCCGGCACCAGCCGCTGCCTCCGCTGCGCCCGGTTCGGTGCTCATCTGCGGCGCTAGCGGCTTGCCCTGGTCCATGCTAAACTGTTTCTTCAGCTGCATGGTACGCGTTGGCACTGCTGGCGCTGCCTGCGTCATTACTGGCGCCACGCTCAAATCCAGGGAACTGGAGCTATCGTCGCGCAAGCGTCTGCCATCGGCAGCGCCAACGGACGCGGTGCGCTTTGGCTGGTAACGCGCCGTCGCAGCGCCACCAGCAGGGCCAACGCTCATGCTAATGCCCGTTGCCGATTGCGAATCGCCGGCATCCAGGGATGGCTCCGCCGTCAACGAGGGCGTGTCCACGTTGTAGGAGCCAGTTAGCGAGGTGTTCGTCTCATTTGAGCTCTGCTTGATGAATCGATACGGATGCGCCGAGTAGTCCGTGTCCGTGCTGGAGTTCTTCTGCAAGCTTTCGCTGGACTTCTTAAACAGACGCCCGCTGCTGTCGTACGGCGCATTCAGAAAATCGCTGGTGGCACGCGTTGGCACCAGCGGCGACTGGTAGGCCTGCTGCTCCATGGACGAGTTGCGCTGCCAGGGCCGCTCGTGCTTCAGCTGAAAGCCGCTGTTCGCCGCATGATGACTGCTGCCTGCGCCGCTGGTATCGCTGCTATCGCCGGCTGTGGCTCCGCCAATTGGTCCACCCTCGGCGGCGGGCTTAGAGGGCGACAGCTCAATGGCCGTCTCCCGGCGCAGCGGATAGCGATGGCTGTAGTCCACAGAGACACCAATCTGTAGAGGTTGGCAGAGTTAATAATGAGCATGGTCTGAGCGGGAACTGAGCGTAGGACTTACCTCATAGGCCTGCACGCTCGCATCGATGGAGCCGCGTGCCTCGAAGAGACCCTCCAGTATCCTATAATCGTTCTCTTCGCATTCCTTTAGATGCTTCTTCTCCTGCAGCGCAGCGGCCTCGGCGCGCGACATTTCCGTCTTGGGCCGATCCAAGGAGGCTGTGAATATTCGAATTATAAGAATTATTTGGCGGCAGACAGAGGAATAAAGAATGAAGGCAGGCGCAGGCGTTTTGGTTTGGTTTGGTTTGATTTGGCGGCAAGCACAAGGCAAATGATAATTACGCATACGCCCGGTTAGCTATACACAGATTACAATTTGGAGTTTCAGATTCAGATTCCGCTTTTAATTCGATGGTACGGCCAATCAGATACGGTTGGATAGGTGGTGGTTGGGGATGGGGATGGGAGCAACGCCAACTTACCTTTGTTGCTCTGCAGCGAGACGGTCGGCGAGGCAATCAAATGGCAGACGTTCTCCAGTTCGTCCGTTATGGATGTATATTCACTGTGCAGTTTCAGCAATATATTTCTGGAGGGTTTCGCATGCAAAACTGATTTACCTAGAGTTCGAGGTTAGGTTGAGAATGCGTCAGAGATCAAATTAGAGAGAGAGAGAGAAAGAGAAAGAAAGAGTGTGTGGCGAGAGTAAACGAGAGGCGAGTACAGTGAAAGCTCTACTAACGAACAGTTTCCATGCGGAGGCTGCAATTTGTAGTCCCTTCCCAATAGAAAGGGACATATTATATATGCAATGAGTTTTTTATATATATTTGTTTTATACCCTGCAAAGGGTATTATAATTTTGTCGTGATATGTGTAACGCATAGAAAGAGACATCTCCGATCAGGATCAGGATCAACAGCCGAATCGTTATTGCCATGTCTGTCCGTCCGTCTGTCTGTTTCTCGGCAAGGATATTAAAAGCAAAATAACTTTTTTGTTTGTCATAAAATATTGCATCCCAATTTACGAATTGTATGCGAAGTTATGCCCAAGTCCATATTAAAATCGGACTACTATTGATACGTACTATATAATATTTATAAAATATATATGAAGATAAACTGTCAGTCCGCGCTAGAGAGCTTTCACTGTATATGTACTACGACATCAACAAGAACATCAACAACAACAATATTATCATTATATGGCCTGGTTACAGCTAAATATGTGGCCAATTTGGTAGCTTGCTTTGGTCGGATTAAGTTTAAGGTGTAGTTAGGTTTGGGGTTAGGGCTTGCCATGAGTTGGGTTTTGGTTAGCAGAATTTCGGAGCGCATTTACTTGCAGCTGCTGCACTAGTCTAACGCTTATTGTCTAAGTCTACGGGAAACATACCCGTCTGTGGCACTGGGGGCACGTCCTTGTCGCTGTCCGGCTCGGACTGGGTGAGGCTCAGCTGGCGGCGTGAGAGTGACGTCAGCTGATTGAGGCTGATGTGCGAGCGATTGATGTCCGCGGCGGTTAGCGAATACGTCTCCGAGTTGCGGCGACAGAGCGAGACGGTGCGCTGGCGCAGCGCCCGATGCCTGGCAGCTGTATGCGAAGAAGGCGGGAAGAATATTGGTTTTGTTGTTATTGATACACAGGCTGGCGGAACAGAAACACAGAAACAGAACTCAAAACGGAAGAAACAGTAGTGAAAAAGTAACGTTACGTAACGTTACGTAACGTGGAAGCGTAAGCGTAAGCGTAAGCGGAAGTGGATTAGTTGCCAGGCGTTTGCTTAAGGCAATTCGCATTACCCTCAAAGTTCATGTCCGGGGCCGCATCATCGGAATTGTCGCCGCCGACAAGCGTCTGATCGTCATCCATGGTGCCCATTGGCGTTAGGGTATCCTTGCTCTCGGTGCTGGCGCCCGTATCCTGGCGCACTGTCACATACGGCGTACGCTTGACCGTCTCACAGGTGGACGGGCGCTGCGACAATGGCAAATATATATCGGAGTCGGGTTCCGATTGCATCGAGGCCTTGCGCACCACCTGCTCGTTGAGCGCCTCACGCGACTTGACCACCTCGTCGGGCTCCTCGGGCAGCGGCACCACCTCAAAGTGTGTGCCCTCATCCAAGATGTACGCATCCGGTCGCACCTCGGTCAGCGAACGATTGAAGCGACGTCGATTGTTCACCTTCGGTGGGAAAAGATAGAACCAACAACAGGTTAAAGGTGAAATAAAACACATTCATTTAACCGCAACGCACCTGCAGCGAATTTAAAGTAAGCGTGGGTCCCAGACCCAACGATGTAACGATTCCGCCTCCTCCTCCTCCGCCGCCTCCTCCGCCGCCTCCTCCGCTGCCGCTGCCCCCCTCATTGTCGGACATGGAGATGGTGCGCATGCGATGCATTTCACCCGGAATGTTCATCACGGAGCCGCGCAGCTCCTCGTTGCCAGCGGTATGTGCGGACATGAAGCGATGTATGACGCCCAGGTGCGACAGTATTTGCTCCGATGATTCCTCCATTTTGCGCAAACGGAATTCAATGTTCTGCAACATACAGAATGACAACAATGTCACAATTGCAATAAAAACTAACAGAAAACTTTAAGCCATATGCCCAAGCAGCATACAAATGGCCAACTGGTTCGCCAGCGAGGGTCGCCTTTCTATTTATTTTTAAGAATATTCGTCATTTTCTAGCAATACGAATTTACGATGAGGAAAGAACCAGACATGGTAGTTAGTCATGCTATCAAGTAATCGGAATTTGTGAGATTTGTTTGTTTAGCTAGAAATACATTTATCGAGAAAGCAATAAGAGATTTTAATTGAGCCGACAAACTATGAAAAGGCAACCCTCGTATTACTCGACATTTAAGGACATTTTCAATTTAAGCTGCAGTTGCGGCTGCCTGTCACTGCGCATAAAACCCCAAATCAATGTGCCAAAATGAGAATTGTGCATTTGCATAACAAAAAAGAAAAAAAAAGCTAGAGTGTGCGTGTGTGTGTACACACCTGCACAGTGGCTGTTTGTATGTTCTCCTTTTGATTGATGTCCTCGATTTTCTGTGACATGGTCTCGACGCGCTCCGTTGTGTTCTTGACGCGCTCATCGGTCGACTGATTCAATATGATTTCCTGTTCATGAAAGAAGCCCTCGACGCACTCCTCCTCGAAGTCGTACAGCCGCTCCAGATCGTCCTTTTCGAGAAATAGCTTGAGGCCATTGTCCCGCTGCACCTCCAATCCTATGGAAAGAGAGGCGCAAGCAAACAATTGAATTAATCGTATGCCAACAAGAATTATAAGCAGAAGAAGCAGCACAGTTGTGAACAATACGCAAATATATTGAAATCACATTTGGACACAAAAGTTGTGGACGAGCACGACGATGACAACGACAACGACGAGATGCAGCAATGCGGCAATGCGGCAGCAGGCAAAATATATATAGAGAGATATAGAGATTTTTTACATTATTCTCGTTCTAGGGGTCGACAAGGGAGCGCACGCTCTGGTTATTTCACTCACAGGGAACAAAGCTAAACTTGCTCATGCCGGGCTCACCTTTCGCTTTGCGCACGCAATACTTAAGCAGCGAATAGAAATGGCAGAAGGCGATGAAGGGCGGCGGCAGCACCGGCTTCTGCTGATACTCCATGACGACAGTGAAGCGCTGGAACATCCATACCTGCAGGCAAACAAAATTTTAATATCAATATCAATATTAAAAAAGCATGCTTCAGGTATTTGAAAGTCTAAGTCAGCTAGGGCTGCCCACAGCCACAGACTTAAAGTCTCTTACTAATCAGTTGAGTTCTTTGATCAATTAATCAGTTCAGAAAGCAACTGTGAGCAGCCTTTGTATAATGAAATATACTTAACAGTAAAGCGGCTGCAATTAATTAACTCACCTGGTGTGAAACCGAATTGACCTCATTGAATATATTATTGAAAACGGCAATGAGCAGATTGATTAACAGTATGTTGGCAATCAATAGGTACATGGACATCGTTATAGGCGTCACCCAATGCCCTGCAAATGACATTCAGTTTACAAATACAGTTTATATATATATATATGTATTTATATGTGGGGCAACAGTCACCTGTAACGCAGGCGGGCTGACGCGGATCCTCGCCGCAGGGCGGATCGATATCATCGGCAAAGACCTCGCCGTACAGCATGAAGTACGGCTGATAGGTGACCTGTTGAATTGAAACAAAAAATAATAATTAAGAACAAAATAAAGAGCAGTAAAAACGGAGCCAGCTGCTGGTCGGCAACAAAAAACAACGATGGCCAAGCGTAATTCAATTTCGGGCTTAAACCGACCGCTCGCCCCGACTGGGTCAACATTAATGCAAGTTTTACACATCGACACAGATAGTTGCTATGGGTTATATATGTAAGTGTATGTGTGCGTGTGTGTGTGTGTGTGTGTGTGTGTTGTGTGTTTACTGAGCATTTTCTTTTAGTTTAGCCAGCATGCTACTGTAGTTAGTTGAGTTCATTAAATGCCTGCCACCATTTCATTAGCATTTGCCGGGTTAATGGCTCTGCGATTTAACTGCGGGGCAGCATGGAGGAGGTCGTGTCACGGCAGTGGGGAGGGGAGGCGTTGGATGGATGGGAATTTGTGATAGATTTCAAATAATTAAGCGTAGACAGTTTGGTATTTACAAAATACACAGCTGGCAGCCGGTTAATTGAAATTGAAATTACATGGCTTCAATCTCTATTTCTCCGGCAGAGATTCGAATTTTCATTAATAGGGTTCGCGCCGGCGTAAGGCCGAGAGCCGAAACTGATTTTTGTCAAAATCTTAAACAGGATTCATCTTAAATTCCTGTTCCATCTGTATTTTATCTTAAGCTGCATTTTGTTCTTAATCCCATTCGTTCTCTTTAACTTATTTGGTTTTGTGTATTTAATGCATATCTTCCTTCTGCACCTGTATCTGTATCTTGATCTCGTTGCCATCCATTTCCATTGATGTGGATGCAAATCAAACTATTTAAAATTCCTTTGGCATAGACCTTAGCAGAGCAGCCCAGGCACATTTTCAGCCCAGGGACACGGAATAAAACGCATTTAAGCTGCGTCAGGACATTATTTGAGCCAAATACACTTTGACTGCGTTAAACATTTGCATATTGCATGCAAATTGCTGCGAAAAGTGTTTACAGTGTATCACAAAAGTATTACTACAGCAGCCTGGCTGTTGAATGAAATTTCGCGAATGACTGCAATGCAGGTTGGGAAAGGGGAGAACCTTGTTGTTTGTGACATTGTGCAAACAGCGAAAGTATTTCGCATGCAAAAATGAATATATTTATGGGCATACATATATATATATATACTTATAATATTGATAGGTATTACAAAAAGATCTTGAAATGGAATTGAAACTGAATGACAGAAATGATGAATAAATATGCGAGCATTTAGGCCAAACAACTGGAAACTGAGTACACACATTTACTTCTCAGATGCAAGTACTTGAATTTTGCTATAGAATAATTGCAAAACATGCACTATAATTAATTAATAAAACTTAATCAATAATATGTAGCATATAAGTCATATAAATTAAATGAGCATATGATAGAAAAGTATAGACAAAGGATAAAGACAACGAAGTCGGCGAGCAGGAAACGATGTAAGACTCTGTACGAGAAGCCAAAGAACCAACCCGTTGGCACTAAGACACAGTAGAGAAAGAGTGTGTTAGAGAGAGACAGAGAGAGAGGGGGAGAGAGAGATAGAGAGAGATCAAAGAGAGTTTGGGTAATTCAATTGGGGTTCTTGGGGGTTTACTTGCAACAACATCGATATTTAATGAAATATAAGCAAGAAATTGATAAGAAACCAATTAAGACAAAAATATTCTTTTGCACAATAAACGAAAATGTTTGAGGCACAACAACAACAACTATATAGACAGCTTGCCATATATCATATCATATATACGCCATATATAATATATATATATATATATCATATTTATCACAAACACACAGCAGGGACGCCAGCTAGGATCAATGCTACACACAGGCTTTTTGTTTTTGTTTTTTCTAAATAGCAAACCAATTTTGTTGTTGTACATTTGTGAGATTTCCGCTCAAAAGACTGGGCAGTTCGGGGTTAAGTGTTGTTGTTGTTGTTGTTGTGGGCGTCACAGTGGGCGGCTCTGCGCTGGGCGGCATCCTGGTTGTGCTTGTTGTTGTTGTTGTTGTAGCCGCTGCTGCTGCCGCTGCTGCTGCTGCTGCTGCTGCTGCTTGGTTGCGATAGTGTGCAGCAAATGCGTTGGATCCGAAGCCCGAGAGACGCGTATTGTGGGAACGACTATTGTGACCGAGAGCCCCTTGAAATCCGGGCGCTACGATTGAGCCAGCGATAACCTGGCCATGTCGTGGCAAATACAAAACCAATGCGAATGCGAATGCGACGAGAAATGTTGTGAATGGTTTACAAGTGAATAGTGAATAGGTGAATAACGAAAAGTGAATAGTGAATGGTGCGTTTTTTATTTTGATTTTTTGTTCGAGTTCGAATGTCGCGCCAAAGAACAAAAGATAGAAAAATACAATACAAGACACAATGGAGAGAATAGCAGTTAGTCAATTGAGTATCGAGTATCAAATAGCGAGTATCGAGTAGCGAGTATCGAGTAGCGAGTATCGAGTATCGAGTATCGTTTTCGTAAATGAGCATGAAAACTACTTAGTAGAAAACCAAAAAAATAATATGTATAACTAAAATATATATAGAGCTCGCTGCGAATTCTACTTAAATACCAGAATTTAGCTACAATTAATTGAGTTTTAAAAAACGTTTTGCTTGCTTTTTGTTTTTTTATAAAAGTAAATGCATGTACTCCGTTTCTTTCAAAAATACACAATTCAAGCGCTGCAATGGAAATTGTCAGTGTACATAGAGCATATATCCATATATATATATATACGTTCATAAATGTTAATATTTGTTAAAGGCACACACGCACACACACACACACACACACACACACACACGCACAGACACAATTAATCAGCATGAGCACAAAATATGAGCAGCTTTTTTGTTTGAGCTACAGAATTATTATTTACACGACTGTAAAATTGCATATATGGTACATGTTTTTAATCAACGTAAAAGTACAAGTTTCTTCGGCCTGCCGAGACCCATAATACCCTTGCAGATCGGGGATATCTGTGCATTGAAAGAAACCGATCTTAACTAAGGTAGATAGACAATAAAGTTCATCTTTATTCAAAGGTGATATAGTCAGACGATCCGTTTAGTTTTGTCACGGGAATTAATTGACAGGAATTAAAAGACAAAGTAATGTCAAGTTTAGACAAGAAAAGCTACTTGTTGGAATAAAAAACAGACGAGCCTGGCTATGTAAAATGGGCTTTAGCGTTTGATTAGGAATATATATTATATTTGATCGGTTCACATAATACACTCTGCAAGCGTACTTGGTTTGTTTACCGGCATTAATTAGTCACACACACGCACACAGACACGTACATAAAAACAAATGTGTGTATATTTAGTTGTTACATAGACAACTTGCTAGCTGTGCTTACCTCTCTGATGAGCCGCCAGGTGGGCTCATTGTTGGGATAGAGTATGGCCTGGCGACTGACGCCGAAACTCATGAGAACCACAGCCAAGAGCACCACGAAATATATCATATTCTTAACCATTTTGCCCATCATGGTGACCAAAGGACCTGTGCGCAAAAGTTAAGGATATATATAGTCATATATATCAATAGAGCTGGCGACTTACCCAGGTACTTGTTGACGCCGAGAATGTTCAATATGCGCAGATACCAGTAGATGCTGTCCACGCAGTAAATGACACGCCCAATGTCCATGGTATTGGGGCGAAAGCGAAAGGACAGGCCGATAAGAAAGAGTATTATGGCAGCGCCGTCGCAAGGATTCCACATGTTCCACGCCCACACGGAGAATTTGTGACTGCAACAAGAACAACAAAAAAAAAAAAAAAGAAAAGACCGCAACAGAATCGCATTAATGAAGGGCTCCACAGAAATCGAAAGGCCGTAAATCAAGTGTGAATAAACTCAGAAGGCGAAGCACACAGCATATCGACAGGAAGAAGGAAAGTAATCAAAATGCACAGAGGCATAAAGTATGCGCCAATGTGGGACTCATTTATAATCATTAAATTAAATGCAATTAAACACACAGCCAAGTTGAATTCAATTTGTGAACTACTTACGTAATGGCCACCGGCTCAGAGGATATGATTTCGCGCACCTTCTCGAAACCCAATGTCGTTATGTAGGCTATCGAATACCATTCCTGCCAGCGGGGCATGGGACCCATTTTAACCAGCACCGTGAACGAGAACATTATCAGAAAGAACATGTACGCAATCTGCAACAAAATATAGCAAATATAATTACATTAAAAAGGGAACGAAAAGCAAATAATGCTCGACTAGATGATACCCTGCAAGCATCCAAATACTCCAATTGCTAATTCTTTGAGAAAGTCATGTTCATAAGGACAGACAGATCTAGAATAATGTACTTTCTGCCAAGGTCAAAGTTGCTTCCGACTTTTCTGTTACATATGTTTGCACAATATATTCCCTGTCCAACCATTTGCACAGGTACAGGTAATTAAATACGAAATACCTTTATACTTATCCACATAAGTTAGCATTGGGGCTGTCAATTGCGAGAGCGTGAGCGGAAATGAAGCACTAGCTGCTAATTTCCGTTAGCTAGTAATTAAAAAAAAACGTCTTAGCACTTACCGAATCGGCCCAGAATTTGGTGATGGGCGCCGTATAAAATTCGTAGAACTTCTTCTTCAGGCGCAGCGGCTGATGCTGTTTAATCTCGTTGGTGAATTCGGACAGGTGAAAGAATTCCCGAAACTGCGATGGATCCGAGTCTGTCAGCGAGACCTGTGACCCCCCGAAAAATGCCATCAAATTTATACAGAAAAAAAAAATATAGATGTATATAAACTTTAGTTTGTCGCCGAGTTCAGAGTGCAGCGAGTGGAATGCACGTGAAGTTAGTTTGAAATTGAGTTGAATTCAATTATCAACATTAGAGAATACAAAGTGCGTGACAGATAGCATATGCATGTAGTATCTAGATTTATGTACATGTGCACGCGGCGTATACGCATATATATTACGTATACGCAGAGTTTGGCGCGGTGAAACTACCTACATAGGCTATGGTATATATATATATATATAGATGTATGTTTAGTAAAACTGAGTTAACTAATTAAAATTGCGTGTGCAATGTAAATGTAACGGCGTGTGGTTTGATTTCTAATTTATATACGCGCCAATTAATTGTAAGCGACGCCAAAAGCGTATGGAACATGCACTAAAAGTTCACTTAATTAATCAACTACTTTGATGCAAATGAAATATACGTAAGCCAACTTTGATTTGATTGATCGAAGAGAAAGTTAAATGGTTAAGTAAGTAAAATTGACTACGAGTTATACGAGTTAAACGAGTACTAGGGGTATGCAACACTAACTTTGGAGGGTGCTTCTTCCGCTCCAGCAGTGAGATTAACCTGTAAAATTCGAACGAGTACTTAACGGGCAGTACTTGTTAGGCAGGTAAAACTGAAAATTGAATGCATGTGAATGTGGTTTAACTAAAAATCAAAAAGTGAATCAAAGTAAATGTTTCAGTTAATCGCATGTTGTTAGTCAAAACGCCTTGAGGACAGCACTTGCTCAGCTAAAAGGGGGCTTTGAAGTTGGGTCTACGGGACGTATGCGTAACGGCGCATGTCATACAATGTGTTCTATTAAGTATAGTATATATATATATATATGTATATATATATTTGATAACTTTTATATTTCATACTAATTTAAGTATATATTCAATTATGTGATAGACGTACATAATGGTCACACAAGTAAAAATGTATATGAAAATATGGTGGGAATAAATATATAAATATATTTTGAGCGCATTCAATTAAAAAGTTCCACAAATGAAATGAATGAATGTATAACTGAGTGTCTGTGTATGAGTGTGAATGTATTCGTGGGTAGTTGTGAATTTACTCACTTTGCCATTTTCGTGTACTTTTGTTTCGCGCACCGAATAAGTATCCGCCAATAGAGCCTGCAACGGGTTGAAGGGGAAGGGGCACACGTTTCGCATATATGTATATATATATATATTTATTTATTTTAAAAGATAACAATTGACGATTTACGATTTTTTGCTTTCTATTAAATGCAGTAAATGCTACAAATTGTACGAGCAGATGTAATGAATACTTAGCATGGAAAATTTCAAAAGATATTTGTATCAAAACGGAAATCAAACTAAAAAAAAAGATATTCAAATGCAGGCCACAAATTGTATTTGTACAGATCTGTGTGTTTGTACTAACTACGACTGTTAACGTAAAAGTAACCTCGACACGGAATACCCTTATGCGGGATGCTGTCGACTGCGGAGGGGGTGGGAGGTAATACGAATTAAATTTTAATCAATGGCAACACTCGATGTGATTAGCCTAACAACTTTATTGCTGTGCGCACAAGTTCAATAGATTTTAATTTGATTTTCTGATTAAAGGATTTTCCACTGCTTCTATACAAACGGGCATGTGTGTGCGTGTGTGCTTGTGTGTGTGTGTGTGTAAGTGAAAAACAATATTTGAACAACTGCAGAGCTTGCTCTTGAGAGCTGCGAGCACAACATATAGGCAAACAGCTTGACATATCTATAGCAGTTCGCACATATACATACATATGCATTGTTAATAGCTGTGTGTCTGTGTGCGTGTGTGTGTATAGAGTGTGGTGTATGGTGTGTGTGTGTGCTTGTGCTCTTAACGGTTATTACTTAATTGAACTTTAAATTAAGCCTTAAGCCATGGGACACTGGCCACAAAGGATTCTGCTAAGTCTGCTAATGGCTATTCGCACTTAATATTTTTAACCCGAACAAGCAAATATTTGTTACTTTTTAAAATAAATATTGCAAATGGGCGTAAGAGGAGGCGTGGCTCTGCTAAAAACTTACATCTGTCGAGTTAGCAGGACTGTGAAATGATGGCGATTGCTTCTCAACTGGTATTAGTTTGCACTTTTTAGAGAATTAACGCAGATTAAATGTGTTATAAAAAACGAGATAGAGAACAGAAAACAGAGAACGGAGAAAGAGAGGGGGAGAGAGAGAGAGGGAGGAGACTGCATAAGTTAGATGAATATGTATAGATAGACCAGAAGTCAAGTAACTGCACGATATTTTGTATACCTAAGGGACGTTACACAACTGTTATACAGTTATACATATATTTTACTGTTATACTCGTTAAAACTTGAATACTTTTATTCAATTCAACTAATATATATTTATACTGTTGTTATCTTCGAACGCTTATCTCCTGCGTTACACGACTGTAATGGGAAACTGTTATACCGTTATACATATATTTTACCGTTCAGCTCGTTTGAAAGGTAAAAGGCTAAAGGGTTAAATATATACTTTTACTAAGTTAAACTTACATATTTTTAAACTGTTATAAATTTCGGATGCTTATCTACTGCTAAAGGGTTACATGTTTACACTTTTATACTGTTTAACTGTTATACTGTTATAATTATATGAGGCGTTGAGAGCACACAGTTCTACATTTAAGGTAAGTTAGACTCTATGGCAAACCTATATCAAGTAAATTATTCCACAGTTAAGTCCTTGGGCAATCTAACCTAAACCAGCAGGAAACTTCAAACGGCTAGAACACGTTTCCTATTCGCTTAAGGCTAACGATTCCTAAGGCCTTACTAAAAATAAGCCACGAATGGTAAGATTAACTTGGACTGGGCATAGAAATCAATAAAAATCAGCTAAACACATAATGCGTTACAAATTAGATGCCATAAATTTGAGTAATGTATAAAAAAAAACATAGTTTATATAGACAGAATACAAAGAGTACATAGAATATACAAGACACATAAAGAATCAAACAGAGATAGAGAGAGAGAGAGAGAGAGAGCGAACGTAACAGACCGACAGACAGACAATTCGATAGCAAATACATGAAATAACAAATACATTGAAAAACATATATATTGATATATAGTAAGTTATATAGACATAGAGTCTTCAACAGGAAATGCTTGAAATAATGTTGGTATTTTTTGTTGTTTGTGTTTTTTATCTGTTGATTTTTACTACCTTGTCGCGATTATTACTGCCCGCGCCCATCCTATATCTCAAGGAAATGGATCTTTTGGCTTTTAAAAGGGCGTTCTAAAACAAATAGAGTAGGTAGAGGGTATTTGGTAGGGCATTTCGTTAGGTATGATAGCACGATATATAGTTAAATATATATATATATATATATATATATATGTATATAATTATAAGAGTAATTAATTTGTATCTGTTAATAAGAGTAATTAATTATTTAGTATTTAGCTTAGCTGAAACTGGAATTAATACAATTTAAGAACTGGCACGCATATAGTTAACAAACAAAAAAAATGTCAATAAAAAACACAAACTAAAATTGAAACAAATTAAGGCTTTTTAAGAAATTAAACAAAGACAAATACGTTTGGCAAGTGTGGAACTTACCTCGGCATCGGGCTGTGATCGATCGGAATCATCGTTGTCCAGATTTTGATTCTCCAAATGCTCCTCCTCGGTCTGCGGCATTTGTTGTAGCTCCTCTTTCGATTTGAAGTCCAATTGCCTTATATAGAATGGCATTACCAAGCCTAAAATCACCTGCAATTGAATAATGTGGATGCATAAAAATATAATAAAACAAGTAAGAGGTTCTAGTCAGGAGCTCCCGACTGAGGGATACCCTGAACCCTCTTCTTCCAACATCAAATGCATATATATATATGTATATGTATATTCTATTTTAGAAGTTACATATATGTCAAGTTTGGTGACTCTAGCTCTTATTATTTACCAAAATTGCCCAAAAAAAAGGATATCGATATCGATTTTTATCGATTGCTTGGAAACGGAGTAAGTAATCGAAGTTATCGGAAACAAACTCGATCTGCGCAGGCACTAGGAGCACCTACATCTAAAATTTCAGTCTCTAGCTCTTAAAGGTTCTGAGATCCTTGCGTTCGTACATACGGACGGACGGACGGACAGACAGACGGACATGGCTAGATCGACTCGGCTATTGATGCTGATCAAGAATATATATACTTTATGGGGTCGGAGATGCTTCCTTCTGCCTGTTACATACATTTGGATATTGCACAAATACAATATACCCTTATACCCATTTTCAATGGGTTCAAGGTATAAATACTCCCAACAAAAATGTAGATAAACAGTTACAAATACTAACAAAAACTCTTAAAATATAACCTTTTTTTTTGTCATCTGGTACTCACCTTAAAATTGGTATTCTTGCGCGTACGCAATCCGCCCATCCAGAGATCCGCCAGTATGACCTGGCTGCAGGGATGGGCGAGCAGGGCGCGATGATTGGCGGCGACGGCCAGCGAGAGGCAGCTCTGATTGGACCACGAGTGCAGCTCGCAGGTGAGCAAGCGTTGCGCCTTCTCCGCGTCCTGGCGATAGCTAAAGTCCAACAGCTTGTTGCCTGCCGCAGCGACAAACGTAAAGGAGGAGGAGGAACCACAATACAAGACAAAAGGGCAGACAAAAGGCAATTAGTCAAGCGCCAGAGTCAGGCTCGTTAATTAGACGAGTTGGGCGTGATTGACAAGCGCAACAACTTAATTAAATGAAAAGCTTAACCACAATTAACTATCCAATTTATGCGAGGCGTGAGGCGTGAGGGACTGGAGGGGCTTGCCACCGCACTTACCTTTGCTCTCAAACTCTTTGGCATAGGAGCGCAGCTCCTCGTAGATTTCGGTATCCAAATCATCCTCAGCCGCCTCGTGTGCCATTGCCTTGTACAGCTTGCAGGCGACCAAGGATTTGGCCAGCGCCTCCTCGCCGTGCGTCCACATGAGCAGCGCCATTTGCTGTCGCTTGGTTAACACGGCCCAGATCTGTGAAAAGGCCAACAAAATAGTCCCAAACACGGCCTCAAATTCATTCAGTGTACACGCACCAGCAGCTCATTGAACGGGAACTCGAACAGGGCCATTTCGGTGGTAAATGGCAGCAGCCCGGTGACCAGGCTCAGCGAATTGGCGCCCGCATAGCGCTGATATTGATACGAGGAGGACTTGCGGCAGGCATTTGCATAGCTGTTCATCACCTTCGCATAGATGGGCCGGAACTTGCGACGCGTATAATAGGATCTGCAGGAAATAAATAGCCCTGAATTGCGTTTGTTTCTCCAAGTAAAACTCATTTTTCAGCTGCCAAATTTGCATTTGAGCCAAATATATTTGGCCAAACAGCCAAAGAGAATATAGATAAAATAATAATAATAATATACGTAGAAAAATGTCTGTCTCTGTGCTTTTCCTTTTGTTGGTATTATTACTATTATTTCTTTTTCTTTCTGTTTGCTAAGCTCTGGGCTGGGCGCTTATCCCTTTGTTGGCCAGCTCCCTGTCAGGCGTTGGCGGCTTAAGCGATTTCAGTCCTGGCCCAAAACTCACAGATATATAGTAATTGCATTTTTGTTTTCCAATTGAATATCTGTCACTTTCTGGTGAACTGTAGCTGTAGCTGTATCTTTCTCTATTTACAGACTATTTACTTTGTTAAAGGATATTTTAGCTGTACTAAAAGGAAATGACACGCCTAATGGCATCTTTCAGTTCGTTCAATATATAATTTTGAATTTGCAAAGAGAAGACATTGAAAACAAAATCAAAAGCAAGTAAGTAAGTAAATTGCAGGCATATTGGGTTACGAACATGACCTCTTGTTGTACTTGAAAATGAAAATTACCGAGCATTTATTTGAGCTGTTTTCTTGCTTTAATATTGTTTATGGCAGCTCTTTAAGCAGCTGCTGTTTTACGGGCAAACAATTAAGGCGGGCATAAAAAATAAAATTGTTGCCGTAAATAATTGATGAAGGCGACGATTGGAAAATCAATTCAAATTGAATGCTAAGCGCAAATGAAAATGAAAAACTTAAATGCTTTTAATTACGCACAAATTTTTGGCAGCTCTTTTGGGCCAAGTTTTTGATAGATGATTGCCTGTTTGCCTGCCTGTTGCTGCTGTTGATGATGGCAGCATTCAAATGTCTAGACAATCATTTCGACTGGCAACAGCAGCCGAACTGAATGGCAAACAGATACACACGCACACACACACACACAGGCAGAGCCACGCCCCAAAGGTATTTGGCCAGCCCTGGGCAGCCAAGTGAGAAAAGGCCAAAACAAGAACCGTAATTTAATCTAAACAACAGTTTTGCTGCCAGTTTTTCAGTTCAGAGTTGAGAGTTGAGAGACTGAACAGCATTTAGATGGCCATTTGTCAGATAACTGGCGACCTTTGATTGAAAGCACAAAGGCCAAAGGAGAAAGCAGGGACGCCAGGCTAGTGTTAAATTAAGTAGTTTATCTAGCTAAAGGATATCTCTAAAAAGTGGCGCATAAATATGTCCCAGAGCAGGCAACTTATTTGCGTTCATTTTGTATTTATTTAACACAAAATCAAAATTAATTTCTTGTTTAAATGGAAACTTCAGAAAGCAGCGCTTGAAAATGCACAACCCTTAACTTTGGGCTCCGCTTCGTTTTTTGTTTTTTTTTTGCGGTCCCATAGAAAACTTGAACGAGTATCTTTTGGCTTTTAATTAAATTACTTGATTGATACATTTGCCATGCTTGGGCTGCCTATTGAAACCTCAAACAATTTTTGGGGCAACTCACACAATGAGTACAAACGCGGAAAAGTTAATATATAAATGGCCGATAATTAAATACCCTTTGCGGATATCTTTATTAAATTTCATTTAGTTTGGTTTGAGTGCAATTAAAAACCAAATTTTATTTATTTCCAATTGATAAGCAGCATTCGAGGCAATCGATAAAAGAAGGAGAAGTAATATCTCAATTTGGCCATAAAAAACCTCGCACAACATATTCGTAATAACCCAACCACAGGAGTCAAAAGGGGACCTTTAAGATATATTAAATTCATACAAAAAGCGACCGCAAAAGCCGCGTTAACTAAATCTAAGCCGCAGCATTTTGCGCCTCGCTGGCCAAAATGTTAACGAGAAATAATTATAGGCGCCTTTTGGCGGCTGCTTTTCGCTCTGCTCTCCTTTACTTTGACTTGCTTTTATTCTTATTTTAAAATTTTACTTTTTTTCCTGCCTTTTGAGACGCCCTGAGACAAGCGCTGCAAGTTGTGAAAACTTATTACATTTTTATAAACAAATTTGGCGAACGTTTGGAGCTCATCAAATTTAATCCGGCAACATGTTAAAGGCGTCGGACACGCCCCCCCCCCGCGATGCGGCGCACTGGCCACAATTTTTATGGGCCGGGTCAGTGTTAAAAAACACAGGCATTAACTGAAAGCGCTGCAGTGATAAACTAATTTGCAGAGTCCACACAGATTCTGGACTCCCACTGTTCGAGTCTAGCCTGAAAGGATACTTTCACTGAAAAGGATTCTTTCACGGAACTGGCCGCCCACTGACAACTCGTTCATTTTGTTGCCTTTACGTTTAATTGTCGAGCGTTTTATATGTACTTTGCCAGAAAGCTGATCATTATAACTTTGGCATCAAGTTTGTCACGACCTTTTTTTGGTTGATTTCCCCAAAAATTTACGAGCAGCTCTGAAATTTCAGCCCGCATAAAACTTTGTCTCCATCAATTTTTTGGCTACAATTACTCGAGACGCTTGATTTGATGGGCCTTAACTCTTGCCTAGAGTGTTTAACCTTCGGTTTGGCTAACACACATTGAATTTTATAGCAACAAATTAGATAATTCGACTAGCAAACACCCTGCACCAACTGAATGAAAGCTTGCCAACAATTCCAGACTCGACAGAAAAAAATCTGCAGAACTAATCTGGAGTTCAAGTAATGTATTTAACAACAGGTCAAAGTTAAGGCACTTACATTTGACCAACTTAGTATGACATACTTTGTTAATATAAGATTATTCGACTTGCAAACACCCTGTTCGCGCTGAATGAATACCTTTAAATGAAAGCTAAGCAACAATCCCAGACTCGACAGAAAAAAGCTGCAGAATCAATCTCGAGTTCAAGTAATTACTTCAACGACAGGTCAAAGGTAAACCAGTAAATTTCGACCAAGTTATGGAAGACTAATATGTGGAACCTTGGATTAAAATACGCTTTGGTATGGCCTACTCACCGATAGGCGCCGCCCATTAGTTTATTGATGACAAGACCAATGTCGTGGAGCGTGTAGATGTAGCCCTTGGGTATATGCGGGCGGACATCGCGCAATATGTAGCTGGAATCGGGAAAGAAAAGAAATACAAAATAAAAATAAGTTAGAAAACAGAGAGAAAACTGAGCAATGCATAGGAGTTGGCACGGGCAAACAATTTGCTGACCAAAAAAATAAATATGTTGCCCCAAAATGGGAACTCACCCCAAGGTATTGGCTGGACCGTGTTTTGTGTTGTAGAGCTCCTCGAGGCGGGGTATTGTTAAAAATTTCTTCATTGAGACGCCGTTCTCCAAAAGTAATTTGACAAAATCGATTCTATCATGTTCGAGTGCCTGCATCATGGCCTCGTCCAAAGCGCCTGCGGTCAATAAAAATTGTATGGCAAATTATGCAGAGTCTGAATAAATGCTAAATATATGCCAGTTTATATCTTGTACATATATATTTATGTACTCGCGCTGTGCCATACCATTGGGCCACTCTTGGCCATAGACAAATATCTCGCTGCGCGCGATGTCCACACGATTCCATGTCAATGCCAGGCTAAGCTGCTCCGGCGGACTGAGGTGCTGTGATTTGAAGAGTGCCGTGAGTATGGTCTGATCCAGCTCCTGTGCCTCGCCTTCGGGCTTTTCCTGTATGCGAAACACAGTAATCTGTGTGGAGCGCACCAAAAAAAAAAAAAAAAAAAAAACGAATCATAAAAATAAGCCTCGTGTAATGGTTAATGCTAAACGTGGCGCGGGCAAGCCGTGGGCGAAGCGGGGCGCAGTCTATTTGAAAACCAATTAAAATCTTAATAACGACAAAATTCTCTAGGTCTACAAATTTAAGGTGATTTAAAATTCATTACACGTTCAATTGAATTTCGTAGGCTAATTATTTTTGCACTCAATTCATGTTCAACTGGGCCACAATAGGGGCACTCCCTTGACACGACTAATTAAATATTTAAATCGGTGCGCGCAAAAAGTCTTAAGTGATTGAAAAGTTGAACACAAATTTAAATCTCAAGGTAATGTTTCGCCCTCTTTTGCTCTTTCTGTGTATTTTATGCGCTTTTAATTGCGAGAGTGCCCAATAACCAATTCCCAGCCAGCCGGCCTTTCAAAGGCTTCGCAATGTAATTAATCATTTTTCAACTAAATAAACTTTGCTTAATATATTATAAACTTAATAATGGGTCAGTAAGCACATTTGAATGCACAGTCATTTCGCCAGCTCGGGGCCAGCTTTTCGTTCAATACAAATGGAGGCATTTAAATATCTATGAAAAATAGATATGTCCATATTTCATTTCTCTTGTTTATGTCAGGCCAAACAATTTCATACAATATTGCCATAAGCTGAACAGAAATCTTGCGTTGCCAAGGCATTTGCCAAATACACCTGTACACTGCCAGGTAGAAGAAGAGAGACACACATGCATATGTTAAATATGTGTACCAAAAATCCCAGCTCTTCATACCCTGAACCTATTGAAAGTGGCAAGAAGGGTATTAAGGCTATGTGTACAAGAAACATGGCTTTTTATCGTATCCCGATTTTTACAGGGTATACAAATGTATATCATTCATTAAGACCATCATTGGCCAACGCCCACGCCAGCCAATCCCTGCAACTTACCAAATTCTTGTTGCGCGTGCACTGGAGCAGCTCCTGATAAAGTTTCTCGGCCTGATCCACGCCTACCTCAAAGGTTTTTTGTATGGTGCCAATGAGATACTCACGCATGGACTCCAGCACAGGTTGCTCCTCGCCATCGGATGCATACCTACACAAAAACAAAAAAAGGTTAAAGACAAAGTTACATATTGAATTAAAGGGCAGAAGACTTGTGGCTGCGACTGTTGCTGTTGCTGCTGTCACCGCCGCAATTGCGGCGTCTAATTAAACACATTAAATTAAATGGAGCAGTGCAAAGGGAGGCAGCAAATTGTTAGGTAAATAACAACAGTCAAGTAAAGGAGTCCGTCGCACACAAAAAGTTTGTCAAAACAAATAGAAAGTGGGCTACGCGGCGTATACGTTATATTGTGGCCTACATTTTGTCTTCGAGTCCGCTCCGAATTTAAATATGCAATTTGCTAAATGTCGTGTACTTAATGAACTTGAAGCCAGCAGCAGCCACTAATAACAATATCAGCGAACGACAGCAGCACCGCAAATAAAATACGTAAGGACCCGAGAGGCGGGAAATGGGCTGGGCAGGGGAAGCGGAAGGGGAAGGAGGCACGGGAGCGGGAGCCTGATTAAATTTACAGCAAGTGCGGCTGGTTTATTAATTGCGTCTCGGCAATCAGTCGGATGGCAGGCCCAAAAACTTACTTGTGCACAAAGGCCAGCAGATCGGCGGCACGCCCGGAACCATCGCAAACAACAACCGGAACGGGCGGCGAGTCTGTCACATATTCCAGGACAGCACGTATTGTGTTTGTGCCGCCCTCAATCACCAGGCAGACGACGGGCGTACTGGAATGTGTGACTGCAACGGTAGAAGCAAATAACAGCAGGCGCTTAAATAAATTATGCTAAAGATAAAACAAAAGGTGCAACTCAATGTTATAATTCGCAGCGGGCTAAGCACACCTGAGCTCAGCTGACCCGGACCAGACCTCGCCAGACCTAAGGTTGATTTATGCATTACAACTGCCGCCTTCAATCACAAGAGTTATAACAGACATAATACAAATAAAACATCATTATGATAATAGTCGACAAAAGGCCACAGGAACGCACTCGTAGTTTTATACTTATGCCTTGCACAGTTGAACGCAAATACAAACTCAACTTTAAGGCTTTAGAAGGCTCAATGACACTAGCTGAAAGTTATGATAAAATCAACTAATTTGTTTCGTTTCAAAAAAAAAAGAACTTTAAAAGCACATTCAAGCTTTAAGCTTAGTGCAGAACTTTTGTTTAATTTTTAAAACTCTTTCTCGCATTTGCGTTAGCTTTTGCTCTTAAAAAAAAAAAAACTCGAAAAGCACATTAAAGTTTCTAGCAGTGCACAGTTTGCTACTTTTCTGTCAAATGGAATCATTTTCAACGATTTTTTTGTCATTGCGGGAGCAACATTAAAAGCACATTAAAGCTTTAAGCTTCAAGCTGAGCTTGTGTTTATTTTATAGCCTATTCTGCTCTATCCCTCACTCTCTCTCCCTCTCTCTCTCTCTCTCTTCGACTTATTCAAAACTTTATTGTACTGTAAGCTTTTGCCCTTTCATGAAAAAGAAACTTGAAAGCACATAAAAGTATCTAACGGACCACAGTTTGCAACTTTTCTGTTTCTAATCTTGCCATTTATAATAAGCTCGAAAAACGTTTAAAGCACATTTAAGCTTTCAGGTTGAGTCAGCTTTCAGCCAGTTTTACATGTTCGACAGGATAAATCCTGTGCCCTTTGTGCCACTTTCAACTGTTGTCATTGCAAGCCCAAATCAGATTAAAGACGCTGGCTGGTTGCAATTTCTGTTCACAAACCTTGGCAATGAATGTAAACTTAGCTGTGCACAATGCTTAGCTTTCTATGGAATCTGTGTGAGCCTCAAAGCATATTAATCTTTGCCACAATTCTGTGCTCGGGTTGCCAGAACTGAAAGCCAACTAAACTGATTGCCTTTTTTTTCGATTTGACTCGTGGAACTTACATGGATGCAGCTTTAAATTCGAAATAAATTTCTCCAGTTTGCGGCGCAATATCAATTCAGCGCCGTATTTGGCCTGAGTGCCATTGTCGACGAGCAGGAAATACGCATGCCGATTGTTCAGAACGGCCAATTTCGATCTGGAAACGTAAAGAAGACAAATACATGCTATATTATTGGCAACAAAAGCAGATGGCGGTTGGGGGTCATCAATACTTAAAGGAGCATGCAACACCTGTAAAAGCAGCTGCAACAGGTGCCACAACAGGACCTTTAATGGGACTTGTGGCCTTATCAAATATGCATTAAGTGCTGCTCTTTACCCACCTCGGCGAGCTAATACTGTGGCAGGGCACCTCACGATTGTGGCCCAACAGCTCATGATTGCGCTCCACAATGCCCCACGGTGCGATGCCGATGCTGACCACGCGTCCGGTGCGCTGTTGTCCCTCCAGGAGCAGGGCGTCGCCCACTTGCTTCGTGACGCCTGAAAAATAGACAATGCCAAAAATAATAACAACAACAACAACAACAAGAGGAGAGTTGGTGACAGAAACAACCACAACAATGTACAAAATAAATAAGTTTTTGCGTTACTTTTTTGTCTTTTTTTTTTTGGTTTTTTTGTGTTTTTGTAACTCAAGTACCTTGACTTTGACTTTGGCTTTAGTTTTATTTCTCCTATATAAATATATATATACACTTCTATGTGTATGTAAGTGCGGGGCTGGCACCGAAGCAGCGTGTCTAAAATTTAATAACAGCTCCAGCACAAAAGAAAACCGACAAAAAGGACAATATTGCGCACAAATTTGTGCGCGGCACAACGAATCTAATATACCCTAACAGTTCTGCAGCAGTCGAACGTGTTTATCTGTCTCTTTCTATATAACTCGACTCTCAGCTTTAAACAATAAGCATAGCTATCTATATTATGTAGTATAGGTAAGGGTATATGCTGCGCTTTGTTTTATTATGCAACACATTGGAGAGATTATTAATAGCCAGCTTGATAATACGATATTTAGAGCTGTGAGCTGGAACTGTCAAAACCTCTTATCGCACTGAAATAGATATCTTTGAAATAATTTGATATCGAATACAGTTGCGTCATGTCGCCAAGTGCCTTGGCAACTGCTTAGTTCCCGGCTTTTGTTAGGGTAGTTGGTGTCGCTCAGTTGTGGGAGAAAGTTTGTGCAATCAGTTGGCTGCGCGATTTCCGCTTGGGATTTTATTTATTTAATTTTCAAGTGACTGCCCAAGTTTGAAGTCGTGGCTCAGAGGCTGCGTTCGGCTGAACTTATTTAACTTTTATTCAACTTCTCTTTAATAGTGGGGCCATAAAAAATTGTCACAGTGTCTGGTCGTAAAATGCGAAATGAAGAACTCACCCGTGTTGGTGCCGCCGGTGAATATCCAGGCGCCCGTTGTTTTGGCCGCCTTCAGCAGTCCTTTGCGTATCTCCTGCGAGCGAGCGAAAGGAAATCAGAATTTCGGGCCAGGTTCAGGTCAAAGTCGACGCCATTCAATTAGCGTGTGAAAGTGGACACTTGGCAGGTGGATCAATGGAAAAGTTGTTAGCTTACCTTTTTTAGTTTTGCCTGCAAATCAAAGTTGGCTTTGCCGCCCTGCACGGTGATCAAAAGTTTTGGCAATTCCAGATTCCATTCCTTGGTGAATAGCTGCACCAACAGCTCCGGTCGCGTATCGAATGACAAGCGCACATACTGCAGGGAATATATACATACACCAAAGGTGCGTGTGCGTGTGCGTGTGTGTGTGTGTTAGTTTCAAAAGTTATTGGCCAAAGTCAAGCGAAGTCGATGCCAGCGCCTCGAGAGACTCGAGGCATATGCCACGTGCCACGTGCCTCAACAGAGCACTTAACAGCTAAATATATTCCGTTTATAGGCCCGATGAACTCACCTGCGCCTTGGTGGGATGCGCCCCGCCTTGAAATTCAATGGTGCCATACGCATCGGTGGGCTGGGGCCGTGTGTGCTTCGTGGGCAGCCACAGATCGCCCGGCGAGCCGCTCTCGATGCCGGCTATCGTCTGATGCGTAATCTGTGCCTGGCCGCAGCAGCATCTATCAAAGGGTTTTCGCGGAAGAGAAAAAAAAAACAGAAAAAAACCAAAAGAGTTGTTAATATACTGTTAATGCCACGTTGAGTATACGCCGTGTTGTCGCAGATACGAAAAAAACAAAAACATATAGCCAGCAAATTAGTCGTGTGCAGACGTTTCTTGTTATACCCTTTCAGAGGGTATTACAATTTGGTCGTGAAATGTGTAACGCATAGAGGAAGACATCCCCGATCCCATAAAGTATATATGTATATTCCTGATCAGTATCAACAGCAGAGTCGATATAGCCATATTCGTCTGTTTGTTTCTATGCGAACTAGTCTCTTAGCTTTAAAGCTATCGTCATAGAACTTTGCAGAAGTCCCTCTTTCTGTTGCATGCAGTGCATATTTGGGAACTGGCTGGATCGGACCACTATATCATATAGCTGACATAGGAACGAATGGTCGAGAAGTGGGTTTTTGTATGAAAAACTTTTTTGTTTATGAAGACATCTTGACCAAACTCGACATTTATAAGTTTTACTATACTTCTCGTATATATGCAAAATCCTATCAATATCGGATCACTATATCATGTAGCACACATAGGAACAAACGGTCGAAACTGAAGTTGCTGCATGAAAAACTTTTTGCTTTTCAAGATATCTTAAACATACTCGACATTGACTAGTCTCCCAGATAGGGGCACAGCATTATGGATAGTATAAAGGAGTTCGCTCTGCAAGGGTATTAAATCTTCGGCGTGCCGAAGATATCCCTGTTTTCACGTTTCTTTTCGAACATGTTGATTCATTGTCAATATATGCGTTATATAAATGACACAAGGCAGAGCACGCAGCGACACACCCACAACGTGAAGGCGTGATGCTGCCCATGCACGTTATGGCAAGGCTCACGTGTAAAATAAACCGTTATTTATGCATGTGCGGCTCTTTTGTGGGTGGCCTTGTGCCTGTTGCCGCTCTCTCAGCTGTTGTTGTCCTTGTTTTTGTTGTTGTTATTTACCCATACGCAAAGCTGTCACATTTGTCTGTCTGCCTGTCTGGCTGCGCGCGTGTGTGTGTGTGTGTGTGTGTGCCTGTGTGTGTGCTTGGCTATAACAATAGCTTTGGCAAAGACAAGTTGCCAGCTCGTCTGACTGTCTGTTAGCTTATGTCTCTGTCTCTGTCTCTATTTCTCTCTCTCTCTCTCTTTGACTGCTCTTGGCAGTTTCTCAGAAGTTTTGGCCCTGTTAAATAATAAATTTCAATTACAGCTAACTAATAGAAGCCACGCAGATGCATCACTCAGCAACAATTGCCTAATGAATAAATCAATTGCAGCTCATAGAATACACATACCTGCCGAATACCTGAAGAAATGTGTAAATATTTCTTATAAGCACTTGTTTTATGCCTCAATATGCTAAAGGACACATTCGACCTGTTTTCTTCAGCTCCAAGCATGATCAAATTATAATACTCTTTCTTCTTCTCATACTCTATATACGGTATATACTCTTTATATTCTGTTAAGTACATATACGTCTATATACTTTATTGCTCTACATCCTACATCCTTCCTCTGGCTCAAATAAATCTGCACATGTGTGTGTGGCACATGCAACACGTGTTGCCAGCCTACCAATCGAGCCATTTGAGGCATGCTAAGCCATGAATAATGTTTAGCACACACACACCCCCACGCACACACACATGAAATTGTAGAAGCATGTGTAAATAGCGTAATTTATTTTGCCAGTACAAGCAGAGGTAAATGGGCATCTGCGTCAGGCATTGGATTGTGGGGGTACGTTAGCCAACAATTGTCAGCGCCAACAATTAAATGCCTGCAACAGGGTGGCAGAGGCAGCTGAGAGGGACGGCGTGCTGTGGGCACAAAAACAGCTGCCAGGCAAAAAACTGATGATTGTGGGTTAAAAGCGCTGCCAAATATTTGAGCAGTCAGCTAAAGTCTGATAAAGAACGTCAGTCGGGCGAAGCCATAAAGCCATCATAAACTGTACACACTGTACGTAGCTGACAAAAACTTTCACCCAAATAAGCCAGCCGAAGAAGAAGAGGAAGCAGCAGCAGCAGCAGCAGCGACAGGCAGACAGCCAAGTTTATATAACCCATTTATCTCAATTGGTTAGGGAGCGCATCTTAGGGGCGGCGTTGCCCTGGAAGGGGGCTGGGGGCGGGCAGTTAACTGCCAGCTATAATAATAAACAATAAAATGCCAACGCCAAAAATGAAACTAAATACACAAACCCTCCGCCCCGGCCCGGCCCAGCCCAGGGGAACTGGGACAAATACATTGCGCCTCGGTGCATCAAACGGGCTGTTTGATACGCAAAACTGGGTCAAAAGTTGCAAGCCAATAATGCATGCTTAGAGCAGGGGGGGAGGGGGGTAGTTCCTGCACTCCGTTGACTTAATTAGTAAATGAATTGCAATCAGATTTGCCGAGTTCTCTTTTGACACTTACTTTGTATCGTCCTTTGGGCATGGTATGAATTTGATGCACTCGCGTTTCTGAAAATTTGTCTCGATCCAACTGCGCGGCTGATGCTACAAATTCGCATTGGGTTCGAATAGAAAGAAAAGAAAAATTAACAAAAGCACAAAATCGTATTAGTTCAGTTCAACAAAACAACATTTTCTTTTAATGGCACATTAAACATATTACAAATATTATTATTATTATCCTTTTTTTTTTGCCTGAACTATCTAAGGTTGAAACCCAAGAGCGTATGCTTACAGATCTTATAACAAAAAAACTAGTAGAGATTTGAGTATTACATTCAAATCTAGTTCATCAATTTTGTAGGGTAAATATATGTATTTATATATATATGCAAATAGATTGAGGTGCTTACGGGCCGGGTGCTCAGGGAAAGAGTCTATAGAAAGTAGCCATACTACATGGAAATTATAATTATTAACAATTGGAAAAGAATAGAATATATATTAATCGATAAAGTAATAGGATTATTAAAAAAGTAAGCTGCTTAACAAAAATTGCAATAGTTTAAAGACGAATAAACATTTACAGGTAATAGCTAACATTTCTGGAACTTTTTTAATAGAATAGAAAAAAACTAATTTCGAAATGTAACTAAAATGTTACATACTTTGTCATCATATAAATAATATATATACATATATAAATAATAATATTTTCTTTAATAATATACTTTCACACCCACTAAATATTGCTCAAAGTAGATAAAAAAACTATTTATATACAGATAATACAATACGATTGGCATATCAAATCAAGACTACGCATGCAAAATAGTTGCAAAGAACAAAATTAAAAAAAAAGAAAATGAAAAGAAACAAGAAAATGGAAAAACTCAAGTGGAAAAACTGGCGGGTAAATAGCAAAAACTATTCGCAGACTCCAACTGGAATCACAAGCCTCTCAAACTTGTAACAAATGCAACAGTTGGCACATGAAACAAGATCTAGAACCGCAAGGTTGGCCGACTAGGAAATACCCTCTAACAAGTGCATTCTTATGTGCTACTTTTCCTCTCAGTTTCACATATTTTAATAATATTAATAATAATTATTATTTAGTGTGGAGAGTTATCTCACAAGTGAAATATTCTTGATCTTGTAATGAACTCATGTATATACCCTGTAGTTGTAGCTAGTATTCGATTTTGAGTAATATTTGTTTAGAGTATTCGAATGTGACATACTTGATCAAGAATATATATACCTTCAATGGCTACAGGGTATATAAATAAACAGTTTAGGACTGCCAAAGCTGGCTAAGAGCTGAAGTCGGCCTGGGATTAGTGGCTGGAGTGTTGACTATTGACTATTGCCAGTTGGCTGCCCGGTTCTATTTGAAGTACCTCGACTGTAGACTCGCTATTTGCCTGCGCTTTGAGCAAATCCCGCACATTGAGTATCAAAACTTTCGATAATGTCGATGAGACGGAGGAGCGCTTCCGCAAGCGCTGCCGCTTGCGAATGCCACGCGGCGTGCTGGGCATATCCTCGGGCCCATCGAGTGGGATGGCGGCGGCGGCGGCGGCGGAGGCGGGGCTGGGTACAGTTAGGGTAACGGCTGGCGTATTGCTAAAGCGTCGCACTGTGGAGAAATCTCGCGAAATGCGTCGCAAATATTTGTGCGTCGCGTGCGGCGAATCGATAACCATTTTTGCGCTTTTTCAGCTGATTCTTATTATTTTTTCTTCGCATTCGCTTTTCACTAATGCGCGCTAATTATGTGCCGTTGCATTTTTGCTGTTGTTCTTTTTGTTTTTGTCTTTTTTTTTTGTCTCTTTCTTTGTGTGTGTGTGTTTGCAGCGTCGCGCGCGAATCTCAACTGAAACGCAGCTGCTGCTGCTCGATGCTGAACTAACGGGACAGGCAGATGAGAGGCGTCATCTCTTGATAAAGCTTCAGTTATTTACAATGTACTATTTGCGCGGCGAGAGAGAGAGAGACAGATAGAAAAAAGATGGAAAGAGGGGGAGGGAGAGAGAGTATGCACTCTGCGGGGTATTTTTTTTTTTGTTTGCATGGTAAAGGCATTAACAAGCGCTCAAATTAGATAAGGCTCGCTCGTTACACGGCTAAAAATAGTCGAGCAATAAGTGCGACAATTTGTAACTAGTTAAAGGCTCAAAGGCGGGAGAGGGGCGCGTGATTGAAGAAGATCTAGAGAGTGTCGTAAAAATATAAATTAAATAAATCTACTAAAAAATTAATTTAAAATTCCCGCATTGTTAAATTAAATATTATTATTTATGCTTCTTACTAAAAAGTGTAAATTAAATAAAACTTTTTTAAAATTAATTCAAAATTCCAGTCTCTTTTTAAACACATCATTTAGTTGGTTTTTAGATTTGGTATTTTATATTAGTTACATTTTATTTTATTATTATTATTATTAAATGATTATGATTTGCTTTTGAATAATTGATGCAGATATGTTTGCATATACCCTGTTTGCGTTAAGTCGTGTTTGCATTTCTCATTAGATGCGCTTGGCCCAAGCACGAAACACGTTAATTGAGTCGTGTCACGACACGCGCTCATCTCTAGCCCTTCACGCTCTAGCTCTCTGGCACTTTGGCGCCGTGTAGCTGCAACGCACTCGAGTGCAACAAATCAATTTGGCTTGTAAGTGTGTGAGTGTGTGTGTGTGTGTGTGTGTGTGTGTGTGTGTTGGCCAGCTTGGATCCAGTTAATGCCATTACGTAGCGCAGGTTCACATTTAAATTTTGTGTTAACTTAAATTTGAAACAGGTGCACAACTGAGCTGCAGATAATTAACGTGTCTGCGTCGAATGCATTTAATTAATATTCAATTATTTGCTTGTCTTGTCACTTGAACAAGTTTCGGCCAAATTGATAAGACAAAGCCCAAGCCGAGCATTTAATTAGAGAAATATATGCGAAGAATGTGGCCCAATTAAGTTTACACATTTAATGGCCATAATTAGGTGGCTCTGGCCACGATTGGCAATGAAATAGTATTCCGTTTTCAAATAAGCGAACAGAACTATTCGATAAATAAATATACATTTAAATTATGGCTCGACAATATAATTGCTGCAGTCTATTTTCACGAATCGCTGTCTCCATCAAATTATTCAAAATATTGCCATTAGGCTTAACAGATATTCTAGCCTAATTCCAAAAGTAATTATAAAAATAATTAAATGGGAATTACTTGTCAAAGTTAATAAAATAGTTAAATATATTGCAAATTGTTAACCGAAAATAAAAAAAATTCTTCATAACGAAAGAGTTGTAAAATAAAATAAAAAAAGTGCTTAAGCATTTAGTCAACATCAACTTTATACAGTTATATAAACATTATGCATACGTTAAAAAAATTAAAAAAATATTTACAAAAAAAAAAACTGAACGGAAACGGAAACGGAAACGACAAATCTGTGATTGATATGCAACAAATTAGAGTTAAACAAATAAATAATAATTATAGAATATGAACAATATTGAACAACAGCAACAACAACAACATAAAACAATTCAGACTGACAAATCAGAATGTTTAACTTGATATTGATATTGATATAGATATGTGAATATATAGCTTACCCTGGGCACAGTTATATTTATCAGACCCCAACAGATTTTTTTCAGTCCCCATGGTATCTTTAATGTGTGTGTGTTTGTTTTTTAACATTTTATGAGACAAAATATTGTTTTTGTTTTTCGAAATGTTAAGTACAACAAGATTTGCGCGTGTTGATTGATGCGTGATTGACAAGTTGTGTGTGTGTGGGTGTGTTTTTATTTTGTCATGTTGCATTTGTTGCACACACACACACACACACACACACACATACACACACACAGGTGCAACATATTATTGAAAAATGATTTGATACATTTTTTTTTTGTGAGATTTTTTTTGTGTGGCATAAATGTGAAAAAAAAAAACAATTAAAAAATTATACAAGTTAATTAATATAAAAGTAATTAAAAAGTAGTTTCAATTATTTGTGTTATTTCATTACAAATTTAGTTTGCAACCAATTTGCGGGTGTGCGGGGTTCGGAAAGGGGTTTAAGAAAAATTATAAATTTATAAATTAAGCATAGTTGTCGTTATAGAGTATTTAGAAGTCGGGTTGGGTTGGTTTGTGTGTGTGTGTGTTTTTTTCGTGTCGAGTGCAAAGCAAATTTGTAAATAGAAGAGAAATATTATTGTTCTTGAATTAGTCGAGAGCATTAGATTACAATTGATTTGTTTATTTGTCAACTACGTAAATCGCTCTAGAATTCTTAATTTTTTAGGGTTTTTGTTTGGGGCGGAGGGTACGCATTTTTGTTGACCGACTTACTACCAGACCACTTTGCCGGAGGAGCTGTATTTGCGACTTGTTTCTTAAACTAAAGTTCAAATTTACAATAACTATTTTTCGATTTGGATAATATTTAAAGAGTTTTTCAATTGGCCAAAAGCTAAAGTTGCAAGCAAATTGTTAGCAATACGTGAACATAAATAAAGTTAGCCAAAAGTTTTAGCCCAAAAGTATGCAATTGAATTTTGGACGCGATTATCCGACGATGAGATACCCTGCACGCTCATATATATTCGTACAACTTGTCAAAACCAGTTCCAATTATGCTTATACTCTGTTCTTAAAAGTGAAATGAGGGCTATTTGGCTTTGTGCAATGTCAAGCCAAGTCTTATTTAGCATGTCTTCATCTCGTAGCTAAGCCACGCCCACAGCCGCCGCCACAAGGCAACTGCAACACACAAATACAAACTGTTTTTCAACTGTTTTTAGCCTTTATTAGAAGCGAGTGCACAGCTCTCGCTTGTTTATAGAGCAACAGGGTATCAAAACTCAACAAAAGCTGCAAAAACAAATACCGCAACACAAACACACACACACACACACACACACACACACACACACACACACACACACACACACACACAAGCGTCTTTCCCACACCCACGCAAACATGCAACATGTGCCGCTGCCCAAAAGTTTAAATTGAGTGGGCGTGTCGCTTTTCTAAGCCCAGCCACGTCTATAAAATAATCCACCCGCTGTTAAACAGTTTGCATTTGATTGCCACAGTTGAAATGCGACTGTGGTTTTCTCTTAGTGCCACATGCCACATGCCACATGCCACATGCAGTTGCAGTTGCAGCTAGTGTGCCAGTGCTGAGTGCACTCCGTTTGAATTTCAATTGCCAACTCCTTTGCCAAGCCTCGGCCACGCACAAACCCAGTTAGTCAGAGATTTTGGTCAGCCGCAAGGTAACTAACTGATGCAAACACGTTGACAGTTGCCACAGTTGGTGGCAAGTGCTGCACAAATTGCAAACAAATTAACCGCAGACAAATTGCAGCTAATGCAACATTTATAATTCAATCAAGTTGTAAACAATTGAACAAATATATCAGGCCAAATATGATTAGGAATTGTATAACATATATATATATATATATATATATATGAAAATTAATAATTGTGCACATGATTGTTCCGACAGTTCCATCGGAACAATATGCATTTATCACAAAATTTGCCTAAAATGAAATGTATTCAATTTTATTTCACCTGGATACACACACACACACATACATACGTATGTGTAATATGTTACATAACAATTATTAATTTACCAGCTCGTTTTACAAAGAGAACAAAATGTCAATTTTAATTTATGGCCAAAGTGCCCAAAGGGCAAACATCTGCAGAGAGAATAAACTAGATCTAAGCATATGTATTCTATAGGCTGTATACCCTGTAAGCATGTGCATATGCATTGGTGTAGCCTGATTTGGTAGTCCATAGAAATATTTCGAGGAAAAGAACACACAAAATCTACAGCCAAATGTTATTAGAGAACGAACTATATTCGAATATCTAATAAAGAACTATTTCCCGAATTGCAAATGTATTCTAATTATCAAATCAACTTGTATATACCCTACTTAGCTTGTTATTTACAGCAGCATCAGTCGTTATACAGCTAACAGAACAACTAATATACCCCACAGCGCTAATAGTTACAGGGTAGTTTACTATATATAGGCACAGGTAACTTATATACCCCACACCGCTAACAGTTGCAGGGTATTTCGCACATACTTGCCGCCGGCTATCAAAAGTATGTGGCCAGACACAGAATATGGTCACACAAAAGGTGCGCGGGCGCCATTTTAAAATGAAGTACTATATCTTTTAAGGCAGCACCACCCCCCCCCCCCCCCCCACCGCCCTGCCACGCACCAAAAGTTGGCCATTAAACTAAAAGCTTTGACATTTTTATGTGCGCCCGCCCGAGGCATCAAAGTGGCAGAAAAACTTTCGAGTGGGCACAAAACAAAGAACAACAACAAATTGTACATTTTAAATAAATAACGAGAAGAGAAACTGATTTTTCACGCTCCGATTAAGACCTGATGAATTTACATTTTGGCTGAAATGCGATGGCTTAACGGTTCATTTGGGCCATACTGCAAAACGGGCAACGGTTATGCTCATTAAAATAAATGATGTTTGCTGTCAATTCGAGCCCGGCCGCAGCTCGGCAGAGCGTTAACCGAATTGGCTAAAACCAATTAGCAAGTTGTTGCCACGTGCCAAAAATGGACAACAACAATGGGACGGAAAATCTGCAATGTGCCATTGGAAAATGCACACGAGTCCGATTGTGTGTGCGTGTGTGTGCATGTGTGTGCGTGTGTGTGCGTGTGTATATGTGTGCGGTTGCTCTTATATAACCGTGTGCAGCCAATTAAATTGGCCATCCTGTGCACTGGCTGCCAATGCATATTAATGCTGCTCGACTGCAGCACGCTTGCTGCGCAATAAGACATCAGAACATCGAACATTCAGTTAAGACTTCGAGCAAATAAGCACCTGCTAGGATATCAAAAGTAGGTCAAGCTAGAAACTAAAACTGAAACATTCAATAATCAGTTAATATCAAACTTATTGTTTAATATTTTCAATTTGTTTACGAATGTCAAAAATGCGGCCTGTACGTTATCCTATAAAAACAAAACACATTTTTCACATTTGCAATAAATGTGTGTATTTGCCCCGAATAATTCGTGGTTTTGTGCGATAATTTATCGATTGTGTGGAAAATATAAAGGCATCATTGCCATAAACAGCCGATATAGCCACGAAATTTAATTAAATTTCAAGAATCCCTCAGTTTTTAACATTTTCAACATTTTTTTAGGCTCAGATTTGAAATTTTAAGATTTGTGAATAGCTGACAAAAAGCTGGCAGCTATGCCAAGTGTTGCACTGCTTGCAAGCAGTTGATCAAAGACTGATAATTTTGATTTGAACAAACTCAATATGTAGATTGTTTAATCAAAATTCAAATAAATATAAAGCCTGATGAAAAATTTAAATATAGCTAACAATTAAAGGCTGCTGGCAGTTGCGCTTCCCGTCCATGCAAATATAATTGTTTCTAGTTCAATCTACAAAGTGGCCCCGTTTCTCAGCATGTTATAATTTGTGAAGAGCTTGTTGAGAGCAAGAACTTTCAGCTACTTGTAGCAAGTGCAATTAGCTTAACGGTCGTTCCAGATAAATCAAGCTCATGAGTGCGCGTAATCTTTAGCTCACCTGTTTGCTTCCACATGCGGCTCAAGTAGCAACAACAGCAACAACAACAACAAATGCAAATCGGCAGCCAATTTGTCAGCCCGATTGACAGTTGCCTAGCAACTGGGGCGGGGCGGGGGTAATGCGGCGGCTGCTTTGAACATCCTGGTGTTGCGCATCGTTTATATTGAAGGCAACTTGGCAACTTGGCAACAAGGCAACTCAATAAAACTTACGCACTAACGTAAACTCCACTCAATATCCACATCAAATGCCTCAGGTCGTGCATAACGGTAAACCTCAACTTTTGCCAACTTCTTGTCTCCCTCTAACAGCAGCTTGTTGTTGTTGTTGCTGTTTCTACTGCTGTCGGCTGCTTTCAGAGTCATTAAAGTGGAAAATTGAAAGAGAAGCTGGCACGAAGCTGTATGAAGTGCAGATTCCACTGATGGATCGCAACGACTGACAGCCGCTGCAGCAGCAGCGGCAGAGCTGCATTGAGTGCAAGTCATGTTAGCGCTTTATACGCCCTTCGAGCGTAAATACGATTTACCGCAAAAGAGAGAGAGAGAGACAGCGCAACATACAGAAATAAAGAGTGCGGGAGAGCGCAATAAACAGCTGCTGATTAACACACGCGCAACGCTCGCAACAACAATACAGTAATTGCTGCATCTACCTAACTTTAACTTAAAGACTTAAGCCAATTAACTGCATGCCAAGAACACAATTAATAGGCAAATAATTTGCTATTTTGTTGTTGGTTTCTTTTTAAAACGGTTTTTACTTACAAACACCCAATTGGTCTCAAAGTACATTTTCCAGCTGTTTGTTTCTACTCAAAATTGTTGTGCACTGCAGCAGCAGTAATATTACAGTACTTTGTAAGACGTTCCACGCCGACATCAAATCGCACGAATTGTATAACAAAACAAAACCAATAAATTAAATGGTAGAAGCAACAAAAAAAAAGTCATTCACGCGCTTCACAGAACTTCACTCACATTGCGCCTACGAAGTCGCGTCGAGCACTGACTAACGTTTTTTTTTTACAAAGCGCTCAAACTGTGTCAATTAAAAGCGCAAATAAACGCACACAGACGCACACATAGCAAATCGAATGTCTGAGAATCGAACGTATGACAACAAAAACGGCAACAAGTGCACAGATAATAACTCACTGAGTGCAGATAAGCGTGAGAGTGGCGAGTGGAGAGCGAAGAGAGCGAATGCGGTACTGTTGTTTCATTTCTATGCCCGCTCTCTGCGATCGAGGGGCAAACACAAACTTCATTAAAAAGTTCTGACTTATAAGGGGCGGGAGCGGGGCGCTGGGCAAAACTTTTTTTATGCACAATCATAAAGCCCAAAGCAACTGTTATAATAATGATTATGTATATAAAGAGCATTTACTGCAGCTGCCTCAACTTGTAGCAATTCCAAGTTCGCTTGTCTCATTACACAAATGCTGCAGTGACGTCACGAGTAAGATAAGCCAGCAGCTGATAGCGGCTGAGCTGCTTAAGAGATAAAGAGCACTTACGAAAAGCATACTTTTAGGCTAAACAATTACCGTACTTTAAATATTAACATTCTAATGTATAAATAGTATTTTAAGAGTACTTAATTCCACTTATTTGTAAAAGCAAGCTACTAAACAATTTGCTAGACAAGGCAGGCAGCCAACTACATAAATTCTAAGCTACTTTTAAAATGCGCAAATAGTTAACTACTTAACATTATCATTAACAAAGTTTTCAAGGCCAGTGCCAAAAAGTTGGGCAACCACAGATTGAAAATCGAAAGAGAGCAAATACGAAATGTTAAAAGTATAATGGAAATCAAGAGAAAGGAAATGTTATATATAATTGAAGACAAAGCGTTAAACATTTCCTTTTCTTTAGTTTGTATCTATGTACTGTTTTTTTATATATATATATATATTTGCTTTCACAACAAAGCAGTTTGGCAGTCAGTCAATGTGGCAATTAGCAGAGAAGAAAGTATCTTAGAAAGGAAGCGGGAGAATGTTAAGCGGAAAATAATTGAAAATATGCATCATAACACTTTGGGGTAGATAGTTAGAGGAGAGAGAGAGAGAAAGCGATTACTACTAGAAAAGAGAGTTTGATAGATTAGGGGCGAAGAGTACGGCATGTGTAGTGTTTTTAAGAATTTGGTTGAGCTGTTTATTTAAATTTGGTCTGAGTTTTGTGAGGTTATGTGAGTTTTCGCTTACCGGTTTCGCTTTGGGCTTCTGCTTCGCCAAACGTTTCGGTTTCAACATAGTCCGCTATGGACGCACAGAGACACACACATACACAGAGATAAAGTGAGTTAAAGAGAGCGAAACGTTCGGAGCGGTCACTCCACACTCCGCGTGCTCTCACGTAGTTACTGGCCGATGAACAGGTTGTTGCTGATGCGGCTAAGAGGCTGAGAGGCTGAGAGGCTGAGAGAGTTGAGCGTAGAAGAGAGCGTAATCCTGGCAATTCGCTACTTAAATAATGAGCACAACATGCAGGCTAAGCAGCCTGTATTGGTTGATGTTGTAGGGGGTAAAGGGGGTGGGCGAGAGAGAAAAATGTATATTTAATGAATTATTAAGGTATATTTATTAACTATTTGATTTGGCATGCAGGCACGCATAACGTGCTGGGGGAAATAACTTGTGCAAGGTTTGAAACTCCAATATATTTGTAATGCAACCCTGTTTGCCAGTGTTGAATAGTTTCTTCTTTTTTTTTCAAACCAACTGAAATAGATGTTGTTTAAAGCGCGCTGCAAATCACAAAAGCCTTGAGGGGCACGGCCTTCTGCATGTTATGCTAATTGTGTTTACTTAGGCAACGGCACAGACAAAAACTCGGGTTGAACCATGAAATACCCATGCAAAAGCAACAACAGCAACAAGAACAAGACGACTTAAATAAATATATAGATATATATACAATTTGGGATATGCCGGACTCACCTTGACGGGCTTTTTTACGGAGACTGTGCGCGAGTATTGATGATAGACCTGGACATGGTTCGATGTGAATTTGCCCAACATTGGTGGAGCTATTGAGCGCTGGCCAAAATGTTGCTAGTTGCTGTAAAATAGAGATAAAAAGTGAGTTTAAACTTAGCTTTAAGTGTGACTATTAAATAAAGTTTTAAAAGGGTTCGCAACGAAATGCTTTTGAAGTTCGCACAGCTCATTGGGCGCACGTGGCGTATACGCAATGTGCAAGCCCAACTCATTTCGAGATGTCAATTAGGGCCAAAAAAAATATAATGACAAAATGATGAGCATTAAAAATGCAAATGTCTACGTATTGCAAAATGTAAAACAACAAATTGAGAGCACGCTGCCAGGACCCTTGTTGATCCTTGTTCCACGGACTCTCGACACATGGCCAGTCGCCAGTTGAGAAGGTGTGGTAGTGTGAGAGAGACAGACGAGTGTGTGAGTGAAACATGAACAAGTCCGCGACAAGGTCGACACAAAATCAAGAACAGGCGCTGGCGACAAATGTTGCCTCGGCTGCCTTTGAAATTTGTGAAACAGCAAAAATGCAAAAGTTATGCCAAGCATTTCAACAGCTTAGCTCGAATCAAGCTCACACACACACACACACACACACACAATTTAAGAAACAAGTGGAAAAGTGAAGTAATATAACTGATTGATGCCGAAATGCCCTACAAATAAGTAAATGGAGACATTTAAACAAACTATGTAATTCATACAATTATCAAAATCAAAACTGACTTGTATTAAATGTAAGAAACTAATAAATTAATTGAATACAAATCTTAAGAGGTTTTTAAAATGGTTCAGAACTATATACACTTCTTTAAATAATAAAAAAAAAATTAAATAATAATCTTAAGAGGTTTTTAAAATAGTTGAAAAACATTTCACTTCTCTAACTTCTGTGAAAAATAACTCGCAAAATAATTGATTGCCTGACTCCGAAATGCCCTACAAATTGAAAATTGGATAGATTTCAAATAACTTTGAGCTTCTTCTAATTATTAAAAGTAAAAATTGACTCCCAATGAATATAAGTATTGAAAAATAAATTAAGTATATTAAATAGTCTTTAGAGTTTTTTAAAATACTTCAGAACTATCTCAGAGCTTGTCCAGAATGCAAAATAAAGTTTTCTAGAACAAAAACATTATAACAATAAGCTATATTTTAAACAAATGTATATGAAATGCTGTCAAATAAATATTTAAATATTTTCTTAATTATATACATATATACATTTATCTAAGATTCAAGCACAGTCTAATGTATTTTTGCCAAATGTTTGCATTTATTTCTAAACATTTTAATTGTGGATTATAACTCCCGCAGCTAGCCTTTGTATAGGATATATTGAAAGTCAAAGAAAATGCCAGCTTTTCTCGCCATATAGTTGTTGTTGCTGCTGCTGGCTTAATTTGCGGAATTCAAGACATTTGCCTTCATTTGAGATTATGTGCGTATTATAATCCTGGCTGGCCATGCGAGTCAAGGATAACAAGTGCGCGTACGAGTACGCACTCCTGCTGACAGACGTATCTGGCCAAAATCAATACTTAAATATGTCCCAGAACGGCCGGGGAGGGGGTAGGGGGGGAGGACGTATGTGATTAACTTTTGTGCAGTCAGTTACGCACAGAAATTGAGATAACGCCCCATTAAATATTATGCAGGAACAAAAGACATTTTAATATTGTGCCGACACGTACGCGACGTTATTTGGGTAACTAAATTTTCGTTCGTTGCCTGTTTTTTTTTTGTTGCCTCTCTTCTTTTTTTCTTGGTAGGGGGAGTTTTCCTACTCTAATGATTGCTCAAAGTTCTAATTTGACTTTAATAAGCAATTGGGTGCCCGGCGATGTGAGAGAGCCCCAAAGCCCAGTCAGCAAATGTGCTTAACGCTTTACGGGCTTTAAGCAAATTCCGAGCTTAGTGGCAGCGCTGCGCTGCAAAGTATGCTACATTTTGTTTGAAGCAGTTGCAACTCAAGACTTGAGCGAACTTTCAGATGAGGGGATATTAAAGTCAGGGTGGAGTATAGAGTACAGCTTATTATAATACTAATAATATAAAATATTTGCGATTAAATGCAGTTGATGTTAACTCAGCATTGAAGAAACATTACAGCTGGCACTTACATAAATGTTTTGAAAATCGCAGAGAGGGGCGACATTTACAAGCGAGAGACAGAGTAAAATATACAGACAACAGCTATGAAAGCTTAGCTAAAGAGGAGAGAGAAAGAGAGGGTTAGCCTTCTTAATTAGCGAAAGTGCTTGGCATATGTGGTTTGTTATCCTGCCAAATGATTCTTGTTAAAAAACCCAACACGCGCTTACACTTACTCAAAGAGGAAACTCGTGGAATGTTTAGAGACCACAAGAGTACTCCACAATATGTAAACATGAAAGTAAAATCTATTATATAGCTATTCTATTATTCAAATTCGCTCAACTCAACGCTCAAAAGCGACACATCATTCAACAAGCTGCTCCTCAAATACCGCATCAAAGCAACAAAAGCGCCCTCGGCGAACCGTGCAAAGCCGACGCACTCGAAGGCAGCTTTAAAAAAGAGAGAGCTTCTCGTGGTTTTCATTGGTAATTTGCAATGCAGTGTTGCAGGCTTTGGCGCACTAGACGCCTGTCGTTGAGTAGTTGGCGTAATCATTCAAGGCAGGACTGCAAAGAGGTGTGAAATGTATGTATGCACTCAGAGAAAAACTCTGGCTCGTTTATTAGAAAATCTTCCTGCTTGAATATTCTTTGAGAAAAGTAATCAATCTTAATTTTAAAAAAGTACTTGGCATAATTATACACTCAGAGGAAAACCTTACTCCAAATTAGAAGATCTCACACCATGACAACGTATTTTCCTCGAGTGTAGGAGTATATGACAGACAGGGCTGCATTTACGTCACGTTCATTTTTAACAGATTTCCTTTGGCACAAGTGACAGCAGGCAGGAGACGGGAGGCAGGAAACAGAAGACGGCCAGGACAAGACAGGACGGGCGCTCAACGATATGGATGTCATCAACTGTCAGGGGCTGTGCTCAGCTGTTGAAATGAATGAATTCCTAATTGAGATAAGACTCAAGCAGCAACTAGCTCAAGTGAAAAATGAGCCGCACCAAGTGCCACACAACAAATCACACACCCAGTCTATGGTATTTTTTTGTCGAAAACCGCTTAGCAGCAAATTAGTAAAGGCAAACAACAGATACTTAAATCTATGCCGTGTGTACGGCTGCCGAAACATGATTATTGGCAAAAGGAAGCTGGCTAAAAAGGCCAAAGGATACACAGTGACCCACAAGGCACACTCCCACACACACACACACAGGCTCACAGGCACACACGCTGTGTGTTGTTGCAATCATTCAAGCGCAGACAAATACTTTGGTGTTTGTTTATGTCAACAAAGTGTCCTTTGCAATTTCCACACTCGCACTCTCTCACATCAATTTCTGATTTGCTCTCACCCACTCTCCCCCTCTCTTTGACCCCACATCCTGTTCAATATCCTGTGCAGGAAGTGCACTAAAAGGGGCATGCATGTGCGCTAAAAACTATCTACTATCGATTATATTAATGTGTGTGTTATGTGTGCAGGCCTCTAAACGAGTATCCTTTAAGCTCCTTGGCAAAAATAACTTCACAGTCTCAGAGCCTAGTCCATGCAGCTCTAGAAGTTTCGATTGAGCTGTTGATTTGCTAATAATTCCCTGATAATTGAGTGCATGATCAATATTATCGATCGTATTGGGGATATAAAATATTGATGCTCCGATGAGGTCAAATAATCTGACCTTATACTAGGCTCTAAGCTGGAACCTTTTAGTTATGAGATTAAAAGCAAAGCAGCTTCCTCTTCTGGTTTTTAAATTTGTGTTCTCTACACGGCAAAGTCTAGCAGGAACAGGATATGAAATCTGATACTTTTATAAATACTAGGCTCTAAACCCTTTAACCTTTCATTCATGAGATTTGACAGATCTCTTCCTGCCTCTTCTGGCCTTTAAAGCTTTTGTTCACGGCACAGTCATACTCTAGCAGGAACAGGATATCCTACAATCGGCTCTTGTTTGCCTATGCCAGCGCCCAGCTCCCAGCGATAATGGCATTCATTGGCCAGCAACACGCTGTAAGTCTGTGGCAACAGGTAAGGACGTGACAAGGACGTGGCAGGAGCTGCAGCCCATTTGGCAATCATGTTTATTTGCGACACATTGATTTTGTAAGGACATCCGGACATGGCTAGAGCGGAAGACCACGTGTCCCACTCAAATGCCAAAAGGAAGTTCAATAAAATCCGGCCAAGGATGTGCAGCAAACAGGTGTGAAGGCGCAATCGATATGCAATTGGAAAATCAATTTATTAGGCAAACAACAAACGATACATGCACGGCTGCCGTTTTAACTTGAACCATCATCGTTGATATATTCGAGGATGCGCTCCTCGATGTAGGGCGCAAAGTGCTGGATGAGTCCGCGGGCCACATTCGCCTGGCTGTCGGACAGGGCACAGATGGTCGTGCCGGTCATGGTCTTGCTGATGACCTCGATAAAGTCCATCATGTGCGGCACAGACTCGCCTCGGGTGAAGTTCTTGAAGATCTCGGGCAGCCAGATGGCGCCATCGCGGCACGGTGTACACTGTTTGCACGTCTGCTTCATGTAGAACTCGATGGTGTGCTGCATGACGAGCAGCGGGTCGCAATCGTTGCAGACGACTATGATGCCGCCGGTGCCCAGTTCGCTGCCCTTCGCCTCCAGGGCGTCGTAGTCCATGAGCACCTCCTCGGCGGCCGCTCGGCCAAGCAGCGGGGTGGACAGTCCGCCCGGCCAGACGGCCAACAAGTTATTCCAACCGCCACAAACGCCGCCGGCATGCATCTCAATAATGTCGCGCAACGGCATGGACATCTCCTCCTCCACGGTGCAGGGATGCAGCACATGGCCGCTGATGTTGAACAGTTTGGTGCCGAAATTCATGTTGCGTCCCAGACTGGTGAACCACTTGGCGCCGCGTCGCAGGATGGTCGGCACCACGGCCAGGGACTCCGTATTGATGACCGTGGAGGGATGATCGAAGTAGCCCTTCTCGTGCAGATAGGGCGGACGCTTGCGCGGACGTGCCAGCTTGCCCATCAGGCAATTCACCAGGGCCGTCTCCTCGCCCGTTAGATAACGATCGCCGCGCTGCACGTGTATCTCAAATTTGATGCCCGTGTCGCAGGAGTTGCAGCCAATCAGGCCGTAGCGATAGGCCTCGGCCAGGGCGAACTGCAGATTGCAGGCCTCGTTGTAGAAACGATTCCGCACATAGATGATGCACTTTTCGCAGCCCATGGCAAAGCCGGCCAGCAGGCATCCCTCGATAATTTTGTGCGGCTCGTGGCGCAGGATTTCCCGATCCTTGCACGTGCCCGGCTCACCCTCGGCGCAATTGAGTATGAGTATCTTGTCCTTGGATTCCACCTTTTGCAGCTGCTCCCATTTGCTGCCCGCATAGTAGCCGCTGCCGCCGCGTCCCCGCAGCCCGCTGCGCTTCACCTCGTCCATGATCCACTGTGGGCCCATCTCCAGCAGATCGGCGGTGCGATACCAGTCGCCGCGCGCGCAAGCGCCCTTCAGCCGCCAATCGAGCCGGCCGTACAGATTCTGGAAGATGCGATCGCAATCGGTGAGCGGACCAAAATCCGTTTTCGTATTGGACAACATCCCCGCGGGCGGCGGTACCGGCGCCTTTTGCTCACAAGCCTTGGCCGGCGCCGGTGTCGCTGCTGCCTTGTTCTTACTCAGCATGCCGACATCCTGGCTGATTTTCCTCATCTCGGCGTAATCCTTATTTGGCTGCAAGAGCGGCGAGTTGCCCAGCTGCCAGCGCCGCAGCAGCAGCAAACCTTTCTGTGGCAAAAACTGCGTAAGCATTCTGCAGTCTATTCTATCTCAAATATAAATTTGTGTATAAATTTACAATTGTGTGCTTAACGTGTTGGATTTTCGTGTGGGGAAATATACAAATAAATAATTTTCTAGCTGAACTTACGTTGACAACATGGCAAGAGAAATACTGACAGACTTTATGTAGTCCAATTTTAGTCCGAATTCGTAATACACATTATATATTGTTATATATATTCACATACTATGTCCTCAAGTTATTATCCACCGCATAAATTAGTTGTCAAATAATCTTCCAACTATCTTCTAAAGCTTGGTACACTCATATTGCCAGCAATATGCTGCTTATTGGGCTGGAGGCTTCTGTTCGCAGGGAAATCTAAGAAAAAGCTCTGTTTTGCTGATGATATCGCCCAGGATTCCTATATTTCTCGCCAAGCTATCTTTCAACTCTCTGCTTGAGAGTCTATATACAAGTCTCTAACCATTTCGATAACAGGATATTTTCACAAATAGAGAGCCGAGCAACAAATGTTTTGATTGATCCAGCCCGATACAATTAGGCCAGTTGGAATTTTGATTGAAATTTTAATTTATTCTCAAATGTTGTTCGGCAAGCCAAAGCAAGGGTCTATTTTACAGCATTCCTTTCCATTTTTCACTTACTGTAATTGGGTTTTCTTTTGTGCCGGGTATCCAAACATAATTCGGAAATAATCTTTTTTGAAGCACGTCTACACACACACATACACACACAGACACACAAACACGCACAGGCAAACGTGAATTCCGAAAAGGGAATTTATATTTTTATATATATTTTATCACAAAATGTGAGCATGAAACAGACGACGACAAATTGAAGCCAAATGCTACACCGAAGCTCAAACAGCCAAAAACTTTTTACACCCGCCCACACACTCACACACACACATACACACACATGCACACACATGTGATTGTTATCCTGCTGTGCGCCTACGTATACGTAATTTTATCTGAAACGACATTTGCTGCCAGTGCAAAGGGGCGAACGGCCATGCCCAGCGATTTACTGAAGCAGCAGCAACAACAACAACAGAAACAACAACAACAACAACCAGACGAGCTCATTTAATTTATGCGTTCATGCGGCAGAGACATTCTCCTCTAATAAGCAACAAAAGGCATCTCGAAATGGAAGAGTGTATGCAACAGCCGGAGCCAAGGCGAGAACTAAGAACACGAAGAAGAACAAGAACAACAACTAGCAAAAGCATCCAGCATGAAGCATGTGGTGTTGCGTGTCAGTGTTAATGGCAGGTGCACAGGCACAAACCGAGGCACAGAACAAGGCACAGACAGAGGCACAGACCGAGGCTCAGGTTCAGGCTCAGGCACAGGTGCGGGTGCAGGTGGGGTTGCAAGTGCGTGTGCAGGTGCAAAAGGCGGCACGCGCCCGCGCTCTGAACTGTGCTCAATTAGTAGACATTGTCGTGTCGTATTTGAAAGGCGTGCGCCAATCCTCCCGCCACGCCTCACAATTTAGAATTCCCGGGCGTCACATGAGTGTCATGCACAAACTTTAAAAACGTTTACCCATGCCCATAAAGGGTATACAACTATTTTCTACATATATTACTAGAAGAAATTACCAGGCGTCGCACGGGTCAATTGAAAAATATTGAAAATGTGCTTGATGCTCAAAATTGTTTGTGTAATTGAAGCTAACATTATAATTACTTTTTTCGCTTCCTGAAGTGCTTGAAGATTTTGTAGGGTATTCAAATTTCGGCAATCTGTTGCACACTACTCAAAGTGTTCCTGGCTCTGGCTCATAATTGCATTTGCCCCGTGGCTGCTGCAAGTTCATTAACAAAATGTTGCAACATGGCCATTAGCCGATGCAAGATGCAACGCCTGAGTTTGTCATCTGGTTGGGCTAGCTGCGATTTAAAGTTAGTACGAGTTCAAATTGTCTTCTGCTCCAATAAGTTGACTGAAATAAGGTTAACTGAGAAAACAGCTGGAAAATGATGTGGAGAAAGTGACACGTACAATTCGCAAAGTTAAGTTAAAGTTGTGAAAGAGAAACAAAGTGTTTGCAAATACCTGGAATACCATTCCCAGCTGTGAGAGTAGTATGACAGGCTATATTATTTCCCATTTATTGTTTTTATAGTCTTATTTATTTATTCGACAACGAATGTCTTCCTCAGTATCTAATACATCAAATTATGAAAATTATCTCCATCTCTTTATCCTATCTACTCTGTATATATCTAGTATACATTTCTTTACTTTAGTTCTTTGTTTTTTCCTATTTATTGTATTGCCTTAAACAATATCGTAAATTAAGATTATTTTTACTATTTTCTCAACTAACACCTTTCTTCTTAGCTATGAAAAGGGGCATAGCTGACCTTCATCCAGAATTGTGTATTCTAATTTGGCTTTAAGCGCTTAATATTCATAATTTAATGTCTCTCCCTCTCTCTCTCTCCCTCTCTCTCTCTCTCTCTCTCTCTCTCTCTCACTCTCTTTCATTCTCTCTCTCACTCTCTATCTCTCCCTCTCTCCCTCTCTCTTTCACTCTCTCTCTCTCTCACTCTCTCTCACTCTCTCTCTCTCCCTCTCTCTCTCTCTCTCTCTCTCTCTTTCTCTGTCTCTCTCTCTCTCTCTCTCTGTCTCTCTCTCTCTCTCCCTAATGTGCTTTATGCTTTCCGTAATCATATCCACAAGCATTTCCCCTTTTGCTTAGCAACAAAGGAAATTCAATCGATTTAAACTAAAAATATCTTGAATTGGATTCGTAAACCCACTCGCTGATTATGTGTACAAGCATATCCCTAGTTCTTGGCAAATTCTAGCAAATGGAATAGGTCCCCTTCACAAATAGCACAAATTGGCTTTAGCAGGCATTAGGGGCACTCTCGCCACATGGTTTATTTTTAGCAAAGTCAACTAAAGTGCTGCGACAAGTGGGATTCTATTCTATTTTTTTTCGCAGCATTTTATGGCTAATTTATGGTGCTTGGTGCACACACATACACACACAATAATAAACTGTTGGGTCGAGCAGAAGGTGTGAAAAACGTATACAATTTACTTTGTGGATTTGTCTTTGTATGTGTGTGTTCCATATCCTGCTATATCCTGCCAAAGCTTTACCCCTCCTTCCACTTGACTGTTGGCTTCAATTTGTTTACTTTATGAGCCAATGGGCCACGTCGTTTGTTTTGCTTTTGCTGATTTCATTATTATTATTATTATTATTATTTTATGGTCATTTTGTGGTGTTTTATAACACTGGCTTTTTGGCTGCCCATAATGCTAATTCACTCGCTCGCTTTCTGTCTCCCTCCCTCTCTCTTGCTCTCTCTCTCTCTCTCTCTTGCTCAGCTGCTTTTACAAACATGCAGCTGGCATAAAAAACAGCAGTGCATACTTTTCGTGCGCACTGTGAACGTGAGAGCAACAACAACAGAAATATAAGCAACAACAACAGAAATAGAAAATAGCGTATTGCGCTCGTAATGCACAGAGATTATGTCTAATGGAGCACTAAAAAGGTGGCTTAATCTCAACCTTATACGGGAAGGAGGAGTAGATCCCTCGGTAAATACTTGCATACATATACAGTAGGTCACGTAAGTGTGCACACACTGTGATAAGCAAGTGAAAGCGGAAAGAACAATGGGAAAAACTTGTTAAAATGTCTCTGTCCGTGTGTTACTAATAATCAGAGTGAAAAGGGAATATATATTGACGGGTCTTTGGTTCTCGAGTTCACTAAGCAACAGTTTTATGTGGGTTTCATCTCTATCTATATAACACAGTTTATCCTGACTGACTGATTGACTAATTGATTGACTGACTGAGTGACTGACTGACTGATTGATGGACTTAATGACTGACTGACTGACTGACTGAATAGCTTAGAAACTGTAGTTACCTTATGTGTCGCGGTTTCGGGGAATTCCACTCGCATGTGTGGAAAAAACGCGAAACTGGCACGTTTATATGAAAGTTGTTTTGTTTACCATTCAAGCGGTTTGAAACTCATTTTCAAAGATCTTTGCGAGAATTGATTTTAAACGTGCCACGTACAAGCTCGGGGTATACCAGCTATTTTCTTATATAGACATAGGTCGAAATTTCCCACTCCCATAACTTGACAAAAACTCAACCGAATTTGGCTGTTTCTTCACAGTTTGGCAACATTATTCTTAGGCAAAAGGGTCAAAATGTTGGCCAGCAACATGCAATAGTTATGAGACAGTCTATTAACTGTGAGCTGGGCTTTATGCGTAGACAGAAAGCAGAGGTTGAAATAAATGCTAGCATAAGATTTCCATTTTTATTGTACAAACTGTTATTATTTATATTGTTCAGAAATAGAGGCAAAGTATTTGTTAGTTAAACACGCTCTGCGCTTGCTTAATTTCTTTTTATAGAGCTGTCTGTCGATCAAAATCAGCTTTTGTGTATTTCTATTGTATTTATAAACACGAACGCTTTAATGGATATTTTTGGTCAAAGCCAACAACATGGCCATAATGGCATATGCAATTAGCCCAACGCTTATCGCAACTAATATACTAACTAAGCAAAATGCTGACGACAATTTGAATGCAGGCAAAAAAGGGTAAAAAAGGATAAAGTAGCCCTCTCTCTGTGCTGATTAGGCGCTCAGCTGGCCAGTAAATGGAATCCTAACAGCATTGTAATGCGTAGATGGCCATGAAATAGGCCCCATAATTGGCGCTACTTTCAACAAGAAATGTCCCTATAAATAGCTAGCACTAGATAAAGGAGCATGTGCAAGGATATGAGCAGGCGACTCTCGAGAGTCTTGACTTGCCTGCATTTGCAGGCATCTTCGACCCTTGACTTGCGTGTGTGCGTGCGTGTGTGTGTGTGTGTGTGTGTGTGTGTGAATGCGTGTGTGTGTGAGACTCCTTTTGTGGAAGCTGCCGAGACGCGACGCTTAACAGCAATCAATCGACGCCTGGCTTCTCAAGGAGCTCGCCCTTAAATAAGCTAATTTATATGCACACATGGTCTGCACACACACACACGTACACGTACACACTCACGTACACACACACTAACACACTTGACAACAGCAAATGGAGGCAAATTGGTTCAGCTGCCAATTGCATAATGCGCGCCGCCCCGCGCAGTCTTCTTGCTGTTGCAAATGGGGCAGCTGACTGTTAATGGCCGCCCCCCGCTCTCCGCGCCCTTGGCCACTTGCTGATAAACGCTGCCACTAAAACCACCGCAAAGTGTCGCCAGGGTTGCCACCCTTGGGCAAACTGTTGCAATGCGTTTGCTGCACTGTTTGCCTCATCTATTATCGCTGCAGATAATGTACGCTTGCTGTTGGTTAAGATTAAATAGCAATCAATGAATGGCTGTGTAATACCCTGTAATCAAATCACAAATAAATCACAAATCTGAGTTTTAATATGCGTAGAAATGAAGCGAAAGTGCTCTACTAATGTATACACTGTCGTACAAATTTTTGAATTTATTTAGAGACTGAACTTGTTTTGTTACACGCCCTTTAGGTCTTTCGCTACAGGGTATATATGACAATTGTCAAGCATTTGAACAGCTAAGCAAATACGCTGCACGTTTTTGTAGCATACTTTCGTGCGCAGCGCAGTAAAAGGCCAGCAACAAGCAGTTAAACTACAACAACAACAACCACAACAACCACAACAAGTGGCAACTTAAAGCAAAGAGTAGAAGAAGCAGAACAGAGAAGCAAACATAAGGTTCAGTAATTTTGCAATCTCAGTTATGGAACTGAAAGAGTTGACTCTGAAAGCCCGCAGGTGAAAGGCGTTAAATTCGCATTCACGCAAAGTCGCGCACAACTAAGTGGGCGTGGGCGTGGGCGTGGGCATGGCTGTGTGTTGTCTATGTGTGTGTGTGTGTGTGTGTGCACAATATGCAAGTTGTTACTGGAAAGCCATAAACAAAACTGAAAGTATTTATAACATGCAAACACGCGGCGCAGTGGGTCGACAGGAGCTGGCCCCTGGCCAAGTCATGGTCATTTGCATGTTACCAACACACACACACGCACGCACAGTTAACGGTATGGGGGGTGTGTGTGTGTTTGTGTGTCGCAGCGCGGACATTAAGAGTCATGCAAGTTAATCACGTGGCATGAAAAGTCACGCATACGTAGCTGACCTCCGGCTGCTGTAGCTCCCCACAGATACGTGCACATATACATTAAAGCACACACACACACTCACACACACACACACACACTCACACACACACTCACACACACACACACACACTCACACACGCATACATTTCAAAAACAGGGGGCGAAAATAACACGCAAATAGAAATGTAATAGAGCGCACGAAACTGCAGCGCACCCAAAAAAATAGACTAGGAAAACTACAAAAAATAAAAAAGAAAAAAAAAACCAAAAAAAAAAAGAAGAAAATCCAAAAAGCAAAACTGAGCTCAAAATTGAGGTTTTCAACTTTTGAAGGTTGTCAAAAACATGAACAAAATAAAAATTCCAACGAAAAAAACTAAAAGAAACAAACAAACTGCACAAACTTGAACATTTTGCCTCAGATACCTAACATTGGATCGAATCTGATATACGCTAAACTAAAAACTGAAGCAGCTGGAACAGGATAAATCCAATTTGGCATACTTGTAGATACTTAAATTAGATTAGAATGAAAACGAAGCATTCTTATTATTCTGATAAATTAGGAAGACCAGCTCAACGAGGCATATTTTGTATATAGATACTTGATTATTCCCCCAAATATGCTCAACTATATTACTGTAATATATACTAATTCCGACAAAATCAGGAAACTGAATGTGGTATATTTCTTATATTTTTATATATTTTATTATTCGCCCAAATATGGTCAACTTTTTGACTTATGTACATAGTATTATTGGCTCTTAAATTCGAGCAAACCAGTGTTTGGGGCTTGTTCTGGCGCCTGTTCATTGGGGCACGTGCATAAATAAACTTTTAAAATTGCATTTGACCCCATTTGGCTGCACTGCCAATGGCAGGTCAAAGGCGAGAACGTGGCTGACGACGTTAGCATAAGATCGTGTTAGCTGCTTTTTTTTCAAGCAAAAAACAAAAACTTAAAAAGTTTTTGTCAGCACGTAACGGGGCTAAAACTTCTTGTGGTGACTTGTTTGGCAGTCGAGGAAAACACAGTGTGTGAGAGCGAGAGAGAGAGAGAGAGGAAGAGTGGGATTTTCACATTTGGCTGACAGTCTGCTTGTGACAAGTGAGTACACAGGCAGCTAATACTTTAAGCCGGGCCGACTGTCATTAAGCCGCTTAAACGGGCTGCACTCTATTAAAAGAGTTGCCAAATCGAAAAACTATGAAAACGCAAAGAAATGCATGTTCATAAATATGATAGGATAGCTAGCACTGAACTTCAACTTACATTGCATGTATATTGTGCGCTATGGCAACGAGAGGGCCCAAACCGACAATAGCCAAGGCAAACGGCACCCAGCGGGGCCGGGCTGAAAACACAAAGAGCCAATTTGACCATTTCTAAAAAGTGGGCGTGCCAGCGAATTAAATACTGCTAGCAGCCCGTTTGCGTGAGCCAGCAATACACAAGGATTTGCAGTCACATTTACAAGCAGCTATTCAACACGGCCAGCCTAGTGCCACGCTCCAAACTGTTTTACAAGCACACTCAAATAGAGAGAGAGAGAGAGAGAGGGAGGGAGAGAGAGGGGAGAGCGGGAGAGAATGAGAAGCACATGCAGAGCGAGATGGAGCATATTACAAAATATGTTTGTGTTTCATTAAAAATTTAAGAGTCTGCCAGCATTCAAATAAAAATGTGCAAAATCAACGCACGTGTCACATTTTTTTCTTTTCTTTTGTTTTCCGTTTTTTGGTCGTTTTTTATACCCTGAACCCATTAAAAATGGGTAAAAAGGGTATATTGTATTTGTGCAAAATCCAAATGCATGTAACAGGCAGAAGGAAGCATCGCCGGCCCATAAAGTATATATATTCTTGATCAGCATCAATAGCCGAGTCGATCTAGCCATGTCCGTCTGTCTGTCTGTCTGTCCGTCCGTCCGTCCGTATGTATGAACGCTAGGATCTCAGAACCTATAAGAGCTAGAGAAATTTTAGATGTAGATGCTCCTAGTTCCCGTGCAGATCGAGTTAGTTTCCGATTATCGATAACTTACTCCGTTTTCAAGCAATCGATACAAATCGATATCGATATCCTGTTTTTTGGGCAATTTTGGTAAATAATAAGAGCTAGAGTCACCAAACTTGACATATAGCTTCTAAAATAGTATATATATGCATTTGATTTTGGAAGAAGAGGGTTCAGGGTATCCCCTAGTCGGGAGCTCCCGACTAGAAACTCTTACTTGTTTTTGTTAATGCATTGCCATACAACGATTAAGCTGTAAACATTTGTGAGCTGTTGTAAAGTCCAAATAGATTAAAAACGTAGACAAAAGTTGCTCAAACTCTTGAATATTGCTAAACAAGTTTATTAGCTCTTTATTGTTGTTTGTGTTTACCGAACAAAAAATCTCTGTTGATATTAACACAACAAATCTATCCATCTAACGCATAATATATGCAAGTCTTGTATATCCGAAGTGCAAATAAATCGATATCTATATTAGTTGGATATCTAATTTGAATTTTTATAAACTTTGAGAATTCGAAATTCGTTTGGCATAAATATTTATTGCACTGGAGAAAATAATATATAGGCAGTAAATCGCACAAGATATATAGAAATATGTACAAATAATATCGTAAACAACAATGTCATGAACATAAAATAAGACACAAATAATTAAAGCAAACAAATTTTGCGCAAATTTTCCAGTTTCGAAAGAAAAAGTCTACAAAAATAATGACATATATGATAGAGGCATATGGACAGTAAATTTGTACAAATAAATCATGTATATCGAACATTTAATTATGATTATTTAATTATTAGCAGCATAAAAAAGTTTGTATAATTTGTTGTTTTTTGTGCCATCTGCTGCGTTATGTAAAGAAATTATTTGCCCATTTTGTATGCATGGCCAGATAATTGCATTCTTTTCTTTTTTTTGTGATATTTCAAGTTGAGTTTCTGGTTTAATGAAGCGTTTTTCTTTTGGGCAGCAAACTGTTGGCATAATGCTTGGCCCCGTTCACTGGCCTTCAAGCGACGTTGTCTAAAGCATTTGCCTACTTTAAAAGCCACTTGGCTGCAGCTCAAAATCGATACAGGCACAGTCAGACAGTTAGACGGACAGACAGACAGAGGAACAGGCAGTAGCAGCTGGCTCGAACTGTGTTGGCTCACAGTTGGAGTCCTTTTCAGTTGGGCCAGCACAAAAACAACATTGCCGCTACGAATTGGGAGTTCTCCCAATAACATGTTAGACTTTAGCGCCGCAAAAAGTCGCAGCTTGTCGCAGGACATTCATGAAGCGAAACGAATGCTCATCAATGTTAGTGGCACTTGCATTTATTGGCTGCGAAAACAGATACTGGCCATGGCCAAGGATATGCCTAGGTTTATTAGCATTTTATTTGCAGTCAGCAGCGCGTATACTTAATATGCAAATAGCGAGCCTCGCATTACGCATACGCACAGTGGCCGCAACGATTCGCCTGACATTGGCCGCACGTGCGACTCTAATTATGATTATATCATGTTTAACTCGCGCACACACACAAACACACTCATATATTTGTAAACGCATCAGATACGTCCGCCTTGTGGGCATTGTTAAACAATTTGTCTTTTTATTGTGGCACGGGATAAATGAACTCTCAGCGCACTGCATTATGAACAACTGTTGTGTATTTTTTGGGCCATTCTTATCGCTGACGTTAACGGTTAGCAGCTGATTGTGAATACACTCACGCCGGCTGTGGGTGTTTATTCATGGCCATACAATTGTGCTCTTAAGCATTTGGCTCGAAAGCGAACTTTGGTTTATGGCTCGCATATGCATATATCACAATTTGCCCACTGTGTTGTCGGCAGAGTGTGTAATAAATTTGATTTATTGCGCATACGCCGTGTTGCGTTGCCCAGACAAAAACTGAACTTCAAGTAGTTTTTACCAAGCACGGTTCGTTTTTGTTCCAGCCTGATTGAAGGAAACAAAAACTTAAATAGAGCTCGAATGAGCTGGACTTGAAGATATCGAGTGTGAAAAGAATATAAAATTGATGCACTTCTTGACAATCCACGGAGAGGTTTCAACTTTTATTTCAGCTCAACTATGATTAATTATTAAACTTATTTTAAATGTCAGACAGCCTGATCAAGAATATATATATGTATATACTTTATAAGCTGTGCATTGTCAACAAACTTTTTGAAACCCTTTCCATTCGAGGGTATTACAAAACCCATTGTGAATTATAGAATATTCAATTAAGCTCAGCAGACTGTGAATTTGCATTATGAAATAAACACATTTTGAGGCATTAAAAACAATTTAAACGCGTCTCATACCTAGACCTAGTTGCCAGCGTTAACAAACTTTAACTAACTATTTTTCTAGTATCTTTGCAGGCATTGTGCAGCGTAAAAGAGAAATGAAAAGTTTTATTCGCTGACGCAATTTGGTGCGATATTCGTGATTGCAGCTGAGAGCAAATATCGCATTATTTCAGTCGAGTTTTCTTTTATCTAAAGCACAAAACTGACTTTAGATGACATTCAGACGCGTGTACCTTGAAAATCTTTTTCTGTGTTTGCCCTGTCAGCCCCCTCCGCAGTCTGTCTGTTTGTGTTTATTGCGCCTTGTTGTCGTCAAATTGTCGTCGTCTTCAGTTTATCAGCTTGCATAGCAATGAGGCGATATAAAAATGTGCGTGTGTGTGCACTGAAAAGCACTCTTGGCCAGAATGCAGTCACTTGTGTGTGCTGCGACTCAACCGCAAAGCTGCAAAGCTTAGTCCACAATCACTTTAGCCCCGAGGACAATAATCACATTGAAAAAAGCTTACTTGATAATGCTGCAAATCAAGAAATACAAATTAAAAATATCCGCAAGGCTTCTAAAAGCTTTAGGTTTATAGGAAATTCAATTAACAAATATTCTCAAAGCTTCTAAAAGCTCTATGATTCTCAAAGCTTTCAAAAGCTTTGGGTTTATAGAGATATTGTATTATTAAATATATATTGAATTAAGTGTGGCGTTAGACTTGATTAAATCTAAGACAGATGTGTGAATATAGAATTATAGCTTTATTTTTGAAAAGCACATTAAGTCTTGGACATAAATTGTACTTAAAAATAATCGTGATGCTTAATTATATGCTTAAACTAGGCGCTAGGCTCTACTAAAATGACGGCAAGAAATTAATTTAAGAACAGTCTGAAAACTTTATATAGAATTTAGTAAAAAGCACGAGATTCATCTCTAAAAAATTACAAGCTTAAAGCTCGACGTAAGCTGAAGGCTTGGCTTACAATAGTTTTTTTTTCTTCTTATTTTTTGTTCGGCGTCAGCTTCAGTCAGTGTCATTGTAGCAGGTTTTTTTGCGGCAGGCGATTTTATTTTTATTTTTAATATGCATTGATTAATATATTAACAAAAAAGCAAAAAACAAAAAAAAAAGGCTGACAATATTCAACATTAAGATCTCATCAATATTTTATAATACTATGTGGGCTGTTATTATTTATACCCATCTGGAGTTTATGCCAACGATATAAACGTGCAGATTTTGTGACAATGACGTGGGCTGGCCACACTTACACACACACACACACACACTTGCACACACACGCACACGCACGTAGACATGTGCAGAACATAAGCTGCAAATGTTTGCTTAACGTGGCTTGGCTTGACTATAAATATGTGAGTGCTTAGGTGAATTTGTAGGTGTGTGTGCGTGTGTGTGTGCGTGTGTGTGTGCGAGTATGTGTGTGTGTTTGTCTTGCGGCTTTTACAGGCAGAATCGTATACTTCAGCTGCTGCTGCTGCTGCTTCTTCTAGTCTATTGCATTAAGTTGATTTCGCGCTTCAATGGACTTTGTTGCCCCCCACAAGTTTGACTTTGGCTTGGTCTGCTTCTTCTTCTTTTTTTTTTTGGCTAAGACTTTCAGGACGCGCACAGGACTCTTGTCACTAAGCCACTTTTACACGCTCAATCAAATATTTGCGCCTTGCGAACAGGAAACTATGCCCGTATGTCTTTTATATATAGAAATATGTCTATCTCTATATTGAGAGAGAGAGAGAAATCAATGGCATGTTAATAAAGCGGGCACTTTGATTAAATGCGACTTTGATGCGCTATTGTTTGTCGCTTAGCATTTACCAAAGCTTGCAACTGGGGAATTTAGAAGGAGACAAAGTCAGTTTATGGAATTTATAATTAACTGCGGGCTGGCAACTTTGGCATGTTACTCCTTTTGTTGCCTTGACGCCCTGCGAGCTTTGTCTTAATTAAAATCTAATTAAGTTGGCAAAACAAAAAATTGTACATTTTCAATTGAATGCAATAATTGACGCCAGCAGACCCTGACGTGAAAAGTCAAAGTTCAAACTAATTTAGTTCTAAAGAAATTTTACGAATTGTTGCCTAAAGCAATTAAAATCCCAAACAAATATTGAAAGAGGCCTACAAAGGGGGATACTACACCTAATTCGACAAGCTTTGAAGCGAAAGTTTCTCTTTGTACTTGATTTATAGCTATTGTATTGCCTGATTTGGTGGCTAGCAATAAGAAATTGTCCAACACAATGCATACAAAAAGGCGCCCAAAGAACTTTCCCATAACAAACGCCCCAAACAAGTAAACCGCTAATTTATGCAAATATCCTTCAAGGACCTTCCAATACAGCCGTCTGCAAAGTTTGACAACAGTAAATCACATACTAGAGTCGTTTATTAGAACATGTTCTTGGCCCAGCTAGAACTTGGCTGTAAAATGTTGTAGTTTGTTTTATCCATAAAATACTTTATTTACATTTGACGACAAAAATGCAGAAGGCAAAATTCGTCCTTTCCCTTAAATGGCTCGCAATAAACTCTTATTGAATTTAATGCCGAAATTCCCCTGGCAATTTTTTGTAACATTCCAAATATGTGCGCTTAATTTAAAGTGACTGATTTCTTTCTGTTGTTGTTTTATTGAAGTACCCTTAAGCTACGCAAAGCAATAGCTGCATGCATTTTTAATAAAACATTTCCTGTCAAATTTCATTTACCTTGAACAACACTCATGCGTTCATATTCAACAAGGAATACAACTCAAAGAATACTCATTCAATCATTTGAATCAATAATGCATTTTTCATTGCTTTGAGTATTTAGCTACTTTCTAGAGAAACCAAATGAATAGTTTATGTTAAGGATAAACATGTGTAAGTAAAGGGATTATGTTATTAAATGCATAAATGCTCCCGTTCTACTCCCGACTAGCGGATACCCTGAACCCTCTTCTTCCAACATCAAATGCATATATATATTCTATTTTAGAAGCTATATGTCAAGTTTGCTGACTCCTGCTCTTATTATTTATCAAAATTGCCCAAAAAACAGGATATCGATATCGATTTGTATCGATTGCTTGAAAACGGAGTAAGTTATCGATTATCGGAAACAAACTCGATCTGCGCGGGAGCTAGGAGCATCTACATCTAAAATTTCAAGTCTCTAACTCTTATACGGACGGACGGACGGACAGCCAGACGGTCATGGTTAGATCGACTCGGCTATTGATGCTGATCAAGAATATATATACTTTATGGGGTCGGAGATGCTTCCTTCTGCCTGTTACATACATTTGGATTTTGCACAAATAGAATATACCCTTATACCCATTTTTAATGGGTTCAGGGTATAATAAATATTTTTTCTGACATTTTTTGTTTATTTATTTTTTTTTTAATTAGGCGTGCACTCTAATGAAATTGAACTAAATCAAATTGGCCCAATGTATTTGGGATTGAGATGAAAGTATTTTAATTAAAGTTTAGTTAATTTCAGCTCAAAATCAAAAAGAGACTAAGTTTCAACCTGCTTTGCAAAGTTCTCTTTTTCTCTGCAACTATTTTTCAAAAGCAATTTGCAGGATTTTTTTATGCTCGTGTACTTGTTGATTATGTTAATTAATGCGGAAAATCTGATAATGCAGAGATTACGTGTAGTTTTTCAATTAAAGGCACTTTTAATTATATCACTTTTAATAAACTAGTTGATTAGTGCAACAGATAAAATCGAATCTAAACAAATTAAAAATGAGTTTGTTTTAAAGAGAATTTGCCGCGCTGACACGTAAGGTCAGAATTAAGCCAGTTAGCAACTATTTTAGCTGCGCTTTATTAACGTTAATTACGGCTGCTTAACTTTAAGAACTTTATACACCAAAAGCCAAAGCCACAATTTTCCGAGTTTGGGCAAAACAAACTTCAAGTTTAATTTTTGTAAGTTAACCTGGGACAACATTTATTTACCTCCTCATCTCTGTGTGTGTGTGTGTGTGTGTGCGCCTAATTGTATGCTTTAATTTATGTTGAAAGTTTTACAAATTTCTCATTTTATGCGCCGCTGAGCGACGCCGCGTGCAACACTTTCGCGTTATTAGAAAATTCCAGCAGGTGAGAGATTTATGCCACAGCCATTAGGCGCTGCCAATGGCACGCACACTCCTCTATTTATAGGCAGTAGAGAACCCCGACAGAGAGACAGACAGACAGAGAGACAGACAGACAGACAGACAGACAGACAGATAGATAGATAGACAGAGTTAAAGAAATCTTGAGACTCACCTTTAAGAATCGCTGGGCATTTGTTGTGCATGGAACGCCGGAAGAGGCTGAAAAGGCAATTGTTTTTGTTGTTTTTAGCATATGTTTATAGTTGTTGTAATTGTTTTTATGGTTTATTTAAGCGCATTTGCAATTAGGCCTTTTCGATTGCATAAACAAACTAACATGTTTTTACAACATTGAGAAAACCTCACTTCAAATGCGATTTTTCAACGCGTTTATTCATTTATTTTTCATTTATTTTCTTTTGTTTTATTAAAGAATTTCATTTTCATTCAATTAGTATTTATTTAGACTTGTTTTATGGCAGCTTTTATTTTATTTATTTATCTTTCTGAGAGTGGTTTTTTATTTTCGGCATGAAAGAACTTTTTTGAAGAGCAGACAATTTAAAGTCCAAAAGTTGCCATTGACAGTGACCCGGAAGAGAATACTGTCCGGCGTACTGAGTACTGAGCACTTGCAGTATATACACGGAAAGCTCTACTAACAACAAGACATCCAGGAATATTGAAAGGCCATTTGAAAGAGTATACGTGATGTTTATGTGATATTTAGGTATTTCTACGGAAGAGTACAACTTTTTTTTTGAGTGCAATCAAAATGGTCTGCTCAAGGCTGGCTTCACTGTACTTAATAATAAACATGTAGAAGTTTCATTTGCTTTTTCGAACTAGTTTTTTTTGTTTTCTTCTGTATTTGTTTGTTTTAGGATTTTAAAGATTTACGAGATTAGTTGACGTGCTTGCAAGATCTTTGCTCGGTTGTTCCGTGTGTTCTTAACCTTGTATTTATGGCTTTTGCAGAGCTAACGGTTAAACAGGCCATGTGACTGGCAAGCTATTTTTTTTTTTTTTGTTTTTGTTTTGGCTCTAAACAAAACACTCACTAAAATAGTTTATTTACGTTTGTATGTTTTTTGATCATAAAAAGAAAAAAAAAAAACATTTGTTTTTATGTTAGCCAACACTAAAATTTAACCGCAGTGTTAATTTGCCAAAATTAAAGCGTTTTTTTTATTCTAATCACTGCTTGTGGTCATAAATTACAATTTTCCAAATACACAATCAAAATAATTCCGCAATTTAATTATTTAAAAACGGTAAATAATAACAAAAATACATTGCAATGCCCCCGTTGCCCCCGCAACCGTTCCTATTGCCGCACTGCATTGATTTCTAAATAATCAAACCGTTACGTGAGCGAGCAAGAATATCAAATAAAGAGAGCGCGTGGGTGAACGAACAGAACGCCACAGTTCTAGAGTGCGAGAGAATGAGATGGAATTGCAATGACAGATCAAACAAATTGAAAGGCACGCGCAAAGTTCATGGAGCGAAAGAGAGCAAGAGCGCCTGAGGGCAAAATAACAAAAACAATACTGAGATCGCCGCCACACTGACAGATGCTGTTGCTGTCGCTGTCGCTGCCGCTGCCGCTGCGTAGCGGAGCAGGGTGGGCAGCGCGTCGCTGAGATAAAAAGACAAGGTAGCAATTTATAAATGTAAACCAAACAAATACACAAACACAAAATGGGCTGTGCGTGTGTGTAGTTGCTAAAGAAATTATCCATAAACCAAATATATATTGAATATTTTGCAATAACAAGCAACTGTATATATGCATACATATGCATATTATTAGCATATTTCAATTGTTGTCAAGTTCACGCAAATCACATGGCAGCAGCGAGCAGCGACGCCAAAATGCACCAGGAATTGTTTATGCCTCTTTCACTGCGAATCGTGTTAATTATTACGTCGAGTTTTTGCATGCTCTGCATAATAACTGGCATACTGCGTACTTTGGTTAACTTTATATATTTTTGACGCTGCATACACTTCAATTTAACACAAGTTACAAGCACTACACGAGAATTAACACAACGTTGGCAATACGTGTTCAATTGATTTGAAATATAATTTATTTTCTGCGCAACGAGCGCTAATATAAACCGAACACGTTGGGACCGCAAACACAAATAAGCACAACAAATGCGACGCTAATGTTCTGGGCGCCAACGTTTTGTCGTTGCGTGTTCTTCTTTCTCGCTTTTGCGTTGCGTTTGCTTTTGCGCTGCCGAGCGAGCGCACAGCTGTTGATCGAAACTGGGGTAGCAGCCAGTGTTGCCACATCAATTCGGAATGCAACAAAATAAAAAACGTTGCTTTTTGAAATGTACTCAACGAACATTTTTATTGCGTACACTTAATTGACAATTGTCCTGCAGAACGTTTAATAATTCAATGTTTTTAATTTACCTAACACACGCTGTTTGCCGACCTTCGCATAGCACAACTTTATGTGTACGTTTAATTACTGGCACAACTTTTGAACACGCACACGTTGTGATTTACTTTAAAACTAGACCACAGGAGGCAGCAGCAACAACAAAGAGGCACACTTGAGCAACGGAGGCGTCCTGAGCACGTCTGCACACTGTCACAGTCCGAACGCGACTGAGTCCAACAATTCGGTAAACTGCCTTTTATATATGTATGTATACATATACACGCAAGCATAGCCGTCGGTTTCGAAAGGGGCTTAGGAAGCGGGCAGTGCGCAGGCGCAAAGCGGAATCGGTGTCAGCTGAATGCTGCAGGATGAGAGCGCGCCGTGCCGTGCAACAGCTTTCGGTTTCGCAACTCCGGGCTAAACTTCGCAGTGGAAAGCAGTACCTCTCCCCCCACGCCCCCCTCCGCCAGCACGCTGCACGTGGCCCACGCAAATGTAGGTAGCTCGGCACCGCGCAAAAGGTCAGCACAAAGGCACGTGCCGCCATTGTGCCCTGACCTATCCAAGCATAAAAACGTTGCGTCCTGACATTAGACACAATTTAAAGCTAAATATTGTATACAGTGATAACTACTAATGAGCAGCTGCCTTGGCCGGCACAAGAATCCAAGGTCAACGTTTTGAGTTCGAATCCATTAACAACAGAATCATAAGCGAAAAATCTGACATGTAACAATCCAATTCAATCCAATCTTTATTCCGAGTCAACTCAATTCATTGCGCAGTCGGCGCTCCCGTTTCCATTCTCGCACCTTCTCCCGCCGCATGTCGTTGCGAGTGTGTCGCTGTTGCGGCGGCAAGGGATTCCGATTGCGATGCTTGGTGGCATTTGTGTCGAAGGCTCCGAAATGTGTGACACGCGCCGGGGACTGCTCAATGCCCAGGCCGGTGCGCTGTTTGCGCAACACGGTCTTCACCGGATAGAGGCGTCCGCTTTGGCTCGGTCCCAGGCCGTGCTCACGGTCCCAGCCCTGTTTAACCATCAGCTGTAGGCCACGATTTCGTGCCGGGATGTTGAACTTTTGTAATCTGTGGGCGGGCAGCGATTTCATGTTGAACCGATGCACCGTCGAGGTCTGATGGGCGCGCCAACTGGACTCGCTGTAATCCCTTTGGCATACCCCACAATAGAAGGGTGCAGCAGCTGTGTCGCTGGGCCCCTCTTCCAGCTGGGCTGCGGCCGCATTGGAGCTGCTTTCCCGCTGCAGCAGCTGCACAATTCCCGTGTGGCCTTTCTTGCTGGCCAGTCGCAGGGCCGTGTTGCCGCTTTTGTCTGCGACATCCGCATCGGCGCCCAGCTGCAGCAGCCAGGCTACTGCATCTGCCGCGCCCTCGCAGGCAGCCATCATCAGCGCCGTCCAGCCATACGAATCGCAGGCATTTAGCTGCTGCTCCTCGGCAATGCACATCTGGGCCAGCTGCTCCACATTGTTGCTTGTGGCCAGGCGAAAGAATCTGTTTCTGTCATAGGGCAGCGCTTGTGGCTGTTCTTTGGCTTGTCTGGACGTGTCAGTATTTGTGGGTTTGCTGGTGACTTTTGCTGTTGTGGGCGTATCCAGAATTTCCCTGTAGAACTGCTGCACTTCAGCGCCGCTTCCGCCATCGATTGTTTGTTTCGCCACCTTTGCCTTGCCGCGCTCCTGCTCGGCAGCCCCTGCGCGCACAAAGCGTTTCAGTGGCACATGCAATGTTGTCAGAGCTCGCCAATTGGGATGCAGCTCCTGGCCCGAGGAATCCATGCGAACGCATGTAAATAAACAATTTTATAGCAGTGTTGCCAAGTGCTGTGCAGCTAAGTTTGCTATTTTCTTTTGTAACTGTGTGTGAACACACTTTTGTTTACGTTTTGCAAGCGCCTATCGATATAGCAGATATCTATCTATCGATATATCGATATATCAGTATATGTTACATACTCGATAGCACGCACCTGAATAAATAATCGACGACCTCCACTTATCAAACGCCTATCGCTATTTCTCAGCCTAACGCCAGCCAAGCGCGGAAATGTCAATTTCGCAAATTCGTTTAAATAGCCAACAATAAAACGGGCTGCATATTTGCATGAAATCCAATCAAACGGACAATTAAATGTTACGAATGGCAATTAATTAAGCACTGTTGTGTCAGCAGCAAGGAAGAGAAGAGCATTCGAAAAGTGCGCAGTAAAAATCAATAACTGTAAGTGGCACAGAGAACACGCACACACATGTAAAACGCGCAGCCTGTGAGCAACAAGCACCCCCACACACACGCACACACACACACACACAGGCACACACAATGTCCGACGAAGAAGAAGAATCCTTGTCCGAGGGCTTTTCCGCCAGCGAGGAGGATGAATGGAAACCGGGCAAAGATGCACGCGGCGGCGAATCCTCCGATGACGATGACAGCGAATTTGAGGAGACACTCGGCGGTGCGGCAGCTGCAGCCAGCGCCAGTGGCCGCTCCTCGGCGTGCGCAGCCAAAAAGAGGCAAGCAATCAATCACTTTTAACTCAAAATGAAACAAAACAAGTAATCTATCATCCATATCATAGGGAACAAAAGCCGCCCAGCGGCATTAAGGGCGCCTCTGTGAAGAAACGCAAGCCGAGCGGCCAATCGCTGCGCTCCAAGCTCTACAACAAATATCGTCCGCCGCCCAAAACATTTCCCACATCGCCCACACAGAACTCGCCGACGGCATCGGGTTCTGCCAGCCGCTTGACGGCCTCAAAAAACGCCAAAACGCCCAATGAAAGCAACCAAGCTGACTCCAGCAGCGAATCCAGTGTCGAGGATTATCTGGTCAATCCCGCTGATATTGATCTGCGCTCCAGTTTCTTTACGGCCAGTAAAGAAAAATCGCCAGCGCCGCAATTCGATTGCAATGCGGGCATCACAAATCTATCCGATTCTGGCTCCGGCTCCGAGGATAACAACGACAGCAGCTTTGAGGATAATAATGCCGGCAAAGCCTTCGATTTTCGTGACCTGCTCGAGAATGCCAATAGCCTGGAGCGCACCCGGGCCGCGCTGCTCACCAAGCGCAATGCCACGGCCACGCCCCCACCGCTACCAGGCAGCCAGGGCAACGCTGCAGCCATGGATGTCAACGCACTGCTTGCATTGGGCGAGAACCAAAACTACGCTAACGAGCCGGACAAACAACGCGAACGTCGACGTTCCTTAGCTGGGGCAGCTGCTGGCGGCGCCGGAGGAGCACAGCCGCCGCCATTGGATGCACCGTCGCGTCTCAGCAAAACCAAGTCGACGCGCATTAAGCGGCACACGAAAACGCGTCCTGCGTCCACTGTGCTAGCTGCTGGCGGCGACTCCGATGACTCTGACTTTGAGGAAGTTGCAGGTAGGAAACGCAAGTAGAAAAAACCAAAACAAGAATATAATGTTGATTGTAGTTGTTGATAAAGCGGTAGCAGGGCTTAATATCAAAAGTTGGTTGTGGTGTCTTGTTTGTTGATCTTAGCTAGCAAAAATTCCAGAGAAACTCGTATCTGATAACAAAATAAAAGATAAAAGCTTCCATAATGGCTCCGTATGAGACTGCGTAGTTATTTGTTTAACGAAAATATATACATACATAGCAGAAGCAGAGCTACAATTATATTACAACTGCTCTCTAGAACTAAACTAACACCCAACTGTATATTACTGTTGAGCCCAGTTCAAATAGTCTGCATGCAAAAATAGATGAATTTCAAAAAGATTATTCCATAGAAACTCTTAACAATTTATATAATACTTGTGCAAACTATTTGAAACTGGGACTTGTAGTCTCTTAGACTGAAATAATATACAGAGCATAGAAACCACATTAGAAAGCTTTATTTAACACGGCTTAAGCTATACTTTCCAACACTGCAACTGCAAATAACTATATTTACACGACAAGCTAACTACCCAACACTGGTAAAATTGCTCAGTTTCTCAGTTAAAAAACAAAAACAACAACATACTTCTCAATGTCTTTTGCAAATAGCACTAAATAAATAAAAAAAAAAAAAGAAGAAACCTAACACAAAATAGCTGTTTGAGTGTTGTTAAATGTTAAAAACTTTTCAAGAAATCTGCGTGTGTGTTGAAATGTTTGCACATTTTAAAGAACTTAAACCAAACTAAGTATATACACAAATCTTATTTGCAAAGCACATGAAATCGAAGTTTTATAAAACGTTTGAAACCGAAGCAAAATAGTTTCGAATATTTATACGGGCTGCATTTTATTTTCATTGTGTTTCATTTGCCAAAGAACAAGACTTAAGAAATTGAACATAAATGTTAAACACACTTTATACACTTACTTTATGGAAATTTTCAAGTGTTTCAAAATGCAAAGAAAAACGAACAATGAAAAACTAATATTAATAAAATTAAAAAAAAAAACTAGCTAACAAATTAGAACTGATGTTAAACGAATTTACTTTAGCAAAATTGTATTCATTTCACAAAATACAAGCGAAATATTTAGTATGTATAGTAAATAAATAATGCAAAGAAAATGCATAATTTAGCGCAATTTAGTGAATGTTAACTGTATTTAATTCAATAATTGAAAATTTAAAATGCACATCAAATGAAATAAATAAATGCAAAGCGTTTCAAAATGAAATAAAACTTTAAATCGATACAAAACCGACAATTTGTAGCTGCTTTTATTGCCCGTAGACATACTTAAGCAACAGACTGTAACTGAAGAAGCCCCCAACCTGACCGAACCACTTCCCTTTTGCAGACGCTCAGCTGAGCAGCGACGACCAGGAGAAGGATGCCGCCGCCACGCCCAATGTCTCTGGTGATCTGGAGATTCATGTGGGCCTGCCAACGCGCACTCTGACCAAGGAGCAGAAAACCCAGCATGAACTGGAGCTGGCGCTGAAGCGTCGCATGAATCGCGACATCAAGGACCGCCAGCTGTTGATGCACAAGGTCAGCCTGTTGTGCCTCATAGCGCGCAGCCTAAAGTACAATCGCCTGCTCGCGGATACCAGCCTGATGCAGGCCGCACTGAAGCTGCTGCCCAGCCGGAATGCCTATCCCACGGAAAAGGGCGTTGAGCTCAAGTATCTGCAATCCTTTGTCACCTGGTTCAAAACGGCCATCAAGCTGCTGAGTCAGGATCTGTATGCCGCCAAGGCAACGGCTGGCTCAAAGCGCGCCATTATCGAGGAGCTGCTGGCGCAGATTAAGCGCAAGGAGGCGCGCTGCAAACAGGACATGATCTTCATATTCATTATACTGGCGCGCGGCATGGGCATGAATTGTCGCTTGATTGTCAATCTACAGCCCATGGCGCTGCGGCCGCAGGCAAGCGATCTGATACCCATTAAACTGAAGCAGGAGGAGAAGAACAAAAGTGGAACTATTAAAAGCGAAGCTGACGAGGATGAGGAGGAACAATCGGACAGCAAAAGCAGCAAGACAAAGGCTCACAAAAGCAGCTCAAAGGCGGCCAGAACAACCGTCAAAGATTCCAGCAGCAAGAGCAGCCCTGCAGCCGCATTCGCAGCTAAAGCGGAATCGAAGCCCAGCTCCAGTGTCCCAGCAAAAGCAGCCAAAAAGCTAACTGAAGAGCACAAAAAAGACCCCAGCACCCAATCGACGACCAAGTCCAGCGCTAAGTCCAATTCCAAAACAGTTTCTACAACCAAAGCAGAAGCGAAGTCCAGTTCCAAGGAACTAAGTGAACGGCCCAAGTCCAGCGCCCACAGCAAAGCCAAAGCCAAAGCCGTCGAGAGCAGCTCGAAGCCGGAGGTTGAGGTCAAGCCAAGCGGCTCACAAGGCAGGGGGGATAGCAACCCGGCCAAGGACAAGCCGCAGATTGGGCGACTCAAACGCGCGCCCCAGTTGCCCGTTGCAGAAGCAACCAAGAAACCGAGGCTGGAGCAGCTGAAGCCTGAATTTACGCCCGTGGCGCGACGCACACGCAAAGCATCTGCAGATACGGAAAAGGCGGCATGCGAGGAAGTCTCGTATCCGGCAGCCAAGATAGGCTCACCTGTCGTACCTAAGCTGGTGTTGCCAAAAAATGCCATGCATAGCGATGCAGAGAACGCCAATCCTGGCCGGAATCAGCAGCGTGTCACACGCTCACGCAGCAAGTCGCCCAAGGTGCACATCTCGCCGGTGTTCCTAAAGGGCGACCAGAATGCGCCTGTGGCAGCCACAACGAAAAGTGCAGCGCCGCGTCGCAGTCAGGATGCAAAGGCCAAAATATCGCCCACGTTTTTGACCAAAGCAGAAGAACCGAAACGGGAGCTGCGAACGCGCCAGCAAAAGGCCAAAGCGCTGGCCATACCCCAGCTTGATGGCGGCGACGATAGCTTGCCCTTGCCCAAGAAGCGACCCAAGCTGGAGAAGTTGCAGAAATCGCAGAGCCAGGGCAGCGAATCCGCTTCCACTTCCGCGTCCGACTCCACGCCCAACAGGGCCATAAAGAAGGCGCCTGTGCTGCCCAAGGCAGTGCAGCAGCTGCGCAAGGATCGTCGCGTGCTCTCCACCGATGATGAAGGCGTCAAGGAGAAACGCAAAACAACTGCCTCCGATATGTGGGTGGAGGTATGGTCCGAGGTGGAGGAGCAGTGGATATGCATAGATCTGTTTAAGGGCAAGATTCACGATGTGGATTCAATCCGGGTAAGTAAACGCCTGGTTTGAGCGGTTCCCAATCCTAAACAGCTTGCGCTTGCAGAGAAATGCCTCCTCCAATCTGGCCTATGTTTTCGCATTCCAAGACGATCTCAGTCTTAAGGATGTGACGGCCCGATACTGTCCCAGCTGGACGACCACGGTGCGGAAGTCGCGCGTGGAGAAGGCTTGGTTGGATGAGACACTGGCGCCCTATTTGGGCAGGCGGACCAAGCGCGACATACGCGAGGATGAGCAGCTGCGTCGCATACACTCTGACAAGCCGCTGCCGAAGTCCATATCCGAGTTCAAGGATCATCCGCTGTACGTGCTGGAGCGTCATCTGCTCAAATTCCAGGGCATCTATCCGGCAGATGCGCCCACACTGGGTTTTATACGTGGCGAGCCTGTCTACTCGCGCGACTGCGTCCATCTGATGCACTCCCGCGATATTTGGCTAAAAAGCGCGCGTGTCGTGAAGCTGGGCGAGCAGCCCTACAAGATTGTCAAGGCGCGGCCCAAGTGGGATAAGGTAAGCAAATCTTTACGCAAGTGAAACTATTCCGACTGAAAAATACGTGTATTACATGTATTACTTCTTACAGCTCACGCGCACTGTCATCAAGGATCAGCCGCTGGAGATCTTTGGCTATTGGCAAACGCAGGAGTACGAGCCGCCCACCGCCGAGAACGGGCTGGTGCCGCGCAACGCGTACGGCAATGTGGAGCTCTTCAAGGCCTGCATGCTGCCCAAGAAAACAGTCCATCTCAGACGTAAGTGTGCCACTCACAGCCCAAGTCATATATCATCTAACGCCTCGTCCCAACAGTGCCAGGCCTGATGCGCGTCTGCAAAAAGCTGAACATCGATTGCGCCAATGCTGTGATTGGTTTCGATTTCCATCAGGGCGCCTGTCATCCCATGTACGATGGCTTTGTCGTTTGTGAGGAGTTTGGCGAGCTGGTCACCGCCGCCTGGGAGGAGGATCAGCAGGAGCAGGCGCGCAAGGAGCAGGAGAAATACGAAGCGCGCGTCTACGGCAACTGGAAAAAGCTCATCAAGGGCCTGCTCATACGCGAGCGTCTCAAGCGAAAATATAATTTCTAAATTGAATTCATTTTCAAATTTGTTTTTTTGTTTTTTTGCTCTGTTTAACGTTCAAATTGAATTGCGTTTTATAAATATTTTTGTACGAATTAATTGCCTCAATGTTTCAATAAATTTTCACAATTTGTAATATCCTAAGATATACACGAAGGGAATATGTCTATGTCTTCGGCTTTCAATTATCTGCAAACTTTTGGAAAAGGTATATCATATAGCACATATGAAAAACATTTTCTTAGATCGAATATGAACCTTATAGAGGAATACACAAGAACAACTTTATAAGGCTTAGATCGTGCCTGAAATAGGTTTCTCTTGGTTGTGGAATGCATTTATTTAGCGATTTTTAAAAGTTTCATTTCTCGTTAACTTTACAAAGGACATTAGGAGGGAGTCTAACCGAAAAAAAACAAACAAACAAATGAACGGGACTTTCAAAAGTTTTGCTTAGTCACAAGTATTAAGTACGTAGTTTAGTTTAAAATTGTAAGCGCATATAGTTTAAGTGTGGAATGTAACTTAAGAAAATGTAATCAACAAATTAAAAAACAAACTTTTTGGCCTGTTCGATTTGGCAGCTAATAAATAAATAAACTAAAGGGAAAACTTTGGTTTCTGACGAAATGTCAATTCTTGGTGCGCATTTTGAGCAACTTTCTCAATGAAAATCTCAGCTATAACTATATTTAAACAGTTAGACGCTTAACAAGATTGATTCTTAGGCTTTCTTAGGCTATAAATATATATCTTTATATATATATTTGGGGCTGACCAATCCCAAAGGAAATCTCAGTCGTTATATGTCCAACAATCTCAAGCTGTGTCCCCGCTCAGTTCTCATTCCGTCCGAATTAGTCTAAATTTGTGGTTTCTGTGCTTTTCTGTGTTTCTGCCTTTGCTCCGGGGACCAAAGCTGCTGGCTGCTTGCGCTGCGCCTGCAGATACTCGAAGTACATGCGCCTGGCCTGATTCAGCACCCGGGTAACATCATGCTTGCGCACCATCTTGTCAAAGTGCATGGCGATCTCGTTGTAGTCCATGGCCGACTTGATGATTGTGTTGCGATGCTGCAGCAACAGGGTCAGGCATAGAAACATAAGGAACGCATTGCCACCCCCAAATTCAGCTGGCGGCGGCAGTGCAGCAGCTGTGCTATTGATCCCGTTTATCGGACTGGAACTGGTGCGGTGTGGCGAGCGTGTGTAGGCGCTCTCATCATCCGCATTCGTTGCAATCTCCACAAGCGTCGGCGCCTCCACGCGATTCGGTTCCGTTGAAATTGGCATGATCACCTCCGGCAGGCTGCTGCTGTTGCGCATGGCACCACCAACTCCACCTCCACCGTCCAGCAACTGGCTCTCATCTATAAAGGGATTCAGCGTGTGCGTCTCCGTCGGCTGAACGCTGTTGCTCTTGGCGGCCGCCAGACGTTGCCGTCGACGCATATGCAGTTCGCTGACATCGGGACAGGTGATGATCTCATTCTCCTTCAGATCCTCCACCAGGTCCAGCGTATCCTTGTCCAGTTTTTCGTATTCAATGTCAGCGGGTATTTGCTTTTCCGTAAATGGCAGCCCAAATACCTGACGATCCAGATTCTCCGCCTCTAGGCGTAGCTCGCGCGTGATGGCGTTTGTCATGGGATAGTACTCCTGATCGGGATCCTGATCGGGCGTTGTCTCCTCGGGCTGCTGCTGATGCTGCTGCGGCTGCGACTGCACCGGCGACACTGCATTGAGATCCATTTGCAGACTATAGCTGCTCAGTTCCTGCGCCTGCTGTATGGCTGTGGCCGCTGTCGAGGCACTCCAGCTAGTCTCTGGTATGGACGAGGAGTCGGACTCATCCAGCGAGCTGCCCAGCGGTCCGCCCTTGGTCAGCTGCACCACCGGCTTGCTGACTTGTGGCGGCGTCTGCTGTTGCTGTTCCTTTTGCGGCTTCTCGCTGATCTGCAGCTGATTGGCCAGGCGATCCGAGATGCGATTCTTGTTGATGGCTGCAAAGTTGAGAAATTCATTAAAGTTCTTGACCAGCTTGGGCGGCGTCTTGTGCTCGGCATCGTCGCCGCCATCGAACGAGATGCTGGCCATGCGACTGCTGGCCGCAATTTTCTCCTTGAGATCCTTGAAATGACCGCCGCTGCTGCTGCTGACGCGTTTGACGCTCTCGCTGACCGAGCTGGCATTGGAGGCCAATTGCTTGGCAATGCTATTGCTTACATTGAGAATGTTCTTCGCCGGCAGCTTGGCCAGGCCCTGCAGCTGCTCCCGCTCCTTCTCCTCGCCCAGATTGGAAGACGATGTTGAAGACAGAAATACCCTGGCGGGCGTGGCGACATTATTATTATTGTTGTTGTTGCTTGGCTGCTGTTGTGCATCCTCCTTGAACGGATTCGTTTCATGGAATTGTGGCGGCGAGGCTGATATCTGTTCCTTCCGATCGAAGACATCGTCATCGGTATCCTCGCTGGCGGACAGCTCCAGCACCGATTTGGCATTATGCTCCGCAATGCCGCCCTCAATGAGCGCCAACATCTTGGACTCGTCCAGACTTTGGTGCGCCTTGGCCGACGCCCTGCGCTGACGACGCGCCGCATGACGCGATATATTTTCGTCCAGACTCTGATTCAAACGCTTCGAGTTATCCAGCGCATGATTGCTGGCGGCGCCCAGCGACGAGCTCAGCGAGCTAAGCGACGCCGAGGAGCTCTGTCTGCGCAGCGCGCACACCTTGGTGTAGGGATTCTCGCGCGGCTTGGTCAGCAGATAGGAAGGACTCGTCGGCGTGGCGCTGTACGATGTGGAAAATGTGCTGGCACTGTTCGGCGCCGATGCCTCCGTTATGGGCACAAATTCCTGATATTAGAGAAGATTTCTGATTACAATTGCCAGAAGAATGGATCGATCCTATTGACAAACAGAGCTAGCTGGTCATGACATATCTTTCACAAAATAAATATTAAGAAATTTTCAACACCTACAACAAATTTAAATTTTAAATATTTTCGATTTTAAAAATAGTCCGCTGCGCGTTTTATCCTCAGCACAAAAGTTCATTGAGAGGATGCGAATTGCAACTTTTTGTCAGGTATGTGTAGAAATTACCCGGCCTTGTCCGTGAACATATTTATACACTTCTATGCTTTGCATGTTATTCACATTTAAGCAGGAAAATCTAGTTTCTAGCCTTGAAAAAGTTCGTGAATATTATGTTTAAATATAAAACCACAAAAAAAAAAACAACTAAAAAATATATAAATACATGCTTTACAAAGCTAATTGTGGTCCGATTCCTAAGAAATATAACTAATAAGCAGAAATTACGCGGCTTTGCCCGTGAACATATAATTCTCTAAGCCCCATCTCATTTTACAGTTTAAGTAAATATCTACCTTTCGAACTCTAATTAGCTGGAGTGTAAAAACGCACCTTTTCGTAGAGAGACAGCTCCTTGGAGCTATTATTGTCATAGCACAGTGAACTCCACTGAACCTCCAGCATGCGCAGCGCATCCTCAAAGGGAAATTCGCGTTTCAGCTCGAGCAGCAGCCAGCGATAGCAGAAGAGCAGATCGTCCGCCTGCTGCGACTTGAGATATTCCCAAAATTCGGGATCATAGAAGCTCAGAGCCTCCGTGAGATGGGCGAATTTCTGAGTCATGGCAATGCCGTCGAGCATGAAATTGCCGCGCACACGTGCCATAATCGCACAGAAGCATATGTAGGCCTGCGCCTCGTCGTTCATGGTGACGAGCAGCGGTGAGGCAATGTCGGACATGCCCTGGCAATAGCTGACCACCGGGTGATTCAGAGCGTATGTGGTCAGTATGTTGAAGAGCGAGGCAATGTTCTGGTTGTCATCGCTGCCCGCATAAAACGGATGCAGTCGATCCGTGCGCAGCACATCCTTTTTCACCATGCTGGTGACATAGGCCAGCTCGCCGGCAGCACAGCCGCGCTGCACAGCCGCCTTCCAGGTGTCGCGCAGCTTATAGTATTGCTCGGATTTGCGGCGCATAAACTCCATGCGCTGATGCCCATCCAGGGCCAGGCCATGCAGTCCGCTGGGATACACATTCAGCAGATGCTTCCAGACGACGCGACGTAAACTGGGCTCAATGCCGCCCAGAAAGATCACCTTGCGCAGCTCATCGCGGCGCTGGATTTGCCCCAACGCATCCAGGAACAGACGAAATTCGCCATCGCACATTGGCGGACGCGGCGGCAGATTGGCCATGTGCTCGTCCGACAAATTGAAGGCCTTCTGCACAATGGAGAACGTTTTCTCCATTTGATTCATGATCAGACCCGGCAATTTCGTCTGCATGTGCTGCACATATTTCTGGGAGACGCCCAGCGACTGCAGCGGCGATACACTGGCCGAAAATGTGGCCGTGCTGCTGATGCTTCCCGATCTGCTGGTGGCTGTGGAATCCGTTTCGCATTCACGCACCAAAGTGAAGGGTTTGACGTCGATCTGTAGCATTAGGCACGGCTCCGAGGCGGTCTGTATGGATATATTGTGTATGCGTAGGAATGCAGCGTCCAGATCCCAGTCGGAGAGCACGGCCAAATAGATTTCATTGCCAGCTGGATCGAAGGCTTTGTATTTGATTGAAAAATCGGATTTGATGTCAAAAGCCTTGGCTAGCAGCGAGTAGAGCACCTCCATTGTGGTTATTTGCGGATCCACAGAGAATTTGCGCCATTCTGGCGGTCGGGCTGCCTCGCATTTCTATGCGAGTGTGCGTGTGCGTGTGAGCGGGGGGAAGAGAAAGTGCAGAGGGGGGGAGGGCTGGGTGAAAATTGTTGTGTTTGCTTGTGTCTGGTCCAAAAACATACCTTGACCTTAACGCGCACCGCCTCTCTGGGATATATGCCAGCCATGATGTTTTATTGTGTGTGCACTTTGTGACTAACTTAATTCCATTATTTGTTTGCGTGTTTGTTATTATTAATTAAAATGATTACCATTTGAGCAAGCGACAAATGCTCTTTGTTGTTACGCCATCTATGGGCAGCAGTGCTGCTAAGCAACATTTGCCAACACTAAATACTGTGTTGCCACACCGATAAGTGCCAGTGTGTACACACCAAGAGTGATGTCTCTGTGTGTGTGGCTGTGGCAACACTGTAAAAACAAGAAAAACATTCAGCGCATACAAATATGAGAAGATTAGTGCAAAATTTGTTGTTGTTATAGTTTATTAACATTTAGTAGTTTTTTGTTTTTTAAGCAAATGCATTGTATGCACAATTCGAACGCGACGTGTTAACGCTTAATGGTGTAAAGCCCAGCCAAGGCGCGCGTCGAACGTAGAGCAGCGTAATCTTCACCAACACTTGGTTCTCGTCGTCTAGAATTTTGGGTGTGTATGCGTGTCTGTGTGTGTCAGTGTGTGTGTGTGTGCGAGACTCGGGCGTGTATGTGACGTGTTCGGCGAGCAAATACACGCTCAGCCCCAGCCAAGGCACAAGGCAACAGCGTTTTGGACTGCCCAGGATCATCAGGAGCACGGGTCGTGCCAGGCCGGCTATGCAGCTGGCTTTGCATGGCCAGCGTACTGTGCTCAATTGGCTGGCCCATTCAGATAATTTTTGTTTAATTTATGATCATTCGTTTATGTGTGCGCTGTATGCGTATGCCCAATTGTACTTGAGTTGTTTGTACAAGTATGCATGTGTGTGTGTGTGTGTGGCAGCGATAAATTCTCTCTGAACTTAACATTGTTGTAGTCGCTTTTATTATTGTTGTTGTTGTTGTTGTGCACACACCACAATGTAAGTTGAATTATTATGCAAAATAATGCTCTTAACTTCCGTTGACGCATTATGCTGTATGTGTGTGTATGCTGTACGTGTGTATGCATGTGTGTGTGTGTGTGTGCGCGCCTTGTAGCGGCATGCTTATATCACACACAACACAAAATTGATACGATAACTTGCCCTGGGTCTGTGGCAGCTATAGCTATATAGCAACTTCTGTAAAGCTCAATATATATCTAGATGGATGCATATATATACACATATAGTAATATGAATTTTGTTTGGTTTCAGTTTGGCCAGCGTTTAATGGATGACACATCATCATGGGAAAGCTATTATCAAAAATTTTCGGCAACAAAGAAATGCGAATTCTTATGCTCGGCTTGGACGCTGCTGGCAAAACAAGTGAGTGCGCAATGCTAATCTAAATCAATTGTTATTAATATTGAATTTTTATATATTCTGAAACGTTTGCGCAGCGATCCTCTATAAACTGAAACTGGGTCAATCGGTTACAACGATACCCACGGTGGGTTTTAATGTGGAAACTGTGACGTACAAGAATGTCAAGTTCAATGTCTGGGATGTTGGCGGGCAGGACAAAATTCGACCGCTTTGGCGGCATTACTATACAGGCAAGCATTCAACGGGATTCCGCAAAACATTCATATTAACTTGTATCCTCCCTTAAAATTTGACTCGGAACAGGCACACAGGGTCTGATATTCGTTGTGGACTGTGCTGATCGAGATAGAATAGATGAGGCGCGCACTGAACTGCATAGGATAATTAATGATAGAGAGATGCGGGACGCCATTATACTGATATTTGCTAATAAACAGGATCTAGCTGATGGTAATTAAACTTACTTAACAAATTCAAATGAATTATTAACGATAGTTGTTAAATCTTGTTGCAGCAATGAAACCGCATGAAATCCAGGAAAAACTAGGTTTAACTAGAATAAGAGATCGCAATTGGTATGTCCAGCCATCATGTGCCACAAGCGGCGATGGCCTCTACGAGGGCCTAACGTGGTTAACGTCTAATCATAAATTATGAGAATCATAATAATCAGAATCAAACGTATTTCAATGTATGGCATGTATTATTCGAAGCGAAACAAAATTATTATATTTTTTATTTATACAAAAACAAAACAAGAGAAAACAGCAAGACGCATAGTGAAAAGCACCCGACAAAATCGAACAGAACAGAAATTAACTAAATTTGAAAACCACAAAATATATATATATAGAGAAAAGTCGATATATATATAATGATGATGATATATATATATATATATATAGACACACACATGCATGTATACAAAACTAATCAATCAATATTCTCACTAGTAAAAATAAAAACATAAAATAAAACAATGCAAAATGAGCATAATAAATAAATTAATTAAACTAAAGCACAGTCAAGAAAGAAATTAAACAACAAAATAATACAAAATCAGTATAAAAAAAAAAAACTGCAAAAAAAAATAGTTTTAAGTAAGTTTTTCTTGTAAATTATAATGATGAGCCACGTAAGCAATTAAGTTGAATGCTTGTTTATTGCAACTGTTATTTGACTTGAAAACGAGAAAGTCGTAAATAAATTTAAACTGTAAATAAAATATATTCAAATTAAAGCGCGCATATACAGCAAACGATAATTAAAACAAAACAATATGAAATTCCACTCCAAAACCAATTGCTATACACATAAAACATAGTCTTCAACAAAATATAAGTTATAGTAACTGTGCCTTCCTGAATTCTGTCTCAACTTTCAGAGTTTTTCCTTGACTTTTACTTGCAGCGGTTGCGGGAACTAACTACAATTTGAACGAAACAATTATCTCTATAAAATTGATACGTGTTCGGTTTGGTTTTCGTACTCATCTGTTTGCCGTTAGGATTATCCGCCGTGTTCTGTGCATTTTCCACCCCGCCAACTGAGCTGTCAATCAGATTGCAAACAGCTTGACTTCAGTGCGAGTGCTCGGACTTTATTCAATTGTTTATGTATGTAAATATGCCAAATCCATAGCCACAGTTTCTTATAAAACATAAACAATGGGAACTGTGGGGGGGGGGGGGGGGGGGGGGGGATAACTAAGCAGCGAATATTAATTGCTAAACGAGGCGTTTTCAATTGTTCTTTCGTTTCGATAAACTGGTTTTTGTGCTTCGCTTGAGGTAGATACATGAATTTACCTGAGAACGGGCACGTGTCATTGACTTCAATTTGTATTTGTTTACAAATTAAAGATACGCTGTTTTTGGCATCCAATAACTCATGCATACAATCTGCAGATACACCTTTGCACCTTGTATACCCCAACAGCGGATGCTCTAGAGAAAATCTTTCTCGTTTGTTTATTGTTTAGAACTATTGGAATACACAAGTTTTTACATTTATACAGTCGAACTAGACTGGTGAATTTGTAATTTATAATAAATCTATTTGCATTTTGGATTATGTTTCATAAAACTTTGAAAGAGAGAGAACATATTCAAATCAAGCTTGAGAAGTGGGAAATATAGGATTAATAGACACCTATCAAACCTTTAGAACTACACGGCATCTTAAAATAGAGATACAATAGGAAACTATTTTTTTAAGAACTTTTCGCAGAACTTTTCTCAGAAATCTGATCAAATCATGAAGAACACAAGTCTACAGAGTCTTCTTCTTATTTCTGAGTCTGAAATACAACTAATATTACGATAAATATCTGCAACAAAACCTAGGAAAGTTGAAGAGACAAACATCTTGTTAAGAATTTTCTTAAGCTATTGAAAAGCCACGAAAACGGATCAAAACAAACAAGAAACTTAAGTTTGGTTTTATTATCATTTCTATAAAAACTTGAGAAATATTTAGTTTAGACTTAAAAACCTTTTAGAGTACCAAAAAATGTGAAGTTTCTTGCAAAAGAGAAGCTTGTTTGTTTCCAGGTTTTGATGATATCTGAATAAATAAACAGTATGGTAGAAATATGCCGATGAAATTTACCTGGTTTTTTTTTTCATTTCCAGTTTAACAGAGTAAATAAATCTATAAAACTATGCCCAATAATAAAACCCAACCTTACTTCAGAAATGAAAGCTCGTTTGGCGAATTTTGATTGATTAAATAAAGTGCACTGCACTTGATAATAGAATGGAGGAAAACCCAAATAGGAAAATAACACACAGCTCTTATTCACACGCATAGAAAGTGCTTGTGTGTATCCGTGTATCCGGGCGGAGAAGAGATGTCGCACGTTCAAATGTCAAGAACCAACCCCTCTCGACAATGTTTGTCTCGCTCGCACTGCAGAGCATATCTTGCTATCTTGCTATCTCGCTCTTTGGCTAGCCTGTTGTTGTTGCTGCTGGCGGGCATTTTTGATGCACGGATATTACAGGATACCGAGCTCTCGCTCGCTCCTCCTACAGCAGCATGGGCGTGGCCAGCGCAGAGCAAAGCGCTTTGACTTTTGCGTTCGTTTCACTTTTGTCCTGGGCACAAACTTCACCTCCCACGCCCAAGAGAGAGCGAGAGAGAGTGAGAGAGAGAGAGAGAGCGCGCGCACAGCTGAGTGCTCGGGTGGGCCTGGGCTGAGGGTGTAGGAGCTGGGTAGGTGACTGTTGTGTTCCGACATCTCATTTGTTACAAAGTTAATGTTGGCGTATTAAGCGCAGCAAAAGCCTCAACAACAAAGGCGCCAAGGCTGGCAGCAAAAAAAATGAAAAAAATAAAGAGAAGGACACGCTAAGAGGATGTGGCCGGATGAACTTTTATCGATTATTGGATTTGCCAGCGTCTGTCTCTAAAGCATCAGCCAGCTTCTGAGCATTGAATACACACGCTGTTGCTTTGCCCATTCAAAGTAGAGTCAACGAGCCAGAAATAATGATGTCAAGCAATTAGGAAAATGAAATAGGCAAACCAAACACAGATGTGTATTTTTGTAATTCTAATATAAAAGGTATAGAATATGCATGCAAACTGTCAACAGCACTCGCAGCTAACGCAACATCCATATGCTAGCGTAGGATTCAAACCAGGATCCACCGTTAATACAGTTTATCTAGCGAGCTGTTATTTAAAAAAATATATCTAAAGTTTACACTATGAAATTCACGATGCAGGTTTCCTGCCTTATGGACATGCATGGCTTGAGCTCAGCTAGCGAGGTATTTCTTTACAAAATATATCTAAGACTATGTTTACGCCATGAAATTCACGATATAGGTTGGGGATTCGGTTGGGGATTCTAACCAGGACCCTCCTTTAATACAACTTATCTAGCGAAGTAAATATATCAAAAACGATGTTTACGCCATGAAATTCGCGATGTAGGTTTCCTGCCTTATGGATACCAATGAGTTGGGCATTCGAACCAGGACCCTCGTTTTGAACAGCTTTTCAAGCGAGGTATTCTTTAAAAAATATATCTAAAACTATGTTTGAGCCATGAAATTCAAAATGCAGCTATCCTGGCTGCACTTGAGCATATCATGTTATTAGTCTATCGGAGAACGACTTCAGAAGGATCAAGAAAGTTTCCAAAATATATTCTTGACTGTTAGCCAAATTGTTTTTAGTTTTTCCCATACTCTAGCTTTTATCTTCTACTGAATCCAACAAGATTCAATTTAAATTTTATGAAAATCCTAAACGCAGATGTCGATCCATTATTGTTTTGCCCATAAATCTGGGATACTGAGAAAGGAGAACAGGAAACGTAACGTAAACAGGCCGCAGCCGAGTTGCCAGCGTTCAATTCAATTACAGTTAACTGGCGAGGAGCAGCAGCAGCGTAAAGATGGGGATTGGGGGGGGGGGGGGGGGGGGGATGGGGGCAGCAAATTCGCAAGCACTAACATCATAGAAGGTATTACGAAACAAAAACAAAATGTCAAAACCCAAGACGATTATATGTGAGCGTAGAAGAAGCAGAGCACCCCGCGCAGCTGCGGTAGGCCAAGGATGGGGGGAGGGGGCCTGCTGCTCCAAGGCTGCCATTGCGCGTATATTTGCTGCTGCTGCTGCTGCTTCTTCTACTCTGCCAGTCATGATGGCGGCCAGGGTTGCGTGCGTGTGTGTGTGTGTGGCAGAGCAAGAGCGCAGAGAGCGCAGCCCGGGTGTTTATTGGAGATTGAGATTGCGGCTTGGCTTACCTACGCCGACGTCCGGCGTCGCCGCAGCATCAAGAAGGAACGAATCAAAGCAAGCCAACAAGCAAATGCGCCACCAGAGTTGCCACTAAAAGTCTTTTTGCCAGCAAACCACCCACCCCTACCCCTCCCACCTCGCATGCCAAGCAGAGTGGGCGGCTGTGTATGCGGTTATCCTGCCTTTCGCTGCTCGCTGCTGCTCGCTGCTGCTGCTGCTCGATGCTCGATGCTCTCTGCTCTTATTGCTGCTGCTGCTGGGTGGCATTGGTGTGGTGGTGTGCTTTTTGTTCTGCCACACACACACACACACACGCACACACATGGCCGACCTCTGCCCACTCACCGAGCACGGATTATATCTACAGCATTTCATGCTATACTTTTTTTTTTTCTTTTTTCCTATTTCGGGGTTGGCTGACTGGCTGGTTGGCTGGCTGGCTGGCTGGCAGGCAGGCTGGCTACAGTGGACACATCAGTGTTTAGCTTCTGTCATGGTTTTATGATAAATCTGAAATCGTACATCGAGACGTTAACATCATCATCGCCGTTGTCGCTGTCGCTGCCGTCGGACCAGCACGAGAGCCTGTGACCCGTTTGGCTTGTCCTAAATTCGCACTCACATTATACTCATTGCGGCAGTGCGCGTTGCCGTCGCTTGATTTTTGCGATATATATAATATAATAATATATAATTATAATTAAGAATAATGCGTGTAATATGCCTGGCCAAGCCAGCAAACATTTTCTAATAACATCAAACAAAACTTCAGCGAAATTCAAGTGCTAAGAAATATAGTTAAAAAAGTTTTAAAGTTTAAAGTTTAAAAAAAAATTTTAAAAAGTGTTTATTCAGTTCTTGTTTATAATTCGCATTCAGCTCTAGCTATGAATAAGGATGAAAATTTATCGGACACGCGTTCAGGATCGCAAGGTATATCATTTTGGACGAAATGTTGTGTGCTTTTCTGTGCTTGAGCTTAGATCAGTTTCAAAAAAATGTGATTAAATTTTAATCAATTTCAAGAGGCCCTCAACTGTGTAAAGTAGTGTTACAAGGATTTAATTAAAAGCTCCCGAATCCATCTTAGATAAGTTGTCAAAATCCGGCTTCAAAACTCAGTCAACTTTATGGATAAAGTATGGACCCTTGGCATTATGTAAATAAATCCCACACGCAGAACAGCTAGAGAGAAAATGACGCCAAGTTTTTTGTTGCAAGCGATCCAAGGATCACATATAAAAACAGATTAATGTGTGCATAATAGAGTGCGAGTTTTTATCCAAACAGATATTGAGGAATTACTCAAATCAGCCTTGTGCTTAAAGAAAATAAATTAAAGTTTGCATATCGGAAAATTTCACAAGGAAAAAGCTTTCTTGCAGCATTTGTGTACAAAAAATGCGAGCATGTAATTTTTTGGGAATTTAATAAAAAAAAAAACACATAAAAATTCCGAAACGCACGTCAACTAATTGTTTGTGTAAATGCACATAATTTATTTTTTTTTATCGTTTTACACTTTTCCTTTCCCTTTTAATGCTCCATGCACAAAAAAATGGTCAAAAGCAAGCGCAAATTAATTAGTCCCTTTTTTCAAAGCGACCCTCAACTAATTAAATCGCAATTGGTTTAAGCACGAGCACATAATCGAATGCATGAGATATTAAATATGTAGAATGAAAATGCGAAAACTATATTGAATCAAAGTCTGGCAGTTCAAAGGGAAAAGTTGCCGAAAAATCAACCCGCAAATTGACTCCACAATCGGAACGCACGAAGGCACAAAACCCAATTCAATTTAAGATAATCAAATAAATTGAATTAGATGCGAGTCAGGCTGCCAAAAATTTCAAAAATTCATAACACAAGCGAGGGGTGGGAGGGGGGCGGGGGCGAGCAGAACCTTTAACACTTTCCGCAGCCGTGGCTGTGGCTGGCAACAAGGATACGCTAAAGTGAATCTCAACGAGCTCATAAAAATTAACAATGAGTGCCGGAAAATGCAAGCATATGACGCTAATCCGTCTGGCATTAGACCGCAGTCGGAAGCAGTTGGCACAAAAGCCAAGCCAAGCCAAGCCCAAACTGAATCGAGGAACGCTCCAGCGCACGGGCAAGTGGCGAGTGTAACAAATGTGACCGGGGAGACTGGTGACTGGTCGCTGAGGGTTAAGTGCATCAAGGAATCAGCATCAGGCAACTATACAATCAAATTAGGGTGTGATGGCAAAACAATTGTTCCCACTTGCCCTGAGGCAAGGCGAGTCCTTCGTTTGCCCTAATGGCACCCTAATTGTATGTGTAAATATATTTTGCGGATTACAGGGCGTCAATGTCGTCGCGCCGGTATAAGATCTGTACCCTCCCACCACTGCTCCGGCTCTTGACAAATTACAATTTAATTTAAATGAACTACATAAGTGATTTTTTATGGCAAATCCTTTTTTTGTTCTTTTCGCAGAGCTGCACTGTTATACGCCGCCGCCGCCGCCGCCGCCGCAACACGAGCAGCAATCGGTGGCGCCTCCGGCGGCCAATACGCCAAGTCGCCTCCTAAGCTGGAATCACAGCGCGGCTGCGGCTGCTGCCGCCGCGGCAGCAGCTGTCGCCTCCAATCATCAGGCGGCTGTTGCCGCCGCCGCTGCCGCTGGCGCGGGCGGTCAATCATCGGGGGATCAATCAGGACTGCCGCGACTCAAGGGCCAGAATCTGGGCCTCATCTGTGTGGTGTGCGGCGACACCAGCTCCGGCAAACACTACGGCATACTGGCCTGCAATGGCTGTTCCGGCTTCTTCAAGCGCAGCGTTCGGCGCAAGCTCATCTATCGGTAGGTGGAAACTGGTAGGGCAAAGCCCGAGCTCGAGCTCCTGCATTAAATGTCGCTTGCCATTTAGCAAGTGGTTGGGTGGTGGGTTGTTGGGCTGGTGGGTTGTTGGGCTGGTGGGTTGTGTGCCGCATTCGGTGTCTGGCGGATTACGAAATGTTTCGAAATTTATTACAATTATTCAAATCTTTGGGATTTGAGCGTCAACTTTTGAATGCGTTGACTTTGCCAGCAAATCCCGGCGAGCATCATGTGCACACACCATTTTTTTTTCTATCAAAAAAACCGGCACAAAATGTAATTGAATTTAAAGTGCAGATTTAATTTTAGGTTCGACGTTTTTCACAGGGGGGCGTACTTGCCTCAACGTAGTAAAGCTCGTTTTCGACTATAGCTTAGTTATACTACTTCCTACTTATTTTATGGCACATTTCCGTCCATAATCGTTTTTATTTTATGACACTTGTTTCAGTTTCGCTTTCAATTATCATTTAATCGGCGCATAGTTGGGCCCATGCGACAGATAAATAAATTTGGCGACAAATTCCTTGCGAGTCAACATAAAATTATGAATTTGTGTTATGGATATTCCTTTAGCCTGTGCTCGGTAAATCACAAATGTCGAAATCTCTATATCCTTGCGGTCCCCTGAGATTGATATGGAGGGCTTAAGCGCAAAAACACTTGGCCAAATGTGACCGCCGCACCAGCACATCTCCCCTACCCCCCCTTCCGTCCAAAAAGAGACCCTTACGACAAACCTTCCCAACCACCGACAGCAGCTAAGCCCAGGCCAAATCGCAGCAGAGTACAAAAAAAAAATAAATAAAGGAGGAAGCAGCAGCAGAAGCTCTCAGCCAAATAGAGCAACAATTTGCGGGGGGGCAGGGGAGGGTTGAAGCAGGAGAAGTAGCAGAACCTGGACCCGGACCCGGACCGGGGCCAGGACTGGCGAACGAGTATATTTTTCTGCTACGTGACATGTTTTCTCGATAGTCAGCGAAGTCAATGTGCCGCCCGACAAGAATCTGAATTTTATATGAATGTGTATCTCTCTCTCTCTCTCTCTGCCTCTCGCTCTCTCTCTGGAGTCCACATTAGGACAATTTCAATTATAATCAATTGCCTTCAATCAAAACTTTTGGATGTACGAGTCGACTTTGTGTGGGAAATCAATAGAAATTGGTTAAGGGGACATGTTTGATAGGAAAAAGAGTCGCACTTCGGTGCCTTATCAGAAGGAGAAACTAAGAAAGATAAAGTTAATCTCTATGTTATATATAAAACTGTTTTCCTGACTGAATGAATGACCGACAGATTGATTGACTGATAGACTGGCTGATTGATGATCAACTACTGCTGAAAAGGCTGTAATTTTAACAGTACTTACCTTATGGAATGAAGGTGCACGTTAAGACGTGGTTTCGGAATATTCCGCTTGCAAGTCTGGAAAAAACGTGAAAAACGTTTAGATGAAACTTTTTTGATGAGATCTTTAAAAGAATTTATTTTACACATGCCGCGGACAAAACCGTGATATTACCGTTAGTATCCTATATAGATATACGTGAAAATTTCCTACCCCTGTTTCTCGGTCAAATCCCATCCGATTTTCACGAGGTTTGGCTCTTTCTTCACGGTTTGACCCTAAGATTAAATTTGTATCAAAATGGGGCAACCTTAATTTTAGTCCAAATTCATGTTACAAAGGGTACCCTCAAATATCCCATATCCTTATGTAGACATAGGTCGAAATTTCCCACCCCTGTAACTCGGTCAAATCCCATCCGATTTTCACGAGGTTTGGCTCTTTCTTCACGGTTTGACCCTAAGATTAAATTTGTATCAAAATGGGGTAACCTCAATTTTAGTCCAAATTCATGTCACATAGGGTACCCTCAAATATCCCATATACTTATGTAGACATAGGTCAAAATTTCACACCCCTGTAACTCGGTCAAATCCCATCCGATTTTCACGAGGTTTGGCTCTTTCTTCACGGTTTGACCCTAAGATTAAATTTGTATCAAAATGGGGTAACCTCAATTTTAGTCCAAATTCATGTCACATAGGGTACCCTCAAATATCCCATATACTTATGTAGACATAGGTCAAAATTTCACACCCCTGTAACTCGGTCAAATCCCATCCGATTTTCACGAGGTTTGGCTTTTTCTTCACGGTTTGACCCTAAGATTAAATTTGTATCAAAATAGGGCAACCTTAATTTTAGTCCAAATTCATGTTACAAAGGGTACCCTCGAATATCCCATATACTTATGTAGACATAGGTCAAAATTTCACACCCCTGTAACTCGGTCAAATCACATCCGATTTTCACGAGGTTTGGCTTTTTCTTCACGGTTTGACCCTAAGATTAAATTTGTATCAAAATGGGGCAACCTCAATTTTAGTCCAAATTCATGTTACATAGGCTACCCTCAAATATCCCATATACTTATGTAGACATAGGTAAAAATTTCCCACCCCTGTAACTCGGTCAAATCCCATCCGATTTTCACGAGGTTTGGCTCTTTCTTCACGGTTTTACCCTAAGATTAAATTTGTATCAAAATGGGGCAACCTCAATTTTAGTCCAAATTCATGTCACATAGGGTACCCTCAAATATCCCATCTACTTATGTAGACATAGGTCAAAATTTTACACCCCTGTAACTCGGTCAAATCCCATCCGATTTTCACGAGGTTTGGCTTTTTCTTCACGGTTTGACCCTAAGATTAAATTTGTATCAAAATAGGGCAACCTTAATTTTAGTCCAAATTCATGTTACAAAGGGTACCCTCAAATATCCCATATACTTATGTAGACATAGGTCAAAATTTCACACCCCTGTAACTCGGTCAAATCCCATCCGATTTTCACGAGGTTTGGCTTTTTCTTCACGGTTTGACCCTAAGATTAAATTTGTATCAAAATAGGGCAACCTTAATTTTAGTCCAAATTCATGTTACAAAGGGTACCCTCAAATATCCCATATACTTATGTAGACATAGGTCAAAATTTCACACCCCTGTAACTCGGTCAAATCCCATCCGATTTTCACGAGGTTTGGCTTTTTCTTCACGGTTTGACCCTAAGATTAAATTTGTATCAAAATAGGGCAACCTTAATTTTAGTCCAAATTCATGTTCATAGGGTACCCTCAAATATCCCATATATGTAGACATAGGTCGAAATTTCACACCCCTGTAACTCGGTCAAATCCCATCCGATTTTCACGAGGTTTGGCTTTTTCTTCACGGTTTGACTCTAAGATTAAATTTGTATCAAAATAGGGCAACCTTAATTTTAGTCCAAATTCATGTTACAAAGGGTACCCTCAAATATCCCATATACTTATGTAGACATAGGTCAAAATTTCACACCCCTGTAACTCGGTCAAATCCCATCCGATTTTCACGAGGTTTGGCTTTTTCTTCACGGTTTGACCCTAAGATTAAATTTGTATCAAAATAGGGCAACCTTAATTTTAGTCCAAATTCATGTTACAAAGGGTACCCTCAAATATCCCATCTACTTATGTAGACATAGGTCAAAATTTCACACCCCTGTAACTCGGTCAAATCCCATCCGATTTTCACGAGGTTTGGCTTTCTCTTCACGGTTTGACCCTAAGATTAAATTTGTATCAAAATGGGGCAACCTCAATTTTAGTCCAAATTCATGTTACATAGGGTACCCTCAAATATCCCATATCCTTATGTAGACATAGGTCGAAATTTCCCACCCCTGTAACTCGGTCAAATCCCATCCGATTATCACGAGGTTTGGCTCTTTCTTCACGGTTTGACCCTAAGATTAAATTTGTATCAAAATGGGGCAACCTCAATTTTAGTCCAAATTCATGTCACATAGGGTACCCTCAAATATCCCATATACTTATGTAGACATAGGTCAAAATTTCACACCCCTGTAACTCGGTCAAATCCCATCCGATTATCACGAGGTTTGGCTCTTTCTTCACGGTTTGACCCTAAGATTAAATTTGTATCAAAATGGGGCAACCTCAATTTTAGTCCAAATTCATGTTCATAGGGTACCCTAAAATATCCCATCTACTTATGTAGACATAGGTCGAAATTTCACACCCCTGTAACTCGGTCAAATCCCATCCGATTTTCACGAGGTTTGGCTTTTTCTTCACGGTTTGACCCTAAGATTAAATTTGTATCAAAATGGGGCAACCTCAATTTTAGTCCAAATTCATGTTACATAGGGTACCCTCAAATATCCCATATCCTTATGTAGACATAGGTCAAAATTTCACACCCCTGTAACTCGGTCAAATCCCATCCGATTTTCACGAGGTTTGGCGTTTTCTTCACGGTTTGACCCTAAGATTAAATTTGTATCAAAATAGGGCAACCTTAATTTTAGTCCAAATTCATGTTACATAGGCTACCCTCAAATATCCCATATACTTATGTAGACATAGGTCAAAATTTCACACCCCTGTAACTCGGTCAAATCCCATCCGATTTTCACGAGGTTTGGCTTTTTCTTCACGGTTTGACCCTAAGATTAAATTTGTATCAAAATAGGGCAACCTTAATTTTAGTCCAAATTCATGTTACAAAGGGTACCCTCAAATATCCCATATACTTATGTAGACATAGGTCAAAATTTCACACCCCTGTAACTCGGTCAAATCCCATCCGATTTTCACGAGGTTTGGCTTTTTCTTCACGGTTTGACCCTAAGATTAAATTTGTATCAAAATAGGGCAACCTTAATTTTAGTCCAAATTCATGTTACAAAGGGTACCCTCAAATATCCCATATACTTATGTAGACATAGGTCAAAATTTCACACCCCTGTAACTCGGTCAAATCCCATCCGATTTTCACGAGGTTTGGCTTTTTCTTCACGGTTTGACCCTAAGATTAAATTTGTATCAAAATAGGGCAACCTTAATTTTAGTCCAAATTCATGTTACAAAGGGTACCCTCAAATATCCCATCTACTTATGTAGACATAGGTCAAAATTTCACACCCCTGTAACTCGGTCAAATCCCATCCGATTTTCACGAGGTTTGGCTTTTTCTTCACGGTTTGACTCTAAGATTAAATTTGTATCAAAATAGGGCAACCTTAATTTTAGTCCAAATTCATGTTACATAGGCTACCCTCAAATATCCCATATACTTATGTAGACATAGGTCAAAATTTCACACCCCTGTAACTCGGTCAAATCCCATCCGATTTTCACGAGGTTTGGCTTTTTCTTCACGGTTTGACCCTAAGATTAAATTTGTATCAAAATAGGGCAACCTTAATTTTAGTCCAAATTCATGTTACAAAGGGTACCCTCAAATATCCCATATACTTATGTAGACATAGGTCAAAATTTCACACCCCTGTAACTCGGTCAAATCCCATCCGATTTTCACGAGGTTTGGCTTTCTCTTCACGGTTTGACTCTAAGATTAAATTTGTATCAAAATAGGGCAACCTTAATTTTAGTCCAAATTCATGTTACAAAGGGTACCCTCAAATATCCCATATACTTATGTAGACATAGGTCAAAATTTCACACCCCTGTAACTCGGTCAAATCCCATCCGATTTTCACGAGGTTTGGCTTTTTCTTCACGGTTTGACTCTAAGATTAAATTTGTATCAAAATAGGGCAACCTTAATTTTAGTCCAAATTCATGTTACAAAGGGTACCCTCAAATATCCCATATACTTATGTAGACATAGGTCAAAATTTCACACCCCTGTAACTCGGTCAAATCCCATCCGATTTTCACGAGGTTTGGCTTTTTCTTCACGGTTTGACCCTAAGATTAAATTTGTATCAAAATAGGGCAACCTTAATTTTAGTCCAAATTCATGTTACAAAGGGTACCCTCAAATATCCCATCTACTTATGTAGACATAGGTCAAAATTTCACACCCCTGTAACTCGGTCAAATCCCATCCGATTTTCACGAGGTTTGGCTTTCTCTTCACGGTTTGACCCTAAGATTAAATTTGTATCAAAATGGGGCAACCTCAATTTTAGTCCAAATTCATGTTACATAGGGTACCCTCAAATATCCCATATCCTTATGTAGACATAGGTCGAAATTTCCCACCCCTGTAACTCGGTCAAATCCCATCCGATTATCACGAGGTTTGGCTCTTTCTTCACGGTTTGACCCTAAGATTAAATTTGTATCAAAATGGGGCAACCTCAATTTTAGTCCAAATTCATGTCACATAGGGTACCCTCAAATATCCCATATACTTATGTAGACATAGGTCAAAATTTCACACCCCTGTAACTCGGTCAAATCCCATCCGATTATCACGAGGTTTGGCTCTTTCTTCACGGTTTGACCCTAAGATTAAATTTGTATCAAAATGGGGCAACCTCAATTTTAGTCCAAATTCATGTTCATAGGGTACCCTAAAATATCCCATCTACTTATGTAGACATAGGTCGAAATTTCACACCCCTGTAACTCGGTCAAATCCCATCCGATTTTCACGAGGTTTGGCTTTTTCTTCACGGTTTGACCCTAAGATTAAATTTGTATCAAAATGGGGCAACCTCAATTTTAGTCCAAATTCATGTTACATAGGGTACCCTCAAATATCCCATATCCTTATGTAGACATAGGTCAAAATTTCACACCCCTGTAACTCGGTCAAATCCCATCCGATTTTCACGAGGTTTGGCGTTTTCTTCACGGTTTGACCCTAAGATTAAATTTGTATCAAAATAGGGCAACCTTAATTTTAGTCCAAATTCATGTTACATAGGCTACCCTCAAATATCCCATATACTTATGTAGACATAGGTCAAAATTTCACACCCCTGTAACTCGGTCAAATCCCATCCGATTTTCACGAGGTTTGGCTTTTTCTTCACGGTTTGACCCTAAGATTAAATTTGTATCAAAATAGGGCAACCTTAATTTTAGTCCAAATTCATGTTACAAAGGGTACCCTCAAATATCCCATATACTTATGTAGACATAGGTCAAAATTTCACACCCCTGTAACTCGGTCAAATCCCATCCGATTTTCACGAGGTTTGGCTTTTTCTTCACGGTTTGACCCTAAGATTAAATTTGTATCAAAATAGGGCAACCTTAATTTTAGTCCAAATTCATGTTACAAAGGGTACCCTCAAATATCCCATATACTTATGTAGACATAGGTCAAAATTTCACACCCCTGTAACTCGGTCAAATCCCATCCGATTTTCACGAGGTTTGGCTTTTTCTTCACGGTTTGACCCTAAGATTAAATTTGTATCAAAATAGGGCAACCTTAATTTTAGTCCAAATTCATGTTACAAAGGGTACCCTCAAATATCCCATCTACTTATGTAGACATAGGTCAAAATTTCACACCCCTGTAACTCGGTCAAATCCCATCCGATTTTCACGAGGTTTGGCTTTCTCTTCACGGTTTGACTCTAAGATTAAATTTGTATCAAAATAGGGCAACCTTAATTTTAGTCCAAATTCATGTTACAAAGGGTACCCTCAAATATCCCATATACTTATGTAGACATAGGTCAAAATTTCACACCCCTGTAACTCGGTCAAATCCCATCCGATTTTCACGAGGTTTGGCTTTTTCTTCACGGTTTGACCCTAAGATTAAATTTGTATCAAAATAGGGCAACCTTAATTTTAGTCCAAATTCATGTTACAAAGGGTACCCTCAAATATCCCATCTACTTATGTAGACATAGGTCAAAATTTCACACCCCTGTAACTCGGTCAAATCCCATCCGATTTTCACGAGGTTTGGCTTTTTCTTCACGGTTTGACCCTAAGATTAAATTTGTATCAAAATAGGGCAACCTTAATTTTAGTCCAAATTCATGTTACAAAGGGTACCCTCAAATATCCCATATACTTATGTAGACATAGGTCAAAATTTCACACCCCTGTAACTCGGTCAAATCCCATCCGATTTTCACGAGGTTTGGCTTTTTCTTCACGGTTTGACCCTAAGATTAAATTTGTATCAAAATAGGGCAACCTTAATTTTAGTCCAAATTCATGTTACAAAGGGTACCCTCAAATATCCCATATACTTATGTAGACATAGGTCAAAATTTCACACCCCTGTAACTCGGTCAAATCCCATCCGATTTTCACGAGGTTTGGCTTTTTCTTCACGGTTTGACCCTAAGATTAAATTTGTATCAAAATAGGGCAACCTTAATTTTAGTCCAAATTCATGTTCATAGGGTACCCTCAAATATCCCATATATGTAGACATAGGTCGAAATTTCACACCCCTGTAACTCGGTCAAATCCCATCCGATTTTCACGAGGTTTGGCTTTTTCTTCACGGTTTGACTCTAAGATTAAATTTGTATCAAAATAGGGCAACCTTAATTTTAGTCCAAATTCATGTTACAAAGGGTACCCTCAAATATCCCATATACTTATGTAGACATAGGTCAAAATTTCACACCCCTGTAACTCGGTCAAATCCCATCCGATTTTCACGAGGTTTGGCTTTTTCTTCACGGTTTGACCCTAAGATTAAATTTGTATCAAAATAGGGCAACCTTAATTTTAGTCCAAATTCATGTTACAAAGGGTACCCTCAAATATCCCATCTACTTATGTAGACATAGGTCAAAATTTCACACCCCTGTAACTCGGTCAAATCCCATCCGATTTTCACGAGGTTTGGCTTTCTCTTCACGGTTTGACCCTAAGATTAAATTTGTATCAAAATGGGGCAACCTCAATTTTAGTCCAAATTCATGTTACATAGGGTACCCTCAAATATCCCATATCCTTATGTAGACATAGGTCGAAATTTCCCACCCCTGTAACTCGGTCAAATCCCATCCGATTATCACGAGGTTTGGCTCTTTCTTCACGGTTTGACCCTAAGATTAAATTTGTATCAAAATGGGGCAACCTCAATTTTAGTCCAAATTCATGTCACATAGGGTACCCTCAAATATCCCATATACTTATGTAGACATAGGTCAAAATTTCACACCCCTGTAACTCGGTCAAATCCCATCCGATTATCACGAGGTTTGGCTCTTTCTTCACGGTTTGACCCTAAGATTAAATTTTTATCAAAATGGGGCAACCTCAATTTTAGTCCAAATTCATGTTCATAGGGTACCCTAAAATATCCCATCTACTTATGTAGACATAGGTCGAAATTTCACACCCCTGTAACTCGGTCAAATCCCATCCGATTTTCACGAGGTTTGGCTTTTTCTTCACGGTTTGACCCTAAGATTAAATTTGTATCAAAATAGGGCAACCTTAATTTTAGTCCAAATTCATGTTACAAAGGGTACCCTCAAATATCCCATATACTTATGTAGACATAGGTCAAAATTTCACACCCCTGTAACTCGGTCAAATCCCATCCGATTTTCACGAGGTTTGGCTTTTTCTTCACGGTTTGACCCTAAGATTAAATTTGTATCAAAATAGGGCAACCTTAATTTTAGTCCAAATTCATGTTCATAGGGTACCCTCAAATATCCCATATATGTAGACATAGGTCGAAATTTCACACCCCTGTAACTCGGTCAAATCCCATCCGATTTTCACGAGGTTTGGCTTTTTCTTCACGGTTTGACTCTAAGATTAAATTTGTATCAAAATAGGGCAACCTTAATTTTAGTCCAAATTCATGTTACAAAGGGTACCCTCAAATATCCCATATACTTATGTAGACATAGGTCAAAATTTCACACCCCTGTAACTCGGTCAAATCCCATCCGATTTTCACGAGGTTTGGCTTTTTCTTCACGGTTTGACCCTAAGATTAAATTTGTATCAAAATAGGGCAACCTTAATTTTAGTCCAAATTCATGTTACAAAGGGTACCCTCAAATATCCCATCTACTTATGTAGACATAGGTCAAAATTTCACACCCCTGTAACTCGGTCAAATCCCATCCGATTTTCACGAGGTTTGGCTTTCTCTTCACGGTTTGACCCTAAGATTAAATTTGTATCAAAATGGGGCAACCTCAATTTTAGTCCAAATTCATGTTACATAGGGTACCCTCAAATATCCCATATCCTTATGTAGACATAGGTCGAAATTTCCCACCCCTGTAACTCGGTCAAATCCCATCCGATTATCACGAGGTTTGGCTCTTTCTTCACGGTTTGACCCTAAGATTAAATTTGTATCAAAATGGGGCAACCTCAATTTTAGTCCAAATTCATGTTCATAGGGTACCCTAAAATATCCCATCTACTTATGTAGACATAGGTCGAAATTTCACACCCCTGTAACTCGGTCAAATCCCATCCGATTTTCACGAGGTTTGGCTTTTTCTTCACGGTTTGACCCTAAGATTAAATTTGTATCAAAATGGGGCAACCTCAATTTTAGTCCAAATTCATGTTACATAGGGTACCCTCAAATATCCCATATCCTTATGTAGACATAGGTCAAAATTTCACACCCCTGTAACTCGGTCAAATCCCATCCGATTTTCACGAGGTTTGGCGTTTTCTTCACGGTTTGACCCTAAGATTAAATTTGTATCAAAATAGGGCAACCTTAATTTTAGTCCAAATTCATGTTACATAGGCTACCCTCAAATATCCCATATACTTATGTAGACATAGGTCAAAATTTCACACCCCTGTAACTCGGTCAAATCCCATCCGATTTTCACGAGGTTTGGCTTTTTCTTCACGGTTTGACCCTAAGATTAAATTTGTATCAAAATAGGGCAACCTTAATTTTAGTCCAAATTCATGTTACAAAGGGTACCCTCAAATATCCCATATACTTATGTAGACATAGGTCAAAATTTCACACCCCTGTAACTCGGTCAAATCCCATCCGATTTTCACGAGGTTTGGCTTTTTCTTCACGGTTTGACCCTAAGATTAAATTTGTATCAAAATAGGGCAACCTTAATTTTAGTCCAAATTCATGTTACAAAGGGTACCCTCAAATATCCCATATACTTATGTAGACATAGGTCAAAATTTCACACCCCTGTAACTCGGTCAAATCCCATCCGATTTTCACGAGGTTTGGCTTTTTCTTCACGGTTTGACCCTAAGATTAAATTTGTATCAAAATAGGGCAACCTTAATTTTAGTCCAAATTCATGTTACAAAGGGTACCCTCAAATATCCCATCTACTTATGTAGACTCGGTCAAATCCCATCCGATTTTCACGAGGTTTGGCTTTCTCTTCACGGTTTGACCCTAAGATTAAATTTGTATCAAAATGGGGCAACCTCAATTTTAGTCCAAATTCATGTTACATAGGGTACCCTCAAATATCCCATATCCTTATGTAGACATAGGTCGAAATTTCCCACCCCTGTAACTCGGTCAAATCCCATCCGATTATCACGAGGTTTGGCTCTTTCTTCACGGTTTGACCCTAAGATTAAATTTGTATCAAAATGGGGCAACCTCAATTTTAGTCCAAATTCATGTCACATAGGGTACCCTCAAATATCCCATATACTTATGTAGACATAGGTCAAAATTTCACACCCCTGTAACTCGGTCAAATCCCATCCGATTTTCACGAGGTTTGGCTTTTTCTTCACGGCTTGACCCTAAGATTAAATTTGTATCAAAATGGGGCAACCTCAATTTTAGTCCAAATTCATGTTCATAGGGTACCCTAAAATATCCCATCTACTTATGTAGACATAGGTCGAAATTTCACACCCCTGTAACTCGGTCAAATCCCATCCGATTTTCACGAGGTTTGGCTTTTTCTTCACGGTTTGACCCTAAGATTAAATTTGTATCAAAATGGGGCAACCTCAATTTTAGTCCAAATTCATGTTACATAGGCTACCCTCAAATATCCCATATACTTATGTAGACATAGGTCAAAATTTCACACCCCTGTAACTCGGTCAAATCCCATCCGATTTTCACGAATTTTAGTCAAAATTCATGTTAAAATGGTACCCTCAAATATCCCATATATATATCCCATATATACAATATGTTTATATCCCATATGTATAGACATAGGTCGAAATTTTCCACCCCTGTAACTCGGTCAAATCTCATCCGATTTTTACGAGGTTTGGGTTATTGTTCAATTTATTTAATTGACATTAAAAAAATATGTATATTCCTTTAATCAGTTATATTCGACTCCTCTTGGCCTGGCCAACTTCTCAGCTATATTCATTTGTTTGATCAGCGTAAAGACAGAGAATGAGAATTTGGTAGCCTGCAAGATTTGAATTATGAATTCAATTTAATTTATAAAATGCATAACTTATTTCGTATAAAGTGAAGTGAATCAGAAGTGCAGCCAAAATATAGAGAACTCTTAGCTAAAGAGATAAATAAGATCTGACAGATCTCATTTAAACTTACATTCAGATTGGTTGCCACGGAGATGGTGAAAAAGTTGCCGGCCATGAAAACAATTGGCTTCTGCAACCTTTGCAAAAACTGTAGCACTGTTTTCTTGTAACGCTGATCCTGATAGATCCAATTGGACTCAAACAGAGCATCCGCCAGTTTTGAGCAATCATCGGCCAAATAGTTACAGAGTATGCAGAAGGGCGTTGTCTCCAGCAGCACGGCTGTCAGAAATGTGAGAGCCGCAATGCGGGACCCGAAGTTGGCAAACAACACGATGTTGATGAGGGTAAGACCCAACACGAGACCCACAACCAGAAGCTGCACAAAGATTGTGCCCGAGATCACAGGACGCAAAGTATCGCAGCAGCTGCAAAACGAATCCATGTACAAGAAATATCTTCAGTTAATCCAAGTTGAGTCCCACCGTAGCATAACCTTGTGGTCCTGAATGCACTCGACGAGCTTTTCATAGCGCTGCTCCGGTGTCTCGTCCGCATCCTGGCCCAGTCTCCGTAGCCTCTCCGCAAAGTTGGCCAGATGGGCACGCAATATCAGCACGTAGTTAATGGGATAGCAGTCGACGCAGACATTCTGAAAGGAAGCGCCCAACAAGGATAAGTACTCCAGAAATGATTGAATCCAGAACTGAAGCCGTCCGGCACGCCAGTTCAGGCCGGGATAATAGTTCTGGAACATGGGCACACCCATGACCAAGCCGCTCAAGAAAAGGCACGTCACACAGAACATGTAGACGGTCATGTAGCTGAGGAGGATGCGATTGCTGATGGACACCGCGCGATGCACCTTGCTGCGCTCGCTGGGCTGCAGCACTCGCTTGTCCATCTCGTCCAGTGTGAGATTGGCCTGATCGAAGCGCTTGGCCAGCATCCAGACAATAACCACCTTGATGGAACAGCTCAAGGCGTTGACGGCCACCTGCAGCGAGGTGAGCAGCTCGCCCGGCGATAGCTCCGCTATGTGAGAGATGTAGCCCACCATAAAGCCGAAAGGCTGATAGAAAGTGGAGCACAGGTTGAGCACAAAAGACCACAGTATGTATACAACAAAGCGATTTCCTTTCGGCGGCGTTCTAATGCCCATTAGGAAAATGCAGCGCAGCAAATAGCGCGTCGCATTCCTTGACTTAGCTGGCGCCGTGTCCGGCAGCGTGTACATGCTCGGAAAGATTCGACGCAAAGCCATGCTTGGCGCAGGAGCTGCTGTCAATTGGATAATAAAACAAAGCCTGCCCAATTGCTGCCTTTTAGGGCTTTTATAATTTTGGCCAAATGTCGTGATTAGTTGGGTAAATTGTGAATAATGCATGAGCAACAATTTGTAAACTAATCAATTGAAATCAGTTCCAAACTTTTCTAGTTGTAATACTGCATTGAAATTGACCAAATATCCAAGTCTGTTGCGCTTGTCACGTAAGGCTTTGGCGGGGCGTAAAAGTTTACACTTGTGCGCATAAATAATTAAATAGTTTATATTTCTATTGCACTGGACTTCTACACAGGCTGAGCTCGTTCCCAGAGCGCATGTTTTGTATCTATATTCGACTTCGATTCTACCTTAAGTTTTATTTTGTTAGCCTTAACGGAACAGAAGCTGGAACGCAGGAAGTAGGAATCAAAAAAATGAATATTAAACTCTTTAGTTTTGGAATTGATTTCCAAAAAAATCCTATTCGAAATCTCCTTATTTTGCCATTTAAAATATTTTAACTCTTTGCCATCTTTTCAACCAAAAAAAAGTGCCATTCCCTAGCTGAAAATCCAAAATATACCAAACACATTTTTTGCATGATAAAAATGAAAATATTAAATGCAGGTGCCAGATCAGTTTTGGGAATAATGTTGACCCAAATGTTGGCCGTGTCTATTTGGAATTTTTATTTTATTTAATAATTTAATTTTACTTGAATTTGAAGCAGAAATTGCAGCATTAATAATTATATAATTATTAATATTAATTTTGTTAATTTTCATAATTTTTTTTTTATTTAAATTGTAATTAAAACATTCATCTTCAAAATTGGGGCTAGTTTTGACAAAGTTATATGGAAGTCTTTAGATTTGGATCCATGTCCACTTGGAGATCGGCTAAAGATTGTGCATAAATTTTGGACTTTATTCTCTTAAGCCGAAAAAAAACAAGCTGATAATAGATTTATTTATATTTGTTTTTATTGTCTGCAAAACAGAAATAAACGACTCGAAGCGGCCCACAGCGCCGCTTTCAATCTACGTGATTTGTTTTCGAAAGCGAAGCATTTGCATATTAGATACACAAATAGTGGGTGCACACACACACACACACACACACACACACACACGCACACATAAACACAAAGTGGTGTGGACTGTGTGTATCTGAAAGATACATTTAGCTAAGTGCTTTGTTAGTTAGTCAAACTTCAGCTGCGGCGCCACAAAACACATAAAAAGCGAGAGATATTTGTCGAGGAGCGGAGGGAGGGTCAGGCAGAAGACGCCTCACAGCCCAGAACCTTTGCCATTTTGTGCTTTGAGTTTTGGCACAGGCTTAGAGTGCGACAAGGATGCAGCACACAGGCTGTGCGAGTGCGACAGAGATGCAGAACGATGACGACCAGGCTGACTAAGCTGAAGTGGCAGCGGCTTAGCAGTGGGAGAGGGGCGAGATTGTACGAGAGAGGCGGAGGGGTGGAGGTATGGAGGGGTGGACAATGATTCAGTCAGACGCAGACAGACAACGTGATTTGATTAAAATGCCACAAGTGCCAGAACAAAGGCCCAATAGATACGCTCAGCTGTTGAGATACTTTCCGTATAGCCTGTAGATACTCGAGTACGCTTCGCTTGCCGTCGCAAATGTTGACAAATGTTGCAATTTTTGACACGACAAATCTGGTCAGAAGGCGCATAACTTAATTATCGCGAGGGGTTAAATTCAACTTGATAAAAATGTTCTTTTGATTGCAGCTGCCAAGCGGGCACCGGACGTTGCATTGTCGACAAGGCCCATCGGAATCAATGCCAGGCCTGCAGGCTCAAGAAGTGCCTTCAAATGGGAATGAACAAGGATGGTATGTATAAATATATATTTACTTTCGAGCATTACCAGGCTTTGCCAGACCAACATCTACTCTTTGTACTCTACCCAACCCCGCTTAAACATTTTCCGCCCAGACAGCTGGATTTCCCAAACAGTGTGAAAATCGTGAGGTGATTCGAATCCTTATAAAGAACTATTAAAATTGGTTTGAGGTTGTTTGGCTTAGAGACAATCAAAGTTTCATGAAAGAGCTTTTTACCAATCTTCTACCATAGCAGGCATTCAGGCATTCAATCAATCAGTGCATGTTAATTATTTTATGGATATACCTAATAAAACACTCGATGATTGGATGAGAAACCTGCTTTAAACAACACTAAGCCCTCACTTGCCCGTCACAATAGACGACTACTGTGAACGATTTCAGCTAAGAGTTTAAGCAGAACATCAATCAATCAGTCAATCAATCAGTGCAAATAAATACTAAGCTATGGATATACTATTAAAACACTCGATGCTTGTCTGAGAACCAATCAATGTTTTACACAACACTTTTTCACCAATATTCCACTTTGGCAGGTGGAATTTCCAAATGTGAATGATTCTACCTAACAGTTAGAGCAGACGATCAATCAATCAATCAGTGCAAATCGCAAGTTCCATACGACAATTTCCTACGAATTTTTCACACTAGGTGGATTTGCAAAAACTCTCACTTGCATCACAATAGAAGACTACTGTGAATGATTTCAGCTAAGAGTTTAGTGCAAATGAATATTTATTTATGGATGGGAACTATCAAAGTGCCGAACGACAATTTCTCACAAATTTTCCACCCTAAGAGGTGGAATTGCGAAAACCCTCACTAGTCTTTTTTTAAAAACAAATATTAAAAAATAAAACGAGTTCAACTAACTTTTTTAAAACAACAAAGTGTGTCGTTTATCGTCTACAACATTAGCTAAAAGCTAATGCAGCTGCTCTTAAGACTTCAGACATTGTCGCTTAAAGGCAGCGAGTCGTTGGGCTTGCCCAGCCTTTATTTAGTTCAAATCCAAGCAATTTAAATAAAAACCATAATTTAGAAGCTACGGCCATAGTCCATCTAGAGAGGTAAGAAGCCCTTGATGCTAGCCGAAACTAAAACGAAAATCTATTAGGGCTTAATACGAATATTAATGAGAGTAGCCTACGCATCGGGAAGATGGCAATCACCAGAATGGTCATCTCGCAGCTCTCCTCAATGTAGATGCCAACGATAGTTGTGCCGACAACTGCGCCCCAGCGACACCACATTAGGCTGATGCAAAGGGCCTTGGCTCGCATATGCGTGGGCACAAACTGAAGGAGTGCGCCGCCCAACAGGCTGATGACGACGCCCGGCAAGGCGATGAATAGGACGAAGGCAAACAGCTGCACCCAACGGCCGGTGACAAAGATCAGGGCAAAGCCGCACGAGGAGGAGATGACCAGGGCGGCAATGAACAATGCCTTGCGCGGCAAAAAGAAAAGCATCAGCCAGCAAACATTGTACAGAATAATATAAGTAAGGCCCAATACGAGAGAGTCGTTAAAACCCAAAAAGCCATCGTTGCATGCCTGCAGAAAAACTATTTACTATAGAGAGAGAGAGAGAGAGAGAGAGAGAGCGAGAGAGAGAGACATCGGAGCGAATCCATCTACTTACGACAACCAGGTCCGGCTCGCTGTCCTCGATCTTGGCCGCGGTGCTAAAAAGTATCTTACACAGTGTCATGTCAGCCTTGTTATCGAGACGCATGTTGGAACGATTTCGCATTGCCGTGAACCAAATGCCAAAGCCGTTCGCACTGCAAAAGTCATGCATTAAATCGCGTAAAAATGTGTGAAGGAAAATTCGTTGAAAATTTACACCAGGCCCAGGCTAAACATTACGGAACAGCTGCCCACGTAGAAGCCGACATAGGGCTTACGAAACAGGGGCATGGCATCGCTCATCATTTGCTGCAGAAAGTTATTCGAGCGTTTTTGTCGGATGACCTCCGTGGATTCCTGGAATTTGCGCATCAGCTCAACCTGCTCGGGACTGAGCGGATGGCCCGTGTTCTTGGTGCTGATCCAATCCATAACCGCCATGCCCCGCTTTGTTTCTCCGACCATAAACAAAAACTTTGGACTCTCCGGCATGCGTAGGAGTAAGAAGAAGGCGATCAAGCCGGGCAGCATAAACATACAGCCGAGCAGACGCCAGGGACGAAGGGTTAGCCTGCCGATGAAACCGATTTCAAAGTCCATAAAATTGGAAGCCAGAAATAGGGTAGCCCACGACGGGCAATAGAACATCGCAAAGCCCGTAAACATGTACATGTGGGTGACAGTACGGGCCAGAATTTGTTTATTGCAAAACTCGCTCAGATACGTGACAGCCACAAAGCTCGGCCCGGCCACACTTCATGTGGAGCATGCAAGCAGGAAAATCAAATCAAATCAAAACATATTGGGAATGCGACAAATTCTACTCACAAGATGCCCGTCAGAAAGCGCATCACAAAGAAGCTCGTAAAGCTGACCATAAACATGGATATTATCGAACAGATATTACTAATCGAAATGGTGTGCAATAGAATCCAGCGACGACCCATCTTGTCCGTGATATAGCCCCAGAAATAGGACGAGCAGATAATGCCCAAAAATGCTGCCGCCGTTATTGTCGACACCTGCACAATACTCATGCGTAAATCGCACACGGCAGCCGGCGCAATGATGCCCATGCCCATGGTCTCGTGTATGGTTAACATTTGCAGCAGGCCCAACGTGAGCATCACGTAACAATGAACCTTCCCAAAACCTGACCAAGTTTGCATCTGACATCAATTTTCGTATCTAATCAAATTGAAGCGTGCAAAATTATTTACCGATCTGCTCCATCACGGCATCGAATTCGTTTAGCTGATTATTCATTTTGTGTATTTTTTTTTTTTTTTTTTTTTTTAATTTACTCTAAAGAAAATGTTAAAGACTAAGCCAACTTTAACATGCTACTGATCTGTGTTTCCAAAAAAAAAAAAACAAGTGTCAATCCTGATTTATTATATTCTCAAAGAGTATACAAAGGTTGTCTCATGCGCGGCATGCTATCAAAGCTTTATGCCACAGCTTTTCACTTTTTTTTCACTCTAACAGGTGGAATTACATCAATCAATCAGTTTAAATAAATAATTACTTATGGATATACCCTAAAAGATTGAAAGTACAGAGACTAGCACTGAATGATTTCAGCTAAGAGCTTGGTTACATCGTCAGTCAATCAATGAGTCAATCAATCAGTACAAATAACGAGTTGTTCATGAATATACCCTAGAAAATCACTTAAGCTGTTTGACTGAGGCACAATCAAAGTTTCATATAACACTTTTTCACCAATTTTCCCTACTAGGAGCTGGAAGCCCATCAATCAGGCATTCAATCAATCAGTGCAAATAATTATTAATTATCGGTTTCTACCAATTTCCCACATTAGCAGGTCGAATGTTACAAAAATAGCGTCTTCCTTCACAATAAGAGACAAATGTGAATAATTTCAGCTACCTAGCGCTTACATTTTGTGCTGTACGCACATCATCAATCAGTCATTCAATCAATCAGTGCAAATAAAGAGTTGTTAATGGATATACCCTGTAAAAATACTCGATGCTTGTCTGAGAACCAATCAATGTTTTACACAACACTTTTTCGCCAATTTTCCACTTTGGCAGGTGGAATTTCCAAATATGAATGATTCTAGCTAACAGTTAGAGCAGACCATCAATCAATCAATCAGTGCAAATCGCAAGTTCCATACGACAATTTCCTACGAATTTTTCACACTAGGTGGATTTGCAAAAACTCTCACTTGCATCACAATAGAAGACTACTGTGAATGATTTCAGCTAAGAGTTTAAGCAGAACATCAATCAATCAGTCAATCAATCAGTGCAAATAAATACTAAGCTATGGATATACTATTAAAACACTCGATGCTTGTCTGAGAACCAATCAATGTTTTACACAACACTTTTTCACCAACATTCCACTTTGGCAGGTGGAATTTCCAAATGTGAATGATTCTACCTAACAGTTAGAGCAGACGATCAATCAATCAATCAGTGCAAATCGCAAGTTCCATACGACAATTTCCTACGAATTTTTCACACTAGGTGGATTTGCAAAAACTCTCACTTGCATCACAATAGAAGACTACTGTGAATGATTTCAGCTAAGAGTTTAGTGCAAATGAATATTTATTTATGGATGGGAACTATCAAAGTGCCGAACGACAATTTCTCACAAATTTTCCACCCTAAGAGGTGGAATTGCGAAAACCCTCACTAGTCTTTTTTTAAAAACAAATATTAAAAAATAAAACGAGTTCAACTAACTTTTTTAAAACAACAAAGTGTGTCGTTTATCGTCTACAACATTAGCTAAAAGCTAATGCAGCTGCTCTTAAGACTTCAGACATTGTCGCTTAAAGGCAGCGAGTCGTTGGGCTTGCCCAGCCTTTATTTAGTTCAAATCCAAGCAATTTAAATAAAAACCATAATTTAGAAGCTACGGCCATAGTCCATCTAGAGAGGTAAGAAGCCCTTGATGCTAGCCGAAACTAAAACGAAAATCTATTAGGGCTTAATACGAATATTAATGAGAGTAGCCTACGCATCGGGAAGATGGCAATCACCAGAATGGTCATCTCGCAGCTCTCCTCAATGTAGATGCCAACGATAGTTGTGCCGACAACTGCGCCCCAGCGACACCACATTAGGCTGATGCAAAGGGCCTTGGCTCGCATATGCGTGGGCACAAACTGAAGGAGTGCGCCGCCCAACAGGCTGATGACGACGCCCGGCAAGGCGATGAATAGGACGAAGGCAAACAGCTGCACCCAACGGCCGGTGACAAAGATCAGGGCAAAGCCGCACGAGGAGGAGATGACCAGGGCGGCAATGAACAATGCCTTGCGCGGCAAAAAGAAAAGCATCAGCCAGCAAACATTGTACAGAATAATATAAGTAAGGCCCAATGCGACAGAGTCCTTAAAGCCAATAAAGCTATCGTTGCATGCCTGCAGAAAAACTTTTTACTATAGAGAGGGAGAGAGAGGGAGAGAAAGAGAGAGAGAGCGAGAGAGAGAGAGAGAGGGAGCGAGAGAGAGAGACATCGGAGCGAATCCATCTACTTACGACAATCAGATCGGGCTCGCTGTCCTCGATCTTGGCCGCGCTGCTAAAAAGTATCTTACACAGTGTCATGTCAGCCTTCTTATCGGGACGCATGTTGGAACGATTTCGCATTGCCGTGAACCAAATGCCGAAGCCGTGCGCACTGCAAAAGTCATGCATTAAATGGCGTAAAAATGTGTGGAGGAAAATTCGTTGAAAATTTACACCAGGCCCAGGCTAAACATTACGTAACAGCTGCCCACGTAGAAGCCGACATAGGGCTTACGAAACAGGGGCATGGCATCGCTCATCATTTGCTGCAGAAAGTTATTCGAGCGTTTTTGTCGGATGACCTCCGTGGATTCCTGGAATTTGCGCATCAGCTCAACCTGCTCGGGACTGAGCGGATGGCCCGTGTTCTTGGTGCTGATCCAATCCATAACCGCCATGCCCCGCTTTGTTTCTCCGACCATAAACAAAAACTTTGGACTCTCCGGCATGCGTAGGAGTAAGAAGAAGGCGATCAAGCCGGGCAGCATAAACATACAGCCGAGCAGACGCCAGGGACGAAGGGTTAGCCTGCCGATGAAACCGATTTCAAAGTCCATAAAATTGGAAGCCAGAAATAGGGTAGCCCACGACGGGCAATAGAACATCGCAAAGCCCGTAAACATGTACATGTGGGTGACAGTACGGGCCAGAATTTGTTTATTGCAAAACTCGCTCAGATACGTGACAGCCACAAAGCTCGGCCCGGCCACACTTCATGTGGAGCATGCAAGCAGGAAAATCAAATCAAATCAAAACATATTGGGAATGCGACAAATTCTACTCACAAGATGCCCGTCAGAAAGCGCATCACAAAGAAGCTCGTAAAGCTGACCATAAACATGGATATTATCGAACAGATATTACTAATCGAAATGGTGTGCAATAGAATCCAGCGACGACCCATCTTGTCCGTGATATAGCCCCAGAAATAGGACGAGCAGATAATGCCCAAAAATGCTGCCGCCGTTAGTGCCGACACCTGCACAATATTCATGCGTAAATCGCAAACGGCAGACGTCGCAATGATGCCCATGCCCATGGTCTCGTGTATGGTTAACATTTGCAGCAGGCCCAACGTGAGCATCACGTAACAATGAACCTTCCCAAAACCTGACCAAGTTTGCATCTGACATCAATTTTCGTATCTAATCAAATTGAAGCATGCAAAATTATTTACCAATCTGCTCCATCACGGCATCGAATTCGTTAAGTTGATCATTCATTTTGTGTTAAATTTTAATAATATTTAAGTTTGGTATTTGTTTTTTTTTTAATTTACTCTAAAGAAAATGTTAAACTAAGCCAACTTTAACATGCTACTGATTTCCAAACAAACAAGTGTCAATCCTGATTTCATATATATTCTCAAGGAGTATATAAAGGTTGTCTCATGCGCGGCATGCTATCAAAGCTTTATGCCACAGCTTTTCACTTTTTTTTCACTCTAACAGGTGGAATTACATCAATCAATCAGTTTAAATAAATAATTACTTATGGATATACCCTAAAAGATTGAAAGTACAGAGACTAGCACTGAATGATTTCAGCTAAGAGCTTGGTTACATCGTCAGTCAATCAATGAGTCAATCAGTCAGTACAAATAACGAGTTGTTCATGAATATACCCTAGAAAATCACTTAAGCTGTTTGACTGAGGCACAATCAAAGTTTCATATAACACTTTTTCACCAATTTTCCCTACTAGGAGCTGGAAGCCCATCAATCAGGCATTCAATCAATCAGTGCAAATAATTATTAATTATCGGTTTCTACCAATTTCCCACATTAGCAGGTCGAATGTTACAAAAATAGCGTCTTCCTTCACAATAAGAGACAAATGTGAATAATTTCAGCTGCCTAGCGCTTACATTTTGTGCTGTGCGCACATCATCAATCAGTCAGTCAATCAATCAGTACAAATAAAGAATTGTTAATGGATATACCATATAAACACTCTAGTTGCTTGGATGCGAAATAGAAAGAAGCGATTACTGTGAAGAGCTGTTTAGCACTTTTGTGTTGTGCATCAATCAGTCAGTAAATCAATCTGTGCAAATAAAGAGCTGTTAATGGATATACCCTATAAACACACCAGCTGCTTGGATAAGAAATGTAATGAAGCGACTTCTGTAAATAATTTCAGCTGCCTAGCGCTTACATATTGTGCTGTGCGCACATCATCAATCAGTCAGTCAATCAATCAGTGCAAATAAAGTGTTGTAAATGGATATACCCTATAAACACTCTAGTTGCGTGGATGAGAAATGAAAAGAAGCGACTACTGTGAAGAGCTGTTTAGCACTTTTGTGCTGTACATCAATCAGTCAGTCAATCAATCAGTGCAAATAAAGAGCTCTTAATAGATATTCCCTATAAAAATACTAGTTGCTTGGATGAGAAATGGAAAGAAGCGACTACTGTGAAAAGCTGTCTAGCACTTTTGTGCTGTGCATCAATCAGTCAGTCAATCAATCAGTGCAAATAAATAGTTGTTTATGGATATACCCTATAAACACACTAGTATTAAGTCCAACTGAGCGATATGCATAATCTGGCAAGCGCTCTAATGAACTGAAGCACATTTAATTGCTCTTTAACATGACCTCAAAAACCTGGCGACACGTGCAGAGCGCCTAATGCAAATATCTCTCTCTATTTGTACTAATAGAGTTTATCTACCCGTTAACCCTTTCCCACGCAGTCCGACAGCAGCGAATGAACAGCCACAATATTTGGAAAGGCCGCGTTTTGGGGGTTGCTCGTTCAACTCCCAAAAGTGGGTGACGCGGCTCGAGAATTGCGGGTTGCGGGTTGCGGATTGTCGGGGTTGGGGTTGCACTTTATTTACATATTGTTCAGTCAATTGATTTGTTACCTGCTGCTGTTGTCTTTGACAGTTTGTTTAAGCAGCTTCGCAGCAGTTGAATAAACAATTTCATCTTTTGGTCGCATCAGACTTGGGCAAGTTTATAAATATCTAACGTACTTGCATTCGGGCTCTGATGGGCGCAGCGGAGAGTAACTAACTAGCTGTCAGAGTTTCTCTTGATTATTCTATTGCCGACTTTCTGCTTAACCTTAATAATGCAATCAGTTGTGGCAATTGTGTGGCTTTAAACTGCGAGATATAGAAACATTTGCTAAAAATCGATATTTATCGAATACATGGTTTATCGATAAAGCCTTTTCTTAAGTCTTCATGTCCTTAAACGAATTTCCCTCGAATTAAAGCTGTGATTTAACTTATCTACCAATTGTTTGGGCCTCTTTCTCACGGCACGTATCAATCGCAGCCGCTTGTTAATAACACTGTTCAATCAATAGCCGCACTTCATTATGGTTACGCCCCGCCTCCGACACTAATTGAAGCATAAATTATGCTAGGCATATGCAAAATGGCAACAGTTACCAGATAGGTGGGATTGGGTGTGGTACACGATCCCATTGAGTTGTCGCGGTAAAATTGCATAAACAAATGGGAAAACAATTTGTGGGCGTGAACGGCACGTGACCACAAAACCAATTTACCATGAACGCCCGCAGGCTAAGGCGTGAGTGGGGGAGGGGTGGTTCGGTGCAACGAGTGAGAAGCACAGAGAGAGGTCGGCACGCGCGAACAGTGTTGCCACACTGGCTGGCTGGCTGGCTGGCTGGCTGGCAAAATTCAAACGAGGCGTCAAGCAATTTTGTCACTGTGACATTTCCTCATTACGGATTTGGGCGGTGCCTTTGGCTTTGAGAGAAGTGCGGCGATTTACTTATATGTGCGCTTCTGCATTTTGTTTTCCAATTACAGCTGTGCAAAATGAGCGACAGCCACGCAACACGGCCACTATACGGCCGGAGACGCTGCGGGAGATGGAGCACGGGCGAGCGCTGCGCGAAGCGGCCGTAGCCGTCGGTGTTTTCGGGTAAGTCCTCTTTCCCCTTTGCCTCTGCCCATCTCGGCCTGTCATTTGCATAGCTCAGACACAGCATCCTCCAATTTGCAGACCTCCCGTGCTACTGTCACCGCCCTGCTACGGCTCCGGCCTGCTGCCGCCGCCCTGTAAGTTAACTTGTGTGGCTTGTGTGTGTGTGTGAGAGAAAAACAAACTGATGAGATATTTATTTACTGCACAGCGCTGGGCAGCTTGCCGACGGGACGTCTGCTGCACCACAATCATCTCAGCTCGTCCATGCAGCTGGCCACGAATCATATGAACCATGCGAGCGGGTTTCCCATGTTCAATGCCGCCGCCGCCGCTGCCGCCGGACTGCATCATTCGCCCAAGGAGAAGGCGGGCGGCTATGGCCTGGCTAGCAGCGGGAATGTCTCCCATTCGACCAATTCGAGCAGCAATCACAGCATAGATCCCAGCTCCCCGGCGCCGGATGCACCGAATGACAAGAACAATGCCGGCGGCAGCGTATCCTCCATCAGCTCCGCCAGCCCGACGCCGGAGAATGATAATGATGGTAAGCGGGCGGTAATATCCTTCCAAAGAGGATTCTCTAATTTCCAAGGATCTAATCTCCTCCACCCCTTTGCAGATGATTCGATTGACGTGACCAACGACGAGGAGCCGCATGCGAATACGGGCAGCAGATCGGACTCCAGTTTCATAATGCCGCAGTTCATGTCGCCCAATCTGTATGCGCATCAGCACGAAACGGTGTACGAGACGAGCGCCCGGCTGCTCTTCATGGCCGTCAAGTGGGCCAAGAACTTGCCCAGCTTTGCCCGGCTATCGTTTCGGGATCAGGTCATATTGCTGGAGGAGTCCTGGTCGGAGCTGTTTCTGCTGAATGCCATACAATGGTGCATACCCTTGGATCCCACGGGCTGTGCGCTCTTCTCCGTTGCGGAGCACTGCAACAATCTGGAGAACAATGCCAACAACGGCGACAACTGTGTCAGCAAGGAGGAGGTAAGTGTGGGTTGGGGTTGGGCTACAGTGAAGCATCTGTAATAGGCGAAGCTATTCCCACAGCTGGCGGCCGATGTGCGAACGCTGCACGAGATCTTCTGCAAGTACAAGGCCGTCCTGGTCGATCCGGCTGAATTTGCGTGCCTCAAGGCGATTGTGCTCTTCCGACCCGAAACGCGCGGCCTCAAGGATCCGGCGCAAATCGAGAACCTGCAGGATCAGGCGCATGTGAGATCCACAACGCGATTTCCCCTTTTCTGTTCCGCATTAATGGCTTTCCCCTTTTTTCGACCAGGTGATGCTCTCGCAGCACACGAAGACACAGTTCACGGCGCAAATCGCACGCTTTGGGCGGCTGCTGTTGATGCTGCCGCTGCTCCGGATGATCAACTCGCACAAGATCGAGTCGATCTTCTTTCAGCGCACCATTGGGAACACGCCCATGGAGAAGGTGCTCTGCGACATGTATAAGAATTAGTTAATTCGTGTCTTAAGTTTTTATGTAATTTAAATCAAATATACGGTATATGTTTTTTGTGTCTTGGATGTTAAATTTTATGACTTTTTACTGGAATTGGAGAGCAAGAAGCGGCCGAGTATTTTATTCGGAAAGATCTTGATACATTTAATTGGAGACATGTTTCACACTTTTCGGTTAATCCACCACAATTTGTGGAAAATGCATTTGCAAAGGTTTTGTGGGAAAAAAACAGTTCAAATTTGGAAATCCGTTATGAAAAAAGAAAGATAGCGTATTTCACTTATGCGGAAAGTCGGAAAATAGGTGGAAAAACTATTGTCTCCCATTTAAAAGGGCTTCGGCCATTTTGTTTTTATAAATTAGCTCGAAAAAGTATTTCAAATGTTAAATAAAAAATTAACAGCACAGTTTGAGTGTGCGTTTAGCCTTTGATAAGCACTGTTTGCGGTTGTTGTCTGCGCTACAGTTAGTAGAAGTCTCAACTAAATGAACGCACTAAGTGACGCACTTAACGACAGGCCACATTTAACGAAATGTGCCCACAATAAATTTACCCACTTAACGACTATATCGACTACCGCCACAAAACATATCGAAATATCGGAACGCACGACACAAAAAGCTATCAGCTATGACACCGTATTTGCCCAGCCCTGCCGCTAGATGACGCTGTGCAGGCTCTGTGTCGTATCAGTTGGATGCTGCAAACTTCAGGAGCAGGTTCTGATTGGAGTCGCTGCTGCTGACGGATGGCATTGGAATGCGCTCCTTGAACAACAGCAAAAAAAACGTGTTAAGCATAAAGAAAAACGTTATTAAACAATTTAAAGAATATTAATAACAATTCGCAAAGTAAATGTCAACATTTTGGACAACCTGAAAGCCGCTAACAAAATTTGTTAAAGCCAAAACTTGAAAAGGCAGACAAAAAGTCTCCTGTTGTAGGCGTAGGTGTGTGTGTGTGTGCGTGTGCGTTTGTGGGTGCGCGCACAACAAAAATATAAATAAAACACACAAGCAGCAGCGCCCTCGTCGTCAATGTCAATGAAATGCAGTTGATAAAAAGTGAAATAAAAGGCCTTTAATTGCCGCTGCAGTCAATAAATCATCAAACGAAAATATGAAAGCATCTCTGGAATTTCGTGTGTAAAATTAGAAACATAGGGAGAAACAGGAAAACGGGCGAAAAGATACAAAATAGCAATGCCAAAGAGTGCGATGGGAGAGCAACGGCAACAGAGCTGCGTGTGCTCTTCCCCACTTCCACTTCCTGCACATATGCCAGCTCCAACAAGAATAACAACAACAACATTAACAGAACGTGCTGCTGTTACTGGGGATGCTGCTGCTGTTGCTGCTGGCGCTGCCGCTGCCTGCGCCAACTGCACGTCTGAGCGCTGAGAGCGCTACGTAAAGAGCGCACGAGAGTGCGAGAGAGAGAGAGAGTGCGCGCGTTACGTTGTGGTGGCTGCTGCTGCTGCTGCTGTCGGTGTGCCACAAGTGAGCAGCGCAACTTCATTCCGATTCGTAACGTCAAAGCAAACGGACGCAGCGACGCGCCAAATACCGTAAGAAAAAGAACGTGAGATCGAAAACGTGAAGAGATCGAACTGTTTTATGCGGGAACCAAATACGCGCCGTAACTGTGCCTGCGTCTTTGTGTGTGTGTCGCGCTGCCGACAGCAACGACAGCAATAACAATAACAATAACAATGCCGCAATGCTGAGCTGTTGTTGTTGTTGCCGTTATCATGTTGATATTGTGAGAGCACCAGCAGGATATTTGAAACGGTGTGCGTGCGCGCGTTGTTAGCGCGTGTGTGTGTGTGTGTGTGTGTGCGCGGCACCACGGGCAACAACTATGTGAAGTGTTCAATTTAATGCATAATATGTATATAGATAAATGTGTATGTGTATAAAACGACACACACATAGGCAGCTGGCGGCAACTATATGAAATATTGAAGCAGGATACGCAGCGCGAACAAAAAAAAGAAACGAATATACGAGTGTATAAAACTGAGACTAAAGTGTATAGGCGATAAGGTTACAGATGTCCCAAGCAAACACACACACTTGCACGCTGAGAGAGAGGGACAATTCGGGCAGGCCTTTCAAAAAGGATACGCAGGACACTTGCATACAACATTGTAACTGGATACATGTTTACTCATAAGCAGCCACTGCTGACATCCACGCCCAACGCTGCCGCACTGCAGCAGACAACAAATAGCAACAACAACAACAACAACAACAACAACAACAACAAAGACAACAACAACGCGTAAGTAGCCAACATGCTTAGCTATAATAAGACGCCCCACAGCCTGGACTTGGAACAGCAAGTTTTGTGGCCAAGACAAAAGGCAACCGAGCTGTGCACTCGGCGAAAAACATTGCACAAATGTCAAATGTCAAGTCGCAAATTGATTTCAGATTTTAAGAGCTTAAAAAGAGCAAGATCCTAAGTCATCCTATCCTATTCCTATGTCTATGCTATTCAAATTGATTTCATACTCAATTGAAGTCCTTTTTATTAAATATTTCAGTAGTTTTTAAAATTTTCAGAACAAATCGAATTCGATTCTTTCAAACTTGTTATTAGAATTCATAATTCAAGAAATATTTTCAGTCCTGTAAAAAACAACACTTAATCTAAGAAATGTTGCACTATCATTGAGCACCTTAAGGCTAAGTTTAAGCAGGCAACTTCTTATTAAAAGTATTTTGTAGTTAATTGTAGACATTTTTCTTAAATATTTTTGTATTAATTAATAAGTATTTTATATTTTTGTTTAAAAACTAGTTTGATTCATATTTAATGAAAATAACTTTAAAGAACGAAATGTCTTGTGGGCATCTTTTTATTTCAAGTATTTTTATGCTTAATTGAAGTCCTTTTTTTAAAAGATGTTTTTGTCAATTTTGGAAACTAGACTCATATTTAATTATAAAATATTTGAAATGTTTGCAAAATTTGAGGAACCAATGAATACTATTTCTTTAAACTTTACTTTTTTGAGCAAACTTTCTCTGAGTGTAGATTGTTGGGGAAGGGGGGAGGGGGGTCTCAAAGCCGTTGACAGCGGCCGCTTCCTGCGCCGCTAAGTATGCAATTCTATTTTTAAGCGCACGCCAAAGTGCAAGCGAAGTGGGTGAAGTGCAGTGCGAATGCGACTGCCGGGCAACTGCCATAACCCACACACTAACACATGCACACACACACACACACACACACACAGAGTCGGACACACAAAACGTATTCAAGTGTAACTAAAGACGACCAATTCACAAACAAACAAACAAAAGTGCTGAACGGACGCCAGCGAACCATGAGAACCAGCTGGGGGCGAGGGGCGAGCGGCGACGGTAGGGAGGGCGAACTACAACAGGCCAAGAGTAGGCGGAGTAGGAGGCAGAGTCGCACCGATCGCTTCGTCCGTCCGTCCGTTCGTCCGACTGACAGGCTGACGCTCTGTCGCCGCGCTAATGTTTATTATGAAAAGCGTGCCCTTTTGAACGCCAGCGTGTATTTTCCATTTTTATTTATTTTTGTTGTTTTTTATTTTTGTTGTTTTTTTTTTAGTTATATATATACACTTGCCAAGGGTATTTGAGTTTTTTCTCGAAATTTGTAGAGCATGAAATGAGCTGATCTTCGAACTCCCAAGCATGCGTATTTTGAATTGAGCGAAAAGAGAAGAGTATACAGTTTGTCGGTCTGTTTGAAGTTAATCTGGAAACTAGGCATAGATTCGCATTTTTTAATGCGGCCAAAACAGAAGCTGGCAGATGGAAATGTAGAACATTTTTGTAGATCTTTGTCACATTTTATTGGAGGCATGTTTCACACATTTCGGAAAATCCACCTCACTGTGTGGATTGAACCAAATTTGTGTTATTACATGTGCTTGAGCTATCCCGAAGGGTAGATGTCTAGCCCAGCCCTCCCCCCTCTTTGCTTCCTCTTCACTAAACTAATTAGACATAAAATTAAGAAATTTTATTATTGCCTTAAAAACGGGCAGATTTTAAATAAAAAGATTTTGAAAAAATTTACTAAAATAATTTTGAAAAATATATATATATATATATTTGTAAGGGTATGCAGTCTTCGGCGACCTGAAGATGTCTGTTCTTTCTGGATTTTATTTATTTTTTGTTTCATTTTATGATTTCGCTGCTGCATATATATTTTGTTGTTGTTGTTGTTGTTGTTGTTGTATATTTTTGTTGTTCTTCTCGGCGCGAGGGCCGCCGCGGCGTGCGGTGGGGGGAGGCCCTCATAATGAGTGCGCGGCGGCACTTAATGCATTGATAAAAGATGCAACAACAACAACAACAACAACACGTACTACATGCCGCAAGCGCAGGCGACGCTCGCGCAATTACAGTTATAATTTGGTCATGTAACCGTTATTCAAATTCAACTCTCAACTCTCAAATTCAAATTCGAATGCGTATTGCAATTACCAACCCCCTCAGGAACGAGGGCTGCGCATAGAGTTAACTCCTGGAAAATATATATAATATCTGACACATCGAATATGACAGCCAGCATCAAAAGCTGCCACATTTGAACGCCAAGATATCAAAGAAATTCTCAATGAATCACCTTCGTCTGGGGCCAAATAAGGTGGCCATAAAATTGAGATCATAAAAAAACTGAGCACTGAAAAACTCAGTGGGACTTGACATTTGTCTGTGGAACATTTTTATTATTAATACAGTAATTCGAGATGGAAGTAATTAAAGTGATTAGGAAAATTATAAAAGTGCCTAATCATGTATATAGAAAACTTAAGGTTGAGTGTTCTTTAGAAGAATTATTAGAGATGGAAGTCAATAAAGTGATTAGGAAAATTATAAAAGTGACTATATATAGAAAACTTAAGGTTCAAGAAGAACTATTTGATAACAAATTGGAGTCTAATTTCATTTTGAAATATGTCTTCATTAAACTACAAGATCTTTAAACATAAACAAAAGCAGTTTCATATATGAATTGCATAATCTATGCATGTAGAGAATATTACATAAATTGCATTAGGATTGTCATAAATGAGCTAACTAAGTGCCAAACAAATCAATCAATTAGTAGGAGCTCCCTAAGCAATTGTTGCACTCATTTTGAGTAATTGCAATTGGATAATATATATCCTGGGATGTTTAGCCGAATAAGCGGGTACTCATGCGGCCGCCCTCGTGTGTAACGAGTCGAGCTAACGAGTGGGCAACAAACAATCGCCAATTGGCATATAATGATCCCCTTTCAGAACTGGACTGACAGCATGACAGAATGACTGACTGACAGACTGACAGACTGGCTGACGGAGTGACAAAACCAGCAGCGACATTCAAAATAATTCTCAGGCTTTGACAAATGCAATGAATATGATTTGAACGCGACTCACACTTTGGTATTTGATACTTGGCTTGGTTCTTTCTTTTTAATAATTTACGCGAGCTGTTACCCTTTCCAAGTCACACGCTCACACACACACACACTCGCACACTCACACACACACAGGCACGTAATATAGAGTCATAATTTTAGGGGTTGTATTTCTGTGTACAAATTTGAGCAACCTACAGCTTACAGCTGTTGTTCTACTGTGTTCTCCTCGGTGTTTCTAGCTCGACAAACAAGGGTTTGGTTTTAAGGACAAGCCAGCGTCCATTGGCATGGGAACAACCTCCATGGGATAGGCAATCGAGGGAATGTAAACGGGAACGTGAACGGGAACGTGAACGGGAGGAGCGAACATGAACCATCGAACATCTTTGACTCCTGCGGTGATTAATTGTCATTCCAGACCCAAAGAACCAAGAACAACGCATGTTACAATGCAGGCAGCAAGGCAGCGAGGCATCGATGAATTTAAGCCCAAGACAGAAGAGCTCCTAAAAACGGCTACCTACAAGAAAGGCCGAGGGGACAGTCGGGTTCATCGGCTGCGACTTAGCATTGGATTAGATGTCGATCATCGATACGCACAATACATAAGATCTACATAGAAATAGATGCGTTCGTAACTGGGCTTTGTCTCTCGCAAGTAGGTAGCTGTTGGCCCCTCGCATCATAAATTGTGGGCTACACAAAATGTATCTGGTACAACTATCTGAAAAAGGGCATTAGCATGCAACGTTGATAAATTTGTGAGCTACCTAATGCATTATCTGTCCATGAGTTAAGCGCATTAAGGGTAGAAAGTTGTTTTTAGATAGACGCGAAGTAAAAGTTAAAGGTAACCAAAGATAAAGCACCTACATCTGCGGACCTAATGCGGAAATAGTAGGTGAAGAGAATTCTAGAATGGAAGAGAAAGCAAGGGAGACTCAATGATATATATAGGTAGGAACAATAAGGCTTAGAGCCTTGCAATTTTTTAGCCCCGCTTCCATGAAACCTATCAATATCGATCTAGTCCCTTTTTCTCTGTGAATGCTATGTTCACATCAATTTATATCAGTCAAACTCTATTCGAATTGGTTTCTAGATCTCTTTTGATAGAAATATGTAGGCAACAATAAGACTTAGAGCCTTGCAATTTTGAGCCTAATGAAAGTCGATCTAGTCCCCTGTTTATAGAGCATATTCCCTCTTTTTCTTTGAATGCTATTTCTTAAACTCGAGTTTGGCTTTCCTTTGGCTTTTGTTTATTTCATTTGTAGGCTAGTGTAAGGCACAGTTAAGGTCTTGGCATTGAGTGTAGGCAACATCAGCTGGTTTGCCAATCGATTTGTTTGGCGTTGGGCATCATAAATTAGCTTCGGGTCCAAGTGTGTGCCAAATAAGTTTCTCCCTTACACTATATACCCCCCCCCCCCCCCCCTACTCAACATCTCCAGCAAGCACTGCCCTCCCGCCCCTCGAATTAAAGGCTGCTGGTCAGCATCAGCGGAAACTTTGAGCTAGATTGAAACTTTTCTAATGAGATACAAATGATAAGAGTCATCAGTTGCTCAGCTGCTCGGTTTGTGCCACTTATTTAACTGATGCGGCATAATAATAAATAATTTGCTTATTGCATGCATATGGTCCGAGCGTGGGCCTACATCTAATCTATTGTATTGTATCTTGTAGATACATATGTATCTATGCGCCAGCAGCAGATACGCGGGCTGCGAAACTTTTGTTTCAAATTCAACAACAATTACGCTTAATTAATTTAAAGATGTTTTCTGCCGTTTGTTGTTGTCGTCATGTCTCTGACAAAACCCACCCTCTCGCCTACCCTCGCCCCCCCCCCCCCCCCCCTCGCTGTCAAGTCGCATAAATTTTTGAGCAGTTATGAAGGCGTTGCGACAACAGAGAGGGAGAGCGGGGAAAGAGGGGGCTGAGTTGTGCCGCTTATAAATAGATTAATTAAAATCATCTTTAATTGTTTGATTACAAGACTGGCCCGAAAAAGCAAAAGGAAATTAAAAGGCAAGCGCAGAACGAGCTCACAATAGCTGCGCTTTATCTAGAGAACAGGCTCAGCGGAGTGTTGTGCGTGTGTGTTGTGTGTTGTGTGTGTTGTGTGTGGGCAAAATGCGCAACATGTGAAATCCACATGCGGCAACGATTGCCACAGCAGCAGCAGCACGGTCCCTTGAGTTCTGAAGATTTCATTTGTGCTACAGATGTTCACTGATTGTACAACATAACTACACACACTCCAGCACACACACACACACAGCGATACACTCACACACACACTCAGCAAAAGTCACACGCAATTGAAGCAGCGGCATCTGCCAGATACACTTCAGCTTTTAGCTTCATCTTCAGGCGCGTCGCACAGCAACTGCCGCTGAATTTCGAGTGGCATTTGATTTTAGTGCGCCCGAGTGTGTGTGCGTGCGTGTGTGCGTGTGTGTGTGCGTGTGTGTGTGCTCTTGTGTGTATCTGGAGTACTGCAGAGGCATAAAAATTATTGCTGCCAACGACTGAGTCAGTCAGTCATCAATTATTTTATAGAATGCTCACTTGTTTTCTGCCTTGTACTACGCGCATTGTCTGCGTGCCCCCCCCCCCCCCCCCCCACCCCCTTCCCTCACTCAACACGCCCCCTTTGTCTTGAAGGGCGGGAGCGGGGACGCACAACTTTTGAAAGTTCTTTTCTTTTCATTTCGCAGGAAGGGCTTCGACGGCAGCCCGCAATAGTTGTGAAATTAAATTGAATGCGACGCCGATTATCCCACGCAATCTTTCATTCATTCATTCATTCAGTCATTCATTCATTCATGCATGACGGCTGCCTCCTGGGCTAGGAAGCAAGTGCCTCTTGTGCGACTTACTCCTCCGCCAAAAAAAAAAGTTGAGTGTAATCATGAAAAGTTCAGGCGGAAGAAGCTGCTGCTGCTGCTTCTTCTATGCGAGCATCCCTTGCTCAACACACACACACACACACACACACACACACACACAATATAAGTTGATTATATGCACACGCAGAATCTTTCCAATCTGGCCATAAATCTGAAGACCCTGTCTGTCAGAGCCTGTCTGTCAGTTTCGTCTCTGCGACTGCCTGCTCCGCTTTGCCGAAATCAATGCAAACTTCATCGCTTTTTTATGTCTTTTGCGGTTCCAATAAATAAAATCCATTCGATTATAAAGTGCACACAGAGAGAATGAAATGCGGCTGATAAGCGCTTTACACAATCCATTTGGCCTACTTTAGTTCATTAAAAATCTATTTAAACAATGAGGAATGTGAATGTGCATTGCGCTCGACTGGCAGTTACCCTAGGAATTGGACTCTTTTGAACTTTCTTACTGCTGTCAATGATGGAATATGTATTTATACTCGCGTAGCATCAGATATACATACATATATAATATATATATATATATGTTCAAACCTGCTCTTGCAACTGCTCAGCCATTTCTCAAGTGTTGCCATTCAATTACAGGGTATCAAAATGTGCAAGCCTGCAGCAAGGCGCCAAAGTCTGCCCGATAAGGCGGCAATTCGAGGGCGGGGCAAATTGTGAATCTGGCATTTAACGATTTCATGTGGCACACTTTGATTAATCTTTACAGTCTGCCGACAATTTTAATGGCCAGCGATGCCTCGATAATTATCGATGCTCATAAAATTTGCAACAATAATCATTTTTTGCCATGCCAAATTTGCACAAATTTTAATCAATCATATGAGATAAGTGTTAATATGCGAGAGGGATTTGTTTACATAACGCTTAAACGAGCTGGCATAAATCGAATTTATTTAAGCAGTCCAGCAAATATCAGATATATACATATATAATATATATTACATTACATGGCCTGGCTTGAAGGCCTCGTCAAACAAGAGTCTAGACAAATCGAAAACAAAACCAACTTCAATATTCGGCTATAATTGAATGCACACAAACAACACAAATGTGTCTGTGTATGTGTGTGTGTGTGTGTGTTATGCCAGAGGGAATACTATTATTATAATCTGGTCAGCTCACACACGCACACACACACACACACACATGTACAGGCGCATATATTGACAGACACTCAAGTGTCCACAAGCACCCTGTAAATCCAATTGAATTACGCATAAAAGGCGCTTAAACCAAAAGAAATGACGCTCGTGACGATGAAGATGATGACCAGGCGAGAAAGAGGCAGATAAAGTGGGAGAGGAAGCGGTAAAAGACGCCTATCCAATATGTATTATTTCTCCATTTAATTCCCTTATTATCCGACATTTTATAGCTACGCGTGGCCCACGATTGCCTTTTGGCCCAATCATAATCACAATTTTACATCAAGCGGCGTTTCCGCAACAATTTACATATCGACTTTTCTGTATGTCGCCTGCCTTTGTCGACATTAAAGTGGGTAGAGCGGGGAGGGGAATGGGGGGGGGGGCAGCCAACAGTAGTTAAGAGCGTGCAGTAGGCTGCAGTTTAAACTTATGCATGATTAATACATAATTACAAAGGCAAACACATAAACTCCTACTCAAAGAGGTCTGAGCGTGTAGGGGGCGGGGGTCTGGGGCTGAGGACCGCATTTTAATGCCTGAGCCAACGGACTCAACACACAACTAATAACATTTAAAAGACGACAAAAGACACACACACACACAAAAGACAAAAGCCTGTGGGTTCCCACACAGCACGTCCTGAATGACTACCGAGTGCCTGCCTCTGTCTCTGCCTCCGTGTCGGCCTCCGCCTCGGCCTGGCTATCTATCGTGGTCTTGGCCATAAGTATATGTATACATAGCTGTTATTAATATTTCGATTTGGTACTAGCGATTCGTAGAACTTGACACATGACTTGCATAACTAATCAGACAATAGTTATACCCTACACCTCAAACGCTTGGCATAGCCCAACGGCTGATTGATGATGACGAAACTTGACTTCATCAATGGGTAATCGGAAATGTGATTGTTGCAGGATGTACACAAAGCAGAGGCAGAGCTTGATTGGAGTGAGACGAGGGGAGTGGGGAGTGGGGGGTAGCTCACTTATGTAACATGATATTAATATTTATTATCATGTTGCATGATATTCACATTTATGTCGTTTAATATTATTTTAAGTTTAATTGAAGTGCATACGACTTTTCTTTTATGATTACTTGCCTGAGTTCTGAGTATTGCGAACAGGTTGTTACCTAATGAAAGAGGAAGTTTGAGAAGTATTACAGCGAAATATGCTTAACATGTAGATGATGAGCCGGATTACGTCGGAGTATTGCCTTAAACGAAGGGCATAGTTGAATAAATCCATTCAAAACGTTTGCTTCTCAGTTTATATAATAATATATGTATATAATAATATATAATAAATGCAATCTTTCTGGTATTTTACCTAAAGATTTCGCTTAACTTAATTCATTCATAATATTCCTGAGTTTCGAAACCGGAAATTGTTCTACAGTTGACACGCTTTGTTTCAGCTTGTTCTGTTTTTATTTTTGTCTATGTTTGGGTCAATGTATCTCGAAATTTCCCAAATCTATTTCCACGTGGATATACACGTTTTTATGCATTACAGATATCAATGCCATATGTATCCTAATTCAAATGTGGTTTCTTTTAAACACAATTTCCTGTTGCAACAATTTCCTGTAGGTGATTAGCCAGTCGCATTGACTGTAACCAAATTCAACGTTGGGCATAATGATTATTAATGCGTGTGCTTGTGTGTGTGTGTGTGTGTGTGTGTGTGTGTGTTTCGCTTAAGATATGAACACTTTAGTTCATTCATGGACACTTTTCAGTGGCTCTGACAAACTGCTGCGGCATTCGCTGCTTGCCAAGTGGGCAAATTGTTGTGGTTTAGGAGTCGTTCGGGTCTGACATATGAGGATGGAATGCAACTGAAGTACGTGAAGCAAAAGCCATTTAAATGTATTTCTTATCTGACATTACAGATCGGGCCGTGGCGACATCAACCCAAACCCAAACCCAAACCGAAAGCAGCTAATGCCAGCATACCTCAGCAGCAGCAGCAGCAGCAGCAGCAGGAGAAGAAGCGACAGCAGCAGCAGGTGCAGTTGTTGCTGTACAGGAAACGCAGGACAAGACAACAACGACAACAACGACAACAACAACGACAACAGTGATAAAAACTGACAACGAATTATTAACGAGAAGCCGAGACAAGCGCAAGACAGATAGAAGCATGACGTCGTCGTCGTCGTCGTTGCACAAAGCCGGAAATGTGATTATAGTTTTAGTCAGCCTGCAGCTAATGTGGCTAAAATTGGCCGGCTGTCGGGATTTGCCTTTGGGCAGCGATTACGGCAGCATGTCCGCCTCCGTGGAGGATGTGGACCTTGTCGAGCCGCTGGTCACCGAACAGACAGCGCCGCATCAACGCCTCAACCTGGAGTCTGGACTCAACAGCAGCGAGGATGGCCGAGCGCCGGCTGCTGCGGCCGGCGGCGGCACAGCTTCCGTTATGGGCGCCGGCACTTTGCTGGAGGAGTTTAACGGCGGCAAACTGAGCCCGGCGGAGGCCAGCAACACGCTGCCCATATTCCTCAGCGAGCCGGAGAGCGTTTTTGTGGTCAAGAATCGGCCGGCAGTGCTCAAGTGCAAGGCATCTCATGCCCTGCAGCTGCACTTCAAATGCAGCGGCAGTTCCCAGCCGCCGCCTTCGACGCACGACAAGCACGTGGATCCGCACACGGGCGTCCACATGGAGGAGGTCACAGCCACCATACATCGCGATCTTGTCGATGAATATTTTGGCAAGGGCCCCTTCAAGTGCGAGTGCCAGGCGTGGTCGTCGCGCGGCGTGGTCAAGAGTCAAGCGGCCACGGTCCATATTGCATGTGAGTATTCAGAGGGTGGCTCTCAGAGCTGAGCGTTTGTCGTGCTTAAAGAATTAACTTGGTTGAAAAATGGCACGCGTCCTTCCCTAGTTTTAACGATAAAAAAGGGCGCTTTTCGGCACGCCGAAGATTTAATACCCTTGCAGACCGAACCTTTTTCATAATGCCTTGCTCGTATCTAAGAAGCTCAGGGAAAATATTTAATGCAGAGTTAAGCTAAGATATCTTGTTAACCTTGTAAACAAAGAAGTTTTTCATACAACAACCTCATTTTCGACCGATCGTTCCTATGGCAGCTATATGATATAGTAGTCCGATCTGGATAGGACTTTGCATAAATGTAGAGAGCATGGTGAAACTTATAAATACCGAGTTTGGTTAAGAAATTTTGAAAAACCAAAAAGTTTTCCATAGAACAACTTCATTTTCGACCGATCGTTCCTATGGCAGCTATATGATATTGTAGTCCGATGTTGATAGGATTTTGCATATATATAGGGAGCATAGTACAACTAATAAATTCCGAGTTTGGTCAAGATAACTTAATAAACAAAAAAGTTGTTCATACAAGAACCTACTTTTCAACCGATCTGCAAAGTTTCATTTAGAAGTGAGACACTGATCAGGAATATATATACTTTATGGGGTCGGGGATGTCTGCTTCTGTGCGTTAAACATGGCGAGACCAAATTATATAATACCCTCTGCAAGGGTATAAAAATGCGCGCCAACAGCAGCTGCGTCACCCTACAACCTACTTGTGTATACCCTACTTTAACCGCATTTCACCCCATTGCAGACATTCGCAAGTCCTTTGGCCAGTCGCCCACCTCGTTGCGCCTGGAGCTGGGCAGCCGTGCGGAACTGCATTGCGAGCCGCCCGGCGGCTTTCCGGAGCCGAAGCTCAGCTGGCACAAGAACAATGCGCTTATAACTGGCGACAGCGACACGGGTATCACTGTTAGCGGCAGTACGCTCACCTTTCGCCAGGTGGCGCTGCAGCATATGGCCAACTACAGCTGCAGCGCCGAGAATTTGGCCGGCAAACGTGTCTCCGATTCGGCTGTGCTCATTGTCTATGGTCAGTACACACACGCACACACACACACACACACACACACACACATATTTGCGGCTTTTACGACATATTTACTAAACTCAAAATCCCCCTCTCTCCACCCCTTCTCTCTCTGACCACAGTTAACGGCGGCTGGAGCGCCTGGAGCCCATGGCGCGAGTGCAAATGCAGCGGTAAACCGAGTCAGGGCCGCAAGCGAACGCGCACCTGCACCAACCCGATGCCCTTGAATGGGGGCGCCCAATGCGCCGGCCCCCAGGTACAAAAGTCGGCGGACTGTGCCGCATGTCCAGGTATGCCAAAAGCGTTTCCTCTGGTTACCCACAAATTTGTGGGCGTTGCCCGTTTTTGGGCCGGGTAACTTTTAAAGTGTAACCGTAATTGAAGGGCCAACAACGAAAATTGTCAATTTAAATGGCAGCTCAGCCCAGCCTGTGGGCGTTGGCAGCCACCTGCGTCCCTGTGAGCCCAGCCCCCCTCCCATCTCTCCGGCAGCACACAAATAAAGGCCGTCGACGTACGACGCACATTTTTCACACCCAGGCAACGAGCTAGCAGGGAGTCAAGCACAAAGCACTGCGCCGCAAAAGTTCAAGAGGGCGTTCCAAAAAAAGAAACAACAAAATGCAGGAAAATGCGAAGAAATTGCCAAAACCGAAGTTAGTTATACACTTACCTAATTCAAGGTTGACCTGTAAAAGAAGTAAATATTTGAGATTAGTTTGATTTCTTGCTTTCATTAAATAGATATCAAATTATATAAAGGGACTTTTATATTATAAGCCAGATTAATTTCTACAACAGTTAAAGGAATTTCGGATAGGAGTTCTTCTTTTGCTCAATTAATTTTAAATTATATCATTGCCTTGCCAAAGCGTGAATCATGGGAAAACATAAGTTTCTGCCACTTTTAAGCCAAGCTCAAAGCGTAAATGATTCAAGAACAAGTTTTATATACTTTGATATTATTTCTGAGAAGGATAAATGAATAATTCTTTATTGAATTCATGCCCGTGCGAGATATTCCATATATGGGAAAGTATCAAAGTACAACCCTTCGTTCATTCTACCAAAGACAAATCTCTTGCAATCTAATGTAGGGATTTTCGAGAATAATATAATTATGTCGAAAACCCGTCGTTAATTTGTTGACAAACCGTACGAGATATTCGTGCTACCCATTTCTGGAGCCGAGTCCAATAAATTTTTGAGTGAGCGCCGAGTATTTCATTTTAAACACGCATTCGGCTGCGTCTGCTATTGTGGAGTAGCTGCCTTTTGAAACGACGACAGATATCTTCACAAGCACGGCCAGATATATATCTGTATATATACGCACATATAGATGGGATAGATTGGACGTGCACAGGAGGGGGCGACCCCGCCGTTGGAACCGTTGGCACCGTTGGACCCGGGGGCGTCTGCTGGCGGCATACCAGTCATCAGTCGCTGACTAAATGGTGACAAAGGCATTGATGGGGAGAGTGGAGGCAGGCTGGCAGTGCGAAGAAGGGGGGTTGGGTGGAGCAGGGGATTGTTGCACAATGTGATTTCGGTTTTGGCATTGGACTGCAGGACCCGGCCGAGCTGGGGGCGCGCTCTTTTTGTGACAGACGCACGGGCGGCATGTGTTTGAGACTCTTCACTTTTATTCATGTAAATTTATTGTATTGCACATTGTATTGTAGTGCACACACACACACACACACACGCACACACACAAAGAATGAAACTCTGGCAGGCGCACAGCGGGCACAGCAATGAGCAATTGTTGACAGACAAGCGGGGCAAATGGAGCCGGAGCAGGAGGGGGGGAGGGGTGGAGGAGCTGCTGAAGCAGCAATAGCAATACACTTTCAAGTGGTCGGCTCGGAGGGGGGTGGGGGGCTGGTAGGGTGGTTGGGCCGCTTTTTCTATGAAAAGTGTGTCATAAAATTAATTTTAAATTTCGCTTCGGTTTCGCTTTTTTTTTCCTTTTTCGTTTCATCGTCAACTTATGACTTTTTCATCCCCATGGAATCGTGTCAACCTTATGGCGCTTCATCTGCTGCTGATGCTGCTTACCGTTGCCACGCCCATGCCGCCTGCCAACGCCCGTGATTACGCTGATGCTGACAACGACAACAACAACAACAACAGAGGACACTCAAATTGTGAGCGCTGATGGATTTGACATTTCGTCGAGTAAGCGCAGTAAGTTCCAAACGAAAGCCTGACAATGTGCATCTCAACAACAACAACAACAACAGAAAAGGGCTGCCCATTGGAGCTGGGTTTTAAAAAGGGGGGTGGGGGGAGGGGGGGGGGGGTCTAGAGTTCAATATGACATTGTGTTAAAGTTGAATGCTTAACGAGCCGAGCTCAAAATTGTTAATTGGAATTGGTCTAGAGGGTTGCAGTTTTCTATTTTTTTTTTTTTTTGGGAGCTCGAGCGTTCGGGCGGTTACGCTTTACAATTCAATAGACAATTGTGTTAAACTGTGCCAAAGGCAGCATCCATAACCCGGCCCGGATACGCCGTATCCAGCTCCAACGAACCGTGCAGCGATTCATTCAAAACACTCAGCCTCATTCATTCAATCGCAAAGCTGTGAAGCTGTAGCTGTTGCCGGACTAACTGACTTAGTTCGGGTTGTCTATTGGGTGTCTCCCCCATCTCTAGGCCAAAAGTGACGTCATTGTTGACGGCAACTTAAAAATCACTTACCACGATTTTCGCTGTCTGATTCATGCAACAGTCTGGCGACGACCCTTGAAGCAAGCAGCAGGATAGAGCAGCAGGGGAGAGCAGCAGGGGAGAGCAGCAGGATGCGTTAGCTGGAGTGGGGCATGTCACTCACACTCACACACACACACATAATTTAAATGCTGATGGGAAGGAGGACAACTTGCCAGTTCGCCTTTCGACGGGGGTGGTTTTTGGGCACAGGAAGTGGCAAATGCCGATATATATATGAGTTTGACATAGGCATACATCTAGCCAGGCCAGGCGAACAGCCAAGACCCACAACATGCACATTTTGCGCTTTTTGTTTAGTTTTCGGACTTGGCGGCGGTCCCCCACGACAAACAAAGAAAAAATTGAAATAAACGAAGCAAAATGCGAAAATAGAAAAGCATTAAAATGACAATCACTTTTACTCGAGACATTGGAAGAGGGAGGTTTGCTGCTGCTCTTAAATATGCTGGGAACATTTTTTGGTCTGAAGAGCTCCCCAGGGTTGGATGGGTGCCATAAATTCTGGGGCGCTGCATTTAGTTGGTAAAAGGTGCCATAATTGCGACGCATCTATTAGTTAAAGCAATGCCATAAAATGTAATGCGAGGCTCACTCACAGCGCAGCATATCCTGAAGTTTCCCACGTTGGGCGCCTTTTGATAAATGACTGCGGGGCCTGACGCTGTCGGGAATGTGTGCTAAATCATGTTAATATGACTTTTGATTTCTAAACAGCTCTCCCTCTCCCTCTCTCTCTTTCTCTTTTCCTTTTAGTTGCTCGGTGGTCGTCGTGGAGCGAGTGGAGCGTCTGCTCCGCGGAATGCATACAAGTGCGTCGCAGAAAATGTGTGACGCACGCCACAGTTGCCGCCGATGTGGCAGATGAGGCTGGCGAGCTGCTGCTGCTGACTGGCGGAGTGGGCGCCGCAGCACTCAGCTCAAGCAGCGATGGCGACGGCGACGCTGATGGCTCAGGATATGGCAAATCATTGTGCGCCGGAAAAGACATACAAACGGCCGAATGCCGTGGAGAGCAATGCCAGATTGGCAAGGATGGTAAGTGTGTTTATGACAACAACAGACAGCCAGTTGGTCGGTCGGTCGGTCGGTCTGCCAGTCAGTCGGCAACAAAGTAGACAGTTAGACAACAATAACAATCACAGTGGGCACAACAGACACAACAGCCAGGAACGAGAAGCATAGCCCGAACGGGCCACCACACAAAAGCCGAGCACTCAACGCTGATTGTCACAATGGGAAATTAACCAAGTGCATTTTGTTTGTGCATGTCCGCCCCCAACCACAGCCGCTATAATATAAAAATGGTAAAATAAATCAACCACCCAGCCACTAGAAAGGCCACTCAATCCCCACTGCGTTGAGTATTTTCCAAAAAGGGTCGCAAATCAATCGCAGTCCAATTTGCAGCTACCCCACGTTGGGCGCCTGAGCTAAGAATCTGCGCCCCATGTTTATGCGCTTTGCCAGATAATTAGGCAAAGCGACAAAGACGACGATAGCACAGAGTATCATTCAACTGGCCAAACTGCTTATCCCCAAACCAATATACCCAACCACTTTGAAGCTTTCGACATGTCATTGTTGCTGCTGTTTGGTCTACGATTTACAATCAGGGCGGCGAGAAGTGCGTGTGCGATGTGCGATTGAACCCAACTCAAATATAGTTCGTTTTGGGGGGGTTAGCCAGGGTCCATTGGGATCAATTATGCGACTGTCACAGTGTGTAATTGAAAGGATCAGCAGAGGCAAGTTCCGCAACCATTCAACACATCATTTTTGGTACATTTACGGGTTTCTTTTCGTTAATACCCTGTGCTCATCGAATGTGAACAAACAAGGGCTTAATGGACACTTGGGCAAATGAAAGCATCGCCTTCTGTTCAAACATGGGAGGTCTGCGGACTTCGAACACATTTCCATCTTTAAGCTCTCAGCATGGAAGTTTTTTAAGAATGGATTTGGGGATACAGGATATTCTCCTAGTCGAACAACTTCGACTAGACAATTTCTGCTCGTTTTTTCTGCATGTTATTTGATTGCTGTTGAAAAGTTTCTGCGAATGAAGAGTGACACTTTGTTGGTTTTGACTTGAGCCTTTAGCTTATTTTCCATTTTATTACATTTGCTGTGGCTCAGAGCGCCAGTTGGACCCCGGGCTAATATCCCTGGGGCTGCTGCAACAGTTGTAGCCAAAGTCCTGAGGCTTTATTATGTGGCCATTGTGGCAACTGGCAATCCGGGGGGTAGGATGGGCAAGTACTATACCCTCTCTAATCTCTTAGCATGACAAATACGCTTTTGATGTCCCAGGCAGGAGTCTACAAAAAATCAGCATGCAAAATGCAGAAAAAAACGAATGGAAAAGTGAAAGCGCAAGAAAAAGTCTAAAGTTTGGTTCGAGTGGGGGGAGATAGATCCATTCAAAGCGAAGGATGCTTCCGATGCTGCAAGCGGCTCTGTCGCTGATTTACAGCGAATATAATTGCTCATTTCATACATTGTATAATGCGTTCTGAGTGTGTGTGTGTGTGTGTGTGGGTGTGTAATAATCATAATATATATACATATACAGTGGAGTAATTCCTTGCGCTGCAGCGATTCCTTTGCGCCCGGCACAGCGCCAACCAGTCACCGCCAGCGCCACCAACAATGACGACAACAATCACAGCAACGGAAACAAGCCGAGCAACAATGGCGCTTGGGGCAAGGGAATGGGTGACGTTGCGGGTGCGGGTGCGGGTGGCGGCAGCAGGGGGTAGCGCACAATAATGCGAAATAGACGCCGGATTGTTGGGGGGGAAATTGAGCAACTGTGGCTTCCATGGACCAAGGGGGTCTGAGCATACAAACATAAAACATTAAATACAGACATATACAGGCCATAACAGAGAGAAGGAATAACCGAGCGACAGACAGACAGACAGACCGACAGACCGAGTGAGCGAGCGGTCGACCGAGGGGGCGACCGAGGGACCGACCGTCCGACCGACCGACCGAGCGGCATATACGGCTACGCATGGCTGCTTTGGATTGATGGCAACATTTTTTGGATGCGACCGCGTTTGGTTTCTGTTTTTGGTTGACTCAACTTTTGCGTATGTGTGTTTGTGGTGGGAGTGGGGAGGCGAGCATTCTTTTTAATACAAAAGACAAAGATTGAGATTGGCAGATGCAGGCGAAATCTGGATTTGGATTTGGGGTGGGGCTTTTCACGCCAAGACACATATTAAAAACCAAAAATCAGCAGTTTTATACAATCCGCCCAACTTCTCTGCCTTCTCTCTCCTTACAGACTTCGATTGGACACTGTACTTGGGTCTGGCCTTCATCACAGCCGTTTGCTTTGCCTTCGGCACCGCGCTCATCTGCTGCGCCCGCCGCGGCATTCGCCACAATCCGCACTACAACATGGCCCGCTCAGGTGAGTCGATTTCGCATTTTGCTGCTGCGGCAATTGAATCTGTGCTGACACGTTTCCTGTTGCCCTCGCCTCGTTTTGTTTTTTTTTTTTTGTTTTTGTTGCAGTTATGGACGCGGATTATATGCCCGGCGTTGTCGATAAGAAGGAGATGCGCATGCACATCGAGGCAGCCAATTTGGGATACGATTATGTCAATCCCGGACATCGTTATTTGCCCGGCGAGCACATCGTCGGCCTGGGCGTCGGCTGCGGCGGCGTCACGGAACATCACTACGATGTGCCCAACCTGGCGGCCAAGTAAGTTGCAAAACTTGTACTTTAATCCCACAAAGCGGATTACCATTGCTAGGGCTTGGATTGCATTCAATAGCTGCCATGCACAGCTGGATACATTTATGTGCCTTTAAGTATGCAAAGAGGCTTCGGAGAAGATGAACAAATCTTTGGTCAAATTTGCAAAAGATGGAAAGCAAAAGTATATCAACGAATTTTGTTTGTTCAAATTACGTCTTGTCACTTAAGTGAAACTTTGGGAATAGACCCTAAATATTAAAGATCCTTTGATACTGAGCACATAAATCGAATCCAGAGCGCTTGGTCTTGGTATAGACCCTAAATATTAAAGATCTTTTGATACTGAGCACATAAATCGAATAGATGATCCAAAGCCCTTGGACAACTTCCATCAGCTCTCTCTACATTTACAAGGATCCTTCAACTAACTCTTCGCTCTGCCCTTTCTCTCTCCTTCAGCTACACGAATCCTATAGATGACCTGAGCGCGGATTATCTATCCGAAACGGGCGACTCCTCCACAGCGGACACCTGTAAGTAACCCTCAGGCCTAGCCTAATGTCAGCTCTCGCTCAAAACTCTCTCCCTTTTCCGTAGCCAATTCCACGTTCGACATGAACGCCAAGCTCTCCATACTGAACGCCTCGAAGAGCAGCAGCTACGAGCTGCTGGGCAGCAACGGCGGCCAGCTGCGTCTGTATGGCGGCGAGCTGTTGCTCTTTGTGCCGGAGCTGGCCATTGGCAAGCATCTGAAGAAGCACGTCTCCCTGATGCTGCTGAGCGACGAGTGCAGTCGAATTGCCTGCGCCACGGACAGCTCCATACTGTGCAGCAGCGTGGTGCATTGTGCGCCCCGAAACTATGGCTTCATCAAGCCCGTGATACTCCGGATACCGCATTGCCTGCTGGCGCCGGAGCAATGGCATGTGCACATCTACCATGCGGACAGCGAGCAGGACGATCTGAATGTCGGCTGGCGGCGAGCGGTATCCGTGGGCGAGGAGACGATAAATACGCCAATGTTTGTGCAGCTGGAGCCGACGGCCGTGTACATTATGACCGAGCAGCTGGGCCACTTTGCCGTCGTGGCCGAGCCGCGCATTCAACAGCCGGCGATCAAGATGAAGCTGCTCGCCTTTAGCCAGCACACGCCGCCCAGCAGCAGCGCCAACTGCAGCCTGCGCATCTATGTGGTCAAGGATTTTCCCAACAGCCGGGACATATGCGCCAATGTCGAGTGCAAGTTAGGCGGCAGCTATCTGGGCGAGAGTCAGGTCTTTGGCTTCGTGCTGAACAGCCTCAATCTGAATATACGCGTGCGCTGCCGAGATGCCGACTTGGGAGCTGGCGATGCGGCAGATGCGCCCTACGAACATGCCATACCCTACCAGCATATATTGAGCAACAATTCCATATTGCACTGCGAGTTCAGTGTGCGGCGCCAGGAGCAGCAGACGCTGTGCGTCGACTTTGGCCAGGGTGAGCAGTTCGACTTTTATACGTTCAGCATGCCCGGCCAGGGACAGGGCCTGGGCCTGGGTTCGGCCGAGGAGCTGGCCTCGACAACGAACACGACCATCTCGATAGATCGCCAGGGCAACTATGTGAACGAGAGCTGTGTCCTGGACTTTGTCCAGCTGCCACATGCCACGAAGCGCTTGATATGCGCCGCCTTGGATCCGCCGCGTGCGGACGAGCGCGACTGGCGGCTGCTGGCCAAGAAGTTGAGCACGGATCGGTATATTGCATACTTTGCCACCAAACCCTCGCCCACCGAACAGATACTCAATCTGTGGGAGTGTCGCGCCAACAGTGGGGGCGGCAGCGCAGGAGAGGGCGCAATTGGCGGCGGCGGCGGCATTTCTAACGGTAACAGTTCCAGTTGCATTTCGCATGCGAACAGCATAATGTCGCTGCTGCTGACGCTCAAGGAGATGGGACGCCAGGATGTGCTGGACATCATAGTGGACACCATTGGGCCGCTGTGGATTTAGGTCGGGGGGGAAAGCTGTTGAAAACAACAACTAAACAAAACATGTTCATGAGTTGCCTTTTATTTGAAAAATGTTTAAAAAAAAAAAAGAGAGTGCGAACGAAATGGGAAACGAAGCGAAACGAAACGAATCGAAAAATATGAAACATGCTAAAAATGTAATCAAAGTCTAGGCATAAGGCATAAGGCATAGACATAGTCACATAGTCTGTACTAGTTACGTAGTCTAAGCTAAAGATATATATATATATATATATATATATATATATTATATATAATATATGTGTAGTGTGTTGTGTTCGAGTCTTTTTAGAACTCTGAACATTTGCTCAACGAACTCTGTTCCCCATGGGTGCCATGCATTTTTGATACTAAACTAAAATACATTAAATATACATATATATTATATAGAATTAAATGTAAGTTTACGATTATGTTGAAAGTTATTTGTGGCTTAGCAAACTTATAGTTTTAAACATTAGTTTGTAGTTTTCACGTATATCGAATATTTAGTAGGGGTATTCAGCTACTAACTAAACAGAAAAAAAAACATGTGCTAAGTTTTCAAGTTTCTAGGCAAAGCATCCCCCCCCCTCTGCCAGCTTGAACTGCTGACTATATGGCGGCGTCTATATATGTTCAGGCAGTTGAAAACTGTTTGCCAAATCGTTGAATTTACTCAACCGACTCTAGTTATAGACCATAATAAAAAAGAAAGCGTAGCATACCTATATACACTCACACATTTACATATATACATATATATAGAAAGCGTATAGAATGTAGTGGAAGAAACATTAAGAAACCGAGTAGCTTGTTAGACATACTCAAGTGATAACCTTTGTATTTGTCTCTAGTTTATAAGTTCACAAACTGTCGTTTCAAAAATCAAACAAGATAACAAGAACAACAACAAGAACAAATGAATATTTCAGCAATAATAACGAATATTTAATGGCCCAATGAATAAGCATACAATTTAGTCCTATATGCAAAACATAAAAGAGAACAAAAACTGTAGTTTAAACATTCTAACTAAATCGAATACAAATTGATGAACAGTTCCCGGTTTTGATTGATTTTTTTTTTTGTATGACATGCTGTAGTTCTTATGTATTTATAATATAATTTTATAAAATGACAAAACAGCAGAACAAATGCAATTAAATAAAGACGTTACTTACTGTAAAAATATATAAACTCTCTATTACTATGAACATATAAAACTATTTTGAACCAAATTTCAATGGCGCGCATTTTCAAATTGAAATTCAACAATTTTAGTGTGAAACCTAGCTATTGGGTAACGAACTGTGCTAGCTACATCTCAGCAAAGTTTCGCACCAAAAGCCAGGCACAGCAAACGAGACGTAAGACATGCTCACCACATCTCAGCAAAGTTTCACACTACAAGGCCGGCATAGCCAACGAGGCATGAATTATGCTCACCACATCTCAGAAAAGTTTCGCACCAAAAGGCATGCATGCCAGCCAGTAGTGGGACAGATTTACCACTAAGCAAACGAGACCTAGGGGCGCCACTGTGTTCTGTAAGCATAAGCGTTGCCAGCATGGCTGTCGATAACGATAACATGTTGTCTTGTGCGTTGTTATCGCATTTTATTTGGCGGCAAATATTTGATTTATAATATCAACTTTTCTTTGAATCGCAATTGAGGAATATAAAATAAATAAAATTCAAAATATATATGAATAATATTGAATAGAAAAATGAAAATAATATTAAATATGTACGAATACTTATTAATATGTAATCAAGTGCAAAGAGAAGAAGAAGATAATTAATTAGCTCGGTTGCCAACACGACAAGCAGCAATTGAGAGCTGCAACTGTCAAAAAATATGTGGCAAGCATGTTAAAGCATCGACACTTGCAACATTTTTTACAGATGCCGCACGGCAATTGGCCAATTGGTAATAAAACAAAATTAAGATACAACAATTATTAGTTAAAGCAATCGGCAATAACAGCAACAACTCGAGTCTGGGGCACACAAAAGCATTTTAACAAGCCCACAAATAACAAATCAATAATTTCATGCAACTGCCACAAAATGATTGCTGCAGTTGTTGCCGCTTGTTGTTGCCTCCTGTTGCTGCTGCTGCATTTTGGCGGCGCCTTTTATATCGCCACAGCAGCCGAACGTATAAATAAATTTAAACGATTTGGGGCTTTTCTTGTGGCAAATAGAAAACTACGAAGGCCACTTGCGATACGTGCGGCAGGCAGCAAAAAGCGTGCAATCGATGGCTGCCCCAAGGCAAAGAAACAAAAAAAAAATTGACTCCTGCCTGGTTGTTGCCACAGCGATGCCGGCAGCGACGCCGGCAGCGACTGCGACTGCGACTGCTGTCATCGTCAATTAGTTTTCTCACCGCAGACATAACAATATATTTTATGTATCGCTCGATTGTTTTGCCGCGCTTCGCATCCTTGACCATAGCCTCGGCTCTTTGTTTTTTTTTTTTTTTTTGGCATTTTTCCGCCGAAAGGGGGAAACGGCAGCAGTCGAACAATTTCCTAATTGGGTCGAAATTCCAATCTAACAACGATTTCAAATCGACTTTGACAATTTCGCGGCTGCTGTTTTTGGCCATTTGCTGCTGCTGCTGCCTGTTTCTGCTGCCAACTTATTTTGACAGCCATAAAATTGTGCGAACCGATAAGGTTCTTCTTGTTGTTGTTTGTTTGTTGTTGTTGTTGTTGTTGTTGTTGCAGGTTGCAGGTGCAATATGACAATGTGCTCTGTGTTGCGCGCTTTTCTGCGATTTCTCCTCTTGCTTACTTTTTATTATTTAAGACCTTTTTAAAAGTGGTTAAAAAAGGGCGCAAAAGAGTTCAACAAGGGCAGCATTGCATTCCAATTACAGTGAAAACTCACTTTGCAGAACAATGAACCAGATTGGCGTCCGTCAAATGAGACTTCTCGTTGGGAAGAGTCTTCACTGTACTTCCCAACTCGTCTGTTGAAGCGATTCGAGCCCAGAGGCAAAATAATAGCTATTTATAATTTCTAACAATCTCACTTGTCTCCACATAATCGATAAATATCGATAAATATAACTACAAAAAAGAGTAAGTCACAACAACTTGTATACCAAACATTATAGTTGAAGTTGATTTCAACCTTTCATAAATTTAAGTTATACCAAGCTCAGATAAGGTTTATTTCAATTCGCAAGCCTAAACTTGTTCCAAAGCAATCGATAAATATTCACGTTTTTTCCCTTCCCTAATTTCATGTATAATATTTACCCACAAGCTAAATTAAAGTCTTGCAAACTTTCAGTTCAGAGCAAGACTTATCGATAATTATCGGTTTCAGTATGTGATCCCTTATAAACCAAGCTCACATGGGGTTTATTGAACCTTCTTCCAACGCTATCGATAAATATCGATTTTTTAACACTTGGCCACACTTATCGATAATTATCGGTTTCAGATTCTTCTGCCTATGCAATCGATAAATATCGATGTATCGATATGTTTCTCCATATTAAATTTTTTAAAAACGTGCAACGCTTAAATGAATATATGTAGCTTGTCGCATAGCTCATACATGTCTAGGCGTTTTCGCCTATAAGATATTCTCAACCGATTCGATGTGTATCAGGGATATTCCCTAGTTGGGTGCAATCCCAACTTGAACACTTGCACTTGCTTATTATTTATTTAATATTTTTCAATAAACTCAAGATCTGCACAAATATGCCAGGGACGGAAATGTCCGCTAAAACACACACACAACAAACACAACACACACACTCATACACACACAATACACACACACAATACACACTTGAAGTAATGAGCAAATACTGAAAGCCAAAGGCGGAAGTTGACACGACAGCTGGCAACAATCAAAGCTGCAACACGCACAGCACACACACAGCACACACACACACACATACAGAGTGGGCTTTGATTCGAATTTCGTGTTCTATCACTTTGCCAACTGGCAATCTGTTTGAAATGCCAACGAACTATCGATGTCAGTTGGCAATTTCTTTTTTTGCATACAGTCTGTAATTTTTTTTTTTGGCTAAAAGCGAACCCTTTGATTAAAACTACGTTTGCCAATAATTGCGCAGCAGCTGCCATTTTGAAATTTGTCTGTGGCAAGTAAAGGAAACAAAGCAAAAAAAAAAGAAAAAAGGCGGGCGTGAAACATGAATTATGCGGCCGAAAAGGCAACTGTGTTGGACCGTGTGGCCGGGTTGATCGCGAGGCGTTGAAAGCGCTGGATAAGCCGCACAAACACAAAACAATACAAAATGCTTCAAAGCAGCAGCCAAAACAAAAGCAACAACAAGTTGGCTGCAACATGTGCCATGTCCAGACCTCAGACCGTGCCACGCCGGACAATGGACAAGCTACGAGCCGCAGCCGCAGCCGCAGAGGCAGCCGCAACTGAATCTGAAGCTGAAGCTGCTGCAGACAGCTTGCAGTTGTATTACGAATTTATCTACCTGAGCAGCAACCATCGTCAATCGTCCATCGAGATGGTTGTTGTTGTTGTTGTTGCTGTTTTGGGTTCCCAAAGGAGCAGCTACATAATGGCCACCGCACGTCAACGGGCTGCCGTTGCCATTCCCAGTTGCCACTGTGTGCTGCAGCTTGCACAGCCCAACAGGCAAACGGGCCAACAATGTTTTGCCGTTTTCGCTGGAAAACAACCAAGAACATTGCAATCGCCGGTCAACGACTGCGACATACTCTGTTCGCTCGAAAACGCACTGAAATTTACTTAAATTTCCACTCGCCTCGTCTATTAGCCTAATTCCACTGTCCACATTTCTGACATTTTGAATGACATGCGAATGTGAAATATGTTTCGTCTATGTTTTCCCATTCGAAACCACATTTTTCACATTTCGCATTTTCATTAGCCTAATTTAACTGTCAACATTTTTTACATTCTTTTGTGAAATGTCACATTTTTCGCGAATGTCAAATATGTGGCCTGAACGTTTTCGCACAAGAAAACACATTTTTCACATTTTAAAAGAATTTGACATTTTCAATAGCCTAATTCTACTGTCCACATTTCATACATTCTTTTGCGAATGTCACGTATTTTACTAATGTTAAAAATGCGGCCTGTATGAAAACACATTTTTCACATTTGCAAGAAATGTTCGCCCCGAGTAATTCGAGTTTTTTGCGATAATTTCACGAATTTCGAATATTAAAGTCTGATTCCCGCAAACAGCTGATGTTAATAATTAAAGAAATGAAATTTTATTTTACGAATCCCACAGTTTTTAAAATTTAAAGATGGCCAAATCCCGCAAATGTTAAATGGCCCCTACTTTGAGCCCGTATTATTTGACCTTTGGAAGGAAAACTTTGCCTAGGTACTTTTGCCATTTACATGTTAACGACAACGGCCACTTGCTAATGGAATCGCAGAATGAGCATTGTGAAGTCAGGCTATAAGAGTGACCGTACTGTATTTTCCTTAAATGTAATGTATACTGGACAAATATACTTCTTTCGCACAGGGAACAGGGCATCAGAAAAAGGCCTGGCCTGGCCTGGGCCTGGTCCTCCTCTGAACTGGCCTCTGCTTGGACCTGATCTCTCTCGTACCCAAGCTGGGGCCATGCACAGCCAAGGCTTTCTGCTTATCAATACATTTGATATCTGCGCTGGCTTTTGCAGACGTCGTCGTCGTCGTCGTCGTCGTCGTTGTTCGAGGCATCCAATTGGTACGCTGCACATCCTCACATATTCAGCTTCCAGCTCCCAGCTCTCGCCTCTCCTCCGCTCCTTACCTGAGCTGTCAGGCATTTCTGGCTGCCTTTAAAGATTGGCTGCGTTTGCGTAGGACTCACGTATGTACTTTGATGTCGATTGCTGGCCATTGTTGTTGTTGTTGTTGCTGTTGCTGCTGGAGTAGCTGCTGGCAGTTAACATTTCGAATGCCATACAAATCGACTAGCGGACATTGGAAATGGGCAACACACACAAACACACAATCACACACTCACAAACACATGCACAGGTATATCTGCAACGTCTGCTGTTGCTGTCACTGGTTGTTGCTGTTGTTGCTGTTGTTGTTGTTGTTGCTGTTGTTGTTGTTGTTGCTCGGTGGCATTGTTGTATTGAATTGTAGCTGCTGCTTGTGTTCTGTTCAATGTTTCAATTCAATTCCTGCGAAATTCTTAACAACAACAAAAAAAAACAGCTTAAAAATAAGCAAAGAAATAAGAAGTTTTCTAAGTGTTGTCGCAGCTCAAATACCCTGTTTTTTGTTCCTATAATAACTATAAAATAGAAATGTCTGAACTCATTAAAATATCTCATTTGCTAAGTTTTGGCCAAGATATGCCAGGAAAACAAAAACCCTTTTCAAGCAAAAATAGATTGTTCCTATAGCTATATATGGTATATGGTAAACTATGATAAATCCTTTGCATATTTATTATAAGGGTATAAATAAAACCCAAAAAGGCAAGTTTCGCGAGATTGTTTCTATGGGAAAACTTTGGCATATATTAGACTATGATATGCATAATATATTGTTCCTATTGAGATTGTTCCTATTGGAGATATATTATATAGTTGCCCCAAGTCAGAGATATATGCAAGATATGTTAGCAATAAACAAGAGGCTTATATTATTATATATTTGTGATCCAATACAATAAACTTGACTAAAAAAAAACTACCTTATTCAAGCCAAAGAAGCCAAGTTTCGCGAGATTGTTCCTATGGATATATATACCATATAGTAGAATATGATGTGCATTATATTTCGCAGATATATTAAGAGTATAAAGTTTCCTGCAAGAACAACAGATCCTAAGACTCCTATGTCAGCTATATATATATATCGAAATAGTAGTACGATTTGTCTGAAAAGTTACATTAGAACGTCATGGACATGGCTTTAAAGAGTCGACTCGTGGATGTGAATCGACTCTTTGAATCGAACACGGAATGCCTCAAGCTGTAGCGACAGTTGCAAAAAACTTGCAAGTCTGTGCAGCCAACGCGACGTATACGCAATTTCAGTTCAAGTCTTAAGCCGCTTAGCAGGGCAACAGCAAGGCAACAAAGTTTTTCTCACAGTGTAGCTTATGTCTGAGCCTGCTGCTGTTTAACCATTTTGGCCAACATGGATACGTAGTCGCTCGTATTGTATGGGGATTTGGCTCGTCTTCACATTGTTGTTGTTGTTGTTGTTGTTGTTGTTGTTGTTGCAGTCACGTTGCCGCTGTTGCTGTTGCTGTTGCTGTTGCAGCTATTGTCGGCAACATTGCATTAGCATGCAACAACAACAAGAATAAGAGCCAGAACAGCAACAGCTGCATAATCAAATTTTCAATTTCGTTTCCTTGCTGGCATTTGCATAATTTCAGCTAAAGAAATGCTCGCAACACGAATCCACAGTTTTTCCGAAGAGCTCGTGAAAAGTTTCCTCAACAATTGGAAATTATCTGTGCGCGCGGCATTTGTGGAAGCAAATGCAATTATGGCAGCCCACACACACACAGAGCCCGGCAGCAAGACAGCGATCCGACATTTCATTATTGAGCATTGATTTTATTCGACTTGAATTTAGAAAAGATTTTAGAACTGACCAACAATAATGTTCAGCATAAGCCACATGTTTGAATCGATTTGAACAGAAGTTAAACAGAAAACAATTTGAATAGGAATTCTTTTACTTATTTTCAGACAACTTAAAATGCAGTTCTTTATGCAAGAACTATATTTGAGCTGAATGAAGAACAAATCTGTAATTGACCTTAGCCCAACGTGTTTCTCTCTATGTACTTAGGTTGATCGAAAGCTATAAAATCTTTTACGCACACAATATTGAATATTTAATAGCTTGTGATTGATTCACTTAGACATGTCTTTAAGGATATCTTCTGCATATTATCTGCCCCTTTTCTCTATTCAAACTTTCCTTAGTTAGTTGCCGCATTCAATTCCAATATGCTTACGACTTTAATGATGCTACGGGCCCCGTACCGGCCGTATCGAAGTCCCGGTGATATGCATTGGCAGCCAAAACTGGACTTGTGTCTGCACATTTCAACATTTGCTGCGGATACAGCTGAATTGCAGCTACAGATACAGATACAGATACAGGCATAGATACAGATACAGATAGAGCTACGGGCATAGATACAGATAGCTGTAAGTAGGCTCGGGCATTGGCCAGGTCGGCGGCGCTGTCATGCTGCGTATTCTATTTATTTATTTATGTATTTATTTCTAGTTGTTGGCAGCCTTTCAGCTTTTTGCGCTGCGTTCGTTTCTTTGGCAGCTGCGTTCGCCTCGTCTGCCAAATGTCATGAGTTATGTTTGAGGAAAAACTTTATGCGGATCCCGAAACGCAATGATGACCATGTTCATGATGATGACAATGCTGTCTTTTATTTGCCGTTTGGCGGCCATTTCTTGTGCACTGCGCCTGTGCGCACAAATGTTTAAGTATCTGTCACTTTATGTGAGTGTGTATGTGCGTGTGCGTGTGCGTGCGTGTGTGTGTGTGTGTGTGTGGGCTGGTGTGTCGCCATGGGAGCACAAGAGTTGGCAATGTATTGTTGTTGCTGTCGTTGTTGTCGACGTCGTGCTGTTGCCGCTGGCACAACCACTGTCAGCAGCAGCATCGGGCAGCCATTGTTATCCCCGCCACGCACCGCACAAAAAAGACAACAACAACAAAAAAAAAAACACAAGCAGACGCATAACCCAGCTGAAACAGGCTATAAGCAATTTATAACCTTGCTTAGCCGCATAGATTAGCATGCTTTTAACATTAGTATTCAAGTTAAATAACATGCAATTGTGCTTCTTTTGGCAGTGCTTTTTGCATGCATTCGGCATGCATGCTTTTGTAAGCACATGCGGCAGGCGTGCTGCAACAAATGAAGAAGAATATACAAATAATATTTGCAAAAATGAAAAAGGAAACTTATTTAACTCTTCCACAAAAATCCAATCTCAATTTTCAGGAGTAAATTCTGCGCTTATCCTGGTTCAACTGGGCTGCGAACATTATTTTTATGTGCCTTTTTTTTACGAATTCGCAGGCCATATTCGATATGCCATTGCGATTGCGTTGGGGCACATTGTTGTTGTTGTTGTTGTTGAGGTTTTTGCTGCATCAGTTGTTGTGATTTCCATTTCCATTTGCAATTCCTTTTGTATTTTCCTTTTGGTTCATGTCTCGTTTGTTTGCTCGCCTGCTGGAATTTATTTTGCCCATTTGCGCATGTTTTATTCATAACTTGGCAATATTTGGCATACAATGAATGCCCCGAGTTAAGTTTATGTAAATTCCCAGTGCACAACTATGTATTTACCCCGAACAAACTGCATACACAGCACCCAAAATAACAACAACAACAACAACAATCAGTAAGAACATCCAATCAACATAAAAACTTAAAACGTCAACAGTTTCTTCTCTTTTTGTTTCTCATTGTTAAACTGCAAAATAATGAATAAAATTTTCATATATTCAATTTGCCATAAATATTATGGCGGCCATTTTAAAGTTCTGCCATTTTTTTTTTTGCGCACATTTACGGGATCGATAAAATCGCAGCGCCCCCCAGCGGAAAAGTTCGTTGAACTGCAAAGCTCTGGACTGGTCTTTGGCCTTTTTTCAATTGACTATTTTGCATTTGTAAATCTCTCTCTCTGTGTGTGTGTGGGTGTGTGTGTGCCATTCAAGTGCAGCACTCAGACGCAACGAGAGAGACAGAGAGAGAGAGAGAGGGAGCGAACAGCACTTTAGTGAGAGCTGGAGCAAGCGAGAGCGGCGTCTAATGCTCTTGAAAATTTCAAGTGTTAATTACTCGCATTTGCCACACACACAGACACACAGACACACACACACACACACACACACACACTAGGGCATGTAGGTATATGGCACATTTATGGATACGCATACGCCAGACCTGGACCCAGACAGCGACACCGACACCGAACGCCCGAGCCTAATTGTTCAAGGTCACAGGCATGCGCATTTCTTCGGCAATGTATTCAAAATTAATTAAAAACAACTACAACAACAAAAAGCACACAAACAATGCAACAAAATGGAGCAACAAACAGCAGCAGCAGCAGCAGCAGCGGCAGCACGACGACCGCAACTACAACAACAACTCGTAGCAGCTAAACTTGGACGACGACGACGCCGACGCCGACGTCGAGGCGACTGCAACCTGCAAATTAGCTCAATGGCCGCAAATGCTGCGTGTACAGATTTCACTTTTAACATAATTGCGAACCCGCCTGCCTGTTAAACTTGGGCGGCAAGGCGAAAGTGTCAGTTGATGTAATTGCAGAGGCGCGCCGCTTTAAAAGATCCAGCGACAGGGATAGCAATAGCAACAGAGCCCAAAGCGTGCTAATTGCAGACAACGCAAACACAAACACACACATACACGCAAAGCTCTCAATTCGCCTGCTCTCGCTCTCGCTCTCGCCGCTGCTGCTGCTGCTGGTCAGTTGCCGTCGCCGTCGCAAACATGTGTTTGTAATTAACAGGCGGCAAATAACTGATCTTACCTTCGGCGAGTCTGTGATTTTTTGTCTGTTGTGGGTGTGCGTGTTATTTATTTAACATACATTTAACATATACATAGTTCGGTCAGTTAACTGTTTATATCTGTGACTGTGACTAATACCATTCTAGCTCATTTGGTGCTGTAAACGTGCTGGCAGCGACAAATTCATTTTAACCACGATCGCAGCTGCTATGCAAAAGAGTTGCTGTCTGTGTGCTTGTGTGTGTATGTCTGTGTTTACGTGGTTCCGGATTAATTCAATTAGTCGCAATTTACGTTTCGTTTAGTTATCATATGGCCGCACGCTGTCGTTGACACTTGTAAAACGCAATGAATTTGTTTGCATTTTCCCCCGCCCATTGCCTGCGCCCTTGCTTTTCGCCGCGTGCTCGCCTTATTGCCCATTCATTGGAGTGATTTACGCCGCGTTCTCTTGCGCCCAGCAAAAGGCTCAGCCCAACCTCCACCCAAGCGCTTGTCTGGCGGTTAGCGTGTCGCAGCGCCAAATTCTCAATGCTCAGTCAGTCGCTTCTCTTCTCTCCACATCTCCCCTCGTCCTTACGCTTCCCCTTGCTCTTCTCTGCCAGCCCTTGCACATGCGCCGCAAATGTTTATTCATTTTCATTTACATTGCAAATTGCTTTTCATTCGCCATTCGCCGTTTTAATCGCGTGCGTTGCACGATTGTGCGACCAGAAACGCAGTCAACGTTTATAATATGCATGTTTTTTTACTGTTTTTTTTTTTTAGTTTTTTTAGTTTGTGCATTTGCATTGTCAACACTTACTGTTATGCATATTTATAGCCTTGTAGGTGTTTGAATAGGTGCATTGCATTGCGTAAGCGCCATGGCGAAATCATTTATAATACCTTTGTCATATTTAATTTAATTCAATGTCAACAAACAAACATCTAGATTCCCTATATTTTCGAACATTAGTTAGTCAAATCATTTTGCTGTTATGTATTTTATAAAGCTTAACAATTTTAGAAATTGCAAGCAAAAAATAACTGATGAATTCATATCCTTTTAGAGATTATATTACACAAAACCCCTAATTGGTCTTAGGTTAAAGATAATGAAAGCCACAGCCCAGCCAAAATGCTACGATTGCAAGAAATACAATTAAAAGAATAGTTCAATTTGGGAGGGGGCTTATATATTAAAATATATATTCTTATTATTATTATAAATATAATTATAATTATAATTATAATTATAATTATAATTATAATTATAATTATAATTATAATTATAATTATAATTATAATCATAATTATTATTATTATTATTATTATTATTTTATTATTATTATTATTATTATTATTATTATTATTATTATTATTATTATCATTATCATTATCATTATCATTATCATTATCATTATCATTATCATTATCATTATCATTATCATTATCATTATCATTATCATTATCATTATCTTTATCCTTATCATTATCATTATCATTATCATTATCATTATCATTATCATTATCATTATCATTATCATTATCATTATCATTATCATTATCATTATCATTATCATTATCATTATCATTAGCATTATCATTATCATTATCATTATCAGTATCATTAGCATTATCCTTATCATTATCATTATCATTATCATTATCATTATCATTATCATTATCATTATCCTATTCATTATCATTATCATTATCATTATCATTATCATTATCATTATCATTATCATTATCATTATCATTATCATTATCATTATCATTATCATTATCATTATCATTATCATTATCATTATCATTATCATTATCATTATCATTATCATTATTATTATCATTATTATTATTGTTATTCTAAAAATATTTATATAAAAAACCGCGATTTTACTTATTCGAGCTGTCAGCTAAAATAAAATTTTAGGGATTCGTGGAAATTCAGCACTCGATAGTGCACAAAATAGAAATTTAGATACAAATTTAGAATAGCTTGAGAAGAAATTTGAACAAATATGATCGCTGGGAGCCCGAATTCTCCCTGAAACGCAATTTGAACGGACTCCCTGGCCAAAGGCAGTCGTAAATCTGGCCCTGCCATAATTCAATTCTACAATCAATGCACTTCAATCAGCGAAAAGCAGCCAGGCAAACCAGAACCTATCGTGTTCTTTCCAAACGGAAAGCTCTCAAATAAATGTAAATACTTGAGATTTCATGGAATTGAAGTGCAGGTCGAGGCAGAGCCAGCAATAAACAAAATTCCAAGTAAGGCGCACACGTAGCTTCGAACCTCCAAACTCAAGCTGGACATAAGAACAATGGGCGCATATAAACAACATTTTTTCATTCTCTTCTTTTTTTATTTGCCAACTTGCAACGGGTGTGGTGGAGGGGCCAAGGGGGGAGCACACTTGCACAATTGTGTCGCCCGTGTGCTGTCAAACGAAAGGTCCTTTTGCTGCAAGGGGCAAGCATTTTAATCGATGCCAACGCTAGCCACCTTCGCTCTTTTGCTATTAGTTACATTTTTTTTTTTCGCCCCCTTTAATTTTTTTTTCGCTTTTTTAGCCGAAGCGCCGGCAGCGCCCGTTGGTTTCAGCTGTCACTGCGCACAGCGCACATGACACCCTGTACGAGTGTGCGAGTTGTCCTCGTCCTCGTCCTCGTCGTTGTCGTCGTCGTCGTCGTCGTCGTCGTTGTTGTTGTCGTTGTCGTTGCTTCCTGCCCCACGGGCTGCCATTCGCACGCGTACTTCACACGTCGCCGTCGTGTGCCCCCACCTCAGCCCCCCGCCATCAGCTCCAAACGGTGTCGCATGCTCGCTCTCATATTCCGATCATTTTTTCACACGCAAATTCTTATGCTTATTCTTTTCTACACGCCGCAAGGACCAATCGCATAATGGGGCGTGGTGACGACGACGACGACGACGACGGCAACAGCAGAAGGCTGCCTGCCTGCTGGCTTGGCTGTGCAACAAAGTTGTCGTCGTCGTCGTCGTCGTCGTCTCTCCACTTGATGTTGCTGCTGTTACTGTTTATGTTTCGTTTTGCGCAGCGACAACAACAACAACAACAGCAGCAGCTTTTTCTCAAGGCAGAAACATAGTTTTTCCTCACTGCTCACGCGTGCAACCAGACGGCCGGCCCCTGCCCCCTGTCCCTGTCTGTGCCCCACAGCTGTCACAATTTGGTCTTCGCATCGAAGCTGGCTCTTTGTCTGCTATTTGGCAGCCATTTTCCGTTTGCTTGGCTTTGGCAGTAGCAGCAGCAGCATCATCATCATCATCTTACATCTTCATCATGTTTATCATTATCCACTTCAGTGGCTTTGCCAGCTCAATAGGGGGCAAATGCCGCAGCGAAGCGTTGCGCGTGGAAAATCAATGCGAAGCATTGCGCATACGCCGCGTGTGGCACACACAAACACACACACACACACACATAATCAGGAATCGCCTTGGCAGACAATGGGCTTAACATTTGTTAAGCTGATGCCTTTTAAATCTGCCATTTTGCACGCCCAACAACTGTAAATGAAACCAATGGCAACAATTCAGCTGCCTGCACCCACACACACACACACACACACACACACGCAAATTTACTTAAATATCGTGCGCACTTTAAGCAATTGCCATGTTTTGTCTGTGAAGTTCACGTGACAGTAAAATAAAAGCGAAATTTAAAACGCGCACATTCAAAGAGAGAGAGAGAGAGGGAAAAAATTATAGAGGCAGGACAAAAATGCACTTGAATCCAGCGATAATTGGGATAGTCCCTGATGTCTTCTTTGGGCCGCACAATGGCATCCAAAGCTCAATAATGTGCTCAAAATTAGGTAAGTGTGCCACAAAAGTCACACATGTGGCAAGGGCCGAGGACGAAACAGTCAGCAGTAATTGAATACAGTAAGATCTTCAAGGAAAGTAAGGTTAGCTAAAAGATGTAGTAAATACGTCGAACGATGGAATGGAACACAAAATGCTATAACTTAGATGTTTATTAATATTTAGGTGATTCAATCGGATTTTCAGCTAAGATGGAAAGAAAGGTTAGTTAAAACGTTACCAAGCGCGTGGAACATTGGAATGGAACACAAAAAATGATATAACTTAGATGTTTATTAATATTGAAATTCTTGAAACAGATTCTTACTTAAGGTGGAAAGTAAGATTAGCTAAAAGAAGTAGCGAGCACGTGAAACGATGGAATGGAACGCAAAATGCTGTAACCTAGATATTAATTAATATTTAAACTAATGAAGCGGATTCTCGGTTAAGGTGAAAAATAAGGTTGTTAAGAGAAGCAGCAAGCGCATGGAACGATGGAATGGAACATAAAATGAAAAGCAAGGTTAGCTGCGCGTGAAACGACGGAATAGAACACCAATATATGAAGTTGAATAACAAATAACAATAACGATATTATGAAGGATCAGTACGCTATCAGGAAATGCTTATAAACTTGGGCTAATTAAATATAGGGACTTGTTGTGGAACATTAGAATGGAACATTGAATGTTATGAAATTGAACAACATATTTATTATTAACAGGGATTAACAGGTAAGCAGCGAATGGTTATTAGGATAAACAAACAAACAAGCTTGTGTTCTTTACAAATAATATTTATTTCAAAATAAAATTACACCAATCAGTGAAAAACGAGAGTCCGGGTCAAGTTAGTGGATTGGATGCAGCGTTGCCTTGAACCAAACACCAATGATATTAATTAAATGTAGAAATACAAATATTCAATTTATTTTCGGTTTTAACATTTGAGTTTTAGCCACTGTTGCGCTTTGCTTTGTTGCACAATCGCAATGCCCAATTGCAATCCTTCGACTTTTCTCTACAGTTGCGTGTCCATATTGTACGTTTGCGTGGGCCGGACCGTGTATGTCTCTGTGCTGGCGATTGCAAAACGTGGCAGCCTTTGTCTGCTGCTGCCCGGCAACAAAGAGATATTTTGAAATGATTTCACGCCACTTGCGCGGGTCCATGGCTGGAGCGTACCATTTGGTATGTTATATATAGCGCAGGGTGCACGAGTTGTGCTTTATTTTTAGGTTTTAAGCAGCTCAAAAGGCAAAAGCCAGTTGCCTGTTGCCAGTTGGGAGCTGTGTCAAAAAGGGTGGCAACTCGCATTATTTGCCATGGTTTTTCAGGGCGAACAAATCGCATACAAATAAACAATCAAAGCAAGGGATGGGGAGGGGGCGGGGGGGTGTTAGTGTCAAACTGTCAAAGGCTGTTACAGTAACAGCTATGAATAACGGCAACAACAACAGCAGCAGCAACAGCAACAACAACAGTTAGAAGCAAACAGGCTAAGCTTAAGCGACAGGTTGCCAGACTTTCTATGGCGGCCATTTTTGATTTGCATTACGTTTTACATTTAGCTAGAGAGAGAGAGAGAGAGCGAGAGAGAGAGCGAGAGAGAGCGAGGTGGAGAGAGGGAGCAGCACGTGGTCTGTTTGCACATCGGATAATCCCGTTGCTGTCAGCTGAGGTCACTTTTCAGTTGGCCGTGCGCATTAACATTAACATAAATTGAAGTCGAGCTGCAAAAAACAAAATGCGGCGCTGCCTTTTGAAGGGTTATCTGCAGCAGCTGCACCTGTCACAAGTGTCCCCCCCCCCCCCCCCCCCTTCCTGTCGCCCTCTCTCACGCCCTCTGCATGTGTGACCCCTTTTTTTAAATGATTTATTTTAATTTAATCAGCTGCCAAACAGAGCAATGATAAGCACCGCGACGAGTAGAACCAGAACCAGAGCCAGAGAGCCAAAGCTAAAGCTAAAGCCAAAGCAGCTCCAATTATAGCGTGCAAATCGGCAGCAAAAGCCATGAAGCAAACACAGACATATGTTGCACTCATTTCACAAAGCGGGCGGCGACGTGGGCTAGCGGGAGGTCGGTTGGGCCCTGGCTCGAGTCGGCAATGGCCACATAATTGAGGGTTCAAGTAGCGTGCCTCAATTTGTGGGAGCGTTTCGCTTTATTACACACTTTCGACACGGCAACGAAGACGACGACGACGACGATGACGACAAGGAGACGGGAGCAGCTGCATGGGGTATATCCAGTACCTGGTATTCCTGTGTACATATGAGAGCCTAAGTGCAGGCAGTACTCATCATCAGCATCATCAGCATCGTCATCATCAGCAACATCATCATCCGGGTTATGAGTAAGCCAAGCGTAAGCTAGGCCAAACGCCTCAGTTACCCCCCGTCCGCCCGCTTGTCCTCCCACTTGTCCGCCTGCACTTCTGCTCTAATGACTGACTAATAGCAAAATTTGCTCTGCTGCAGCTTGGCTTTCTTTGACTCGATGTGCGCACGTTTCTTACGGCGGATTGTCGTAATAAACTTGTGTAATAGAATAAACGCCACACGGCGCAAACAAACTCCCGTCGAGTTTGCTTGAGTGGGTGGGATGAGAGCGTAGACTGAAGGGTGTCCATGCCCTGCCAAAAGGGTATCAAGATTCTGGCGCAAGAAATGAGTCGGCAGAGGACAACGTGAAGGCAAAGTGAGCATTATTTTCAACTGACAGACTCAAGTCTTAGTTTTTATAGATCAAACTTACAACACATCGGAATAAATGTAATAAAATAAGGTAAGGGTATGCCATCTTCGGTAGTCATAAACACATATTGTTCAGTTTTGTTTTTTATTTTCCCTTTCTTTTTTTTTTTTTGGTTTTGGATGGCAGTCAAACACGTGCAGCTTGTTCGTCATTGGAAAAATCTTTGCTTTGAGCACGTGCACGGGATTTTACATAATCAAGCACCGGCAACTGCACGGCACACACACGCACACATATGCCATGCAGTCAGTCGTATATATATATGGCCATAGCCATAGGGTAAAATATCATGCTTTGTACTGTGCGCACACCGCACCCACCGGGCAACCCGCTGGGCCTCAGACCCCACCTGGCAAGGAGCGTCCGCTTCAGCGTCAGTGTCAGCGTCAGCTTCTGTTTGCTCAAAAGATAGATTTTGACTTTTACAAATTTTCGCACACAGCCACCACCCGGCCGTACTCGGCCTTACCCAGCATGTGACCGGGTATAATAGCCTTGGCGGTGGGGTTGCCGGCACCGCCGCAGGTATTTCCACGGATTAAAGCACGCAAACCGTGTCATTTGACACCACTTGGGTAATCTGAAATGCCGCAGCAGCAGCCGCCGCCCGTCCGTCCGACCGCCCGACCGCCACCACGACAACGTCCGCCCAACAGCCCAACCGCCCGTTGTTTGCCCGCCCCCCAAATACAATTTCAATGCCCATCCTCAGTCCATACACGCCCTGCCCTTCTCCTTTGCAAGTTCCAGTCTAAATTGCAAGCATATTTATTTTTAATGACGCAAATTCTCAGTAGCAATAATTTACAGCATTTTGTTTAAATACAATACAGTTGGCCTAATGGCTATAGAGGGGGCGTGGCAGCCTGAAGGGGGGGCGTGGATAAAGTTGAAGCTGTATCATATTGTTCAGTATCAATTATATAGATATATGTATACATATACCTCAAGCCAGTTGCGCTTGATTGAGTTTCCTAAAGCACGTGCTGTAAGTTGATTTCATTTTTTAATTGAATGGGAGGGTTTTTTATTTTTTTTAGTCAAACAGAAAACTTTGCTTAATGTTTTATATGAAAAATTATAGCTATAAGGTCTTGTACTTTTCAAAGACAGCCTCATTCAGTTGCAGCAAAACATATCGATGCAAAGGTTAAATAAGAAGCCAATCGTTTAACATTCCACCTACTCACAGGCTTGAAGAAATGATCAAAGCATTTCACACCCCGCTCCGAAGCGCGAGTCGCGACTCGCTAATGTGCTATATAAATCGAAGGGGAAAAGTACGCCTCCAATCATGTGGCCATAGACCACCGAAATACACGCTGCGTTGGCGTTGCAGACGGCCCAAAACTGGGCAGCGAGTCGCCATTGGCAAACAGAGCCGCGGCACTGGGGGCCAAAAGTCGCACCTACGCCTCGGCTCGGACATATATGTGCATGCATATAATCAATATAAACAAAGAACGAGGCCGATCTGTGTGCTCAATCTATTAGTGCTGCGATCTTAAATACTTTTTATGAACTCCTCCATAGTCAAATAAAAAGTCAATCAAGCGCGGCGCAAACAAATGGGCGATACGCAACGCAATGCACACTGAGAGAAACGAAAACAGGAGCTGAGAACGAAAATCTTACATCAACAAGTACAAGACTCTGATGAAGACTTTACCTATGAAACTTTTAGGCTAATTTTAGTGTATTTTTAACACAAAAATAACTTCAAATTTCAGACAGAAATCTTAATGAATTCTAGGCTAGATCTTGGTTCTAATTTTTGCTAGTTTTCTCCAAGTGTCTTGGGCTTCCTTTGAAATAAAGTCCACGTCGCAGTGTGTTCTCAGTCCCAGGCCACAAATATCAGGTATTTTTTCGGCAGAACAATGTGAACATATCGCTTCCGTTTGTCAGCAACTATGCGTTGTTATATATACGTATTTGCATTGGGAACCGTACCGATCGTCCAATCGAGGAATTGGGCCAGAGACGCCAAAAGATGATAAAAATTACCACTTAATTGGACTGCCAGCCACCCGGAGACTAGCGCTTGTTATGCGGCGAGTCAAGAGTCAACCCCGGCCAAAACTTTAGATAAGCATCTAATTTATGGCAGCGCCTGTGCCGTGTGATCATGTGAGATTCTCCACGCACGCAGGTAGACAGCCAGGAGCACCTTTTTCTTAATGTAGAGAATATTTTTGTTGAAATATACTCGTCGCATATATATTTGTGCCCTAATAAACGGCTACCGAATTTCGCATTTCCTGTGCAACATCATCGATTTGAGGGCCGGCTTATTGCTATAATTTGGCCGGCAATTTGGCAAACGCATTGTGTCATTACGACGCCCTCAGCGGCTCAGCTCAGCAGAGTATTGCCGTGGTTTTCATCAGGTTTCATTCAGGTGTGTACGTGCCGGCATTTCATTGGGGGCGACTGGCGACTGGCGAGAGGGACAAATCCCACGACAAGTTGAGTTGGTTAGGAAATGCCCATGAAATCGAAAAGCCGGCAATGATCATGCAAAAATTCTCAACGTACAATCAATAAAATGTTGACGATTTAATTTAACGCTGACGCATCCAAGACCACATATACTATCCGATACTCTATAGACAATTTGGACACTGGCCTTAAGGCCGCCAAACTACCAACTACCTTGATGAACAACTGGTTTCGGTCTCTCTTTATTTGTATATTGTTGTTGTTTTCGGTTGTTTTCTGTTTTTTTGGGTGCCCCAAGACCAGTAGCAAACGGAAGGAGGAGGCCTGTCAGCCGGCAACAAAGTAACTTAATTTACACTACCGACGCCCCAGAAAGTGTACAGCAATTGTTGCAGATACCCTGTACTTGAATGTGGGCTCAGGTGGGGCATATTTTGATTTATTTATTTATCGCTCAATACATGAACTATGCAAGTATTGTGGACTGAAAGCGAATAGTTGTAGCTAAAGCAACACATTCCGAAAGCTCTAAAACGAAGCCTTATAAAAAGTCAATTTACAGGGTACAACTTGTGGATATTATCTGAAGAAAACTATATTGGATATGACGGAGAATAATAGACAAAAATTTCTGATCAAGTCTAAGATAAATACTTCTTGAATTCGTTTAAAATCATTCCCAACTAATTTAAGTTTAATTACAGGGTATCTCGTATGCTTTCTATAGCTTAAAACTTCTTTCTATGTGCTGCAACGTGCTCATGACGTGCTCACAATTATTATTACGATTTCTTCATTTTTGATTATTGTGCTTAGTGTACTATATACATATACATATATACGCATATATCATTGTTGTTTAGTGTCCATTGTTGTTAATCATTGTGCGCGACTTTATTCACACTTTCTTTCTCGCTGTTTATTGTGATAGACTTTTTCTTTGCCTGCTTTATCAGCCGTAATCACAACAAAATTGTACAAACACACACACACACATAAAATAAATAAATTATTTTTTTTATGTGCTTTTGACAGACAGCGAGAGTTTCCAGCTGTTGGGACTCCCAGAAAGTGTTTTTTCTTTTTTTTTTTTTTGTTGTGTTTCGGTTAAAGCCTCAAAAAGTCAGCGGGCGTGGCCCGCAAAAGAGGCGCTTGTGGCTAACTCATTTAAGTCCTGGCTAATTACAATTAGCTCTTGTTTACCTATAAACAAACCAACAAATATGCTCAAGAGTTTTCGGGCCATTAACAGCACACATCTATATATACATACATATATATATAGATTTATTTGGACTAGCCCGGCCGCAAACCCTAACTCTTACCCCTCTAACTCATTATTAAACTCATTGAAAACGGGTAAAAGGGGTATAATGTTTTTTAGCAAATGTATGTAACAGGCAAAAGTAGGCAAATTGACGCCATAAAATATATATCGTTCTGATCGGAAGGACTGTATCCTCCTCTCAATTCGATAATATCCTTAAGAATCAATTTGAAGACTTTGTTTCTTAAGCATAACCATAAACGTGTAAGAGCTGGATATGGTATTTATTTATTAATCTATTTATATATTTATTTATTTATTTTTTTACTTATTTCTTTATTAACCAATGGTGGCAACGTTCAGGTCTTCTTAAATCTCAAACAACCAACTAACTAAACAAAAATGTGAAACTAAGAAAATGCAAAATTCAATAGTTTTAACAAAAAAATGCTTTAAGCTTTTGTTTAATATGAGCTCTATTGGCAGACAAATCTAAATACACTTCACTTTACGGACTCAGGGTATCTGAAGGTCGGTCTAGATACCTCTTACTTGTTTATTTACCTCTTTTTTTTGGCTCAATTGAGACATCAGTGCGACGTATGACGTTTATTTAATTCGAAGTAATGATTTCATCGCGCTCCGTGTAATCGATAAGCATCTACAAATACAAATACAAACAATGCAACACACACAAACACACACACACACACACATCTAGAGTCAAGGGGTGGAGTATGTCCTCATTGCATACTTTACGGGCAGAGGGTCGCGCACTTGAGATAATCGCCTTAGGGTTGTTTTTAGGTCGCGTCTACGGGTACCCGTTGCCACGTACCATAAACGATCCTGTAATTTTCATGTCCTGCACACAAACACACACACACACACGCCCAAAGGGAGAGCTGGTTCGCAGCACAAAGGCCATTGTTGTTCATGTCGATTATTATCGCGGCAATGAGCAAAACTATTGCCGACACATGTATCCGTTTATTTGTCATGACTTTCGGTAGCCCGGCACCCGGCCCTGCTCCTTGCTGTGTCCCTTAGGACAGTCTCCCTCCCCTCTGGCTATGGCAAGCTTTCTGACATATTGTCTGCTAATCAGTTCCGCCGCAAAAGGTTCGCTTGCCAACTCGATGAAATCCTTTAGCGCTCCCCTGGCAATACGCGCGCGCCTAAACGAGCAATCGCTGCACTGACATGCCGCATAATTTCAATTAGGGTTGTTTGCCCAAAAAACCACCCAAAACCACCCACCCAACCCCCATAACGAACACGCACCATTGCCGGGGCGTTGTTGGCACGCTTAAGAGCGCATTATCGCAATCATAACTCAATTTGACACTGGGCCCCCCGGCCCCTCCCCCTTGGCAGTCAGAGCGTAAAGCGAATCACGACCAGAACTGACCACTTCATTAAGATTGTGTGCCCAACAACCCGTTGATGTCGCTAATCAAATCAAATACTTGAACATATGTCGCCTCATATAATGCTGGGCAGCACTGGCAGAGTGATATACAAAGCCATACGCCACATATAACACTAGACAACACTGGCTACGATATACAAAACTCTGGCGATTATGAATAAACTAAACAAGTTGTAATTTTAAGTGGATAAGTTATGTAATAATGTCGATTCATTTAACACTAGGCAACACTGGCTGTCAATTACTAAATAAACGAAATAGTAGTTTTAGATAGATTAGATCTATAAATATGTCGCCTCATATAACACTAGACAACACTAGCTGTTATATACAAAACCATCAGCCTCATATAACTAACTAGACAACACTGGCTGATATACATATCTCTGGCATCCTCTTTTGACTATTTAAACCAACAAAATTGTAGATAGATAAGTTATAAAAGTATGTCGCCTCATATAATACTTACACTACGATATACAAAACTCTGTCACCCGCCTCTTGAAACTCTACACAACACTGGTTACGATAAGCAAAACTTTGGCATTCTCTTTTGATTATTGAAACTAATGAAATTGTAGTTTTGTTCTTTCGTTCGAGAAAAATTTGACGTTTGGAATGTCTAGGGAAGAAGAAGGTTGCTGGCTCAAATCGCAGGCTGGCGAACGGATACATATATACATATATATAAATATGTTATTTAAAGGCTAATAATAAATGTCAACATTGATAGTTAATTTTAATAATGTCAAATAATTATGTTTTGTTAGCCAAACGGTTTGAGTTTTCTTAACTTAGTGTCAGTTCGCCTGACTAAAAAACGCGCAATAGGTCGCCGGTTCAAACTCATGAGCATTTTGCTATGTTTCTGCTTGTTTTTATTATTTTACTTATGCATATATATCCATCGAAATCTCCATTGCAAATTTTGTTAGCCTATGTTAAACCGTTAAATGGCTTTTAACCTAAAACTATGAACATTTCGATTAACTGCCGCTCCCCTCCCCTCGCCGCCGCGCTCTGGCAAGCACCCCGCGCCGGCGGTAACTTCGCGTTTCGCACTGCCGTCCCGAGTTACGTGTGCGGCATGTAATCATTTTTTATGACAACGCCGCAGGAATTATGGCAGCCAGGCACACTCGGCATGTGCCTTGGGGACACATAAAAGTTGTCGTTCTGCGCGTTGTACACGGATCTCGTGCCATAAGGACAAAGAGTCAATCTGCAGCAGCAACAGAAGCAGAAGCATTACCAATCGGCATTGGACATCGTGTTTCACTCACAAATTAGGACCCAGGGGATCAAATTATTTAAAAAGCCGCGCGCTCAAACTGTAACCATAGACCCGAAGACTAGGAGCTAAACTTCGACTTTGACTTGGACTTGGACTTGGGCCAAGACTTTGTGCACATTTGTGTAATGGCTCGCATGTGTCGCCCATTTTTATGGCAGCTCTGGAAAAATTGGCAACCATATTTGGCCCATAACGGCAATTCCTGACTCTCTCCGTTTAACCCGAGAGCCTGTTTTGACAAATGTTTGATTCTAATTTGGCATCTCGACAGCAGCTGCTTGATAAAAAGCCAACTCGAACTTGATTGATTTCACAGCCAATATGGGCATGGGGAGCGGCAACTGCGGAGGGGCGGAACAGCTAACAATTTAAATGTTTATAGGAATACGTACATGAAGAGGCTAAAATATACGCAAATTATTCTTTCTTACGGACGGGACAGGGGGGAAAACCGATGAGGAAAATAAGAAGCAAAAAACTTGGTCCAGGCAAAGCTGGCTTAAGTCTAATATATATATATATACACATATATGTTCTGCGTTTATCAGCTCATTAAAATCGGTTGTGCTTTTCAATATATATCTAACCTTAAGATCTGCGCTATATTTGAATTCAAAACAGTCAAACAAACCGCACTCAAAGGACCTGGCAAATAAGCGCCTGGCAACGCGAGTGTGTGTGTTAGCGAGAGTGTGTGTGTGTGTTGTTTTTTAAGCCCTTGTAAGCAGCTCATTGAGCAACAAAAGCAATGCGATAACACACAAAGCACAACACGGTTGCAGTTGCAGTCACAGCCCACTAAAGTTGCACTCATTAATGCCAGTGTCAATGACAATGGGCAAGGGGAAGCGAAGGGGATCGGGCAAGGGAAGAGGAAAGGGGAAGTGTGTGTGAATGCTAGCGAACGTGTGCCGGTCATTTTGGCTTGAACTTCTTTAATAGACAATGCGAATGCAGACGAGCGGGCGTGGCATGCGTGCGAACCCGTCTCTCCTCCCTCTTCCCTCTCCCTCTCTCTTTGTCTCTTTCTCTCGCTGCCTCGCCCAGTCTCGTGTCGCCGTCTCCGCCCGGCTACGTGTACTCGTGCGTGTAACGCATCTGAAGTGATTTGTAAACAAATTAAAGGCGTGCACGTGTCGTACTCGTTAAGCTACCGCTACGTAGGACTGGAACCAAACCCCTCCCTCTCCCCCTCGCCAAGGGCCACCGCCTGCGGATGCGGCTGCGGATGCGTGTGCGTCTGATATCAACTACAAATGCTGCAATGAGCTTTGCGGTGGGCGGTGGGCGGTGGGCGGCGGCAGTCAACAGTCGACAGTCGGTTGGTCGTTTTGTTGCGATACCCTTTTCAAAGAGTATTATAATATTGTCATGAAATGTGCATTGCAGAGAGGGGCATATCTTTTATATATATATATATATATATATATATATATATATATATATATATATATATATATATATATATATATATCAAGAGCCGTATCTAGTTAGGCTTGAAAACAAATCGGCCAGATCGTTGCACTATATCATATATCTGTTTGGTTGATTGTTGACGTAGTTTTTCTTCGAAATATCTTGACAAAACTTACCAATTATTGTTTGGAAGAGTCTTATCAATATCAATATCAATATCAATCGATCGAAATATATGTATATATATATCGACTTCTATCTATCCTCCCAACATATATGTATGAAAGCCCCATCGAATCGGACTATTATGATATACAATATATTTATGTCTTTTATAAGCACAATTGCACGCAACTAGCTTGCTTACGTATTAAAGCCTTTCCCCTCCACATGTCTATTAGGGTATTTAAACTTCGGCCTGACATAAATAATCGTTCGCTTTTGTTTGTGTTTCGGTTTGTTCAACACATGTCGAAGCGGGCAGAGGGCACAGCATTTGCATTTAACGCTCATAAGTAAGCGTATCGCAATTATCAGATGCTATAATCAATGACAGAGAGAGAGAGAGAGAGAGAGAGAGAGAGAGAGAGAGAGTGGGGGGGAGGGGCAGCTCGAAGAACTGTGTGGTTTTAACTTTTAGCCATGCCCCATAAGCCAATCTCTTTGATCATATTTAATTAGCGCGTGCTGTAAGAGTCGAGTGTGTTTGCGTTTTTCTCTCTTTGCATTGAGAGCTGTTGCGTTGATTGTTTGATATAATCACATTGAAGCCGGGTGGGAAAAAACATTGTAAGCCTTCAAATCGAATCGTAATACATATGCTGACAATTGTGATAGCTGCCAGGCGAGTATCTGCTTGAGCTGAAGAGGAAACGCTTATGGAGCGAGCTTTTTAATCTTGTTTAACATATGCCAAAAGCTTTTTAATTATAGTTCTATGTGAATCATAATAAATCATGACTCTATTTAATGCTGACATTGAACTTTATGTGTTGATTTTAAGCTGTTGAGGAAAAGATTATACAACCTAAGCAAAGCTTCAACAAGTTATCAACAAGACTCTTAGCAACCTCTATACTTTAAATCTTGTCATACCCAAGCTAAATGAGTCGTGCCACGGGCAAAGCCGTCGTATACCCGTTATTATTCTATATAGACATAGGTCGAAAATTCCCAACCCCATAACTCGGCCAAAACTCAACCGATTTTCATAAGGTTTAACTTTTTGTGCATGGTTTGACCTCTATATCAATTTGGCATATAAGTCTGACAACTTTATTTTTGGTCAAAATTCATGTGAAAATGGTACCATCAAATATCCTACATAGACATAGGTCGAAAATTCCCAACCCCATAACTCGGCCAAAACTCAACCGATTTTCATAAGGTTTAACTTTTTGTGCATGGTTTGACCTCTATATCAATTTGGCATATAAGTCTGACAACTTTATTTTTGGTCAAAATTCATGTGAAAATGGGACCATCAAATGTCCTACATAGACATAGGTCGAAAATTCCCAAGCCCATAACTCGGCCAAAACTTAACCGATTTTCATAAGGTTTAACTTTTTGTTCATGGTTTGACCTCTATATCAATTTGGCATATAAGTCTGACAACTTTATTTTTGGTCAAAATTCATGTGAAAATGGTACCATCAAATATCCTACATAGACATAGGTCGAAAATTCCCAACCCCATAACTCGGCCAAAACTCAACCGATTTTCATAAGGTTTAACTTTTTGTTCATGGTTTGACCTCTTTATCAATTTGGCATATAAGTCTGACAACTTTATTTTTGGTCGAAATTCATGTGAAAATGGTATCATCAAAAATCTTGCATAGACATAGGTCGAAAATTCCCAACCCCATAACTCGGCCAAAACTCAACCGATTTTCATAAGGTTTAACTTTTTGTTCATGGTTTGACCTCTATATCAATTTGCCATATAAATCTGACAACTTTATTTTTGGTCAAAATTCATGTGAAAATGGTACCATCAAATATCCTACATAGACATAGGTCGAAAATTCCCAACCCCATAACTCGGCCAAAACTCAACCGATTTTCATAAGGTTTAACTTTTTGTTCATGGTTTGACCTCTTTATCAATTTGGCATATAAGTCTGACAACTTTATTTTTGGTCGAAATTCATGTGAAAATGGTATCATCAAAAATCTTGCATAGACATAGGTCGAAAATTCCCAACCCCATAACTCGGCCAAAACTCAACCGATTTTCATAAGGTTTAACTCTTTGTTCATGGTTTGACCTCTATATCAATTTGGCATATAAGTCTGCCAACTTTATTTTTGGTCAAAATTCATGTGAAAATGGTACCATCAAATATCCTACATAGACATAGGTCGAAAATTCCCAACCCCATAACTCGGCCAAAACTCAACCGATTTTCATAAGGTTTAACTTTTTGTGCATGGTTTGACCTCTATATCAATTTGGCATATAAGTCTGACAACTTTATTTATGGTCAAAATTCATGTGAAAATGGTACCATCAAATATCCTACATAGACATAGGTCGAAAATTCCCAACCCCATAACTCGGCCAAAACTCAACCGATTTTCATAAGGTTTAACTTTTTGTGCATGGTTTGACCTCTATATCAATTTGGCATATAAGTCTGACAACTTTATTTTTGGTCAAAATTCATGTGAAAATGGGACCATCAAATGTCCTACATAGACATAGGTCGAAAATTCATGGTTTGACCTCTTTATCAATTTGGCATATAAGTCTGACAACTTTATTTTTGGTCGAAATTCATGTGAAAATGGTATCATCAAAAATCTTGCATAGACATAGGTCGAAAATTCCCAACCCCATAACTCGGCCAAAACTCAACCGATTTTCATAAGGTTTAACTTTTTGTTCATGGTTTGACCTCTTTATCAATTTGGCATATAAGTCTGACAACTTTATTTTTGGTCAAAATTCATGTGAAAATGGTACCATCAAATATCCTACATAGACATAGGTCGAAAATTCCCAACCCCATAACTCGGCCAAAACTCAACCGATTTTCATAAGGTTTAACTTTTTGTGCATGGTTTGACCTCTATATCAATTTGGCATATAAGTCTGACAACTTTATTTTTGGTCAAAATTCATGTGAAAATGGTACCATCAAATATCCTACATAGACATAGGTCGAAAATTCCCAACCCCATAACTCGGCCAAAACTCAACCGATTTTCATAAGGTTTAACTTTTTGTTCATGGTTTGACCTCTTTATCAATTTGGCATATAAGTCTGACAACTTTATTTTTGGTCGAAATTCATGTGAAAATGGTATCATCAAAAATCTTGCATAGACATAGGTCGAAAATTCCCAACCCCATAACTCGGCCAAAACTCAACCGATTTTCATAAGGTTTAACTCTTTGTTCATGGTTTGACCTCTATATCAATTTGGCATATAAGTCTGACAACTTTATTTTTGGTCAAAATTCATGTGAAAATGGTACCATCAAATATCCTACATAGACATAGGTCGAAAATTCCCAACCCCATAACTCGGCCAAAACTCAACCGATTTTCATAAGGTTTAACTTTTTGTTCATGGTTTGACCTCTTTATCAATTTGGCATATAAGTCTGACAACTTTATTTTTGGTCGAAATTCATGTGAAAATGGTATCATCAAAAATCTTGCATAGACATAGGTCGAAAATTCCCAACCCCATAACTCGGCCAAAACTCAACCGATTTTCATAAGGTTTAACTCTTTGTTCATGGTTTGACCTCTATATCAATTTGGCATATAAGTCTGACAACTTTATTTTTGGTCAAAATTCATGTGAAAATGGGACCATCAAATGTCCTACATAGACATAGGTCGAAAATTCCCAAGCCCATAACTCGGCCAAAACTTAACCGATTTTCATAAGGTTTAACTTTTTGTTCATGGTTTGACCTCTATATCAATTTGGCATATAAGTCTGACAACTTTATTTTTGGTCAAAATTCATGTGAAAATGGTACCATCAAATATCCTACATAGACATAGGTCGAAAATTCCCAACCCCATAACTCGGCCAAAACTCAACCGATTTTCATAAGGTTTAACTTTTTGTGCATGGTTTGACCTCTTTATCAATTTGGCATATAAGTCTGACAACTTTATTTTTGGTCAAAATTCATGTGAAAATGGGACCATCAAATGTCCTACATAGACATAGGTCGAAAATTCCCAACCCCATAACTCGGCCAAAACTCAACCGATTTTCATAAGGTTTAACTTTTTGTTCATGGTTTGACCTCTTTATCAATTTGGCATATAAGTCTGACAACTTTATTTTTGGTCGAAATTCATGTGAAAATGGTATCATCAAAAATCTTGCATAGACATAGGTCGAAAATTCCCAACCCCATAACTCGGCCAAAACTCAACCGATTTTCATAAGGTTTAACTCTTTGTTCATGGTTTGACCTCTATATCAATTTGGCATATAAGTCTGACAACTTTATTTTTGGTCAAAATTCATGTGAAAATGGTACCATCAAATATCCTACATAGACATAGGTCGAAAATTCCCAACCCCATAACTCGGCCAAAACTCAACCGATTTTCATAAGGTTTAACTTTTTGTGCATGGTTTGACCTCTATATCAATTTGGCATATAAGTCTGACAACTTTATTTTTGGTCAAAATTCATGTGAAAATGGTACCATCAAATATCCTACATAGACATAGGTCGAAAATTCCCAACCCCATAACTCGGCCAAAACTCAACCGATTTTCATAAGGTTTAACTTTTTGTTCATGGTTTGACCTCTTTATCAATTTGGCATATAAGTCTGACAACTTTATTTTTGGTCGAAATTCATGTGAAAATGGTACCATCAAATATCCTACATAGACATAGGTCGAAAATTCCCAACCCCATAACTCGGCCAAAACTCAACCGATTTTCATAAGGTTTAACTCTTTGTTCATGGTTTGACCTCTATATCAATTTGGCATATAAGTCTGACAACTTTATTTTTGGTCAAAATTCATGTGAAAATGGTACCATCAAATATCCTACATAGACATAGGTCGAAAATTCCCAACCCCATAACTCAGTCAAAACTCATCCCCTTTTTTGATCTGGCAACATTATTCTTGTAAAATATAAAGACTTCAGAACATTTGCTAGTGAGAAACATTTCACAACAAAAAAAACCAAAAACAGTTCGTTGTAGAAACAATAATAATAATACTCACTTGACACGCCCCCGACAAGCGTTTCAAAGGCCTGCCAAGCTCCCACAAAAAAAATAAAATAAATAAAAAGGAAAGTACACATTGAATCCACCATCTTACATTTAATATGCGCACATGCCTCGCCCAATACCCTTTTGTGGCCCCGGGCAGTCGCCATTTGTGCCTGTGCGGCATTCAAGGATCAAAGTGAGGTGGAGAGAGGAGAGAGGCAAAAAGTAAGTGGAAAAAAACAACCTATGGAACACACGCTTTGCGAGTCTTTCTCTCTGGCAGATTCTTTCAGTAGTCAATGATGCTAGGCAACGAATTGAAAAATCCGAAGCTCACGAAATTGTACACAATTTTCTGTCTATTTAACTTTGATGGTTATGGTTAGCAGAGGCGTTGCATGGCGAAGGGCGGAGGGGGCGAGGGGCAAGAAAGGAGAGGGCGGGGTGGGGGTAGTCAACATGGCGGCTGTTGAAAATCCTTTTTGCCCAGCGCCCACATAAAGAAACATAAAAACCATTTCGCCCTTTGAAACTTGGGCACACACACACACACACACACACACGCATACACAAAGCTGGCTGCCGTAAAGGAATTGAAGCTGATGCCACAGCTCCGTTCCGCTCAGCTCCTGGGCATCGGCAGGGGGCTGGAGCTGGGGCTTGTGGCAGGGTTGTCAAAGTTTACGTTTCACTTCGAGTGCGGTGTGCGGCGTTTTGCTGCTGTTTTGTTTGCTGTTGCTGCTGCTTTGTGCCAGGACGAGGCAGGATCACAGCCCAGGCCAAGTATCTAAAAGTGTGTGCGTACGTGTGTGTGTATGTGCGTGTGTGTGTGTGTGTATGAGTGGGCATGCCCTATAAAAGCAACCTTTTGGTGTTTCAAAAGTACACAGAGCCGGGCAACAAAAACTACTGCGACGGCAAAGGCGACTGTGTGAGTGTGTGTGTGTGTGTGTGTGTGCAGGAACCACAGTTACGTAAATACGAAAATCCGATATTACGTTTCCACTTCTCGAAGCGCGGGCGTGTGTGTGTGTGTGTGTGCTTGTTACACAAGTGCTGCGCTTTGGCGTTGCACTCAAAAAGAGAGAGAGTGAGAGAGATAGGAGGGGGGAAAAAACACGACAGCTACAAAAACTTTGCACGCAAAACCACAACCCTCGTTTCGAATCCTTTTAGAAAATATATTTTATACACACACACACACATATATATACCACGTGCAGCATGCAACGTGCCCCAAAACGAAAACGCTGCCAAGCTGATTCAAAACAAAAAGTTAAAATGGCAAATTCTACGGCAAAAGACAAGTAAAACTCAAGTCTCGGTTTTTCGGCGGGCAATCGTATTCGTGTAGGTGTGTGTGTGCGGCTTGGTGTGCGTGGGAGTGTGTGTGTGTGTGTGTGTGTGTGTGTGTGTGTGTGTGTGTGTGTGTGTGTGCGTGGGAGTGTGTGTGTGTGTGTGTGTGTGCGTGCGTGGTAGTGTGTGTGAGTGGGTGCGCCTGCCACACCCAATACAAAACGTGCCAGGAAGCTGCCTATGAATACCAGAAGCCTCGCAAGAAACGACAATAAAATAAAAAAAATAAGCCTCCGATTGAAAGTGCACGACTAAGCGATACCCTGGCAGAAACAGGATGGCAAGGTTTGAGCTCGACCGAATCCAAAGGCAAGGTTATGGCAACCTTATACATATAATTATATTATTAAATATGATTCTATTGAATCTCTTCTATTAAATATTATTATACTACTATTATGTATTCAATTTGCCCTTAAACTACTTGGGAATTATAAGAGGACAACTGGCTTTTTTATTGCTTTCAGTACCTTGCAGCGATGTTGACTATTTCGACTATTTTCCTAAAGCTAAAGTACAATTTCATGGCAACCCATTCATAGCTATTCACAGTCTAGGCCCTTTAGCCGCATACCCCCGGCTACGCCAACTGTGTAGGGTATAACAAAAATGCAAACTTCATGTACTGCAAAACGGCACAGAAAATGTTGAAGAGCATGCCCCGGGCCAAGCACACAGCTCAACCATGGCTGAAACTGAGGCTGTGTATATGGGGCTGGCCGATGCAGTACAGGGATGCGTGGGGGAGAGCACATAGAAGGGGCCGGAGGGGGAGGAGCATAGCGACGCCGCCGACGACGACGACACCACCTTTGTAACTTTCCGCAGACATTCAACACTTTCGAGCAACAAGAGCAGCAGCAGCAGCAGCAGAAAATGTACTACAGAGCTTGCAAAATAAATAAATAAAAGAAATAAAACACAAAATAAAAATAAATAAAAAGCAAAAAGCAAATACGAGTGCGAGGCAACGCAGTTGCAGTTGAAAGAAAAGAAAAGAAAAAAAAAACAGAGAGCGGCAGCAACTTGCAAAAGATTGCAGCACATTGTTGTTTTACGCTGCTTGTTGTTGTTGTTGTTGTTGATTTTGTTGTTGTTGTTGTTGTGACTGTTGTTGTTGTTGTTGCTGCTGTTATTCACAATTGCAAGCGCACACAACAAGCTAAAAGTCGGCGCTCACTCGACTATATGTTGGTTTTGTTTGTTTATTTGTTATATGCGCGTTGATGTACAAACATGCCACACACACACACACACACACACACACACACACACAAGCGCGCGCAGAGCAGGTGTATATGCCTGCCCCCTTTTTGAAGAGGACTGCACATGCCCAGCACTTTTGAATTTTTATTCTGAAATGCGAAACTCAATGACAGCCATCGACAACGACAGCAACAACAAACGACGACAACCAACGACAACGTCAACAGCAGCAGCAACAGCAGCAGCAGCACATCCTCGCAGTAGAAACTGAAGCAGCGGCAGAAGCAGAGGCAGACGCAGAGAAGCAGCCCGCCCGAGACACAGCGCCATTGTGGCATAAAAATCACATTGTCAACTTGAGAGCATCTATCAATTCTTTTAATTGATCCTTCTCTCCTTTTTATACGCTTGCAGAGGGTATTACAATTTGGTCATGAAATGTGTAACCTATAGAAGAAGATATTTCCTAGAACGTAAAGTATATATATTCTTAATCAGCCGAGTCCGAGTCTGTCCGTCTGTTTCTATGCGAACTAGTCTCTCAGTTGTAAGGCTATGAAACTTTGCATACGAACCTCTTTCTTTTTGCCGCAGTACGTATGTCGGTACCGACTAGATCGGGCCACTATATCGATCGATCGAGAATTTGGCAATAAGAAACGACTCGCTCTGCAAGGGTATTTAGTCTTCGGCATGCCGAAGATAGCTCTTCTCTCTCGTTTCACCACGCCGTGCATAAAAAACGAATATAGTCATATGGAAATATGAATAGCGAGTGCATTCAGATACATCTACATATTTTTTCTATCCACCTATCCGCCTGAATAATTGCAAAGTTTCACATTTCCATTTCTGGTCGCATGGACAGTGTGGGAGGGTTGACTCTAATATTGGACAGGCGCTTGACAAAAATTGCAAATACTTATCTGCATTTCATTGACTTTTGCAGTGTGCACTTAATTAAAAGCAGAAAAAGCACTCGGTTGATTAATTAGTTATGTCAAATTCTCTTTTGTTCGCCTTTACTGGTGTTTTTTTTTTTTTTGAAGAAAAAAGTCTATCGAAGTGAAACAAAAAATATTTTTTTTGAGAGGCTTTAAAGTTGGGCATTGTTACTTGTTACATTTCCTTTACTTAACTATTTATATTTAACTCATGCTACTTATTTATAAAATATTTGATATGTAAAACTATAAATTACGACAAATTTATAAATATATTTCATCCCAAAGCTGAAGGAATACGAAAAAAAATCTCGACAAAATATATTAAATATTTTATTTATTTTATCGTGATATTTAGTTTAGTTTCTGTTAACCAGAATGTGAACCCTTCCCTATATATTCCAGGTGTCCTATTACAGTAATAATTTAATTAAAATAGAGATTTTTTTCAAGTCAAGATTCCTAGTACATTATTTAAGCCAGGCTCAGTGCCAGGCTCGTTATACTTTACTTTACCACATGGCGTATGAGCTATGCGACTCGCTTCCCTGCGCCCTCTCCCTCTCCTGCATAACCGAAATTTAGGAAATTTCTTCTAATTTATAGCCGTAGTAAAATGTGCTGTAAAGTTTATTTAACTTGTTAATTGTGCGTTACCTACGTAAAGTTTTCGCAAGAACTCTCGTGTTTATGTAAAACATTTAACAGCATACTTGGCCAAATGTTTAAAAGAATTCACTTGAAGTCAAATACAGAAAGAGCCTTACCTTATATACAATACAGTACAATACAATGTATGTACATATTTATATGTATGTTCGCATTTTTTGAAGAAAAATCAACCGAATAAGAAAAGCTGACAATGCGAATCCGATACTTACGGCCAAAAGAGCCCCCGCCCCCACCAAACCCTAAGCTCCCCCCATCCCAAAATTGTTCTATAAGACATCAAAGCAATACAACAACAACAACAACAAGAACAACAACAATGCTGCAGAAGAGGTAGCAGAAAAGAAATCGACAGCGAGCGCAACAAAAAACTTTAAAGCAGCGCAAAAAAAATAAAAGCCACCAAAAAAAAAATAAAGAAGACGAAGTTATAATAAATGAAAAAGAGAAGCAAAAAAAATATATCATAAAATGCCCAAAGAATAAAAAAAATCTAAATAAATAAGACCTGCTCGATTTTCTTCAAACTTTTTTCGTTGTTGTTGTTGTTGTTGTATTCTTTGCCTTTTACAGCAACGGCGAATGAAGGAGGGCAGCCATAGAGGACCCAAGGCAAACGCACTCACACACACACACACACACACCAACATACACACACACAGATGGAGCACCCAATAAAAACAACAACAACGACAAGCGACGTCTTCTTACTTGTGTAGCAAAGGCAGCCAGCAGCGAACATCTTTTGCGAGCGAGCGCAAAATTCCTGTCATGGGGTCTCCAAGTGATGCCACAATCGGCGGCTGCTGCCACCGCTGCCACCGCCGGTTGTCGCCGCCGCCGCTGCTGCTGCCTCTTCTGCTGCTGTTGCATTATTCATGTTTGGCAGCCAGCCATCGTGGCCCCCTCCTCCGCCACACCGAACTCAAGCTCTCCAACATTGGCGGGGGCAGTCGAGTCAATAACTGACTCTGCAACTGACGACGACAAACACCACGCCCTCAAAACGTCACTTGCCGCACGCGTGCGAGCGAGAAAGCCATACAAACACAAATCAGCTGAGAGCGCCGCCATTTGCTGCGGCGAGAGAGAGCTGCGACAGAGAGAGTGCGAGAGCGAGAGCGCGCTAAAGCTGCCGCAGCTGGCAAGTGCAAGCGAGAGGCCAAGACAAATAGATGGTGGTTGCTGCTGCTGCTGCTGTTGCTGCTGCTGCTAGCGTAAAGAGCGCGTCTCAGAGTTGAGCTTGTGAATTCGCTGCAGGCGCAACGCACACAGTAATACGCCGCTACGCTGACTGGTTGTCGGCGCGGATGTTTCCAAATCGAATCGCAGTCGAGTTTCGAGACGTCGCCGCAGTTTGAAAACGCGTGCCAACAACAACAGACACCGCTCGGGCTCGTCGCTCGGCATTTTCGTTTGTTTTTTTAATGCAACAACAACAACAGCAACCGAAACAACAACAACAATAGAGAGCCAGCCAAATATTGAATTGAATTATATATTGCGCGGTTCCCGTTCGCGTTTGAGTTTGCCGCGGGCGTAACCTCTAACCTCGCCAGATTACGCACGCCGTCGGTTCCGTCGATATTTTGTTGGCCTGATCTCTTTTTGCACAACAGCAGCTGCTGCCGACGACCGTCCAAAGTCAAAGTCTTCATTTAGTTATCAACACACAAAATATACACAATCGGCAATAAACAGAAACAAAAACTGAACAGGCGCATCCGCCTCTGGGCCAGCTCTAATGCCTTTATCAGTAGCCACGCATCTCTAGGCGCTGCCGTAGGGAACACACATAGAGGCTATCTGGCTGACTGGCTGACTGAATGACCGGCTGACCGGCTGAGCGGGACCAAAGTGGACCTTTTCCCACTACCACTCAATTTAAACAGAGTGCCATTCTCTCGCGCTGTCTCGTAAATTAATGTCATAAATTAATTTCGGGTTTTAACATTCTGGGACTGACATTTGCAACCGGTGTCCGCGTCGTCGGGCGTCTCTTAGACTCGTTAAACCGTGGTCCGTGTCGGTTCAGGAGCGCGCGCCTCGATTCAAAGTCAACTTTACCTGCCGCCACATCAAGTCAAGTGTGTGTGCGTGTTTGTGCGTGTGTGTGTGTGTCTGTGTGCGTCACCTAAAACCCAAATGTTCCTTAAATTACCTTGAAGCTGAGCAAGAATAAGCAGAAGAAATTTAAATTAATAAAGCCAATTATATATAGTGAGAGAATAAATAATAAATGTTTATATACAAATAAAAGCTGCCTGCGCTGACGACAACCGTTCACGAAATGTTCAATCTATTAAATTGATGTTCAAAGTGTGTTTTTCCCGTACAACAAACTCGCCCACAAATTCGGTTGTTTGTTGCCAAAAGATTTCGCATACAACAGCAACCACAACAACAACAACAACAACAACGAGAAGAACTGCAAGAGATTCAGTGTCAAGTGTTTCATAAACACAATTGAATATCATTTGGATTATTGGACCAAAGCCTTTGCATTTGCCTTGCGCCCAGTCGCTGCACTAACAACAATCAGGATACAAGCAACAACAACAACAACAGGAACAACAACAACAACATCAAAAGCAACAACAACAACAGCAATAATAACAACAAACATACACCAGACAGACATCATCATCGTTGGAAATAGACCTCGTGTCATTCCAAAAGACGCACATGGGCGTCTGCACCGAGGAGCGCCCTGTGATGCATTGGGTAAGCATCGATAGGTTAACAAAAGTTCGATAAGTCGATAGACTCACAATGAACTGCCTCTTGCTCCGAATATCATGATGTTATCGATAAGTTGGAGATAAATCGATAGCCCGTTAATAAGCTGATTGACTTTGAGTCAATTCGCTTGATCGATACAAAGCTTTAATTCACCGATAGCCGATAAGTCCATTAGATTCGATAGAACGATATTCGTCACAAAAGAAGTGATAGAGTTCGGGAATCGATAAGTTATATTAGTCGATAATAGACCTTCGCACACCCGGCAGTAGTTTAATAATCTCTAACTAAATCGCATCAAGCCTTCAAGTAAAACTTTTCATTGATCGATAAGTTGTATTAACGTATGTATCGCGATCAATTTTCAATGAAATTTCGATAGTTTAGTTCATTGACTAATACAACCGATAAGAAAACGCATCGAATAATCGGTAGCCGAAAGAGCCTAAACATGCAAGAGAATTCGATTCCAACAGTATAATCGATAGAGTTTGGGAATTGATAAGTAATAATCGTTAATAATAGACCTTTGCAAGCCTTTAATCGAGTCCGCTGGGAATTGATAAGTTGTAGGAATCAATAAATAGTCAATAATAGAGGATCCTAAACTTTAAATTAAATAAACGCATCAAATCTTCAAGCAAATCTTGCCACTTATCGATATGTTACTCAATCGATCAATTTTCAATCAAATTTCGATAGATCGAATAATCGGTAGCTAAAAACCCCTAACCATGCCAGACAAATGTGTGAAACATTTTCGGATTTCTCATTTTTCACATTCTCGAACAAGTTTTTTTGAGTCAGCATCAGCAGCAGCATCAGCGGCGCATCAGGTCTATGGGCGCTGATTAATTTGTGATTTATCTCGGGCTCGGGTTACAAATGTTATCAATGCCAGACCAAAAGCTACGCTCCTGCCCAGCCGAGAGCAGCCGGAGCCAGCGTCTGAGACAGAGCTGTTGATAGCGATAAGAAAAACCCCCTTGTGCAGTTCGGTTTCAGAGACAACGCGCAACCGAGATCATGAGTTGCCTTTCAGTTCTCTGTGTATTGTTGTCATGCATCGATAGCTGAAGCGATGCCAACAATCAGTACGGATGAGCTTGCAGCTATCTGTTTTATATGCTCACTTTATTTATCGTCTTATATTTCAATACAAAACGTTAAAAATATTTCATACAAAATGTCAAACTTGCCCATATTAAGCATACGCCATGCTAAGCATGCAAAAATTGTTATTCTAGCCAAACAAACGTTTTACATTTATGCATCAGCTTGACATGTGAATTATATTTAATTGTAGCCCACATTTTAATTCAGATTTCATTTGATTTGCGCCTTTTAGACTATTCAATTACATTGTTATTGCACAAAACTAGAAAGAAAAAAATGTTCACCCTTTATGACAGAGCCGCAAGCAATGGAATAAATGATGAAATGTTATCCATGCATAATGTATAATGTCATGATAGAAACAACAAAACGCACGGAAAGACGACGGCCATGAACAATTTGTGCATGATATGCGCTTATAATTCCCAATCGGTTTAGGCGCAGACTTTACGGCATGACTTGCTTTATGTAACGGGGCAAAGGGTTCAAATAAGCCGGACATTTTTTCCGAATTAGCCCTTCGACAGGTTGTGTAGAGTTTTTGCCGTTTTAGATACAATAAATAATGCATTGGCTCTCAGGTTGCCGGCTGACTTTTCATTAGACTAAATATATTCTAAATAATGAAAAATTAGATTAAATAAGATGAAATTAGATGCCGCATTTGAACCAGCAACCTACCGCTTGTTAGTCCGACAATAAATATTAGATGAATACAATATGGCATAAAGTTTTTATGTCTCTTTGGCCGAATCTTAAAGTAACAAGTCCTAAGAAGCGGGCAAATTTTAAATGAAAATACAATAATAATAATAACAATCAGAAAACTGTTAAGAGGCACTTTAAAGCTGTTAATAGGCAACAAGCCTAAAACAAAAATTGTAGCTTTTATGTTAAGATAAACTTTAATTACTTTTAGACAGCTTCAGTTTTAAATACTTTTGACTTCTCGAGGAGTTAGAAACTGCTACAATAAGTAAGATTAAAGATTAATTTCTTTTCACAAATATTTCATATTAGGATAGATGTATGCGTATTACGTGTTTTCTGTTGCTTGGTTTTGCTATTTTGTGCCTGCACCTTTTTGGGCATGCCGCAGGCTACAAATCAAGCCATCATGTTGCACAAAAAAACAACAATAACAACAACAACAAAATGGCAGCTGCCATAAAAATGTGGTTATGCCATGTCGGCTGGGTATTAGATGTGTGTGTGTGGATAGACGAAAATGGTGAAATATTGGATACTAAAATGGCAGCCAGAAATGTTGCGTTGCGTCCCCCAAAGGTAAAACCGATGTCTGCCCAAACACAGTCCGAACAACAACAACAACAAAATGTTTGTAAAACAGAAGTTTTTTGGTTTACGAATTTATTTAGTTTTGCTGCTGGTTAAAAAGCTGTCATCCTTCTAAGTTACAGAGCACAAATCTATTTTCGACTAATTAATCAAAAAATAAGTAAACTGGAGCATCGATGATACGTAGCGAGTCGCCAGATATGCATATATTCCCATATTTATATATATATATATATATATTTGTCTGGCTGCAATGTGCGACATGATGTCTGCGCTCCGTTTCGTACTCGAACATAATATTGTGGCACGTATATTATATGCTCCGTAGTTTGCATCTTCTCGGGTTTTTCCTTTTTTTCAATGAATGTCTGTCGGTTGAGAGTGTAGGGCTGAGAGGGCGCCAAAGGAAAGGGGCGGGGTGGCTGGGCGGTGCCGGGCATCATCTGTCGCTGGGTTACCCCTACACAAGTTTGTTCAAATGTCGCGCAACGTTTTCTTGGAAAAGTCACGCAAAAAAAAAAAGGAAAAAGAGGCTGGCTAATTGAAATTAACTTTTGCCGCCGCCATTGAAAATTTCATGCATCATTTTGTTGCTCGGGGCACATCCTTTGAAATTTTACGAAATTTGTGAAAAATTTCAGAGCTGACTGACACGGAAATCAAGCGACGCGGTCTCCATTTCAAAAGCAAACCAAGAGAAAGAAAACCCTGCTCGTTTAACTAAAAGTTTGCCTTATTTAACACATATAAATTTTGTATTTCTTCTCATTTTTTTGCTTGTTTTGTTTTTTTTTTGCCCTGCAGCAGCAGAGCGCAAGATTTCTTGGGCCCGGCGCAAGGGAGAAAAGTCCAACACCACCTGTAGCACATCAAGGGAGCAATCAATGCGGCAGTGCTGCAGGTGCAAATAACAATCATCATCCATTGTTTCGCACATGCTCCACATCATCCTCGTGTCCCGATATTTGTGATCACAGTACAAAGCCATTTGGCAATGCATACGGCAGCGAGTCATATAGAAGGTAAGTTTCCATCCCCCCCCCCCCCCCCCCCCCCTTTCCACCACACAGGCACACGTGAATTGAAATCCACCCGGCTTTTTTTTGTTTTTAGCTATGAAACCGCCGATCGCGCCACATTTGAGGACTCAGCGGCAAAATTCTCGATTAGCCGCAGCCGCACCGATTGCACGGAGATCAGCGACGAGACCACGTCGGGCATATCATTCAAAACGGAGCCCTTCGGACCGCCCAGCAGCCCCGAGTCCACCAACGATAGCAAAGTAACCCGCAATCCCGACGATTGCGCCGGCTGCGGCCGACAAATACAGGTGAGCTTAGCCAAATGTGATTGGATACGTAAACCATTTAGTGCGTAGGTAAAACTAGGCGCATGATTCTATGAGTTGCTGCAGCTTATTCAATGTATCTTTTATGAATTTATTTACAGTTTGCCTTAAGTTTCAGCTACCTTAAATCGTGTCAACTGAAACTATTAAGGTTTTCTCAAGGGCATGATTAGTCTTCAATTTTAAAAGAAAATCACATTGTAAACAGGATCAGGCTTCTATATCATACAAGTTCTATATAGTATGAATTTTTTGTTGTACAAATAATCCTAACTGTACTCGCTTAAAATCAACATATTATCCAGATAAAATTGCACAATTCGCAAGTGAACAATCGATAGAAAAGTATAGAAAATGCAATATGAAAATAAACCGACGGCAGTTCGTTTTTCATACTGTTTTATAATCCATGGAAGGAGACATCTCCGACCCCATTAAGAATATATATAAATTCTTGATCAGCATCAATAGCCGAGTCGATCAAGATATATCCGTCCGGCCGTCTGTTCGTCTGTTTCTATGCCAACTAGTCTCTCAGTTTTAAGTGTATCGTCATGAAACTTTGCATAAGTCGGAAGCGGATCGGACTACTATATCATAAAGCTGCCATAGGAACGATCGGTCGAAAATGAGTTTGAAAAACTTTTTGAAAACTTTTTAGATATCTTAACCCTACATTTACTGCATTTACTGCATTTACTATTTTCCCTGTGCTTACGAGCAAAGCATCATGAAAAAGTAGCGTCTGCAAGGGTATTCGTACTTCGGCGTGCTGTAGACAGCTTTTCCTTTTCGTTTTGTTTTCATATAATCCCAACTAAACTAGCTTATAAGCTTCACGATAACATTTTCCATGGGAACAATCATTTGAAATCTATAAAAAATAGAATTGAAAAATCATTTCTCGTTCCTTTTATGCTAACAACTTGATTACTTGAACAAAGAGCCGCAACAACTCATAATTGTAAAAATATATGGATATAAATTAGCATATAATTATATTCATTACAATTATCAACATGTTATAAAACACGAATTTAAATGAGGCAGCATCTCAATTATATTGTTAACAACAAATAAAGACATTTATTTAAAAGGGAATCCTTTAAGAAATAATTCTTATAATGAGCACAGAATGAATATATTGAGGAATTTTATGCATTTTCGAGTCAAAAATTCTGCATATAATGTCAAAAATGCATCAAAAAAGTATACATAAATTTAAGAGGCGTTTGTAGATCCATCATTAATTGTTTTTTGTTTTTGTTTTGTGATTTTGCAGGATCGTTTCTACCTCTCCGCTGTGGAAAAACGCTGGCACGCCAGCTGCTTGCAGTGTTATGCATGTCGCCAGCCGCTGGAACGGGAATCCTCATGTTACTCACGTGACGGCAACATTTATTGCAAAAACGATTATTATAGGTAAGTTGGCTAAGTGCGAATCCCGAACCGAAAACTGACTCTAATGTGATGGAAACAGCTCAAGCTGTTGGCTTTAGCTGTTGGCTGGGAATCAGCCAGTCGGTGCTTGGGGTCACGAATCAGATAAAGCCTCGAACTGCATGCCAAGACATTGACTAGAAAATGATTGCCAAACACGCAAATGAAATATTTATATGCATGCCAGCATTGTGCATTTGCACCACTGTGCGAAGGCTATCCAACACTGGCATGGCTTGGCTTGGCTTGGTGACGGCAACAAGCAGACCGCGACCGCAGCGAAAGACAGCTCCACACCAGCCCATCCCCCATTCTCCCCTCTTCCTTTTACCTGTACAGAGCTTGGCGGAGCTGCGCCTGGCTGCATGGGGCTGCGTGTGTTCTGCTGTTTGCATTCCCATTCCGCGTTCGGTTTCTCAAGAACGCGACTTCAACGCTCGCTCACCTCGCCAAAACACGCTAGACACCGCCTTCCAGTTGCAGCTTGCCACTTGCAACTTGCAACTTGCAGTGGCACAGCAGTTGCTTTTGAGGTTGACAACTCTGCGCCTGGGTGGGTGCTGCTTCGGCTAGGAAGCTGCCGACGTTGCCGCCGTGCAACGCGATTTCACGCGCCGCAAGCAACACGCGAGATTAGTGCAACAACAACAACAACAACAACAACGGCAACAATAACAAAATGAAAACAGGTTATAATTATGCCAAATTTCAGCTCAGGCACACACATATACACACACACACACACACAGCGTAACGCCTACAATTTGTTGTGGCACGGCAATTAAAGCTGCGGCAGGTTGCAAGTTGCAAGCTGCCAGCGCAAAAGTTTTTGCTACACCTGCCCGCAGTTGCTGCGTAAATCAAAAACTTTATCATTGCCTGAAGAAGAAGCAGCAGCCGTCTAGCATACAGCATGCTGCATGCGGCATGCAGCACGCATTTCCCAACTTGCAACATAAATCGAATGCAAGTCACGCTCGTCACTCGTATTTCCTCTCAAATGATTCCTGTGACATTTATTACCGCTCCATATTTCAAAATACGCAGTCGCAGTCGGATGATGATGCTGCAGCATGCGGCATGCAGCTGATCCCCCCACAGCGTGGCAAGCAGCGCAACCGCTTCGCTCCGCTTGCAACGCACACACATACACACACACACACACACACACACACACAGTCTCGGGTCTGGGGGCCGCCATGTCATGTCATACACAATTCCACAATCCACAATCCATTCCGCCGTAATGTTTCATTTCGTTTCATTCCTCCGCCCTGCCTTTGGGCATTATCAATCAAATCGAAAGCAAGCTCCCCACCTCCCCACCTCCCCACCTCCGTACCCCAGTCCCCCCTGTCCCCTCCAACGACAACGAACATTCTTTGTTGATTTATAGAGCCGATGTCAAATATGACAACGCCGAGTCGGCAAAGTCGTCCGCACTGCGTTTTTTAGGGGGCGCAGGCCAACAATTTATGCCCTACGCACCGTTAACTCTATGGGGAAATATTGTGGGTGTACGCGAATCTCGCCTCGCCCCCCTCCCAATCTCTCTCTCTCTCTCTCTCTCCCTCCCTCTCTCTTGTTTCTCCACATGAAAAATCATGAACGCATCAGTGCAATAAATTCATGTGTTGTTAAATCGAAAACGAACAGTTATAATTCATTTCAGAATTTAAAAACAAGCCGGAACATTTAAATTTTGGGCTGCCAAGAAAATTGAATAGAAACTTAGTCACAAAACCGACTTTTAGGTCGTTTAGTTCTACTGCAGCTAAATGATAAGATTTTGATAATATTTTAGCAACAGTTTAGAAAGAAGAGAAAATTAAATATCCTTTCAGACCAAACCTTTTCATAATGCTCCGCTCGTATCTAAGAAGCACAGGGAAAATAGTAAATGCCGAGTATGGCTAAGTTATCTTGAAAAACAAACATTTTTTCTTACAAGAAACTACTTTTCGACCGATCTTTCCTATGGCAGCTATATGATATAGTGGTCCGATATAGTCGCTTCCGATATACATATGTACTGCGTGCCACAGAAAGAGGGACGAATTGGAAGTTAAAACTGAGCGACTAGTTCGCATAGAAACAGACAGACGGACGGACGGATATATCTTGATCGACTCGGCTGTTGATACTGATCAAGAATATATATACTTTATGGGATCGAAGATGTCTCCTTCTAGGCGTTACACATTTCGTGACAAAATCATAATACCCTCAGCAAGGACTTAACAAGAATATGCCCTCAACTTTCTTTAAGTGGCATCAATTGCCTGCAAAGTAGCTAATTTTAAATACACTTCAGACAGACGCAACATTAACTTGGTTTTAATTAGTCTTTTGCCAAATGCGAATCAATGTTCATTTATTGATGTTGCACAAAAATGAAGACTTCAAAAACATTTCCACATCAATTTTATTTGTTTCGCATTTTTCAATAGAATTTACATTCGTGCGGTCAAAGCAGTTCAATTGTAATTATTGATAAATAAGTACACACAAACACACACACACACACACGCACACACACACACATACAGAAGCACACGCGCGCTCCGACACGTATATATTTCAATTGAAAGCTACTTTGTGCTGATAGTCCTCGCCCCCAAAAATGACCTCAACAAAGTTTTCAATTTAAAAGTTGAAAATAAAGTAACCTGATTTGTTTCAGTTAATAATACGCCTAGACGTATCAAAAGTGGTTTAACTGTTCATTTGAAAAGGTCAAAAGGTTATTGCCATGCTCAAATTATTGTTTTATTAGATAATTGCATACATGTGTTGAGGCGTTGATTTTAATTATTGACAATTTGGTGTGAAATCTATATGGCTATTAGAAAAGTGAAACACACAAGAAGTACATATGCCAAATGCTCGAAAAAGGCGGACATCGATTTTTATCGATTCAAGTTATCGATAATATATAATAAACTCGATATTCGAGTAAACGAGGAAGACAAATGTTGAATGTTTTTCTAAAAGAACATACAAACTATATAAAACAATTATTTATTTATGCTTAAGGAAAAGCATGTTGTTATCGGTTTTATCGATTCAAGTTATCGATAATGTATAATAATCTCGATATTCGAGTAAACGAGGCAGACAAATGTTGAATGTTCTTTTAAAACAACACACAAACTATATAGAATCCGACATTTCATGTGCCAAAAACTGTTAGAACATTTATGCCTAAGGAAAAGCATGCTGTTATCGATTTTTATCGCTTCAAGTTATCGGGGATTTGTAATGAACTCGATGGGCGAGTTAGCTAGGAAGGCACATGTTCACATTTGCTTCTTAACAAACTTACAAACTAGATTTAATCAGATATTGCATATGCCAATATAATCTCTACATATAAAACTGTTTTTCCTGACTAACTGACTGACTGATTGGATGATTGAATGAATGGCTGATCGACTGACTGATTGGTGATCAACGCCCAAGCCGTAAGTGCTGGAAAGTTGAAATTCTTTACTTTATTTACCTTATGTGATGAAGCTGTATGTAAGGACGGGTTTTCAAGAAATTCCACCTGTTTTACCAAACTAACTTTCAAAGATCTTTGTTCAAATTCAGTCCGGGCAACACCCGCTAGCAGTTGTATAATTTGTTTCATAATAATGAAAAGAATTTAAATTTAAGTCCAGTTATGTATACAGACATTCGCATACAGCTTAGATACATTATTTGGATGTATTACAATTTCTACACATGTTTTCCTCAATTTACAATTTGTGCAGCGACCTTCACTAGACTAGCTTTGGCTTGGCCACAGTCTTAGCTGGGCTTTAACAAATTTGCTTGTGGCATATGAATTTGGTGGCAATAAACTGAAAACAAGGCATCTGATAAAAAGCAAACACATGTCACATTGGCAACGGTGGTCGCTACCGAAACTGCGCGACCAGTTTGTAGATATGGCAAAAACATCATATATCAACAGATATAAGCTGAACATATATATATATATATATACCGTTTTTTAGTGCTAATCGGACCATCAAAACATATGTTTGCCACCGTTGCCGTGTTAACTGTATATTTGTGTGTGGTTATATATTTCTGGCCTGGTCATAATTTTGTTGTTGTTTTTAGCTTTTAAGCCGATGCAAGCTAAATAATTGGATTGTTGTGGATTACATTGGAAGCACCCGCCCTCCCCCCGCACACCTCCTCTCATTGTTGCACCTCCTCGTTGACATTTTACAATCAGGCAATGTACCTGTTTCGCTCGCCAATTCTTGTTTGGCTGCAGTCGCAGCAAAAAGCAGCAAGACAAATAAAAATAAAAATAAAAATAAAAATTGCTGGCTGTCACCTCGTTTTCTGCATATTTCGTGGCCATCCTGCGGCGCGACAACGTCATAAAAGTCCAACTCAACCCAGCTGAACTCGGCTCTTATCTATCATGATGATGTTGCTGCTGATGCCAAAGCGGATAAGCTGTTGCCAGCAGCAGCAGCAAAAACAAGCAAGAGTGCCAGGGAGTGCACGACTAGAAGATACCCTAAGCGCAGCCCCAATCTGGCGTTTACCTTTTATACTGACATACACACACTTTGAATGGATACCCTATGTATCCTTTGAAATACTGTAAGAGTGCTCTACTGCCCGGGAGTGCACGACTAGCTGATACCCTAGCGTCAATCTGACGTGACCTTAAATATTTCAGGTATATATACCTATATATATTATATTATAATAATATATACTAAATGAGAGCCCTTAAAGAAAGTTTCATGTATTCAGCACTTATCAGTTTCGAATTATGCTTAAAAAATCAGGTCTTAAAATCAATATTTTCCGATACTATGGAAATGGGCGCAGATATCGACAAGATATATATCCCCATCTCTAGCTCTTGTAGGCATCGAGCTCGACACGCTTGTGCACATGAATAGACAGGCGGAAATGGCTAAGTTGACTTGGCTATTAATGCAGATCAAGAATATATATATATAGCACGTGATCGGGCATACTTAATTCATTCATTTAGACTCGTCTGTTGACTCTAAGCAAGAACATTCATGTATTATCTATAGGGTCGAAGATGTATCCTTCAGCCTGTCACAAAAACATGCCACCCTCTTTAGTGGGTACAGGGTATAAAAGACGCTGCAGCTGCGACTTTATCGTCGCAGCATCTCAACACACACACACACACACACACACACAACGGCCATATATACAAGCTATATACAGTAGATACTCTTGCCTGCGGCCGCCTTGGTGTCATAATTTTTATGTATCCACCCCGCCACAGCGCGCAAGTCTTGCCCCCCCTTTGAGGAAAATAGCTGATTGGCTTCGTTATCAGAGCTGAGGCCCAATAAGAAAATAGCGAAGAAAAAGAAGCCGGAAAAAATAAGAGAAAAACAACAAAATAAAATCAAATAAAATGCGTTTTGCAGCGCAGCGAAATGTCTTAATCAGGGCGAGTCTCGGTTAAAAAGGGTAAAAAGGGTAAAACGGGTAAAAAACTTTTGTGGCATAAAATGTTTACAGTTGCTGAAAGTCAGCGAAGCGCGTCCATTTAATTGTGGCCAGCGAGTGGCCAAGAGATACTCAAGCACCAAATTTATGGCCAGCCGCAAATCGCGCGTTATGCAATAAAATAATTTCTTGGGCGCAGCTGAAAAAAAAACCCGCGCATCCCATGCGAAAAATCATAGAAAACTTACAGAATTCATTAAGCAAACGGCGAGAATACAACAACAACAACAACAAGAAAAATGAAATTGAAAAATCAGTAGAAAAAGTGAGGAGAAAAAAAGTGAGACAAAGCCAGAGTAGTTAAACAGCCGAACAGAGTTTAACGATTCTATCTCACGACGCTTTTTTTATGTGACCACCTGCCCCTGCCCCTGCCCCTGTACCTGCCCCTGCCGCAGCCCCTGTCCCTGCCCCAGCCACACTCTGTGGCGTCATCAAAAACTTGAGCAATGCGGAGGCACAACAACAAAGAGGCTGAGAAAAAAGCGCAGTATTTATTTTTTATGAGCACTTGTCAGCGATCCCATGTAGCGCCGTCCTCAGCACCCAACTACACACTCACACACACACACACACACATATATATATATATGCTAGAGCCAACTGACAATGGCTGAGAGTTGGCAAATTTGTGTTCAGAAATAATCAGCTTGGCTTAAATAACTATAATCAAGGGATAAGCTAATGTGTTTGTTCATCACAACAAGAACAAAAAGTGCAACAAATGTGATTTTAATAAGTGGGAAATTAAGTGGAAAATGTTATAGATACGATATAGCATATAATCATATAACATATCGAGGAACAATAAGAAAACTCGAACGAAGTACTCTGAGTGCAAATCACAAATATTATTATTTTGATAGGCATTTGATTGTGTTTCATATACACAGCTAAAAACCATTAACAACGTCAATTGCACAAAGCAGATCTGGCTTTGAATTCCGAAATAATATAGGTTAGTTTTCCTTATGGCAGTTCTAGCTAAAAAGTCCAGCATTCGGTTGGGTGGGTGAAGTTTATTAGGCCTTAAAATCACGAATTGATTTTGTAGAGTTTGTACTTTTAAAGAAATTTTCGAAGAAACCCAAAAACGAAAAAGTTGAACTTCTTTCGAGCATTAGGCCATGTCTGATTTTTACCGTCAACTTTAATTTAAAGTGTTTTATGTTCCAGATAATTTATTTGTGTATAAAGTATTCGGTTCTTTCGCAGTTCTGCCATCTGTTTGAATTAATGAGTAGTTATTATTCGAAGATATTGAGAACAATTGCAGATTGTGACTTAAGTGAAGTTTATGTTGCTTTAAAGCAAATTTGGCAAATTTCAAAGAAACCCTAAACATATAAACTACACTTGCTTTTCGTTAGAAAGTTCTTCTTACTTCTTACTCCGATCTACCTGCTTTGAACTATTAACTTTCACTCAAGGCGTTTTAGATTTCTTTCATTTTATTTGAGTATTTAAATTCGCGGAAACACAAAAGTCCACTTGCGCTGCGGCAAAGTAATCTCCAAGTAAAGATCAACTATTAGAACTTATCTAACTTTTTCAAAGGCAATTCTTTGCTTTCATTGGAAATATGCAGACACACAGTTTAGTTAACAATTTCTCTTCTGCTCTGGCCACATTAAATCAACTATTACCACTCACTTAACCGTGTTTTGTTGGATTTACACCACGGTGAGCCACTCTTCGGTGGTTCGACGTGGTTGCACGCTGCATCCGAGCCGCGTCGCGGTTCGCTCGCTTCGCTGGTTCAACCTTATTCTGGGCCCAGTTTCCCCCTCTCTCCCTGTCAGTAGGTAAACAAATATAATATAAAAAACTACTCGCGGCGCGAGAATTAAAATGTTTAATGGGCATCTTAAAACATCATTTTACCCCGAATTTATGCGAGCGCTCACAGCAACCAAAGCCACAGCACTTGAGAGAAACTGCCGCCACAGGAATCATACTCCAAAAATTCAAAAAAAAATAAATAAAATAAAAACAAAAAACAACGCAGCTAACAATGGGGCGCTAATCTAATCAGCTAGACTATAAAAATTATACATGCAATTTCAGTGAGCATGATGCGGTTCCTGGAAGCCGGAAGAGGCCTATTAAAGAACGTTTAAACATTTTAATTTTAAATGTAAATATAAATGTTAATGCAAATGTAAATGTTAATTTAAATGGAAACTATTTGGGTAAATGATCAGCCACAGCCAGAGTAAGTTGAGGTTATGTGTGGCGCGTAGTTGAGGTTATGTTGAGGTTATGCTTGGCGCCTTGTTGAGGTTATGTTTGCGGATTGAGGTTATGTTTGGCGCGTAGTTAAGCTTATGTTCAGGGTATATTTGACGCTAAGTTGAGGTTATGTTTGAGTTATGTTAGCAGCAAAGTTGAGGTTATGTTTGGGGATTAAGGTTACGTTTGGCGCGTAGTTGAGGTTATGTTTGTGGATTGAGGTTATGTTTGGCGCGTATTAGAGGATATGTTGAGCTGCGACTTAAGGCTTAAGATCTAACCAAAAAGGCAACAATACAAACAAATTGTCCAGTCCTGTTATGTTTGACGCGCAGTTCAGGCTTTGTTGAGGTTATGTTTGGCGCGTAGTAGAGGTTATGTTGAACTGCGGCTTAGGGCTAATCGGTTATGCATTACGCGCACAGATCTAACCGAAAAGACAGCAATACAAACTAATTTTCCAGCACATTTAACTCGCAAAAAAAACAAGCGGCATAACAAATATCAACAAAAACTTGTCGCACTGCATTTCCTTTAGGGTCACAGTCACAACAACAACAACAACAAAAAAACACACACAAAAAAGTAAATGCAAATAATTATTGTATATGTTTAGGCAGAGGCAGAGCCCAGCCCCTGGGCAGAGCCTAGAATCGAATTAACGCAATGGGGCGTCCGCCGGAGGTTTTGCGCTCTCACGAAATCCGGACAAAAATGTTGTATATGTTGTATTTTTTTTTTGCAACTGCGAACGGGGTGGCGTCTGGGAAATCCGTTGCTTGTTGTACTTGTTGTTGTTGCTGCTGTTGTTGTTGTTGTTGTTGTTGTCGTTGGTGTTGTTGTTCTTGTTGCTGTTGCATGTATATTACTTGGCCTGTAATCGGAAGAGCCGGCCACAGCGGGTGGCACTTGAAAAACCTGAGCGCCGGGCGCAATATCCCTCCGTGCGCGTTACAAATGCTCTCACGTTACAAAACGTGGCCGCCGCAGCCAGCAGCAGCCAGCAACAACTCTCATGCAACGGTGCAACAAACGCGGTGCCCCTTTTCCAGCGGCAGCCGCTGCCCTGCCACACGTCGGTTTACACTTCAGCGTGCAGAGCGCTGCTCTACGTACTCGACCTCGCCGTATGCCGTATGCCGTATGCCGTATGCGTTTCCGCCTACCAAACATACGTGGACCCTATTCAGGTTTTTGTATGATGTGATGTTTTGTATGTTGCCAGCCCATCGGCCATGGAGTGGCCGCGAGTGGCCCGAGTGGCCGTGCCGCGCGCGCCACTTAGCCACGATTTCGATGTCTGTTATCAACCACGTCTGAGTTGCAAAGCCAAAGAGGAAAAAAGCCAAAGCCACAGGCAGAGCCAGAGCCACCCCAAACCAGCGCCGGAACTTATCTATTTGCGTAATCAGAGGCCCGAAAAGCAACTTGACTTTTTTACTGTTCTTGCTGTGGCGAGGGGCAACAATGAAATATAGAAGCAGAAGCTCACGGATCCAGAGCCAGACCCAGAGTCATGGCTATCAGGCGAGATCTGCATCTGCAGCAGCTGCTGATGCTGATGCTGATGCTGCTGCTGATGTGGATGCTCACATGTGTCGCAGCTTCGCACGCTTCAAGTGCACTCGGAGAAAAGCATTAAGAATATCCATCTTAAAAATGTTAGGCAATACTTTCTTTAAGTATATTATACGCTTATTTCAAGTCGACAAATTCTAGCGCTTCATTCAAGTAAACTCTGATTCATATTTAATCTCAGAGCAATCAATATTTAAGCTTAAGCTCGTTTGCCCACATTTCCGAATACAAAACATTTCAATAAAGTCCAAATTCAAAATTTCAATCTAAAAAGTCTTATAACAATAATTTCTTTAAGCAGGGCTTACGCTCAATTCAAATAGGAAAATTCTTGTAAATAGTATTTTGTAATTCAGTTTAATCCTTCTGAATTCTTAAATCATTTCTGATTCAGAATGAGGTCCACTTAACAACATTTTGACGTTATAAACGTCGCACTCTAGTATTTAGTACTGCCCTTTTTCTCGCAGTGTGGGCAACGCCTCCGAAACAAGTGCAGGACAACAACAACAACAACAACAATAATGAGAAGAAGAGAAGCAACAACCCAGTTGAACGATGCGGTTAACCCAGGCAGTCAGCTGGGTTTTGCTGGTATCGCTTCGGTTTTTGGTTCGGATCGGGATTGATGTGCGCTATGCGGTGGGAAATAGTCGGCCGGCCGGGGCAACAGCCACAGCCAGAAGCTGAAACAACGACAACAACAACGACAACAACGACAACAACAACAACAACGAGAACAACACATCACAGAAATGACATTGAGGCTGTGGTTATGGGCTGTGCCGGCTGCGGTTTGAAGCTGGGAGCAATTCGGCGTGTCCAGGGTGTGCGTGTGCGTGTGTGTGTGTGTGAGAGTATCAGATTTCGAGCGCTCGAAAACATAATCATATATTAGGCGTTGTCACTTTGACATTTCGCCTGCTCTTTTACATGGCAATAATCATAATTCATTTTTCTCTCGCTCTCTCGCTGCTGCGCTGCTGCTGCTGCTGCTGGTGGCAAAAGGCGCAAAAGGGGGCGTGGCAGGTTGAAACGGGGCTCCCTTACAAAAATAAAGTGGCACGAAATGAAGGCATCGCCTCGGTCTGTTTGTCTGAAACAGTTTTATGAGCTGGTAGCCAGGCACCGCGTCGCCGTCGCCGTTGCACGATGTTGACGCTGGCTGCGTCCATGTTTAATATTATTTATGGGGCTTACGTCTTGCCCGGCACACAAGGTATCCACAAACACACACACACACACACACACACACACAGTGAAAGATCGAGTGAGAGTCTGGCGACCGCGTCTCTGACAGGCGAAATGTGAATGTGACAAAAATCTCGGCGTCACATCCCAAATAATTTTCAACGAAATGCGAATGGGAAATGAAAATGAAGCTAAAGAGCTGCAGAGCTGCAGAGCTACCGAGCAGAGTGCGCTATATAAATATGATAAATTTATATGGAATTGTTTCAGTTGTTGTTGCGTTGTGTCTTTCATTTTGGCCCAACAAAATGTGAGAATGAGTCTGTTGAGCGAAGTTGAAGTGAAATGCGCCAATTATTTTGATTAATGTCAAAGAAATCGCGTGTCTTGTGCATTTGATGTTTCCTCCGGTTGTTCGAACTCCCCTTCTGCGCGCCGCTCCACCTACTCGCCAGTGCTGGAAAACGCCTATACAGGGTCATCATTATTTGGCACGAAACTGCAGCATTATGCACTCACAGAAAAAGTCTAGTACGAAAGGGAATAGTATTTTGAAAAGCTCTTGACATTTTTGGATATTATGGATATTATTTCAGAATTATTGTGAACTCTATTTTAGAAATCAATTCGGAATATTTCTTGACATTTCTGTATTATTTCTTTTTTCAAGATTCTCGAACTATCTATTTTATTTTAGACCTAATATGAACTCCATTTAAGACTTCTATTTGAATATGAATTCTTTGTATCTCTTGACATTTCTGTATTATAGCATTTTTGAAAAATTTTGAAATACATAATTTTAGATCTAATATGAGCTCCAGTTAAAACTTCAATCAATTCTTAATATTTCTATACGAATCTCGTGCCCAAAGAAGAAATTTATAGCTTAAGCGAATTTTCAACAAGTTGCAATATAAATTGATATAATTTTTTCTCTGAGTGTATGCCTCAATGATTATGACTGATGCTGGTAATCTTTGATCTGTCATTTTGCGAAAGTGAAAACAGTAGCCAACGGCTCCAAACTGATGCTCAGACATCGGCCGCTGACATCGACGTCGACGTCGCCGTTGACGTTGACGATGAGTGGGCGTTCTGTTAACCGCTTCATTGTTCGGGTCTAGACTGCAGAGATCTCGTTTGCCGCCGCTGGCGATGATTGCTTTGGACAGACAGTAGCACGGCCAGCTTCCTGCGGCCGGAAAGCATGTTATTAGTGGAGAGGCCATAATTTTGTCTGGCCAGAGATTATTGCCTGCTGCCCAACTGAACAACAGCTATACAAATATTTCACATATATCGAGGTTTTCGATTTTTATTATTATCATGCCATATAATTGTGAGATGTTTAGAATTCTTGCGGTTCCATGCGAAGCAGCATTTACTATGGCCATTTGCCATTTACATGTGCTATTCATGCAAGAGTAGTTCACTGAAGCCGACTGCTAAATACTCTCGACAAAAATAATACGCTCTTGAGAGAGGATCATCAATAATCAACCTGCCAAATTTGGTGGCTTTAGCTCCAAAATTGCGAGAGATATTGCTTCACACTATTTAAGCAGCCCCCGATGGGCGTGGTCTTATGCGTGTATATACATATATTCTACCTACGCATTACAGAGCAAAGCGGAAATATCACAACTGTATGTATAATTTCTTCTTATACTGCCTAGCGCACAGAGAGGCATTTACAGTTAACCGTTATTTCTAATGACAAACACACATACATACATTATATTTGTATGTATGTATATTCCACCTCCGTGTTAAACAGCGCAGCGGAAATATCACAAAGCAATGTGTGTATAAGAGCATACTTATACTCTTTTGTCTCTTCTTATAATGCCCAGCGCACACACACAAGCATAGCCAGTTAACCGTTACTTTTAATACTACACACATAATTCCCTTTTGTTTGCAAAAAATGCTTCAATTGTGAGATTTCGGTATATTTACATATGTAAAAGGGCAACAACAAAATATATGTTTGGGCACATTAAATACTAGAAATATTTAAGGTCTCACTTACCCAATGATCAATTGCTCTGAAGCGAATACGCATATGTTTGTGCTGGCGACCCTTGGCACCCATTATATGCATTATTGCAATTGTGTTACACTTTTCTTATGCGCACTTAACACTTATTACTACACTTTTTATCTTTTCACTAAACCACTTTCATTTAGCACAGCACTTCACATAAAAAAAAATTAAGAACAAAATTACGCACGTAGCGCCAAAATTCGCCATATGCATTGGCGGCTTTTGGCTTCAGGCACATTTAGAAATTTATATTCTCACTGCATTACAAGAAGATAATGATCACACTGCAGCAATTATGTTGCACTTTTAACTTTTAACTTTGCATTTAACACATTTTAAATAACTTTTCACATTTGCACTTAGCACTTTTCTTTCCGCGTTCTTTTGCTAGACAGCGTTACCTGATAGTTGAAATGACCAAAGTCGGCGTGGCCACAATAAGCAATTAAAAAACTGATTGGCAACTATTGGCGCCTTTTTGCTAATTGTGGCGCCAATCAGTAATTTCTATCGTAAAAAAAATGTTGAAAATCAAATATATTTAATTACATTTCTCTATTATGCGCACCTAACACTATTTTTTTACCCTTTTTATTTTTCACTTGACCATTTTCATTTCGCACAGCGATTCACAAAAAAAAATTGTACGCACTTCTAGCGCCAAATTCGCCATTTGCAGTGCTCTCTTTTGGCTTCGTCAACTTTAAGTGCTCACTGCACTACAGGACGATTTTTATCACACTCGGCAACTGCAGCACTTATTTTGTCCTTTACACTTGGCACTTAACACGTTTTAAATAACTTTTCACATTTCACTCAACACTTTTCTTTTCGCGTTCACTCGCTAGACAGCGTTACCTGATAGTTGAAATGAGCAAAGTCAGCGTGGCCACAATAAGCAATTAAAAAACTGATTGGCAACTATTAACGCCTTTTTGCTAATTGTGGCGCCAATCAGATATCTTATATCGATTAAATAATAGCATTAAACAGTTATGGGTAAAATATATGGAATTATTGATAAAAGTATAAATAATAAGCCATTCGCAAATCGGTTAAGTGCGTGTTTTCACATTTTGAGTTAAATTTGTAGTGTTGCCAATTAGAATACTTGCTTTAATTACTCGTTCTTCGACTACTTTCCAAAGAAAGTATCGATATCTACGCGAAGCTCCTATTCAAATTAGAATTTCGTTTTGCTGGGTTCTGTGCAATTTTGATGCAGTTTTTTGTTTATAAAATGAATAATACTATTTGTTAACACTTTAATTGCAGTTTTTTTGGTACTCGCCGCTGTTCCCGCTGCCTGGCGTCGATTAGCTCCAACGAGCTGGTAATGCGCGCCCGCAACCTGGTTTTTCATGTCAACTGCTTCTGCTGCACGGTCTGCCACACGCCGCTCACCAAGGGGGATCAGTACGGCATTATCGATGCGCTCATCTACTGCAGGTGAGTGCTAACCCTCCCCCTCCCCCACCGCCTCCGCCATAATCAATCCCTTTGACTAATGAAACTGTCGTGATCCCCTGCAGAACTCACTATAGCATAGCGCGGGAGGGCGACGCCGCCTCGTCGACAAGCATGAGCGCCACATATCCGTATAGCACACAGTTTGGTTCGCCGCACAATGACTCGTCGAGTCCGCATTCGGATCCCAGTCGCAGTATTGTTCCTACGGGCATCTTTGTGCCCACATCGCATGTCATCACCGGACTGCCGCAGCCGGCGCGCCAAAAGGGCAGGCCGCGCAAGCGCAAGCCCAAGGATATCGAGGCGTTCACAGCGAATATAGGTGCGTTGTAAATACCACATGAGTGCCCATAAAAGCCGCATCTTTATGGCCCCTGGGCTCCGACCTGGCGCCAGTGCAGCGGCCTTTTTTTTTTTATGTGCGACCCGTTCCCCGTGCATAAAAACCATCGTAAAACCTGGCCCAAAAGTTGTAAAACTCAAGAACATCTTGTAGCAATTGCAAGAGAACTTGTTCCAACTGACTGGTTATCGGACAGGTTCCCTTTCGAGTGGAAAGTGGGGGGATCGGGAAGCGATCGCAGCTCTGGGTCATGCTTCCTAATCTCTCCCAGAATTTGCACTCATTTATGTGCATCTCCTGGTGGACACTTGTCTGGAGAGGGATCGCAGCCCCAGTAGAGGGCAAATCTCTCCCTAATCTCTTCCAGAATTTGTACTCATTGCTGCAAGGCAAAGCCAGGTCGTCTGACTTCCCTTTCGAGTGGAAAGTGGACACTTGTCGGGAAGGCATCGCAGCTCCAGTAAGGGGCGAATGTTGCTGCCTAATCTCTGCCAGAATTCGAACTCATTTATATGCATCCCATTGCAGATCTCAATACGGAATATGTGGACTTTGGGCGTGGCAGTCATATGAGCGCCTCGTCGCGCACCAAGCGCATGCGCACCTCGTTCAAGCATCATCAGCTGCGCACCATGAAATCCTATTTTGCCATCAATCACAATCCGGATGCCAAGGATCTGAAGCAATTGTCACAGAAAACGGGTTTACCAAAGAGAGTCCTACAGGTGAGTGCACGCGCACGTGAAACCCAATTGCCGAGACTCACAAATGTTTTGTTATTTCCCGTCCAGGTTTGGTTTCAAAATGCGCGCGCCAAATGGCGTCGCATGATGATGAAACAGGATGGCAGCGGCATGCTGGAGAAGGGCGACGGCCAACTGGATCTGGACAGCATCTCGGTGCACAGTCCCACATCGTTTATGCTGGGCGGCTCCAACAGCACGCCGCCGCACAATCTCGACTAACAGCTGCTCAGGGACAGGGAGCAACACAATGCCGCCAGCAATACGGCTGCCGCCGCCGCTGCTGCTGCTGCTGCTGCCGCGGCCTACGCAATTGAGCTGCAGCTGCTGCAGTCGAGCGGCAATGGACGCTGCTCGCCGGCGCTGCTGTCGTTGGCGGACCTGTTGAATGGCAGCGACGATTAGCTTGTACTTGTACGCAAATACTCAAAAAATAGGCAGCAAAGTCGGGTGTGCACGACTAGCAGATGCCCTGAGCCCAGCGCCAAACTAGCCAAACAAAAACTTCTAGCTACCCTTATTTAAAATAGCAAGTCTCCAGCTCCTAGAGCTGCCGAGTTCGATGCGTTCAGGCAGCAACTCCTAATCCTAATCAAGAGTTTATATGCCCTATGGGCTAGGAGACGCTACCTTCTGCCTGTTACATGCCTTTGCACAAAGCCAATATACCCGTTTTAGGCAATTTCAATGGGTTCAGGGTAGGAGAGCGCAGAGAATGTTGTTAGACGAGCTGCCTCATATTGTAGCTGGTTGCATTAAGTATTTTTGTAGTTGCCTCTAGCCCAACACTTCAGACCAGAACGCCTCGAGACTGGATCTCCATCCGACCAGAGCTCTGAACGCCGAGGTTCACTTTTCAGTTCAGATCTAAAAGCACCAACAGGCCCAAAATGTTGTTTCTATTTCTAACGTTCATTTGTAAATATTGTACTAGAACCTTAGTTATATTGCGCTTACCAGAATATTGTTAATACTTATTATATATATATACACATATATATTATATACAGATATGGATATGCATCCGGCATATGGATATATATCTAGCATACGCATTAAATAAACAAATCTAATATATAAATTTAATATTTATTGCCCGAATTACATAGTTAGAGATGAATTTAGTTTAACGAAGCGCTCTATATTATATATATATATAAATATATATATATATCTGTCGTAGTATTACGGATATTTACTTGCTTCGTAAAAAGCAACTTGATAATTATTCAAGTCAAGATGAGCAATGGCAATGCAATTGAAGCAAAGTGAATAACACAAATTTGTACTTACAAATAGTTTAAACATAAGTCGTACCATAGAAGCCAAATAAAAATGATTAAAAAACAAAAATTATTTGTGAATTAACGCGAATTGATTTAAGCCTATTATTTAATAGACATCTAAGAAGCAAGCTGAAGCCAGCAAGAGCTCAGCTCAGTTTGGGAATTTTAAGAACTCGGGGGTTTCACTTAAAGAAGTATATTAATAAACTATGGAGCCTATCTTTTGACGAAGTCCCTAGATCATAGATTTGTATAAAAAGCAGATATTTGCTAGTCTCCGACTAAATCAAGCGACTTAGCTAGCTAATTGATTCAAGCTCTGGCTTAACTAGGCCTCAAATAATAAGTTAAACACTGATTAGCACAACATTTGCTTAGACCAACTACTTAAGCTTAAACAGAAGGGATTAACTTCATAAAGCAAATATAATCGGAGTCTACAAGCATTTTGATCTCTTAACATTTAAATACAACCAATTGCAAAAAGTCCAGTTAAGTGAAAAATAATTTATTACAAAACATTATAAATTAATTAAGAGTGAGATTGTTTTCTTTTCTGTGTGTGTGTGTGTGTGTGTGTGTGTGTGTTTGTTGTGTCTTCCTTACAAATTAACAAATCTCGATACATGCAGCTAATGGGCCGAAAAAACATATATATATATATAAAATTTAGATTCATTTACGTCGCGTTAAAATATTAATTTGATTTGTATTTGTGGGTTTTTGTTTGTTTGTTTGTTTGTTGCACTTAGGTCGCTAATACAATTACACCAAAATAAATGTCTTTTTTATATGTTGCATGAGTTTTGTAATAAAAACAAAACGCACGGTTAAAAAACTACAAACTCTCGTTTCTTGTTTGTTTGTTTTGTTTTGTTTTTGGGTGCACAGCAAAATGATTTAACGAGCAAAAAACACGTAGATAAGGCAAACTTTATAAACAATTACGACGAGCCGTTAACGTTGATAACTCTTTATAATATTCATGTGTGTTGTGTAGATTTGTTTGTTTTTGTTAGATTTGTTTAGTTTATTTTGTATATAGTAGTATTGATGGGGCGCAAGCTGATAATGTTTGTTATTGTTGTTGTGACAACTTGTGACACAATTCCAATTTAATTATGCAATAGGTATTAAAAGCTTCACACCGCGCGCACATAAATATCTTTTTTAGTTGGGACTAGTTAAGGATTAATTCAACTAGGAATTTCTAAGTATTTTGTTGTGTGTGCATGAGTGTGTTACGTGTGTGTGTGTGTGTGTGTGTGAGAGCTAATTTAATATATATGTATATAACTAGAGAGCATGTTGTTGTTGTTGTTGTTGTATGCGCTTATTGCAAATGCTATTCAGCACAATTCAGCTGCTGTTCTTCACGGCAATGTTCACTGTATCTGACACAATATCATCACAGGCCGTTTGATTTTTGGCAGCGGCGGCCAAAGCCTCGCGACGCTGACGCTTCATTTCCAGCAATTGTTTACGCTGCGCCTCCCGCTTCATGGCTGCCACCGCATTCGACGCACCGCCTCCAGTTGTTTTCGCTTTCAGATTGCCAGTCTTTGCAGTTGGTTTTGTTGTTGTCTTAATGGGCGCCAGCTCTGACTTGGGCTCAATAGCGCGCTGCAAAACAAATATAAACCTGGCTTGTAAAAGCTTCAGATGTGATAAATAAATGACTCACCTGCCAATCGCTGCGCTTTAATTGCTCAATATCCTCGAATATGGTATCGACATGCGTCACCTGCAAATAAACCATATCCCAGAAGCCCTGCAAATCATCGAGGGTGGTGGGAAACGCATCCTCCGGCGACCGATTCAAATTGTTGTGACAGAGACCTGCAAAGGAACGGATATTTATATATATAAATATATAGCTAATTGGAGTTGGGTACAGACCCTCGAACTGTTTCATTTTCTGTGTGGCAAGCAGACGCGCCTTGCCCGAGGCAGCACGCAGCAGTCCAAATGTGTCCTCCGTGATATCAGGATTGTTCTGCAAGAGTGTCAAATGTGGCAAATCAAATACCATTTAAAGGAGTCCTACGTCGAATCTACTCACAGACAAGGCATCGATATACTTCTCAGCTACGGCGGCCAGCGCGAGCAGACGAACCTGTTCGTCTTTCAGTATTTTCAGGAAATAGTTGCCATCCTTGACAATCGCCGTCTCCTTGGCTTCAGGCACGGCCTTGGCAGCAGCCAGTTCGACGGGCGCCAAGATTTTGGTGGTGCCCAAGTATTCCTCCTCGGTGCGTATGGACTCATGATCCACCACATCCGCAGCCAGCTGCAGCCCGTTGCTGCTGGGCGGCGGCGGCACAACCAGCTCAGGCGCCGGCGAAATGCGCTGCACATTGCGCTTGGGCGACACCGTGGGCAGCTGTGCACGAAATTCATGGCTCAAATGCCTAAAGACAGGCAAGTCCACATCGCCGTTGTGTGTGGCCGCCGGCTGTTCCGATTGCGAACGCGCCGTGGCCGCTTGTGTGCAATTCGTTTGCAGCTTCCTGCGAAACTCGCCGTAATCCTTGCTGGGCGAGAGTTGCTTAAACTTACGCGACAGCTCCGTGATTTGTGGCGACTCTTGCTGAGATTGTTGCAGCTGCTGCTGTTGTTGCTGCTGCTGCAGCTTCTGCTGTCGTGCAACAGGCGACGAGCTGTGCTTTTTGGGACTGTAGAAGCCCTGCGCAAGTGCGCCCGGCCCGTACAGACGCTCCACGCGCTGCTGTATAAAGCTGCCGGTTGTCGTTGTTGACCCAGCACCCAGAGATTTGCTCGCAGCGCTGCCATTGCAATATCCGTGTCCATCTCCGTTCTCCAGATGACCGTTTTTGCTGGTGTTGTTGTTATTATTGTTGTTGTTGTTCGTCTCGTTGATGATCATTGTGTACTTGTTGGCCTTCTGGTTGACCTTGACGGGCTGCTGGGTGAGCGGCATTGTGTGTAGCACCGGCGCCGCCAGCGAATTGTTCCGCTTGCAATACTGCAGACTGCTGGTGGAGGGTCGTATGGGCGATACCTCGCGCGACTTGTTGATGTCCTGCCGGATCTTTGAGTCGTAGGTGGTCAGATTCGAGTAACCGTTGACGCAGCACGCCAAATTCAAATAGCTGGGCTTCTTCTCTCCCGCATCCACGAGGACAAGGCTGCCGTTGTCGCCGCTGCTGCCGCCGCTGCCGCTGCTGTTGTTGTGGGGCTGCTGCGAGTCATCGACTAGGTCCGGCGGTGACAGCACCATGCGCACACCGCCCGTGCGCTGATCCAGATTGACGTAGGTGGAGTTTGTGGTTAGCGTACGCTGTGGCTGCGGCTGCAGCGGGGAGCGCAGAGTGCACCGTTCCTTAATGTTGGCCGTAAATTCGCGCGTTATGTCCTTCACGGAGAGGGGCGTTGGAAAGTTTAAGCTGCCGCTTGTGTCTGCAAGAGTTCAGCATGCAAAATGTGTGTTAAATGCAAATTAACAAAAACAATAAACACAAGAAAATAAATATAACAATAAACAAAAAAGAAATCGAAAAAGTAACGAAAACGAACAAAATCCAATAAGAGATAGCTCACAATAACATTGAGGTTAGGTGCGCGTGCATGTGTGTGTGTGTGTGTGTGTGAATGATATACCTGATATGTCGGATGAATCGGCATCAACATCTAATGAACAGCTGCCAATGGAATCCAAGCTGCGATCCATGGGAAGAGCTTTCGGCTGCTAGAGACGAATTATTTGAAAGTATTTTTGTGTTTTTTCTTTTGTTTTTTTTTGGTTTTTTCTATTTATTGTGCACTTTTCTATTAATTTGTCTATGTTTTCTGTTAATCAAAACGAGTTCAAATTCGACATAAAACAACAATAACTAAACCAATACACTAGCCAGTTCGACTAACAGGCTCTAAGCTCGGTTAATGCGCTTTAAATGAACGCCCACTGAGCTAGATTTGTTTGTGTGCTTGGAATGGCGTGCAAAAGAGAAATGCAGTGATTTGTAATCGTGAAAAGGCAAAAGAAAAAAAAAAGAAGAAACAACAACAAAACAACTGAGCAAACAAACCAAATGGGCGATGGCTTTTTATAATATTTTTGCCTTTTATGCAAAGCGGAAACTGCGGCGAAGGGGCGAAAATGCGAGTGCAGATCGTTCGCCCGTTTTGGACAGCGCCAAGGCGACAAATAAATAACTGTGCAGTAATGCGCGGGCGCGCGCGCGCGGGTGGGTGGCGCTGCAAAAATGTCTGCCAAAGCAGACGGCGAATAAATGACAACAGCAAGCGCTGCGCAGCAGCCACAACGCAAAGCTTTTGAGCTGCGCGCTATTGGAGATTGGTTTTATCATACCCTAACAAAAGCTAATATTACTTTGTCAAAACATGTGTAACGCCTAGGAGACATCTCCAAGCAGATTAAGTGTTTGTTTGTATATATATATATATATATATTGAAACTTGTAATAGATCCGCGTATTTGCCATGTTCCACATGTATTAAAATATCATATGTCGCACAGTGAATCAATTATTCGGTTATTTCTATGTCTGCAAGGGTATTTCACCTTCGGCATAACTGTTTTACTTGGTTTTTTTCTTCTTCTTCTATTGTCGCTCTTCTTTGGTCTTGTCTGCGCCATATTTGTTGTTGCTGCTCAGTCGGCAGCTTAAGAGCTGGGAGCAGCTCTAACGGCACCGACTGACGTCTACATTTCCAGTTCCGCTTTGCTAACTTTTCGCCGTTGCTTAACGTGTTTTTGTTGTTGTCGCTGTTGCTGTTGTTGTTCATCTTGAACACAGTTTGTTCTTTTTCCACGTCTAATTCCCATAACATGACACAGCTTGGAACTAATTACACAAACAAATAATTGGCAGCAACAGCAGCAGCAGCGCCCCAGGCACCCAACTCCGGCGCAGCAGCAACAAAAACGCCAACTATTTATAATCCGGGCGCGGAGACACCAAAAGGGGAGCAAAGCGAAACCGAGCGACACGTTAAACGGCAAGAAGTCACAGTCACAGAAAACATGACTATGCCGCTCGGCAGCGACAGCGGCAGCGGCAGCGCCAGCAGCGAACGCTGGTATTTGGAGTCAACAGCCACAGCCACAACCGCAGCGGCACGCAATATGTTCTATTTTAGTCGCTGAAATTTATTATAATGAGTTTACAAAACGCAAACAACGAGGTCGCCCAAATGCCTGACACAAAAAGGACAAGTCCTTTGAGTAAAAAAATACCATCGGCTCGCAGAAATTATGCAAATTTTAGCACAAATACTTTACTGATAGAGACGCTTGCACGCTGAACACACAGTACTTGACAAATGCAAACGTCACACATACACAAGGATGACAGCACTGCAGCTCACGTATGTACAGAAAACGGTACACGCACATATGGACACATTAATTAATAAACAAGCAACACCCACACACCTCTGGCGCTCCTTTCGTCTAGCAGTTGCTGTTGTGTATGATTATTGAAGCGTTTATCAGCTTTGTGACATAATTTTAAATGCAATTAACTCGCGAATGCCTCGACTGTTGCAGCGTTTGCGTTTTTATCTTAACTGCGGCAAATGACGGCCGATAAACGATAGGTTGTGGTGGTCGGGCGATCTGTGATCGCTTAGGTATGGTACGAGTATCGCAGGTATCGATACCGCGTAAAGCGACATAATGCTAGGGTTGCCTTTAATTATAAATTATAATAATATGGTTATATTTATAATGTTATCAAGAGTAAAATGCCCAATTTAAGTGTAAATAATAACAATAATTGTGCGCAGCTCAAAATTAGTTTTTACGGAATGCAATAAAAAAGCCGGCAAGTTGACATGCACTTGTTTACTCGCCAAACTTGTTGACACTCAGCAGGCTACTCATTCTCTCTCTCTCAACGTATAGCCTACGTACATATACATACATACGTACAAACAATGTATGTACGTAAGTTTTCTTTCTTTCGCACTACACGTTCGCTATTCATTCGCACTTTAGAAGCCGAAACGGAAAGACGTTTGAAATTCCGGTGCAGATCAATTAAGCCTAAAGGAATTGTTAATAATTTATATTGTTGCACTCTAAGAAAACTTGATAAAATGGCGGAGCTATCCAGTGAAATGAAACAGCTATTCGAGTAAGTATGAGGAAAGCCGCTATCTATATATGTATGTGTGAGTGTGTGTGTGGGATGACGATGCCACGGTTGCATATACATACATACATACAGACATGCATCCACATATGCTTGTGTATATGTATATCCTGCTTATCTGTTTGTTTATGGTTTTTGTCGTACTCTCGTACTTTATGCTTGATAATAAGGGCCGTAGCAACTGTTGCCGATAAGAGTTTTTTTTTTCATTTTTGCCAAACGTCAAGTCGAAGAAATTCAAAAAATGAAAGTGCACGTCCATAATTTTGATTTGAATATTGCAACTAAATAAATTGCACGAAACATTTGCGCGCTGCATAGCCATAAAAAAATGCACGTATTCGTGTGCCGCGGACGATTTTGCATTAACTAGAATATGCGACTGCGATTGCGTTGTCCAATCAGAAATGTCCCAACAAGATAAAATCTGATTTGACAGCTTTGTTCGGCACGCCGAAGACCAAATTCCCTTTATTATATACTGGGTATGGAAGGAATTGAGTGGTTCTTTGGAATATGATTCATATCTTTATTAAAATCCTTATTATTGTCACTCTTAATATTGTTATCTATTAAGTTATTATATATCATCATTATTTTTATAATTACATTCATTTTTTGAATAAAATAAAAATATGGTCTGCAAAAATTTAACATTTTATGGAAATTCTCCGAGTTTCTAGCGAAGAATTCATAATCCTGCTTAATAATAACGAATATATAGTGTATTTAATATATTCCTAATATATTTGAAAATTATTCATTTCCAAGAAATTTATTTTAAGAACCTGAATGGTAAATTTTTTAATTTCTTTTTCTTAAATTGCAATTTTTTAAAGAATGAATTTATTTTGATCGTATAAATTTGAATTTAGAATTTAATTCTATGTTTGATAAAAGTTTTCATACTCTCGATTTAGCAGAAGATCTATAAATTCCCTTAGTCCGACCGAGAAAACCGAGAAAAATCATAATCTGGGAATCAGAAAATAATCATAATGATGATTTGGATGATTTCATTTTCTAGATTTAATCGTATAAATTGAAATTTAAAATTTGACGATGTTTAATAATTGATCGATTTACAAGGAGCTCTATAAGTTACTTAGATCTTAGATCAAAATCTCAAAATCAGAAAAAAAAATCATAATTATAGTTTCATATATATAAAGATATATATTAAAAGATTTTCAGGCGGTTTTTAAAATTAAGATTCCAATTCTATATTGAATAAGACTTTTTCTGATAAGATTGATAAGATTACCAGAAGATCCATAAATTCCCTGTGTCCTAGCTTAATATTAGTATATTAAAATAAAAATCTAAGAATCAGAAAGTAATTATAATTATTGTGTTATACATATAAATAATGATATAGGAAAGCTTTTCTCACAGTTTTCCAACTGTGCCTTCTATAATGAGTACGACTTTTTCTGATAAGATTGTCAGCTTACGACGATTATCAACATTTTCTAACCGCAGGCTTAACCAGAGAATATATTATCAGCATATTGCACACGACATGAAAATCTATAGAAACCCAAGTCTAATCTAGTTTATCGCTTGCAGGTTTGTGAATAGCAAGAAGGCCGATTATATTGAGACCCTGAGAACCGCCGTGGCCATCCAATCGGTGTCCGCGTGGCCGGAGAAGCGCGGTGAGATTGACCGCATGGTCAACTGGACGGCCGATAAGCTGAAGGCGCTGGGCACCGAAATCGAGCTGGTCGATTTGGGCAAACAAAAGCTGCCAACGGGCGAGGAGATTCCACTGCCGAAGGCTCTGCTGGGCACACTGGGCAAGGATAAGAGCAAGAAGACGGTGCTTGTCTACGGTCACTTGGATGTGCAGCCCGCCCTCAAGGAGGACGGCTGGGATACGAATCCCTTCGAGCTGACCGAAATCGATGGCAAGCTCTTTGGACGCGGCGCCACGGACGATAAGGGACCCGTCCTGTGCTGGATTCATGCCATCGAAGCGTATCAGAAGCTGAACATCCCGCTGCCATTGAATCTGAAGTTTGTGTTCGAGGGCATGGAGGAGAGCGGCAGCGAGGGCCTTGACGAGCTGTTGATGGCGCGCAAAAATGATTTCCTTGCCGATGTCGACTATGTGTGCATCTCGGACAACTATTGGCTGGGCAAGAAGCGTCCCTGCCTGACCTACGGCCTGCGTGGTCTCGCCTATTTCCAGGTGGAGGTCGAGTGCGCCTCAAAGGATCTGCACAGCGGCGTCTTTGGCGGCACCGTGCACGAGGCCATGCCCGATCTTTGCTATCTGCTCAGCACCCTGGTGGACAAGGATACAAAGATATTGATACCTGGCGTGGATCGTGATGTGAGTGGAGCTCACAGCCATGCCCGAGGCCCAATTGTTGCTAAGTTCTTGTTTTCTTTTTTTAAGGTGGCTCCGCAATTGCCGAACGAGGAGGAAATCTACAAGAATATCGACTTTGAAGTGGCCGAGTACAAGTTAGTTACCTAATCTAATCTCGGCTGGCATCATAAATTACAGGCTCTATATTACTTAATCTGCCTCGCTCTCATAGAAAAGACGTCGGCGTCGAACACCTGCCGCACAATGGCAACAAGACCCGCCTGCTCCAGGCCAGATGGCGCTATCCCAGTCTCTCCATACATGGCATTGAGGGCGCCTTCTATGAGCCCGGCGCAAAGACTGTCATACCAAAGAAAGTCATCGGCAAGTTCTCCATACGCCTGGTGCCCGATCAGGATCCCAAGCACATCGAGGAGTGCGTTGTCAAGTATATCAATGACAAATGGGCCGAGCGTGGCTCGCCCAACAAGCTGAAGGTGATTTGAATGCAAATATGGAACTCCAAAGATCCAAGACTATATTTAGCTAGCGACAAATTACGCATCGGGTCTGCTCTAGGTTATAGCTAATGTTCTCCTTTTCTTTATCTCAGGTGGTGATGCTGTCCGCTGGCAAACCCTGGACCGAGGATCCCAATCATCCGCATTATGAGGCCGCCAAGCGTGCCATTAAGCATGTCTTCAATGTGGAGCCCGATATGACACGCGAGGGCGGCTCCATACCAGTTACACTGACCCTGCAGGAGGCCACCGGCAAGAATGTGATCCTGGTGCCTGTCGGCGCCTGCGATGATGGGGCACACTCGCAAAACGAGAAGATCGACATCTACAACTATATTGAAGGCGTAGGTTTTATATATAGATATATATATACTCTTTCCTATTCGACTATAAATTGTGTTCCATTTGCAGACCAAGCTTCTGGGCGCCTACTTGCACGAGGTGGGCAAGTTGTAAAGACGAACGATTTGAACTGGGATCCAATCCAATCCACGACATCACGATGCAACATCACAAATGTGCGCTTATACGAATATTATAAATGAAAATTAAATTCTAAACATATATGCATATTATATAATCTTTTTAACTTTTATATATGCGCTTTGTATTTAAGCAAGCGAATAAACTAACAATTGCATTTATAAGCACGAACTCTTCCTAATCTGTCCAGGAATCGCCGTATTTGTTCTTTCTACCCGGACTGGCGAGCTGATCCTGAGACGGCGCCACGGGACGCTGCTGCTGCGGCTGGATGGGCGCCTCGTAGGGTCTCGAGTAGGCGCTTTGCTGATGCTTTGCGTACTCCTCGCGATTCTTTTTGCGCAAGTCCTCGTAGCTCTCGCCGGGCTTGGCTGGCTCCAGCGGCAGTTCCGTGTCCACCAATGTGCTGGCTGCTGCTCAAAACAGAAACAACATTCAATTATATAATATAAACAAAATACATTTCTTTCCAAACGCACAGTCCAGCGTGGGCCTGTATATATCATCCAGTCCGGAGAGATTCGGTCGCGAGTCCGTGTCCAGATTGAGTGCCGTATTCCGCGACGGCTGATAGCCCTCATCGGTGTACACATCCGCCGAGCTGGGCGTAAATGGCGCCAGGGTAAACGCACGCCCCAGATTTTCATCCGGCGTTATGGTGCTAATGACACCGCCGCCTTGTCGACGCTGACGCAGCAGTTCGCCCAGCCGTGAGTTGGGCAAACGCATTATTTTCTCAGCGCACTTCTGCTGATAACTGAATTTGCCCACAAAATAGCCCAGGATGACGCCCATTATAACCTTGGGCACGGCTCCGTACTTGCCATTGCCCTGCAAGTAGCCATTCTTGACGCCAAAATAGGCCAGCAGCCCAAGGCCAGTGCCAAAGGGCAGCGAACGCTGCACAAACGATTCCTGATTGCATTCACGTAACGCCTTCAGCTCTTCCGGACTGAAGTGGTAATCCGCCTGGAAAGAGCGTCCACTGTCACAGTCGTTGCCAAGGTTAGGGCATATTCTGGGCTTACCAATGGATGCTGATTGGGCGGCGACTGAGGCTTGCTGCCATCGTTTAGCGTTAAGTCCATAACAATTGTTGAAATTATAAAAAAAAATTCACGAAATTGCACCAGGCGGTTATCGCCGGCCCCTAGAATCTGTTTATTGCCTTATCGATACATCGATAACATAGAGATGTGCTTATGCTATATGTTGAGGCTGTAGCAATATTATCAGGGCTGCTCTTATTGTTATCGGAAGACCAAATCATGCATATTGCCTTAAAAAATTGAAAACATATATATATGTATTGAAAACAAATAATTTGTATTATGCTTAAAATGCTGACAAACAAATCATAGGGAAAACGTAGGCCATATGGTAATCAATATATTTTAGGCTAAGGCAAAGGTCCACATTGTTAATTTCTTTAATTATCATTTTTGTAGCCTACTTTGAGGTGTTCCAATTTAACCATCAGAAGTCTTGCTATATATCTTATCAGATTCATAATTTACAGCTGCAGCCTAAGAATTTTTGATCCTGTATTTGGAAAACGGAATTTTTAGTTTTATGGGTTTTTTTTCTCCAAAATCGTGTTTATTTTAATTTTCTTAAACTGTTTCAGTAATCATGTGAGTTATTGCATGTTTTTTGCAACAGAACAATTATTTATATTTAATTGAAAGTATATATAGTTATTATGGGCTACTAATTGCAGGCAGCTCTTCAGCTGAGCTCGACTCGATTTCGGGGCGAGGAGAGCAGCAGCCGAGGACAGCATTGGGATACCCTTTGCCTTGTTGCGAACAATCAGCAATAACTGGCGAATAACAATAAATGAAAGTCTGGTTGCCAAAATTGGTAACTGGTCAAAGTCAATGCAATGTCCAGATGTTGCCGCTGCCGCTGCTGTCACGCGAACGTCAGTTGACAAAACATGAGCCAGCGCCTGCCTCTGCCTCTGCGGCTGCGCCTGCGCCAGCGCCTGTCTTCGCCTTATTCGCCTGCACATGGATAATTTCTTGTGAAAAATCTCGGCTTCATGTTGGACGTATGTTTTGCTTGAATAAAATCAAAGCAAAAAGGAACGCGGCTCGTCAAATGCCAGCGCCAAATGCAGCAGCCAGCCAATTGACTGGGCTGTGGGCACCTTTGCTTGTTGTTGTTATACCCTGTTCGAAGCGTTTAAAAGGGTTTATTAGTTGTCCAACTAATCCAACAAGCCAAAAATTCAATTTGTTTTGTTATCCGCATAGATATCGATACTTTTTGACATGATAATCGATAAGATTGCCATAGACTTTCTAATGCGAAATCGATAAGAGTTGCCAATTTATCTTACGATTTTAGCGATTTCGATTGTCAGGCAGCGCTGTTTTTATAAAAGTTGGTGAAATGAACGGTGTTAAATGAAAAATGTGATAGTTGTATAAAAAGTGTTTAATAAATGAAAATTTTAAGTGCAAACCAATTGCTGTCGCTGTAGCGTGTAGAAAGAAGCGATTTGCATGTATATATGAGTGGAAATATAAAGGTGCGCTTGATGCCAAAAAAGCCGCAACGATTTGCAAAAAATGGCGCTAAGAGTTGCCGGTTATTTTATTTTCTTTTCTATTCTTTTTTGGTGATGATTTTTGTGATTGAAGTGATAACAAAGTGCAAAATAGTTCCTGTAGCTTCAAAGCGAGCAATTAAATGGTGAAATATCTTCTTGTAATGCAATGATCGAAGAAAAAAAAAAAAACAAGTAAATTCATGCACACATGCATGCATAAGTATGTATGAAATGCACATGCATATACATATGCATATATGTATGTAAATATATAAGTATGTGTGTATGTAGACATGCATACACTTATGCATTTGCGAATGAACAGAGGTAAGGTGAGTAGAAACATTTAAGTTTTTAACAGTTATGTATAGCGTTTTGTATTTATCTGCACAAATCGCAATTATGAATATTATTGTCACCATATGAGAGTCAGTTATAAATAACGGTTAACTGTTTTAGTGTATTTGCGCTCCAGTGAGTAGACGAGTATAAGAGAACAAGAGCACTCTCTTATACAAGCCAAAAGAAGAGTAGCAGATATACAATAACGGTTAACTGTTTAAGTGCCTTTGCGTTCTAGAGAGTATACGAATATAAGTGTGTAAGTGTATTTATACATGCCAAAAGAAGAGTAGAATTAAATTGTGTATAAGAGTGCCTCGTTCAGTTCTTACGCCGCAAAGAGAGTACTTTGCAGCCAGGTCTAGCCGACTGCAGTGTTCTTACTCGCAGTTGTTGTTGTTGCTGCGTGTGTCTGGCATGCCGAGTGTTTCGTTCAGCCATTAAGCACCTTGTCTCTGCCCTCATAGACGCAGACGCAGACGCAGCGCTTGAAGGAAAGCGAGATGCGGCACTCGATCTTCGGCTAAACAAACCGTTTGACCTTGACCCAGCTAAATGGCAATTGAATGTAACTGTAAAGTCAGGTTCATTACGCGTCGCCTACTAGATAAACCGGCCAGGCCAGGTGCAGAGGGGCGAGGCCAATCCAGCATGTGGACACACACAGTGTTCGGTGGCCTGTCCTGCTGATTGCCTTCAGAACTGTTGACTCTTGTATTTACTCTTGGCCTGGTTAGCATGTGCAGCTCTAGCGTTTGGCTAACGATGTTTGTACAAAGCCCGTTGATTAGCGACCACCTGCAAATTTCATTTGCATTCAACGAGTCGGCTCGTTGCAGATGCTTCAGCCAAGATTGTATAAATCAAATGCATGATTAGTATATTATTTTGCTGGATTGCTTAATCACTTATCTTAAAACTATGACACAAATTTACGGTATAAAGAATGTCACTATGTATCAAGAAGGTGTTTCGGAAAATCCCCATCTTCTTTTATCCGATCGGCTTAAGACTCATTTTTAAAGATCTAAAAAGTTATATCTAAGCCAGCATTGTCTGCATCCCATAAAGTATATATAGTGGTATCTACGAGCATAATAATAAAATATACCTAAATTTTTTAAAATAAAACTCATAAAGCCTGAGAACTCAACCAGGCTTGGCAAAATACCACCTAAGCAAACTTTGATTTAATAAAAATGTATGATATTTTTGATTCAATACAATAAACATTTATAAAAAAAGAAAAATCACAAGTTTTAATATACTTATATTGACGCAAATAAATGAATGTCAAACAGTAGAGTTTTCATCAGTTAATATTAATATAAAATACTGCCAGAAGCATTTCATCTGCTTCAATAATAGTTTATAGATATATCGATACCGATTAAATGGCAAATTCTAGACCAAATGATTGGCGCATTGCTCACGTTTTTTCACATAACATAATGCATAGATAATATTTGAGCGAACCCAATCCGTTCGAAGAACTGGGCGCAGTTGGCGCGACCCAAAAGTGAAAATACAGTTATCTGTTTTACTTACTAATTTTACAAGCTATCAACATGACATTTTGGTAAGACGAACCCGAACCCGAACCCGTCAGCTGACAGCGACACGTGGTAACTGTAATCGCCCCAAAAAAGGGAACCAAGCCCAAGCCCAAAAACCGAAAAACGTAAACCCTAAACTGGGTATCACGTCGCGGCTGGATCATAATTTCATAGTGAAAGATATGAACAAGCATTTATAGAACAACACGTATAGACAATTAAATTAATTGTTGTTGTTTTTTGAAATTTATTTATTTTTTTTTGTTTGTGGGAGAAGGTATTGAAGAAGTCTTACGCCTAAGCTAAGGCCTGTCCGGCTGGCGATGAGGCGGAACGCCTCGCACGTCGAGTATGTCTCCAATTTGGCGCTTACCATATCCAAAATATTTTCGATTACGGCCCTGGTGCTGGGTCGGCAGGGGATTGCCGGTTAATTGTGAGTTTCCGGTTCAGTGCAGCTCATTTGACTAACTGCAGCTACTTCAATGTAACTCAGTCAGTCAGTCAATCAGTCAGTCAGTCAGACAGCCAATGAAAATGAAAATGAAAACCGGGCAAGTCAATGAAAATTCGTTTTCGTTATGTAGGTTAACTACCCGATGCGGAAATCACAAGCGCGAAAAAAAAAACTGCAAGCTAGACGCACATCGAGCTGGCAAATATACGAGTTCAGCTAATCTTGAGCTAAATGCTTAGCCTTAATGAGATCCCAGCTTAGAATGCGTGCATAAAATGGCAAATATACGAGGCAAATGAGTTTTTTTTTTATTCATGATTTATACGCCAAAGTTCTTTATTAGGTTTCGCGTTGTTTTGTTTCTCTTTCTTTTTGGCTTTGGCATATGCTTTAAATTGATAATGCGGACAGTCCGATATCATATCGGTAACTATATCAATATTGATTGAAATTAAATATAATCGCATTGTCTAAAATGTGTCAATAGAATAAGTAGCAAATGCAACTCGCTGAAGAATGTTAGTCATGTGCTTAGATAGCTTGAGTAAGCATTGTGTTGGGTCGTTTCTTATACCCTGTAAACACAACGAACTCAGAGACTATGCAAATTATAGCGTAACTCCACTGTCAACATTTCTTACATTTTTTTGCGAATGTGAAATATGTTGCCATAGGAAACTACATTCTTTACATTCGAAAATAAAGGTATTCGCCTCGAGTAGTTCGTGTTTAAGCTGTCTTTTTTTGAAAGAAGCGTTATTTTTGCCATTAAAATGTTACCGACAGCTGACACTCGCTTATGGAATCGCAGAATGTTTTGTAAATGTAACATATATACTGGAATGAGGCTATCAGAATTGTGACATTTACAGCGTATGTTTTTCTTAGTGTTCTTTAAAATTATCGATATATTTCTCGATGACGATAAATATCGAGAAAAAGTGAAACAGCAACTTCAAGCTGCTGCCTAAAGTGAGCAGCTTTTGGCGTGAGTACAGGGTATACAGTGGGTATACCCTCAACTCATTTCCCAAGTAGCGAGCACAATCAATTTAAGTTGAAAGCAAAACCTGCAAGAATATACCTGTAAATGCATTTAGTGAAAACTATGTGTTCGGGCGAAAAAACATTTAACTGTCTGCCCAGTTGTTGTACGGCGAATGGCAAATGATACGGATGGCTACTTGATACGGATACGGATACGGATACTTGAGCAAATGGTGGCAGCAGCTCTTTGAAATGTGCACCAGTTCCTTTGTGAATTGTGCTTGAAGGCAAATAAACAAGTTGACTTGCATAACACATTATCTGTGATTACATATATTATTACCGATAATTGAAGGAAGCAAGAAATGTATTTGTCATTTAAGTTAAGCTAATGGCATTAATAAATATCATGACTATCTAATCGAGGAATCGTACCGAAAATGCCAAATCAGCTAAATCAATATGTACATAGAAATTTTGGGAACTTTTCCGACCTTGATATATTATTAAAACTGGTAACTGGTGAAAAAACAAAAACAAAAAAAAAACTTATAAAAATAAATTGAATTTCAACTATCTTATCTGCAAAGTGTTTGCAACTCTCGCATCTATTTTCGAATGCAATTCAATTCGATACGTTTAAATAAGTTATTTACTTAATTAGTTGTGAATAGCAAACAGTAAATAATTTTCAGCTTGTGTTTGTGTTTATTAATTGTATCCCATTTCTTAGTTATATCTCACTATATTTATTGACTGAGTACAAACAATTTGCACTGGGCGTTACGCAAGTACCGGCCCGATATGGCTGTCGAATACTTATACAAAAAAAAAAAAAAACACATATCTTGAGACAAACAATCATTCGATACACGATGCCAATGACAAATAAACGTTATAGTCGAGAGCACTTTACTCCTTTAATTCGCATATGTCTCTCTATTTTTCAGATGTTATCAATGTTATTTATTCAATTGAAGCCTAAAGATTCGAACCAGCTTCCTTTCTTTTTAATCAAGTACTGTGCGCAACATGTGTCTTATACTTCTTATATATCTCTCTAGCTCATATATCTCTCTATATCATTGGATTATTCAATTGAATTGTTCAACTGTCTGAGATTTGAACCAGCTTCCTTTCTTTCTTCCACCTTTGCCCCTTGGACAACTTAGTAGCCCAGGAGCTGAAATTACCTATCTTACACTTCGCTTATAACTCTATCTCTCCGATGTTATCAATATATATATATTCATTCAATTGAAAGCAGACTCGCTTGAGATTTGAACCAGCTTCCTTTCTGCATTCCCCCTTTGCCACTTAAACAACTTATTAACCAAAGACTCGCTGCAAATATTAATCGTATCAACTTGATCAGTTTCTTTTATTTCAAATACACGTATACACCATCATTTTTGATGACGACAACCTCTACAAACACACACACACACATACACACACACACCTACGCAAACATATACACACACATTTGTGAGTTATATGAAATCAGCAAACTTTCTGCTGTGATCTGTTTGCGGCTCTGACGTCAGTTGTTCAAGGTTGGGCAAATTTGCAATTAAAATTTTTGGATTTTCTCCATGAAATTCATTCAGGTCTCTGCTCTGCTCTGTTTTTTTTATCAGGCCCGTTTTGTTGCCCAGCCATTGGACACTTCCGATACAATTGACGTATACCTGCCCCGGGGCAGGTGAGGCGTCTTTGGCCATTTTCGGCCTTTTCGTAAGTATCAACAATAAGATAAACAAAGCACATAGATATGCGTACGTATAGAACTTGAACGTTTATGCGAAATGGCAACACCCGAATATGCCATAAAGTGGGGTATTTGTGTTCTCAGCGAGAAGTTAGCTTAGTATCTGAATGTTCGAGTAAGACAACTCAATAATATTCCACTTTACTTAATGTTCCTATAATTTTAGAAGAGTATTTTCAAGCTTTTACTTTTTATTCAAGTTTTATTATTTGGTCATTTAAGAGGTCACTCAAACTCCACAAATCTCTCTTCATTTTTACGTTTAACAGGGTATTGCAAAGTAGACTACTCTAGAAAAGCATTGTCTACATCTTATTTTGCGTTTGCTGTTGGCATTTTTTTCTAATCATGCAAGGTTAAAGGCAAATAAACGCGATGCCTTCTGCTATTTCAGTGTATAATAAGTCTGATTAAAGAAAAGACGAATTTTTTGTGGATGAGATAAGACACAAGTGCCAGACGAACATAACGCGAACGAGCTGAAATTAAACACAAATTTTCAATTAAATTTAAAATGAAAATCCATTTGATTAACAGCTAAAAAAAAGCGAGCCCAGTCTAAATGCAGGTAAGTGCTAAGAACTAATTCAAAAGTTATGACTGAAAGTTTTGGTATCTGGGGTTCTGATTCTCGGGTGATATCATCGAGTATATTTCGAGTATATGTTGGAGCTCTCGAAATGTGTGCAAGATATGGCGATAAGATAAATTCAAAATCAAATATTTAACATTGGTATTAACACAAGCCACTCAGCTGCCTCAACCGCAGTTCGAGACAAAAACAAAAAAACAAAAAAAAAATACAATTTCTGTGAGTTACCCTTCAATATGGGAAAGTATCTGTGCGTGCCTAGAACAATGTATGAACTCCAAATGACCCCTAACTTTGACCCAGAAACCCAGCAAAACGTAAACAAAGCCAACCACGCAGCTCATGCAGAGAATTTTGCGTGTTTTGTTTTTTTTTTTTTTTGGGGGTTCTATTGTCTCTAGCTTTGAAGCTAGTCTAAGCCAGACAATATGAACACGCAAATCGTATAATTAAATTTTACTCAAAACTGCAACAGAAATGTCTAGAGTACATTCGTGTATTATCAGCAATGCGAGATATGACAGTGATAAGATATCATATAGGGTGTAACACCCAAAAGTTTTATGCCCAAATACACACACAGGTATTTATATAAGGTGTGAGTGAGCAGAGTTTTGCAAGCCGAAAAAAAATTAATTGATAAGATTATTGACAAAAGCTCAGCTAATGACAGCAACTCGCCCACTCTCCAACTCTTTCTGACACGCTCTCTTTTTGGTGATAAGCCTGCACGAGCTTTTTCTCGCTTGCACTCTTGCAAATTTGGCAGAACTATTGTGAATGAGTTATTTGCGCACGAGCTACTATTGAAATTTCATAACTTCGCAAGCCTATAGCTGTGTGCCTGTGTGTGTGTGTGTGTGCTTTCCACGTGTTCCGTTGCGGCGAATTGAGGCACACGGCGACTGCCAATTTTTTTGCTCTGCGGGCGAGATCAACAATTTTTTCGCTCATCGAAGCTCACTCCAGCTCCAGGCCTGGGTGCGTGTGTGTGTACGTGTGCTTTTCACGTGCTCCGTTGCGGCGAATTGAGTAGCATGCATAGGTACGCGGCGACTGCCAATTTTTTCGCTCAGCAGGCGAGATCAACAATTTTTTCGCTCATCGAAGCTCACTCCAGCTCCAGTAGCTTTGTGTCTGCTCTCTCTCTCTCTCTCTCTCTCTCTCTCTCTCTCTCTCTTTTTCTCGCTCTCTGCTGCTACTGGTCTGCTACCGCTCAGCCGGCGTAGCGTATTTATATGTGTGCGTACCGGTGGTGAAGTTTCAGTTTCGATTTGCTCAGTTGCCGCTTTTGTGCTTAGGTTTTTAGCGGTGCGTTTTTATTCGGCGTTAAGCTTTTCCATCGAACGGACGGTCGCGTGTGCCAGCGCTACGCTACGGCCAGTTAGTTTCGCCGCGATACGCAGCCGTGACAGTCGAACGCGGTGTATTAAATCTCTATATAGATTATTCGCATTACGATCGTCGTGCCGCTCCGCCAGCCGTGGAGTGTGCGTGTGTCACCACAGCCCAAGTGAGAGGCAGCTGAACAACCACCCAACCACCCAACCATCTATTTGGCCGCTTATCAGCCCAAGCCCAAGTGTTGAGATCCTCAATCCCGCTCTGTGTTCGCTAGGTAATTAAATGCAAACCGAAAAGCTAAAGCTGAAATGAAAATGAAAAGTGTGCGAAAGTATCTGGCAGATGCAAAAGTATCTTGCAGATGCTCTATATATCAAAATCAAAGACATTGAGCCAATTTATTGTGCTGCCTGCAGTTAGTTTGTTTGTTCTTTCTTTCGTTCTGCGCATTTGCGTTCAGCTCTCGTTGACATTTCTCGGCCTCTTTCAGACTCGTTTTCGAAATTCTTTTTGTTGTATCTTTTTTTTTTTTTGCTCCGACACCGAAAATTGATAGCGAACGCCGCAGACAGACGCAGTCGTTGTGCAGGCAGCCAGCACGAAAGATCTTCAAACTTGAAGAGCGCCAACAAACGCGTTGAAGGACTTTCTGTGAAAAATAAAAAACCCAAAAAAACCAAAAAAAAAAACACAACAAAGAAATAAAAGATAATTGAAATTTTGCCGGTGCAATATAAACTATATTCATATATATATATAAAAAACAAAAACTATTTATACTCTAGAAAATATATTTATATATAAATAAACAAGCTAGAAGCTGTGTGCATAAATCAGCAGGCGCACAGCAGCGCTGCAGATACAAATGTATCTGACAGATACATAGCTCTCTAAATAGTGCAAAATATCAAAATTTATACAAATTATTTAAACTTTGTGTGTGCAGTGAGTACTAAAAAAAAAGCAAAAGAAAAAAATAGCATTAAAAATTGACACAAACTGTCTTATCTAAGATCAAGGTCTGATGCCGTCGCAGCCTTTGAGTCGTTGATAAGGCAAACAAATCGAGTGCTTTGTAAGATTTACAATGCATATAGACGCAATTCAATGCATTAAGAGTGGACAAGACAACTACGCAATCGTTTATGCAATTTTCCGTTGCAGTTGTATCTTTTATTACCTTTATAATTTCATTTGAGCTGCTTTTTGCGGTTTGGCGCTGATCTGCGGCCAAACTTGACCCTGTTTCTCAAGCGACAGCAACAGTTATATAGTTATATAATTGCCAAAAGCCACGAAACAGACAGACGAGACCAGCCAAAACCTTAATAATAATAAAAAAAAAAAACAGTGGTTACTTTAACCCCTTGGTTCAGCGCGGCGGCCACTTAAAATTACTTAAGCGCCGTGGCAACAATAAAAAATTAAACCTTTCTTGCCTGGCGAACTCGCAGCAATTACAAGTTAGAGTGTCTCAGTCGGGAGCGCGCGACTAGCAGATACCCTTAAGATAAATATTTTGTCTGTATATATATATATAACCTTGGTTCATCTTATTAATTTTAGAGTTAGGCTTTTAAAAAGAAGGAAAGGAATTGTGTTATTTCCGAATATCATAAAAGTGGAATAGTAAATGATTAAATTTCTCTCTCTCTCTCTCTGTCTCTCTCTCTCTCTCTCTCGTAGACGGACTTAGCTAGAATGACTCAGCTCTTCTTCCTAATCAAGTCCATATATACATTATACCTTATACCTTATACCTTATACCTTATACCTTATACCTTATACCTTATACCTTATACCTTATACCTTATACCTTATACCTTATACCTTATACCTTATACCTTATACCTTATACCTTATACCTTATACCTTATACCTTATACCTTATACCTTATACCTTATACCTTATACCTTATACCTTATACCTTATACCTTATACCTTATACCTTATACCTTACCTTATACCTTATACCTTATACCTTATACCTTATACCTTATACCTTATACCTTATACCTTATACCTTATACCTTATACCTTATACCTTATACCTTATACCTTATACCTTATACCTTATACCTTATACCTTATACCTTATACCTTATACCTTATACCTTATACCTTATACCTTATACCTTATACCTCATAGCCTTTTAACCCATTCAGGGAATAATAATATTGTGAAAACGCACTGACGCACGCATTTAACGTTCATGTGAAATCTTTAACAGCTACGCACTTGCTTGAGAGTGGCCTGTGTCTGCACTCAGATGCACTCATTCATGCACAGCTAGGAAAAAAACAAAAACCACACAACTTGTAGGTGCTTAGTTACAGCTATTTATCTATTTGTATCTCTGTATCTGTTTATCTCTGTATCTGTGTATCTCTGTATCTTATTGTTGTGTGTGGCGCAAACATTCTTGCATTTCTGCTCACTTTACCGACTACCAATTATGTGCTTTACACAATCGGGCGCTACTTTGTAAATTGTTTGTTTACACTTTTTATGTTGGCTGTAAATTATTTTCAAATAGTTTAACCAATTCTCAAGAATATGCCCTGAATCATTTAACCAAAAAAAGTGTGTATGTCAAGTAACAGTTGGTGTTAAAACCAATTGAGAATTCGAGAGGCGAGATAATATATTTTACATGTGACGTGGTCGCTGGGAGGTGTAGGCGGAAATTACGCAACAGTTGTCGCTGGCTGGAACATGCGAGTCTACTACACATGTATATATACATGGTATATATATGTCTGCGTGTGAAACACAGACTCGATACTCGTCGTAGCAGCCAAGACAGGTGCTAATTTGTGGCGCATAATTCACAGAAATGTGCGAGTGCGCGTTCAAATTTCAACGAAAACTTTTTTATGGCCAATAACTCAGCGCAAAAACCGCAAAATATTCGTGTGTGTATAACTCCCAGCTAAAGGCGAGCAAGAAGAAGCACAAGAGAACGGTATCGATGACGCCGAAGCTGAACGCGCTCTTATCTTGGCCATATTTGTGATATTTGCAAAAAACAAAAAGAACTGTTGAAAAATACGTTTACTTCCGCTGCATTATCGCATGCTATGGGTAGTGCAAATTTCACTGGTTACCAACTCACAAGATTTGACGTCACCTCGAGAACTGTTGAAATAGATCAGAAGTCGCTTATCTTGAGGCACATTTGTTAATGGACTAATTTATGGCCCTTATTTTTTGCTTTAAGCGCTTTTAATGTGCCTGTCACGAAGCGATCTGTAAAAAGGGGTTTTAACTTATTTTACACATAATAATGTGCTAGTAGAGCTGCGTCTTGAATTTCCTAAAAGGCTTTCAATTTCTTGTTTGTATGTATTTGAGTTCGTAGTAAAAATACCTTATCAAATTTTCAAGAAATTGCTATCAACTGTTTTTGTTTTTGTGTAAATTATTTCCGATTGGGTCGTCAAAGAATGTTGATGCAATAGGTCCGGAAGGTTGTATAGAAAGGGAGAGCATGAAGGCAGAGTATAGAAGGGTAAAAGTTGGAATATCTATGCTAGGATTAAAAATCTACATTTAATGAAACTAAAGGTTTACTAAGTAGATCTAAGATTATCCATACACCGGCCAAGGACTTGAACCGGCAACCTCAATGTTCAGTTGTCTGTATAAATGGGTCAGTCAGATAACGCATCAATCGAAGGCTCTGAAAATGGGTTATATACATTTAATGATGAAATAATTAAAAACCGGACTTATGTGCATAATTTAATAATGTAGATGGGTGTTGGGTGTATTCTTTTGTAGACTGATATTCAATATGTGTATGCACATATATATGTATAGGTATATATTTAATATATGTCAGTATATATTCAGTTGTATACTCAATGCACGCCTGAATTTATCGCTTATTTAAGGCGCCGCCGATTATCGCACAGTCCATTTGCATTGGCTGGCGTCCAGAGTCTGGAGTTTCGGTTTTCCCGAGTTGCCGTTTCTGGTGTTCTGTTGCGTCTTTGCAACTGAAACCGACAGCAAACGTATTCGATGCAACAAAACAAAACTAAAAAGAAATTAAACTAACAAAAAAAAAAAAAAAACAGCCGAAAAACTACAGAAATTGTGTAAACACAAGTATTTTGTGCATTTGCTGGCGGCCCATTTATATTCGGGCCTAATGTCAACCTTGCCCCCATTAGATAGAATCCAAAATTGGGATGAGAAACAAATGATTGGGCTCTTTATGTTTTCGATAAAGAGCCAACACGCACTTATCAGCGCGCAATCAAAGCAAACGCGATGACAAAGTTGCCCAACATCAAAAGCCGCAATAACAATTTGAACTTAATCCTATAAAAATAATGCTTTAGCTCGAGAGGCTTTCATGAATGTCTGTTTATGCGACTTTTAGTGCATTTTGTCATTCAAATTTGGTGGCAACAAAATAAAATTCCGGGCTTAACGCCAAGTGCACACATGACTTCTCCAGAGTTGGCGGGCATATCTATAATTAGCAAATGTCGAGCGTTTCCCCCAATACGATAAGATAAGCATACCCGAAGCAGACGCCGACTCTGATAGCGGAAAACAAGTAAAAGCGCTGTAAAAGTGACTGCTCGACTGGCTGATACACTGTTCTGTGTACTTATTTCTTTTGATTTTCCAGCATATGTATTTATATTTAGTTTTCATTTGATTTAAACCAAATTTTATACTCTACTTCTAAGAGTCTCTCAGTTCTTTGAGGACAGTTTAGGTCAAACAAGATTACAAAGCTCAGTTTATGCCTCTCTCATGCCCCTTTTAACATATTATAGGGTAACTATTGCTCTATGATCTCAAACGAAGATAAACAAGAAAGAAGGGCTATCGTCAGCACACCGAAAGATATATCATATATATATAAATAAGATATAAAACGGCTGATAAAGAATATATATACTTTATGGGGTCGGAGATGTCTCCTATGCGTTACACATTTCGTGACAAAATAATAATACCTTATGCAAGGGTATTAAAACGGTACTACACAGAACTATACTTTCCTAACTAAAATATTTGTTTACCTATTGAAAAATACTTAAACTAAACGTGCCGCGTCTCTCTTCTTCCTCTTACTTTTTGTTAGTTTTTTTGTGTAAACAAGTGCAAAATTGTTGAACGTATTTTTTTTTATTTTTGTTATTCTCAAAATGAAGCTCTAGGGCTTAGTTTACATCTGGAAAAACAGGTGGCTCTCAAAAGTGTTGAGCTGCTGCTGGACACCTTTTTTTTATCTGTTTTTTATCGTTTGATTAGTTCATCAATGAGAAATAAATTTGCATGCGGATATTTATAGCCCACGCCAAACAATTTGGTCAATTGGCAAAGGCAAATCAAAGGCACAAACACGAGCAAAAACATGAATGAGGCGCGTTATGTTTTTCGTTTATTTTTTAATATATTTTTTTTGTTTTTGTTTTGAAATGGCATCAAATGTGTAACGTTGCGACCTCGTCTGGGATTACGATTGCGTTGGCTGCAGTCCCCCTGATACTGAATTGTGCCGCCATCGCCGTCGCCGTCGACGGAACCGATCGGTTCGGATCGGATCGATTGCATGGCATGGCGGTTGTTGCCTGCGGTGGAGCCCGCGTGGCGTATGAGTAATATGCAGCTTGTTCCACTGTGGCGGTGGGCTGTGTGTGTCGCGTTACGTGACAATATGTTCAGCACGTTCGACGCATATTAATCGACGGCCAGACAAGCAGATAAACAAATTTTGCCTCAACACTCGCTTTTTAGTGCGAACCTTTGTGGCAGCTCATTAGGTCGGTGATTTGTATGGGAAATGCATTGCATTCTCTGTGTGTGCCCACGCATTGTACGCATATAATAAGCCTAAGATTTCTCAGTTGCCAATGCAGCGATTGCGGCAGCAAATAAGAAAAGAGTTTGGCACGCAAAGTTGTTGCTAGAATTGCTTGGGAATTACAAGAATTTGTTCAAGTCGAATAATAATTGGCATAGCATGTGTGCTAAAACCGCTTGAGAATTATAAGCGTAAGCGCAAGTAAGGCTTTGAAATAAAATTGCTTAAACAGTTCCTTGATAGTTAAGTTAAAATATTCGATTATGTGCCAGCTGTAACCGCTTGGGAATTACAAGAATGTATTGAAGTTTGTGCGTTCTTTCAACAATATTCTAGGCTTGCTCGAATTCTTGTCATAGCATGTACGCTAAAACTGCTTGCGAATTATAAGCAGAAGGTAGCCTTAACAGCTTGGGAATTATAAGCAAAATCAAAATATTTCTGGTAGCTGTCTTTTGAGTATATATTTAAAGCTCAATTCATCAGTTTGATTTATCACTAAGACTTTTCACCTAGACTGGGTTTACGCACAGTCGGTTTTCTTTATATTTTCACCCATTTGTAATATTAGCTCAGCAAAACTTTCACACTTCATTGCCAAAAGTGATTGCCAGCAATTGAGTTTTGCAAATGGCTTAAATTAATAATGGGAGGCAGCTGCAGCAGTCAGCAGTAGCAGTAGCAGTAGCAGTAGCAGTAGCAGTAGACGCTGCAGCAATGACAAAGTTCGTTAAAAATGAATTTAGACGCTCGCAATTAAAGCGCTAATTATACACAATTAAAATCAAAGTCAGCCACAGCACAAAAAATAGTTGAAATAAATGTAAGAAAATCAAATCAACATGTGACTTGCAAATGCCACTGTATGTGTCTATATATATATATATATATATATGTATATGGTATATATATCTGACTACACTTTCGATTTGTGCATGCGAAATTCACATGATTTTCTTGCTTTTATTTTGCAGCTCTGGAAGGAAACGGCGTCCATTTATGTCTTATAAAAGGTAAACAGCTCGCACATTAGCATGCAAAAAAGAAATAAAACAACAGCAACACATTCGAGCCACCAAATTGAGCTGTTGGCATTGGCATTTACTAAATTCGCCAAAAAAAAAAAAAATCGAACAAGTGTGCTTTAAGCCCGACTAGTAAATACTCTGTACGAATGTAAGCCCAAAATTCTAGCTGAGCAGCTTATATGGAAGTTGTGCTTCTTAGTGATCGATTTTGTGGAGACGGGTTAAGTTATCGATTCTTTGGCAGCAACTTGATCTACGTAGGCCTCCGTTCAAAATTTCGAGTATCTGGATCTTATAGATTCCATGATCGACAGACAGCCATGGTTCAATCGACCTGGCTGTTGTCGCTGATCAAGAACATATATATATAATAGTTTACAAGCTTGTACTTATTTCCTTCCGTCTCTTACATAAATTCGCACAAAAACATGATACCCCTTAAACCTGTTATTAATGACTGCAGGGTATAAAATCTTGAGCTCCGCCAATTTGGTGGCGACTCCAAAACGCATCGTTAGCCTCGCCAACAGCAGCAACAACAACAACAACAACAACAATAATAACTGCAACATCATGATGATCGGGTTAATTATCATCAGGCAAACCAGTTGGCCAAAACCAGACAGCTAAAAGTTTTGCTATTGCCTTTTGTTATGCCCGCCCCCGTACACCCTCGACCATGCTGCCGGCCGGCAAAAGTTGGTCTAAAAGCCAAAGCAACAAGTGGTCATAACTGTCAAATGACGCTGCCTTGTTCGTGGCCTTTGCTTTGCTTTTTTTCCTTTGCTTTGAAGCGTTCGGCAGCCACTGCCAATTGCCGCCGGCTGGAAGTTGGCCCACCCCCCCTGCCCATAGCACGTTGCCCACTTAAGGTGCGTGCTCTTAACGTGTCAACTGCCAAGTGGCAAGTCGAGGAGGCACAACACGGCAGCCGCAGCAGCCGCAACAGACGTTCGGTTCAGGCGATCTGCAGCGCTTTTGTGCCCATCGACAGATACAGATACAATATATTTATGCATAGTTTATTAAAATGCTACCAAAACCTAACCGCAGGCTAATTTGTCCAGGTTCTGCACTTACCTGTTGCCTCTGTGTGTGTGTCTGTGCCTGTCTGTGTGTGTCTGGTGAGGCTGTTCCTCCGGCTGGCCTTCCACTTGTGTGCCACAGCAATGGACGATCGTGCGGTTTTGTCTGCACGTGTTTCCTCCAACTACACTGTGCTACAAAATTTTGCTGAAAATGTGAATATTTGTATGCCCTTGTAGAGGGTATTATAATTTCGTCAAGAAATGTAGAAGGAGACATCTCCGACTCCATAAAGTATATATATTTCTGATCAGTATCGACAGACGAGTCGATATGGCCATATCTGTCCGTCCGTCCGTCTGTCTATCCGTTTCTTTCTATGTGAAATAGCCTCCCTATCGTCATTAAACATATGCCGAAGAATGCCCTTCTTTTTTCGTTTTTAAATCAATTGAAATTTATTATGAGTCAAAATTTTTTTTATTCAACCCATCTAAAAGACGCGTGCTGGCGGTTTTTTTTAAGCGACTTTTTCTGTATGCCTAAAGTTGGCGCGTTTTACACAATTGCGGCCGCTCGCATTATTCACAATATTTGTTTTGCAGTGTAAGCATTGCCAGCGCTCACCTATCCACATACTTAGCCACATATCGACATATCTATGCGGCTAACGACAGACAACACGAGTCCGGCGGAATGGCGAAACGCATTGGCAGGTGCAATTGGCGAATAATTTCACGCTGCAGTTCGATTATTTATGGCATGTTGGAAAACTATATTGCTGCTGTTGTTGTTGTTGACTGAAAATTGAAATCGAAATCGAAATGAAAATGAAAACGAGACGAAACGAAATTATTTAATTCGGCTGCTGTGCGACGAATGCAATTAATCAATGTCGCTTTGGGCATTGAAATGATATGCAAATAGTTCGTAATTCGCATTAACCTCGTGCTGTAACTACTGCGACCCGGTTCGGGTTTAATCGGAAGCAGTTGAAGTGTTAATCATTTTGGATCGTGACAAGGTTTTTGGCTTGGCAACCGCTAAAAATAGTCGCCACGCAATAGATCGAACGGCACGGCTCGATCCACGCTCAAAGAAGATGATGATGATGAGAAAACCCACGCCAAAGTTCAGCTTTGTTTTACTCAATTAATTTGTTGTTTTTTTTTTTTTTCCAAATTGTCGCCCAAAATTCGATGCGATTGATTCCGTACTTGGAAGCCCCCGGAACCGCATCCAACCACATTCTGTTGTCCATTCGCCCATTTGTTCGTTCGTTGTTCGTCAATTAACGCAGCAGCGGTTAGTAATTTAGCCTAACTATTAGTATGAACTTGTATCTGAGCTTGTATAGATGTATCTGTAACTGTGGCTGTTGATGTATCTGCTTCTCCATATCTCGTTTGCTGCCTTTGCTAATTACGCGAACGTGGCGCGAGTCTGGTTCGATAACTTGTTGAAAATGTTAACAATTATATGGCATTGATTAGCCGCTGACTTTGCGGCACGTAACTCGGATTTAAATGAACACGGCAACAAGTTCAATGAAATGTCAATTTGCTCAGTGCCGCGCTTCCTTGAGGAACTGAACAAACACTCCAAATAGATACTTCTATTGATTACATGTCTCTAGCTAATTGCTACTTGATTGTCATTGCTGTGCACTTTGATCCAGGTAATAAATCTAATTAGTTATGATTGGAGCGAAAATCTGTAAGATAGTTCGATATGATAGTCTTTAATTAACAGATAGTTATAAGTACGTTTTTATCCTTTAATGTGGGGCAATACGTGAGGTTACGACTGGAAAATGTTGAATGATGTGTTTATCAATTGCAGCTATAGCAACTGGTTTGTAAGGTTGCTGGTTCAAATCCACAGTCAGTTGGATACTTTAAGCATATATTCAAACGAATAAAAATAATATATATAGATATAAATATTTAGTTGAATGTCTAATCACATGCATTATATCTTATCTATCATGATAATAAATAGATCTATATATATTTCTATTGTTGAGATAAGATCTTTCAAATCTTATCAGCAGAAACTAGCTGAATTTTTAGTTTTTTTTTTATATATATACAAAAAAATGTCACATAACAAAGGCAAAAGATTAGATGCCAGTTAAGATCAGAAGTTTCTAGCATTTGATTGCCATTAAACGAACTGTTAGTTACACTTAAGCCGTTTTAATACCCTATATTCAATTGTTGGTCACACACACAATGGGTTACTTAGGAGCTGGGATTACGAAACAGCCAAGCGATCAGACGGCAGTCTGGCCGGTTGGCGCCCAATGCAAATTTCTCGGGAAATGTGTCGACAAAGTGCAAACCCATTTGGCGCTAATCAACGTGCTCTTGTCTACAAACAAATCATCATCATCATCATCATCATCATCATCATCATCATCATCTGTGCATACAAATGACAATAAGATACGTTGGCGTCGCCAAACTTTGTTGTGGGCGTTCGTGCGCGAGATTTGCACACACACACACACACACACATAGATGTGGCCATAACCGGACTCTTAGTCAAAACTGAATTAATAAGAAATGTTCAAAAGTTTTTATATTGAATTGTTGCCTTTCTCCTGGCTGCTGCACTGCATCCAAATGTATCGCATGTGCCTTGTGGTCAGTCTCCATGCCAGAGAGGTTTCACATGCTTTTTCAAATGTGTCGCACTTGCAGATATTTTCCCTTTATTTTGTCGAATAGCAAATAGAATTGCATTTGCAGTTGAAAATGTTGCAAAATGTTTGCAAATACTTGAGATATTTTTCAGCTAGATTTCATGCCCAAGGCCAAAGTACATTTAACAGTGGCTGTTAAAAGTGTGCACACGACTGTTTTTCAAAATTGTTTTTTTCTGAAGTTTATTTAACTCTAAATGGCAAATTAAGGAATATTACTTGATTGAAGCAATATCTTAACCCCATTAAAGATTTTACATAATAAGGCTTATTTACAATAATCGCCTAAAAGATCCTGCGAATAATATACAATCTAGATCAAATGTTAACTATATTCCAGATGAATCGTCAAGCCGTAGATGTTTATATAAAAGAATCGATTCAATATTTATTTATTTAATAAGCTTTTATTCATATTTATTAGCTTTTATTCATTTATTTATTTGAATAAGAAGCTTTTATTCAGAGTAATATATAATATATTCAGCTTTTCTTCTTTTTCTGCTGCGTATGTAAATTGTGAAATGTGAGGGGTAAACATTTTGCGCTTACATTTACCTTTCTAATTGCCGGCCGAGACTTTCTCTGCTTTTAATTCCCGACTAATAAGAAATTATGTTTTGGGTTTTTTTCTTATTTCTCGCTTACATTTCGATAAGTCTTTAAATCCTGCATTTGGTAATTAAATATTTGTGCTTTTTTATATGAATCATATATTGTACTTATCGCGTTATTTCCATGTTAACAGGTTTTTTATGGATTGAAATTTTACAAATGCCAAAATCCGGCATGATTCAGTTTTATGGGGAATTGTCAATATACTTTTCTTGCCCGCCGAACGGCTGCTGGCAGCTGGCCAAAATGGCAAGAGCGAGGCGAATGGTAGGGAAAATGTTTCTCAATTTTTGTATAAATTTTGGCAGCGATCTTGCGATTTCGCGTGGGGTTCAAGTTCAATGGAAATGTTTGCCCAACAAATGGGCTGGCGGCAACAGGGCGTATGCGTAATGTGAGTTTATGCGATCAAATCGGAAATGAAATATTGAAAAGAGCACACTTTGGATATTCAAATGTGTTGAGTTTATGTTTCATTACGGCAACGATCTCTCGATTTCTTTTTGAGGTTCAAGTTCAATGGAAATCGTGTGTCCAGCAAATGGGCGGGCAACAGGGCGCATGCGTAATGTGAGAGCTGCAGCTGTCTCTTTGGGCAGTTGGTGCTATTATTTTTTTTTTTTGTGTTGGTGCATTGACTTCAGGTGTGGGGCCCACGTTTTCTTCATTTTGGTTCGCTTTATATTTTTTGGTGTGGAGATTTCTTGGCTTTTTGGGCGGGCAGCAACACGTTTTGCATAATTCACATTATTTTTTCGCTTATGCTTTGCGCTTTTTTGTTGCTTTTTGCCGTTTGCTTTTTGCTGTGGAGCTGCCCCCATTGCTCGACTCACATTTAAGTTACGAATGTATCTTAAAGATACATTTCTGCTGCTTTTCATTATTATTTATTTATGTGCTGCTTACCTTTCGTGGAAATCAATAAAACACTTGCGCTGTGACTTTGTATTTTCTTTACTTTTTATTAATAAAAACTTGTTACTTTAAGTAAGGCTCATTTGCACTCGATTGGCGTTGCCAGACTTTACGCAGACTCGCTGCGAATATGCTTAATTGGCAAATTGAAGCCGACTTTGCCAAATTGGCATATTGATAATATTTTCATAATGGAAAGGGGGGGGGGGAGGTTGCCGTAACGAATTGGGTCATTAGACCCCCAGACGATTGCAGTTGAGCACTTTTTTCTTTTTGTTTTTTTTTTGTTTTTTCCTGAGGTAATGAGCTCAGTGCTAGGCTAGAGATCGAGAACAAAACAAAATTGGAATATGCTAATTGTCTTTAGCGTGCCGCGAGTGTATGGTGTGTTTGTGTGTGTGTGTGTGTGTGTGTGTGTGTGTGTCTACCTGCCCACAAGCTATCGCGAATTGCTCGCAGCTGGTTTTCTATGACGACATGACTGTGTAAAATTCACAGCCTCGCCTTGAATGAACCGCCGCGCTTTGTGCTAGTCGACTTTTATTTCGATTTTACTTATATGTTTATATATATATTTTTTTTATTTTCAATTTTTATTTTTAACTCATGCATTGTGAATGACAGCTCTCGACTTGGCCTAGCTTCATTTGGCCAGCTGACTGAGTCATGAGACGCGCCGCTCGCTGCATGGCTTAGACGTCATCTTAGCAACAAAGCGACGAGTTTGTCTTACAATCCATATACATGTGTGTGCCTGTGTGTGTTTTTATATACGCGCAGGTAAGACAACGAAATCACCTGATGTTTTAATTGCTGCGCGTCATCATTTCGCCTGCGTAAACGCGGTCAAAAGCAAAGCAAAAGTGAAGAAACAACAACAACAACAAAAAATACAAATAGCAAGAGAAAGAGAGAAAAAGGGTGAAGAGAAAATAAGTAAGAGTGCTCTAGGCCGGATTGAACGACTAGGCGATATCCTAGGTCGAAAAATTAGAATAAACAAATAAGTAAATCCGCAAACTAGGCAGTTTCTTGAAATAAATTCGATCAGTGTGGGGCATAAGAAGAGTCATGTTGAAGGCATTGTTTCAGAAGTTCCATCATACCCTCTTTACCAGTTTTCAATGAGTATCTTGAAAGTAAATGACAGCGAAATGGAAGAATACGCCATAGTTCAATAAACCGAACCGAAATGTTAACGGTAAAAGTAACGCGCTGAATTTACAGTTCAGACACATAAACATTAAGCCCCATTTATGAATAATATTAACTATATATATGGCACGTGCACTTTTGTCGCTCACTGTAGCTTCTTTTTTTGCATACGCAATTGGCAATACGCGTAGCCGCCAAATAAAGCTAAGGTTGAGTAATTCTAGCTAACGTTTTATTTATAAACCGCTAGATAAATAAAATTTGCAAAAAACAAAAAAAAATTGTTTTTTATTATATTATATATATTATAATAACGGCGCGCGGTGAGCACGATTTAAATCGGACTATAAAAAACAGATTTGCACAAATTTAAATACACACACACATACACAAACACAGCTACACACACACACACGCACGCATACTGGGGCAAATTTTCGCAAAGCGTTCTTTATATGATTTGATTTTTTACGATTCTTTTTCGTGTTTTTTCAACACTTAATTCCACTTACCATATGATATACATATGCATATAGTACCCAATATATATATATATATATATATATATATTTGCCTACCCTTCTATCAATGTGTGTGTGCGTGCGAGTATGTTCTATACAGACCCGAACAAAAGAAATGACGAATCTGTGTTATATATCATCATTTTTGTCCAACTTTTTTTTTTTTGCGAGCATCAAAAATTGACCGACAAACGTTTGCGTTGAACAAAGGAAATACCGAACGCGCCTCTTTGATACCCTGTAACACTATACCCTAGAGATTGACCCTACCTAGATTACTTTTTGAACACACACTCTCTCTCTCTCTCCCTCTCTCTCTCTCTCACTCTCTCTCTCTCTCTCACTCTCTCTCTCTCTCTCTCTCTCACTCTCTCTCTCTCTCTCTCTCTCTTTTATCTAATATTGAAAAAACAAGAACTCGCATTTCTCTGTATCTCTTCTCTTCAACTAAACAAATTGTTTTATTTATTGGCTTGTTTTTAGCTCTATCCAAATTTCCTAATTAAATTGTACAGAATATTTACTCCATAAATCCGTTGCCTGTCGTCACACAACCAGTTTCTTTTGTTCCCCTCGTGTTCAACTGCATAAAATGTCATTTTTATTTTGGGATTTTTTGCCGTAATGAAATTTGTATTAAGTTAAAAAAAAATTTGGTGCCCACATAAATTCAAAAAATAAAATAATAAAGATTAACTTGGCTGCGGCTAATTTTAGAAAGTCATTTACTAAGCACATTTCTGCTTAAATTTATTATGCTATTTTATAATATTGTTGAATATTTATGCACAATTTTGAGTCAAAATACATTCAGGTCTTCAATAATTTGCATTTGAATAATTTAGTTAATTTTAATAATTAAGTTTGAGGTTATGAGTTCGAATCCATACACTAGCAGCCAAATCCAATGCTAAAAATAGCTAAAAATAGCTTAATTAGCTTGCTAAGCACAAATTGGCGGTTTTGGGTTTTAGCTGTTTTTGCCTGACGACCTTTGAAAATGACCAAATTGAGCTGGAAAATAGCTAAATCGGCAGCACAGCTGCCCAGCCTGTAGAACCTGACTTACAGGGTATAAAAATGTCTATAATTTCAAATAAGATTCTACGTATTTCTTTTGCTAATGTGGTTGCTTCTTCTTTGGGTTTTTGGACGCACTGAGTCAAGGTTAGTCGCATTTGTCATCGTTTAAGTTTAATGCTAATGCTAATATTCTTCTTCTTGCTGTTGTTGTTGTTGTGGCTGTCGCTCATTTCTTTCAATTTGCGAAAAAATATTTGTTCTAAGTTGTAAACGCCATTAAATGCCACTTGGCAGTCAAGTGTTTTTCTCTCAGCCCGCATTCAAATCCGACCTCTTGCCCTGCCGCTGGCTAATTTCAGCTTCCTGTCTGTAGCTTTTTTTTTTTTTTTGTCAAGCGCACGTGTGAGAACGCAGTCAATTAAGTGAAATCACGATCAAATTATGATAAGAAACCTTTTTTGTTTTTTTTTTTCTCTTCTTTCGTTAAATGCAATTAAGCGCATTTAATTGCAATTTAGCGCCAACTGCGCGAACCTGGCCAAACAGGTGGGCATACGAAAATGGCGAAAACCATTGAAATTCAGCAAATTGACAGATTTTGATAAATATGCCACCGCCGCGGCAAACCAAGCTTGCAGCTTGCAGAGGGTGAAAGTCTTTTGGCCAAGACACAACAGCAATTTGTCAACAGCAGGCCATTTAAAGAAGACATTTGTGATTTGTTGTTGCTGTTGTTGGCCATGTTTAACCAAACGCAATGACACAATTTGTTAAGACCACTTTTCCACATGTCAAGCAGCAGCAGCATCTGCAACGGCAGCTGCAGCTTACGGCTAACAGCCTGACCTTGAGCCTGACACTCGCTCAGATACATTTGTATCTCAGTCTTACAATTTGCATTTGTGTGTGTGCCGCCTCATTTCCAGTTGGCATTTTCTGCCTGCCTGGCCTCAGCCCCGCAACACATTGTGCCTTAATTATGTCTGTGCCACCGATTGCGGCCCTTCTCACCAGCAGCTGCTGCTGCATATGCGGCCGCATTTATTTTGGAAGAAACAAATTGGTCGCATATTGGCGCGCCGCTGTGCGGCCTTGGGTTGCTGGCAGAGCTTTGCCCTGCTCTGCCAGGAAGTATTGCACACCCCTGATCAGCAAGGCCAGCTGAGTTCCTCTGTCCAACTAACTGTTAACCTATCTTTATGCAATATAAACTATATCACTTCACCTATATTCAGATATTTCAACTATTTATTTGAAGCGGCAGTTGGCTATTCTGCTAGTGTATGGATTTGAACTCGTTACCTTCATTTACACTTATTTAAGACCTGCATATATTTGATTGCCTATTTGTGCTCAGCAAGCTGATGCAGCTATTTTTAGCTGTTTTTAGCATTGGATTTAGCTATTTACGATTCATTTTCATTCTATTCTTTTTAAATTAAATACAAATTTCACTAAAGCAAAAAATCCCAAAAATAAAAATGACATTTTATGCATTTGAAAAGCTTTGCGCTGGCTTCTGAATATCTTCCAGTCGGGCATTACCGACTCCTTACTTAGTTTTAGAAAAGATTTCCAAACATATTAACCAGAGTCTGCAAATGTATTTAATCTTGGTTAGTTGCTGTTTGCTCGCAATTAAAATTGCGAATGTGGTTAAAGCTAAATCGTATCTGGATATATGAATCAGCATGACGCTGCACAAGCAAAGCAGGCGAGTGTCAACCGATAATTACTGTTAATTACATTAGGGCCATGATATATATAAATATATATATATATATATATATATATATATGAAAAGTAACTCTAGCTGCAGCTGAGGTAAATTGAGCATAAAGCACAATCATATAGATGCCACACTTTAATTTGAATCGCAAGCCCGGCTAAATTGTCAGCTGCAGGCGACCAATTTTAGGGGCCATGGAAATTAGTCAATTCTTGAATTATTCAAGTGCACCTCGCTGTAAATTGCAAATTGCTGACGGCGTCGGCGGTTGCCATTTTAGCTAGAGATACTTTTGCATCCACAAGATACTTCCACATGCAGATGCAAGATGCGCTTGTGCAGTTGCACTTGTCTTGTCGATTAGTCTGAGCGCGACAATCAGTTTACCTATATCTGTATCTGTATATGCATCTCTATATGCATTATTGTTCATTGTTATGCGAGAGTTTTGCGGTCAAAGACGCTGCGGATTGGGCTTATCAGACGACTGCGGCTGCAGCTGCGGCTGCGACTGCGGCTGCTGCTGAGGAAGAGCGCGAGTTGCACTTAAATTGCAGCCACGAGACAGACGTCAATCAGTTTGCGTAGCTCAACTAATAAATGCCCACACACACACAGATACACATATTCGCACACACACATGGAGATAAAGATCAAGCCCATTTAGTGTGCGCCTGGCTGAGTTAAGGGGTTGAGGTCGGGTGAGGCAGCTGCCTCCGACGTGGTCAAACTAGCAAGCGGCTCGCTTTTAATCTCAATCTGTTGTAAGTGTGTAACAGTATGTTTGTGTGCGTGTGTGTGTGTGTGTGTATGTGTGTGGGTAGTTGAGCTTTTTAAGAGACAAATGCTGACAGGTGATTTACTTAATTAAGAGTTTGGGCCAGGCAACAGAGTGAAAGTCATGTGATAGATGCTTAAAGCCTGTCAAATTCAAGTGCTCAAATTAATAACAATAGTTAAAACCAAATATAATCGTTTAACTATATATTAATAGACAATTCGCTTGCGTCATAGCTCACTGATAATTGAGAAACTCATGAATAGTTGAATGATAAGTGCGAACTTCATGTTACGCTCAGTACCTTTCGTTCTAAGAAAAACTCATAGCAAACTTATATACCCTACAAACATTTGATTTGATAAGTGCTTTACTAGTTTTTTACTTTTTTTAGAGAGAGTTGTTTGTTCGCTCGTGCGACCCTTAGCACATCACTTTTTATTGCCAAATTCCTTGCATGGCTTCATGGAAGATTAAAGTAATATAATTGGACCCTTCTGAGACCCCGAACATCTGGTCTGCTTTATATAAATGAAAAGCCAATTCCAAATAATGAAACATTATTATATTTATTCAATCTCTCGGATTTGTACATTATGAATGAATACCTTTAAATTAGTCAGAACTTATGAAAGTGAATTTCTCTTGAGTATAGTTTACTGATAAGTACGTTTTTTACAGGCCATCAACAATATTTTACTCAATGAATACTTTTATATTATAATTATTAAGAGAACCCGAAATGAGACCCTCTTTTGAGCATTCCCCGAGAACTCCTACACTCTAATGAAAGTTATTTTACACTATTTTTAAACTATTTCACTTGAATTGAATTTTTGCCTTTTGTCGTGCTCATTCTGACGTATCTCTTCCAAGTTCTCAACACTGACTCACGAAATAATTTGCCGCAGTGCGCTCGCGTGTGTCAGGTGCTTGAGTTGTTGCTGATGTCACAGTCCACGCCAAAATTATCGTGTCGAACTTAAGAACTTATCAATAAAATGACAAAAAACAAAAAAAAAACCAATATTAATTACCCAAGCGGAGATAACGCCCAAGCTTAACCAACGGACAAGCGATAACGAAATCTAAGCACGATAGCGACTATTGATAGAAAGAGGAACATATAAGAGAGACAGAGAGTGATAGAGAGAGAGAGAGAGAGAGAGAGAGGTGGTGGGGGAGAGGAGAGAGATAGAGTTAGCAAATATGACGCAACCTGCGATTTCTTGTTAGCTCGCGATCAAAGCTCGTGGAATCGACTAGACACATTTAGTTTCCATTGCATTGTCGTTGCCCAAAGGTACTCGGAACTACGCCAACAGCCTGACTCCGTTTTACTAATTCGAGTTTGTTTTTTCTTGGTTCCTTTGCAGCTAAGCGCGAACCAAGCAATTAGATCTTACCAACCCAGTCAGCCATGGAGCGCCGCATAAACTTGTTGCCCGCTTTGCTGGCCCTGTTGCTGTGCATTTGTACAGCAGCAGCAGCAGCAGCCGTAGCTGAAACGCCCGCGTATTACTGCCCCGAGGACTGCAGCTGTTCGCTGTCGCAGCACACGCACAAACCGCTGCTGCATGCCAAGTGCAACAGCACCAAAGGACTGAAGCTGTCGGAGCAGCCGCTGCGAGCTGGCGTGCCCATACATTCCATAGACTTGTCGTATTTGGGACTGACACGTGTGGGCCATGTGCTGGACATGCTGCCCAATCTGACCTCCGTGGACTTGTCGCACAACGAACTGCACGAGTTGGGCCATTTGAGCAAGCGCATTAAGAAGCTGAACCTCAAGCACAATCGCTTGACGTCCGCCAAGCTGGTGAAGCTGCCGCAACATTTGCAGGTTCTCAATTTGCAGCACAACGATATCACGTCCCTGCCCATGGAGCTGACCCATCTGCAGCACTTGCAGCAGCTGGAGCTGGGCCACAATGCCATCAATTGCTCGTGCAGCACCTTGGAGGTGCGCAACTGGCTGCAGGAGCGTCACGTTTACATGGAGAAGCCCGTCATCTGCAGCCAGCCCACGGAGGCGCATGGCAAGCCCTGGCTGCAGCTGAAGCAGTCCGAGGTCTGCGAGAAGGAGCAGCGCGGCTGGTATGCCTCGGACATAGACGAGAACGAGCTGATGATGGGCGATCAGCCTGTG